>NC_136470.1:115676783-116276783 GCF_902686455.1 Sciurus vulgaris | reverse complement strand
TCTGTCTCCTTGGAGACTCTTTCTCCCTTTTCACATGCTAACAACCAATTTCTTTTAATTCCACTTTCACTACTCCTATGACATAGTACCTCTATAGACACAATTCTTATCTCATTAACATTGTATCCTACACCCTTCTCCATCCTCTTTGTCCACCTTTAGAAATCATGATCCTTATTGCAAACCAATTGGCTAAAACGTAGATAATAATCAAACTCATACTCTCTGTTTATTAAGACAATATGATTAACATCTCAAAAGGGACTATTTGAGTTAAGGATGCATATTGTTTGTATGGTGAGCTGCTAATATTTATCTCTCACTTCAAAATGAGGTACTGGAAACCTGCAGGGACACTATAAGTCCCTGAAATACCTGCAATACCTCAGATTTGCACTACTAGAGGGGAAGATAACAGAGCAACATGAGAAAACAAGAGAAGACAGTGTACCAAACAAACGTAGATGCTACATTGGTAAAATCCAATGACAGCATGACAGAAGAAAGGTCTGAAAGGGTGTTCAGAATGTACATAATCAGAACGATCAGAGAAGCAAATGATGAGACAAAGAGAGAAAATGCAGGCATTGCATGATCACATCAATCAACAGTTAAAAGAGAAAATGCAGGAAGCAAAGAAAAAAAAAAAAAAGAAAACCAAACAGAAGTTCTTGAAATGAAGGAAACAATAAACCAAATTAAAAACTCCACAGAAAGCATAATCAATAGGATAGACCACCTGGAAGACAGAACCTCAGACATTGAAGACAAACTATTTAATCCTGAAAACAAAGTTGACCAAAGAGAGAAGATGGTAAGAAATCATGAACAGAACCTCCGAGAATTATGGGATAACATGAAAAGGCCAAAGTTCAGAATTATTGGGATTGAGGAAGGTACAGAGAAACAAACCAAAGGAATGTACAATCTATTCAATGAAATAATATCAGAAAATTTCCCAAATCTGAAGAATGAAATGGAAAATCAAGTACAAGAGGAGTGTAGGACAGCAAATGTACAAAATTACAACAGATCCACACCAAGGCACATTATAATGAAAATACCTAACATATAAAATAAAAACAGAATTTTAAAGGCTGTGAGAGAAAAAAATCAAATTACATTCAGGGGGAAGTCAATAGGGATATCAGCAGATTTCTTAACCCAGACCCTAAAAGCTAGAAGGGCCTGGAACAACATTTTTCAAGCTCTGAGAGAAAATGGACGCCAACCAAGAATCTTATACTCAGCAAAACTTACCTTCAAATTTGACAACAAAATAAAATCCTTCCATGATAAACAAAAGCTAAACAAATTTACAAAAGGAAAGCCAGCACCAGAGAACATTCTCAGCAAAATATTCCATGAGGAAGAAATGAAAAACAATGATGTAAGTCAACAAAGGGAGGAACTACCCTAAAGGAATACCCAAATAAAGGAGAAGCCAAGTCAAGTTAAAAACCAAAAATAAGCTAAAATGACTAGGAATACAAATCATATCTCAATAATAAACCTGAATGTTAATGGCCTGAACTCATTAATCAAAAGACACAGACTGGCAGATTGGATTAAAAAGAAAGACCCAACAATATGCTGCCTGCAAGAGACTCATCTCATACAAAAGAGATATTCACAGACTAAAGGTGAAAGGATGGGAGAAAACATACCATGCACATGGACTCAGTAAAAAAGTGGGGGTATCCATCCTCATATCAGATAAAGCAGACTTCAAGCCAAAGTTAATCAGAAGGGATAAAGAACGACATTTTATATTGCTTAAGGGAAGCATAAATCAGCAAGACATAACAATCATAAACACTTATGCCCTCCAAAAATCCTTCTCAATTCCAGGAACCAAATAGATCACAACACAATAATACTAGGTGACTTTAGCATACCTCCCTCACCACTGGATGAATGGCGATTATCAAGAATACAAGCAATAATAGGTGTTGGCAAGGATGTGGGGAAAAAGGTACACTCATACATTGCTGGTGGGGTGCAAATTAGTGCAGCCACTCTGGAAAGCACTGTGGAGATTCCTTAGAAAACTTTGAATGGAACCACAATTTGACCCAACTATCCCACTCCTTGGCTTCTACCCAAAGGACTTAAAATCAGCATACTACTGTGATGCAGCCACATCAATGTTCATAGCTGCTGAATTCACAATTGCTAGATTGTGGAAACTACCTAGATGTCCTTTAATTGATGAATGGATAAAGAAACTGTGGTATATTACTTATGGCATTTGCAGGTAAATGGATGCAGTTGGAGAATATCATGCTAAGTGAGATAAGCCAATCCCAAAAAACCAAAGACCGAATGATCTCTCTGATAAGCGGATGATGATACATAACGGGGGGTGGGAGGGAGGCAAGAATGGAGGAAGGATGGATTGTATAGAGAAAAAAAAGGGGTGGGAGGGGTGTGGGGAAGGAAAATAATGAAACAAACATCATTACCCTATGTACTTGCAGGATTACACAAATGGTGCAACTCTACTTCATGTACAAGCAGGGAATCAACAGTTGTATCCCATTTGTATACAAGGAATCAAAATAAATAAGTTTCTTAAAAAAGAGGCCAGAGTTGGTATGACCAAACCTGTCACACCCTCTCTCATAAAAAATAAATTAAAATTTAAAAAATTAAAAATAAAAAGCTTCTGCACAGCAAAGTAAACAATTAAGAGCATGAAAAGACAGTCCACAAAGTGGGAGTTCTTTCCTACCTGTTCCTCAGGGCATTTTATCCAGAATATTTAAAGAACTCAAAAAACTTAATACCAAAAAACAAATAACCCAAATCAGTAAATGGACAAATGAACTAAACTGGTATTTTCCAAAGCAGAAATACAAATGGCCAATACATGAAAAAAATGTTCACTATCTCTAGCAATCAGGGAATGCAAATCAAAACTACACTGAGATCTCATTTCACTCCAGTCAGAATGGCAATTATCAAGAATACAAAAATAATAAGTGTTGGTGAGAATGCAGGGGAAAGGGTACACCTGTACATTTTTGTTGGCGGGACTGCAAATTAATGTAATCACTCTGGAAAGTCATAGGAAAGATTCCTCAAAAAAATTAGGAATGGGAATCACCATATGACCCAACTATCCCCCTTCTCCATGTGTATACAAAAGATCTAAAATCAGCCTACTATACATATACAAACACATTAGTGTTTACAGCAGCACAATTCATAATAACCAAGTTATGGAACCAACCAAGGTACCCTTCGACAAATGAAAGGATCAAGGTAATATGAGGTGTATTCATAAAGGAGTACTATACAGTCATAAAAAGAATGAAATTATGGCATTCATCAGTAAATGGATGGGACTAGAGACTATCATGCTAAGTGAAATAAGCCAGATTTGGAAAGTTAAAGGTCAAATACTTTCTTTAATATGCAGAAGCTAATTCAAAATAAAGTAGGGTGGGGGGAGACTAAAACGTCAGGGAGAATTCTATATAAATAGAAGAAAGATCAGTGAAGGAGATGAAGAGGATTATAGGGGAGGAAGGAGGAATGGGATAAGGGAAGAATAGCATAATAAATATGACCTAATTTTCCTATATGTGTGTCTCTGTGTACACACACACACACACACACACAAACACATATACATTATTTATATAGATACATATACATATATATGATATATACCATCTTATATATCCACAAGACATTAACTATTTTTTAAAAATCCTAAAAGTAAATAGAAGAAAGATTAGTAGAGAGATGGGGATGGAGGAAGGAGGGGGGAAGGAGGAGGGCAGGGAGAAGGGAGGTATTAGGGACTGAATTAGAGCAAATTATATTCCATGCTTTTATGTCAAAATGAATCCTAATGGTATATATAACTCAAAACTACCAATTAAAAATCACAATGGAAAAAAATCCATTACTATATTGAATAAGAGCAGTGAGACTGCACATTCTTGTCTTGTTCCAGATCTCAGGGGGAATGTTTTCAGTATTACAGAGTCTCACTTATGTTGGGGTACAATCTTTGTACCCAGTTTGTTCTGGGTTTTATCATGAAGGGATAATGAGTTTCGTCAAAGGTTTCTCCTACATCTGAGATGATCATGTGATGTTTTAAAAAATAAATCTTTTAGTTGTAGGTGGACACAATGCCTTTATTTATTTTTTATGTTGTGCTGAGGATCAAACCCAGGGCTTCACGCTTGCCAGGCAGGCACATTATCAGTGAGCCACAACCCAGTCTTGATCATGCGATTTTTTTCTTTCATTCTGTTAATGTGTGATGTTTATTGACTTGTATACACTGAACCATTCTTGCATCCCTTGGCAAATCCAACTTGGTCATGATGAATAATATGTATGTTGGATTCAATTTGCTAATATTTGTTGACAATTTTTATGTGTGTGTTCATCAGGGATGTTGGCCTCATAGAATGCTTTCATTCTGTCCCTTTTAATTCTTTGAAAAAGTTGAGAAGAAATGATGTTAGTTTCTCTGTAAAAGTTTGAGTGAATTCAGCAAAGAAAGTATCCAGTCATCAACTTATCTTTTGGGGGGTACTTTTTATTATCTATTCAATGTCACTACTTGCTATTGGTGTATTTAGGAACCAGGTCCTCATGGTTTAATTTGTGTAGGCTATTTGTGCCTAGAAATTTATCAATTGCTTCTGAGCTTTCCCATGTTAGGGTATAATTTTTCATAAAAACCTTTAAGGATCGTTTACATTTCTGTGATATTGGCTGTAATGTCTCCTTTTTTACTCCTAATTTTACTTATTTGGTGTCTTCTTTCTTTTTTGTTTAGTCTAGCTAAAGATTTGTCAACTCTTTGTTTCACTGGTCTTCTGCATTTTTTTAAGCCTTTATTTCTGTTCTGATCTTCATTATTTCCTTTCTTCTACTAATTTTGGGTTTGGTTGTTCTTGCTTTTCTAGGCATTGACATGTACCATTATGTTACTCATTTGAAATCTTTGATTTTTTAATATATGGAAATTTATTCCTAAAAAATTCCCTCTTAGTACTGCTTTTGTGGCATGCTGTAAGTTTTGGTATGTTGTGTTTCTTTCATTTGTTTCAAGAAATGTTTTTATTTCCATTTTGATTTCAATAATAATTCACTGTTCAAAGGTGTGCTATTCATTCTCCATGTATTCATATAATTTTCTGTTGTTGCTGACTTCCAGATTTATTCCATTGTGATCAGAAAAGATATAGAATATGATTTCAATTTTTTGAACTTGTTAAAACTTGTTTTGTGGCCTAGTATTTGGTTCTTTCTAGAGAAAGTTCAATGCACTGATTTAAAAAACCTGTATTCTGTAGCTGTTTAATGGAATACTCTGTAAATGTTGAATTTCATTTGATCTACAGCATATTTTAACTCTGATGTTTCTTTGTTGAATATTTTGCTGGATGATCTCTCTACTGATGAAAGTGGGATACTGAAGTCATCCAGTATTATGATATTGGAGTCTATCAATTCCTTTAATTCTAATAGGGTTTGTTTTATTAAATAGAGTGCTCAACATGAAGTGCATATAGATTTACTATAGCATATTTTGTTGAATTGATCCCCTGATCATTATAATGTGAATGTCTTTGTCTTTTCTTACAGTTTTTGTCTTAAAATATATTTTGTCAGATATATAGATACTCCTACTTGCTTTAGATTTCAGTTTGCTTGGAATATTAATTTCCCACCCTTTCACTTTCAGTTTCTCTACATGTTTACGCATAATGTGGGTTTCTTATAGGCAGCATATTGTTGAGTTTGGTTTTTAATTCAGTTAGTCTGTATGTTTAAAAAAATTTTTTTTTAATTTTTAGATGTTGATAGACCTTTATTTTTATTCATTTATTTATATGTGGTGCTGAGAATCAAATCCAATGCCTCCCACATGCTAGACAGGCACTCTACTACTGAGTCACAACCCCAACCCCAGTTAGTCTGTATCTTTTAAATAGAGAATTTACTCCCTATACATTCCAAGTTATTACTTATAGGGAAATGGCCTCTGTCATTTTAAAAATTTTCTTCTGATTTTTTTGAATATTTTTTATTCTTTTCTCTCTCTTGTTCATCTTTGTGGTTGATTCTCCTCTATTTCCCTTCTATGTATTTGTTCTTCCAAAAAGAATTTGAACTTTTACATGCTTTTGTGATGATAGTTTTCTTTTTCTTTTCTTTATTTTGCTTCTGGATGTAGAACTTCCTTAAGCATCTTTTGTAAGGCCAATGTTGCTGTCATGAATTTCCTCAGTTTCTGCTCAAGTTGGAAGGTCTTTAATTATTCTTTTATGAAGGACAGTCTTATCAGATAAAATATCCTTGGTTTCCCTGAGTTGTTTAATGCAGTCAGTATAGCCTTGATAACAAAATCTGATAAAGGCCACCAGGGAAATTGGAGTTATAGACCAGTCTTACTCTGGAATATGGGCAAAAACTGGAATTAATGTTAACCAACAATGAAATGGATAAACTGGAATTAATGCACAACAACAACAGAGTGGACAAATACAGGATAATCATTACAGTGGAAAACTACATATCACACAAGTGAGCAGCCACTTGATATGGCAACATGAATAAGTCTAAAAACATTATTGAGGGGAAAAAAAGTTATAAAGCTACAGACAGAATAATGTAATTGCATAGAGAAAAATTTCATCTCTAAAACATACAAATGTATATAATTTAGGATTACACTACTGTTATACTATATATGAAAAAATTACTTCACAAAATATATATAAAAGACACAGAGAGATAACACAAAATTCATAATAGTCATTAAGTCTGTGTGGGGCAAGAAGGGAATGCACTCACAGGTGGTACAAAAGGAGCTTGAAAAAATTTTAAATCAGCTCTATTCTTTAAGGTGCACAGAAGAACTGTTTTTGTTATCATTATTATTTAACTGTACATGAGATATACATTTACTTCTATATATGCTAATTACAAATTAAAACAAGGAAAATGGGTGCTCACTCAGAAGAAAAGACATTGCCTTTCACCCAGATAAAGGTACACAAATGAGCAAAACAGGACAATTCATGATCCCCCAAAGGTATAATAAAATAAATACACTTAAACTCAAAATTTGTAACAATAACATGAATACTTAATGTTTTAAATATGATATACAAATATTCGAAGGAAAAGCGTCCCCTCACAAAAATTGTATTCAGTTTTATCCTAATTGATGGCATTAACTGAATAAATTGAGATGTTAGAGACCTGATCAACTCAAACTTCTATCCTATTTGCTTGAAAGCTGTATTTCTCAAAAATAGAGTATTTTGATGTACTTTGTCTTTAAAGAAATATAACCTTTTTTGAGGTGTGGTTTACACACAGTAAATCTTTCACATTCTGAGTATAATTGAGTTTTACCAAATACATATGCTGTAAAACTGTCACCACAAAGCCACATATTTTCCTTACTCTTCAAAAGTTTTTGCCTGTTTATTTGCAGTCAGTTCCCAGCTCTACTTCTGATTCCAGAAAAGTACTGATTTTCTTTTTATAAATATCATTTTTCAAGAATGTATTAACGAATCATAAAGTATGTACTCTTTGTGTCTGATTTCTTTTACTTGGAACATTTTTAAGATTCATCAATGTTGTTTATCAGCAGTTCATCTCTTCTCATTACTGTTTATTGTTTGTTCATAGGAATATACCAAAACTTGGTTATTCTTCTATTCGTGGACATCTGAGCTATTTCCAACTTGGGCTTTTATTTATTTTTTATTTTTTATTTTTTAATTTGTTGATGTTTTTATTTCTTTTTTTATTTTTATTGTAAACAAATGGGATGCATGTTGTTTCTGTTTGTACATGGAGTAACAGCATACCATTTGCATATTCATACATTTACACAGAGTAATGATGTTTGATTCATTCCGTTATTATTTTTCCTTCCCTCCCACCCCTCCCACCTCTATCTTTTCCCTCTATATAGTCCCTCCTTCCTCCATTCTTGCCCCCCTCCCACCCCCCATTATGTGTCATCATCCGCTTATCATTGAGATCATTTGTCTTTTGGATTTTTGAGATTGGCTTATCTCACTTAACATGATATTCTCCAATTTCATCCATTTGCCTGCAAATGCCATAAATTTATTGTTCTTTATAGCTGAGTAATATTCCATTGTATATATATATATACCACAGTTTCTTTATCCATTCATCAATTGAAGGGCATCTAGGTTGGTTCCACAGTCCCAACTTGGGCTTTTATGCAAAAAGCTACAAACATTTGTGTATAGGATTCTGTATGAATAAGTGTTTTCATATCCCTGGGGTAAATACTTTGGGTAGCTGCACATTTAACTGTGTAAGAATGCCTGTGTTCTAAAATGGTTGCACTATTTTACATTCTCATTAGCAATAAAGCAAAGTTCTACCTGCTCTACCTCTTTGTCTATACTTGATACTGTCTTTAATTTTAGCCATTCTCCTTGTAGTTTTAATTTGCATTTCCCTGATGATTACTAATACTGACTATATTTTCAATAACCATTCATTTCTATGTCTGTGACTGTTTATTCAAATCCATTGCCCTTCTTCATTGTCTTATTATTGAGTTTTAAAAGTTCTTCTTCTTGATGTGACTCCTTTGTCAGATATAAGTAACTTAAGTATTGTCTCCTACTCCAGGCTTAGTTTTTCTTTTCATTACACTACGTTCCAAAGACAGAGAGTTTTTCATTTCAATTAAGTTCTACTACATCACATTTTTCTTTTATGGTTTGTGTTTCTAACATCCTTGGAAAATTAGCCTGTCCCTAGGATGTTTAGATTTTTGTCAGGTTTTTATCATTAAATTTTATAGCTTTAGCTTGAACATTCAGTTCTAGTACAGGTAATGTGTTCATTTTTTTCCTTCATGTATAATATCCACTTATTCTTATTTATTTAATAGACTTCCCTTTTCCCCAAAAGTGCCTTGTCACCTTCTTGAAAAACTAATTAACTTTATCTGAATTGTTTCTATTCTATTCTACTAATGTATATTCCTATCCTTTTATAAATACTGCACTGACCTGGTAGGTACATATATACTTTATAGTAAACCTTGATATCACATACAAAGATATTCAACTTTGTTTTTCTGAAAGTATGTACTGAATATTTTAGTCACTTAAATATATTTTAGAATCCATTTACTAATTCCTACTCAAAAAATGTCTGCTAAAATTCTGATTCATATGAAGTTGACACAATATATCAGGTTTGGAGAGAAGTGTCATCTTAACAATATTTGAGTTTTCCATTCTGTTAACATGATATATCTCCATTTATGTTTTTAAATTTCTTTTTTATAGCCTTTAGTGAACAGGTATTTTGCCTTTATTTATTTATTTATTTTGATTCACTGTACACAAACAGGGTACAACTATTGTTTTTCTGGTTGTACATGAAGTAGAGTTGCACCATTTGTGTAATCATACACAAATGCTTCAGTTTCTTAGTATATCTTGCATGGAGGTGGTAAATGGAAGTTTAGGAGCTCAGAATAGGCTGTGATCATGCTTAAAATGAGGAATAAGAATAATTCTGGGTAATGAATTCCTTTTCTAGCTATGCTAATGACTGGCCTCAATTTTATTTTGGCAAAAGTAGAAAGATAACTTATGATTGTGATTTCTAATGCGCCTGCAGCTTCAAAATGTATTTGGAGCATAAATACCTATTTTAAATTACACAATCTAGTTTTGACAGGAATACATAATAATGTCACCATTTTCCCAACTGATGGTTCTCAGGTAATTTTTCTCATGTCAAAATAAAATTACTAGATAGGGAGATTATGGTTTTAACCACTTTAGAGGGAAAGGGTTTTTTTCTATCCTGACTCAAATGTGTATGTATGTATGTATTTTACATGTATCAGTGTACACACACACACACATACACACACACATGCACACACATATTTTCTTATCCAAACACCCATTATAGAAATGAAATCAATTTCATTATGTCTATTTATTTCTATATACAGAGAAGCTTCTTAAGTGATGGAATTACTATCACTCTAAATATTAATTACATTAGGAAATAGATGCCAATTTTATATATCTATATATATACACACATACACAGAGATATAATGCATATCAAAAACAGGATGATAAATTAATATTTATAGACTACTTGAATTACATACTATTTCATTTTTAACAACTCATTGAAGTAGGCTTATAATACCCACTCACAGTACAAGAAACTAAGATCTAATAGCCAGCCTAACATTGAAGATGGCAGCCTTGGATTCAAGGTCAGGTCTAAAGCTCTTTTCTTTTCCACAAAACCACATTAGAATTTAATAAATATGGCCAGATACAGAGGTGCATGCCTGTAATCCCAGTGGCTTGGGAGGTTAAGGCAGCAGGATCGCAAGTTCAAAGCCAGCCTTAGCAATTTAGCATGTCCCTAAGCAACTTAGTGAGACCCTGTCCCAAAATAAAAAAATAAAAAGGGTTAGGGATGTGGCTCAGTGGCTAAGCACCCCTGGGTTCAATCTATGGTACCTCCCAAAAAAAGAATTTAATAAATTCTTGATAATAATGTGATAAAAGCAAAACATAGCAAATTAAGTAGCATAATCCCCTACGCTCTTGTAGACACTACTTAAAGACAATATTGGTAATATTACTTCACATTATTGTTCATTGTGCTTATTTTATAAATAGAAGTGCCATTTTATTTTTCCTAATATTAATTAAACTAATAAATATTTACAAATAAAAATTTTGAAAATAGAAGAAAAGGAAATTATCTAATAGCTTAGCCCCTAAGGTAATTGCCATTACTATTTTGGTCATGTTCCTCATCTATTTCCAAACATGTTTTCAGAATATAGACAAGGTCATACTTTACATATGATTTGTACATACACCTCCACTTTATTATATAACATTTAAATTTTTAATGGCTTTTTACATGTAAACAATACTCATCTATGTCTTAAATAGACCATAATTGAAACATTTAGTAAATTTATTTTTGCTACTGAAAATCATGCTGCAATGGACATACTTATGAAATTAGTTCATCCCATCCGATATTTACCATTATTATCTTAAAATTCTCAGAATTAGAATCACTAGAATCTGAAAAATTTTAAGGTTTTTTCAATTTTACTAGTAAAACTTGATATCCAGCAGCCAAGAATGGAGGTATTCATCAACAGATTTTAATAGCAGAGGATAATTTCCATTTTATCCATTAATTAAAAGGAAAGTTATTATCTCATTGTTTTACTTCTCTTTTGAACGTTTGTTAAGACTGACCATTTCCCTACTCTAGCATTTGTGAATGGCTTATTTTTGCCTTTACTGATTATGTATCAGGGTCTTCAATGGTTTTCTTACTGCTTTTATGCATTCTTTACACAGAAAGAAATCCATCTTTATAGTCATATATGTAGAGACATATTTCTCATATTCTACCATTTATCATTTACTTTTCAAAGTCAGACAAATTAGACTTTAGAAGCTATTGCCTAGATTCATTCTGGTTCTTAAGCATAAGTACTTCTTGCTGATAGCCAGGTAATTAATTGTCTCTTAGTAAACCTAGATTTCCATAGTCCGGAATTAAGGAGAGAAAACAAAGGGAGAACTGTTGAGTTTTCTGCCTAATTTTAGCAATATAACAGATTCTTCAATTCCATTAGAAAGATAAATTTGAAAATGACTTCTGTTTATTTAGAACAATTCTTATAGTAACTCATTTAAACTGTACTTGCCAGGTAATTTCTGTATTCTGTCCAGCAAAATTTGAAAACCTGCTTAGTGTTATAACCCTTTACTGGAATTAAACACTAGAATGAATATATATTTTTGGATTTAGATGGCTACTGCATCTGACCTCCCAGATGCATAATAGAATGAAACCAATCATTTGACATTTCTCATATAGACAGTAGGCTAAAAATAATTAACAAGAAACACTGCTGTTCGTTAAAATGAAAAAAAATGGCAACAAAATTTTATTCACAAAATAGAAAAATATTTAGACTATATTAGCAATTTCAAATTTCTTTTAGCTGGGTATGATGGCACTCACCTGTAATCCCGATGACTCAGGAGGCTGAGGCAGGAGGATCACAAGTTTGAAGCTAGACTTGGCTGATCCTACCTCAAAATTTATAAAAAGGCTGGGGATAGAGCTCAGTGATAATATGTCCCTGGGTTTAATCCCCAATACCACAAACATACAAAAAAATTCTGTGAAAAAGTATAAAAATTTATTGTTTGTAACTACCTTCTTTTCAATAGTCTCCCACTTTCAAGGACCGCCCCCCCTCCAATCTGGAAAAACAAGTGTATCAGCCTGAATGTGCATCTAAAAATTTTTTCAAAGGTTAAATTTTCAAAACTATCATATCATATAGCAGCTCTAATTATCCACTTTTTTAATATATTACTTACTATTGTTATGGGCCAGGCTATACGGGCAAGGACCAAACAGACTCCATTTTACCCTGAGACTCCATGTCATATAAAAAATGCTTCTCCCATGGGAACACTTCGCCTCTGTACCCATCAACAGTTGCTTAGCATAGCATGTTTGGCAACACAAAGGGGCGATTCTTATATAATGAAAGACTGTTCTCCCTCTGCGCTCCATTTTTCTTGGGCAATGTACCCTAACATCTGTTTAAATGTTAGTAACTATTCTCTGATTGTTATAGCAACAGACACTTATGATTAATGTACTGACATGCTTTACTTATGGTACAAAAGGTGTACTCTAACTCTTGGAGGGGGTCAAAGGGTATAGACTTGCAGCCTGCCCCTCCATCCCACCACTGGTGAATACAGACCACCAGCTGGTGAATAAAGATGGTTCCGTCTCCTGCTTTAAGATTGACTGATTGATTTATTGTGATATCACCATAAAACTATAACAGAAGATATCATATTAGCACCATTTTAACTTTTATGCACAATTATCCTCACAAATGCATATCAAATTGTGAAAAAAAAAATTAAAGGAAAGCTTGGGTGAGTCTGATGATTATTAACAATACAATACATTTATTACTTTTCCATGTTTTACCTAAAATTCATTATTCCATATAAATAAAATACTCATATGCTGGTGAATTCCACGATTTTGCAAGCAGATTTTTAGTAAAAGAAGAAAGGTTCATTAGAGCTTTATATGGAAAAAAGATTCCTCATCATTGTGGTAGGCTTGTGGGAGATTTCTCATTATTCATTTCCCTCTTTTTCCATAGTAATAGAAACCATCATATTAGCTAGTGCATGGTCATCTGGAATAAAGACCAATTCTCAGTCTGTTCCATCTAGAGGTCACTTTGTGATTTCAGTTTTAACCAATATGCAACAAGCAGGGAATGTTTTCCACAACTTGTAAGAAGTATTCTTTAAAAAAAGGGAAAAAAAGGCACATTTCTATTTCTTTTTCTTTTTTCCATTGTACTAGCCAGACTATAGATAGGCTATCTAGTAATAGCCAGTTGGGATCCACCCAGCTGAAATACAATAATAAGGACAGTAGAGCAGGAGGACAAAATGAGCCCAAGTCCTCATTTTTAAATGTACTTTATTACTGGTATATATTAATTGCATAGTTAATTAGTTTCACTGTGACAATTTCCATACATGCATATGATGTATTTTGACCATATCTACCCTCCCTACTCTTCCTTTCCTAAAAGTTTCCTTTCTACTTTTATGTCATGGGTTTTGTTGTTATGGTTAAAGATTCCATATATGAAAGAAATATGATACTTGTTTTTCTGAGCTGGTTTACTTCATTTAACACAATGATCTTCAGTTTCATCCATTTTCCTGCAAATATCAATTTTGTTCTTCTTTATGCTAAATAATAATCCATTGTGTATATATTCCACATTTTCTTTATCCATTATACATTGATGAGTATCAAAGCTGATTTTATAACTAGGTTATTGTGAATAGTGACATGATAAACATGGGTATGCAGGTATCTCTACTGTATGCTGACTTTGCTTCCTTCATATATATACCTAGGAGTGGTGTAGCATGATCATATGGCAGTTCTGGTTTAGTTTTTTGAAAAACTCCCATACTGTTTTCCATTGTGGCTATATTTAGTTTACATTTCTATTAAGAGTATATAAGGGTTCCTTTTTCCTGAATATTTGCTAATTTTTATTTTTTTGATAATGGTCATTCTAACTGTGGTCATTATAGTTTTGATTTGTATTCTCCTGATCACTAATGATAATGAAAATTTGTCATATATTGTTGAATGTGTGTACTTCTTTTGAGAACTATCTGTTCAGCTCATTTGCCCATTTACTGATTAGATCACTTATTCTTTTGGTGTTATGTTTTGAGTTCTTTACATATTCTGGATATTAATCCTTTGTCAGATGAATGACTGGCACAGATTTTCTCCCATCTGTAGGTTATCTCTGCACTCTGTTGTTGACTGTTTCCTTTGCTGTAAAGAAGCATTTTAATTTGATATAATCCCATTAGTTAATTATTGTTATTAACTACTGAGCTACTGGAATCCCATTCAGGAAATGATTGCCTATACAAGTATCTGGAAGTGTTTTGCTTACATTTTCCTCTAGTAGTTTAAGTTTCAGGTCTTACATTGAGGTCTTTGATCTATTTTTAGTTGAACTTTGTATAGGGTAAGAGGGAGCTACTTTCAGTCCTTTACAGGTTGATGTTCAATTTTCCCAGCTCCATTTGTTGAAGAAGGTCTTTTCTCTTTTTTTGGCTCCCATATTGTAAATCAGATGAGCCTGAATCATTCATAACTGTAGACCTGCCATACCAAATTCAAACTGTGTATACTTGCTTAAAAAGAAAAGAAATGTCTACTATTTAAAGAGCCATTATTTTTATCCAGGGGAAAGAGTCACTTATAGATAATCTTTATCCTAACTAATATAATTTCCTACCTTAAGACAGTAACAAGCAGCTACTAAAATTAAATGTGAGATATATCAAAAGGATAATCCAAAAGATAAAATAGTGCCTTTATTAAAGCCCTGGAGTTTAATGAAACAGTTTTGGGTTCTTGATGTACACTCACTGCTTATATGACTTTGGATATATTCCTTATCCTAAATTTCAGTTTTTAATCTATAACCTAAAAAAGGATAATAATAATTGCAGTGACAATTAAAACAATATAATGTATATAAAATAAGATGAGTGGGCACGAAATAAGCATATGTTAGTTACATTCATGTGTTTCAGTTAGCAAAAGATTACATATATAATGGTGGCCCCATAACATTATATAATTTAGTGGCATCAGACATCTTAGTTTGTATAAGCACTTCTTGTGATATTTGCACAACAGTAAAATCATCTAAGTATTTCTCAGAATGTTTCCCCATAATTAAGCAACACATGACTGCAATAGTGGTACTATTATCATCAATATGAAATTAATAAATACCTTATCAATCTTACTGATTTTAATGAGTTATGTAAGAAGTATATGAACTATATTACTCTCCAACAAAGCTCTCTCTCCTATTAATCAGATCTGTTTAACCTGTTTTCTTGAAGGGCAAAGAAAAATTAAAGAGATTAACAGTACATCAATAAAATGAGTATAGCTCCTATTTCATATAGCTATTATGATTTAAGAATTACATGAGGCCAGGCATGGTGGCATTTGCCTGTAATCCCAGTTGCTCAGAAGGCTGAGACAGGGAATTGCAAGTTCAAAGCCAGCCTCACCAACAGCAAGGCACTAAGCAAGGCACTTGATGAGACCTTGTCTCTAAATAAAATACAAAATAGGGCTGGGATTGTGGTTCAGTGGTTGAGTGCCTCTGAGTTCAATTCACAGTACCTCACCCTGCAAAAATCTTATGAATTCAAGTTGTTAATTTTACTGATTAGACTTGACTTTACATAGAAAGTGCCAACATTTATATTTTAAATAGAACATCAGCATTGTAGCATTAATTTTTATTACTCTAAGCACATGGAAATATGGAAATCTTTTTCATATGCTTACTGGCTATCCATGTATCCTCTTTAATGAAATATCTATTCAAGTCATTTTCTCATTTTCTGACCAAACTGCTTTGTTATAATTCAGTTTAGAGAGTTCTTTATATGTTCTAGATATAAGTCTTTTGAGGGATATGTGACTTACAGATATTTTCTTCCAGTCTATAGTGTTAATTTTTTTCATCCTTTTAACAGGGCCATTCATGGAGCAAAAGATGTTAGCCTTTATAAAGTCCACTTTATCAAGTTGTTCTTTCATGGATTATGCTTTCAGTGTCCCTAACCTTTCTACCTTCTTTTCCCTAACATTTGGAGTTTTCTGGTAGGTAGTTTATCTAGATGTTATAATTAATGGAAAGACTAAATTGGAATATGTGTACTGCATCATGTCCAGAACCCAGACCTTAAGTGAAATGGTAAATGGCCATCTCATATAGAAGCCAAATACTGTTATTTATTTTTAGTGTAGGTATTATAATTACTTGTATATCTTATCATCTTCAACTCTCTTAGGTTCATAGAAGATTTTTTATAATAATTTGTCTTTATTTGGTTTCTTTGTTATTTTTAATAAATTCTTAGTCTACTAAAGTATTATATGTGGCATATACTCTAAGCTTAGTAGTTGTAAGAAACTACTATATACAATTTCCTGGTCCTTAGTCACTATTAGGATCACAAACAATGAAAGTTAAACACTCATGCTTTGTTTATCTGTTTTTATAAAAGCATGTAGGGATACAGCAATCTATAAGACAGCTAAGATTTCTGGTGCCATGGAAATCACATTCTAGTGACCAAAGTAGGGTAAGAGGGACCACAGGCATATAAACATGTTCACTTCACACTGGAAAAACCTAGTCTACTATGTTTCAGTTAATACTAGGAATATACATTTGAAAACCTGATAATATTCAAAATTTACAAAGAGCAGAATTGGATTAGGTTAGAATATTTCTTTAGTAGGTACAAAAGAATTTTAATGCTATAGTAAACTATAAACAACTACTTACAACATATAGTTGTTTCCACAGACTGGCCCATTCTTGAAGAGTTGCTGTAACCTCAGTCACAATGGAATCTTCGAGTGGAACCACAGTTTCATACTGCCTAGAATCATAGCCACAATATACAGAGACATTATTTTTGATAAAATCTTAGAATATGTCTGCTTCATTTTTTCAATATGTTTAATTGAAATTTGACATTCATGCAAATAGAAAAATATGTATATTTAATTGATTAAAGACCTTTTGCAGAGAAATTGTGCAGTGGTGTAAGTGGGCTGAATTAATGTAAAAACATTTGAATTTTACTATATAACTCCTAATTTTTCCATTTTCCTTTTTTCTGTGTTCTTTTTTAATTTGTTCTTTTTAGATATATATGAAAGTAGAGTGTATTTTGCCATATTATACATACTGGAGTATAACTTATTCTAATTAGGATCCCATTCTTATAGTTGTACATGGTAGAGAATATAAGACATGGTTTTTGTCATGAACTTTAAGCGTTAAAAACTTTTTATTCAATAAAAACCATAACACTGCCAAAGCTTTGCTTAGATTACTTCAAAAAATTATTTGTGCCCTTTAGATTTTTCCTTCATGCATAATGGCTTATACCACTGGCTTTTTAAAAATCTGGAAGGCAGGGAAGATAATGGATTCTTTTTAAAAAATTATATGAACACCCTTAAGTTGGTATTGTGTTTTCTTAAAAATAAGTGACAAGAAAGAATCCTACATCTGGTAGAGAAATTGTGACCAAGAAATAGAAAGGTGCTTGGATTCTCTCAAACCATCTCATAAGCAATATCCACTAAGATGCCAATCCCTGTGCTAATGATCGAGAATTTATTAGGAACAAAAAGGAAAGTGTTCCTTTCTTCAGAGAGCTGTTGGTCTAGATAAAGAATCAGAGTGATAAATAATAAGAAAATAGATATGGACAATGATAAATCTAAGAAGGAACTGAAAAGGTGACAATGGGAGATTTTATCTTGGGAACACAATTTAAGATGAAAAAGTATGTAAACTCCTCTCTGAAAAAGTATTAAGGGCCAAAACACTCAAAAAACAACTTGACAACAAAAAGTGTGTGGGAAGAAAATCAGGAATGGTGTCACTAGCAAAGGGAAAAAAATACACAAAAAAAAAACTGAATTGAGGGCAACTCTGTGCCCCCATTAGCACCTGGAATCAATGGGCTGGAGCTGAGTGGTAGCAGTTTCTCTTAATGAATCAAACACTTCACACTTTGTCAAACTCCCTATTGCTCCCTCTTACAACCTACCTGTCCACTTCACTCCTGACCTCTGAAACACTGGAGTTTGAAATCCTTGATGTAAATGCACTCTACCCGGTGAAGACTTAAATTTTGTTTGTTTGTTTTAGATGCTGAGGATTAAACCCAGGGCTTTACGCATGCTAGCATATCGACGCCTTTTTTGAGAGCAGATTGCTCACTGTCAGGCGTTTATCATCCGCCATTTGCCTCCTTCTCGCCTGTCCATCGCCTGCCTTACCCCTATCCATCACCCAACGCTCGAGGTTCACCTCCCGATTGTCCCACAGCTGCCAGCAGATTGACCACAGACCGCCAGTGGAGCACCAGCTGCCTGCTGCTGCCTGGAAGTTCACTGTTACATTACCTGCAGGATCCCTCAGCCCAACCGATCACTCCCTGCCTCTGGGGCCCTCACATCAACGGACTGCTCCCTGCCGCCAGGACCCCCAGACCAACTGACTGTGCCCTATCACCGGGAACACAGACCAACTGATTGCACCCAGCCTCCTGGATCCCACAACCATACCAAACACACCTGACCTCCAGGACCACTTCCGGACCAACTGCATCCTGTCTCCAGGACCTCCAGCTGACCACGTCCACCCCTGAGCTGCAGCTCCCCATTTGCCAACACATTTGGAAGCCAGAGCAGCCATCTTGGATAATCCTGGAAGCCGTAGCTCTGATCTTCAGGTGGGGCAAATCCCATCCTGAGACACCTGCTGGAGACTTGAGGCTCATTGTCAGGTACCTCTCATACATCAGGCTACTGAACACTGGGAGGTTTCATTAGTATATGACTATTATACAGTAGATTTTCTATTTTCTCCTTTTTTTAAAAAAAATTAAGTTTTTATTTCTTTACGTTTCTTGCTTTCTTTTCCTTCTGTTTACCTGTTCCCTCAGAGTCGCTTTCTCCCTTATTTACATGATGTTATTGTCCCCATAGGGGCTATTTGGTCTAGGATTACATAGTGTCTGATTTGGGTACTGCTAATATTGATCTCCCCTTAAAGAAAGGGTTTTAGACACCTATAGGGCCACTATAAGCCTATAGGGGGAAATCTGCAATACCCCAGATCTGCAGGCTCAAGGGGAAGATACATGAACAACATGAAAAAAACAAGGGAAGAAAATGATCCAAACAAATCTAGATCCTATAGTAATAGAATCCAATGACAGTATGTTAGAAGAAATGTCAGAAAAGGACTTCAGATTATACATGATTAAGATGATTCACAAAGCAAAGGATGAGATAAGAGAGCAAATGCAGGCAATGAATGATAATACCAATAAGCTGAAAGAGCACCTGCAGGAAGCAAAAGATCATTTCAACAAAGAGATAGAGATCCTCAAAAAAAAACAAATGGAAATCCTTGAAATGAAGGAGACAATAAACCAAATAAAAAACTCAATGGAAAGCATCACCAAAAGACTGGACCACTTGGAAGATACAACCTCAGACAATGAAGACAAAATATTGAATCTGGAAAATAAAGTCGCCCAAAAAGAGAAGATGGTAAGAAATCATGAACAGAATCTCCAAGAACTATGGGACATCATGAAAAGAACAAATTTGAGAATTATTGGGATTGCGGAAGGCACAGAGCTACAAACCAAAGGAATGAACAAACTATTCAATGAAATAATAGCAGAAAATTTCCCAAATCCGAAGAATGAAATGGAAAATCAAATACAAGAGGCTTACAGAACACCAAATGCACAAAATCACAACAGATCCACACCAAGGCACATTATAATGAAATGCCTAACATTCAAAATAAAGATTGGATTTTGAAGGCCGTGAGAGAAAAGCATCAGATTACATATAGGGGGAGACCAATATGGATAGCAGCAGACTTCTCAACCCACACTCTAAAAGCTAGAAGGGCCTGGAACAACACATTTCAAGCTCTGAAAGAACATGGTTGCCAACCAAGAATCCTATACCCAGAAAAACTAACCTTCAGATTTGAAGATGAAATAAAATCCTTCCATGATAAACGAAAGTTAAAAGAATTTACAAATAGAAAGCCTGAACTACAGAATGTTCTCAACAAAATATTCCATGAGGAGGAAATGAAAAACAATAATGGAAGTCAGCAAAGGGAGGAACTACCTTGGAGAAAAACCACTCAAAGGAGAAACCAAGCCAACTTAAAAACCAAAAATAAGCCAAATGACTGGGAATACAAATCATTTCTCAATAATAACCCTGAGCGTTAATGGCCTAAACTCATCAATTAAAAGACACAGACTAGCAGAATGGATTAAAAAGAAAGGTCCAACAATATGCTGCCTGCCAGAGACTCATCTCATAGAAAAAGACATCCACAGACTAAAGGTGAAAGGATGGGAAAAACCTACCACGCACATGGACCCAGTAAAAAAGTGGGGGTTTCCATCGTTATATCAGATAAAGTGGACTTCAAGCCAAAGTTAGTCAGAAGGGATAAAGAAGGACATTTCATACTGCTTAAGGGAGCCATAAATCAGGAAGACATAACGATAGTAAATATTTATGCCCCAAACAATGGTGCATCCCTGTACATCAAACAAATACTTCTCAATTTCAAGAATCACATAGACCACAACACAATAATTCTCGGCGACTTTAACGCACCACTATCACTGCTAGATAGATCTTCCAAACAAAATACAACCAAAGAAACTATAGAACTCAATAACACAATCAATAACCTAGACTTAATAGACATATATAGAATATTCCATCCATCAATGAGCGGATACACTTTCTTCTCAGCAGCACATGGAACCTTCTCGAAAATAGACCATATGTTATGCCACAAAGCACCCCTCAGGAAATGCAAAAAAATAGAGATACTGCCTTGTGTTCTATCAGATCATAATGGACTGAGAGTAGAAATCAATGACAAAGTAAAAAAAAGGAAATTACTCCAACACTTGGAGACAAATAATATGCTATTGAATGAAACATGGATAACAAAAAACATCAGGGAGGAGATTAAAAAATTCTTAGAGGTCAATGAGAATGATGATACAACATATCAAAATCTCTGGGACACTATGAAAGCGGTACTAAGAGGAAAATTCATTGCATGGAGCGCATTCCAGAAAAGAATGAAAAGTCAACAACTAAATGACCTAACATTACAGCTCAAAGCCCTAGAAAAAGAAGAACAGAACAACACCTAAAGTAGAACACAGGAAATAATTAAAATCAGAGCTAAAATCAATGAAATTGAAACAAAAGAAACTATTCAAAAAATTGACATAACAAAAAGTTGGTTCTTTGAGAAAGTAAACAAAATAGATAAACCCTTAGCCACACTAAAAGAGAAGGAGAGAGAAGACTCAAATTACTAAAATACATGATGCAAAAGGAAATATCACAACAGACACCACTGAGATACAAAACATAATGACAAGCTACTTTGAAAATCTGTATTCCAACAAAATAGAAACTACCAACGACACTGACAAATTTCTAGAGACATATGCTCCTCCCAAACTGAACCAGGAGGACATACATGATCTAAACAGATAAATATCAAGCAATGAAATAGAAGAAGCCATTAAAAACCTACCAAACAAGAAAAGCCCAGGACCAGACGGATTCTCAGCTGAGTTCTACAAGACCTTCAAAGAAGAACTCATTGCAATACTTCTCAAAGTATTCCAGGAAATAGAAAAGGAGGGTACCCTACCGAACTCATTCTATGAAGCTAATATCACCCTCATACCCAAACCAGGAAAAGACACATCAACGAAAGAAAATTTTAGACCAATATCCTTGATGAATGTAGATGCTAAGATCCTTAACAAAACACTGGCAAACCATATCCAAAAACATATTAAGAAAACTGGGCACTACGATCAAGTGGGGTTCATTCCTGGAATGCAAGGACGGTTTAACATCCGTAAATCAATAAACGTAATCCATCATGTCAATAGACTTAAGGATAAGAATCATATGGTTATTTCAATTGACGCAGAGAAAGCATTTGACAATATACAACACCCCTTCATGCTGAAAACACTAGAAAAAACAGGGATAGTAGGAACATACCTGAACATTGTAAAGGCTATTGATGCTAAGCCCATGGCCAACATCATTTTTAATGGAGAAAAACTGAAACCATTCCCTTTAAAAACGGGAACAAGACAGGGATGTCCTCTTTCACCACTTCTATTCAACACTGTCCTCGAAACTCTAGCCAGAGCAATTAGGCAGACTAAAGAAATTAAAGGGATCCGAATAGGAAACGAGGAACTTAAGCTGTCACTATTTGCGGATGACATGATTCTATATTTAGAGGATCCAAAAACCTCCTCCAGAAAACTTCTAGACCTCATCAATGAATTCAGCAAAATAGCAGGCTATAAAATCAATGCACATAAATCTACAGCATTTTTATATGCAAGCGATGAAACAGCTGAAAGGGAAATGAGGAAAACAACTCCATTTGCAATAGCCTCAAAAAAAATAAATAAAATAAAAAACTTGGGTATCAATCTAACCAAAGAAGTAAAAGATCTCTACAATGAAAACTACAAAACACTGAAGAAAGAAATTAAGGAAGACCTTAGAAGATGGAAAGATCTCCCATGTTCTTGGATAGGCAGAATTAATATTGTCAAAATGGCCATACTACCTAAAGTGCTATACAGATTCAATGCAATTCCAATTAAAATCCCAATGACGTACCTCACAGAAATAGAGCAAGCAATCATGAAATTCATCTGGAAGGATAAGAAACCCAGAATAGCTAAAGCAATCCTTAGCAGGAAGAATGAAACAGGGAGTATCACAATACCAGAACTTCAACTATACTACAAAGCAATAGTAACAAAAACAGCATGGTATTGGCACCAAAATAGACAGGTAGATCAATGGTACAGAATAGAGGACACGGACACAAACCCAAATAAATACAATTTTCTCATACTAGACAAAGGGGCCAAAAATATGCCTTGGAGAGAAGATAGCCTCTTCAACAAATGGTGCTGGGAAAACTGGAAATCCATATGCAACAGAATGAAACTAAACCCCTATCTCTCACCCTGCACAAAACTCAACTCACAATGGATCAAGGACCTTGAAATCAGACCAGAGACCCTGTATCTTATAGAAGAAAAGTAGGTCCAAATCTTCACCTTGTTGGCTTAGGATCAGACTTCCTTAACAGGACTCCCATAGCACAAGAAATAAAAGCAAGAATCAATAACTGAGATAGATTCAAACTAAATAGCTTTCTCTCAGCAAAGGAAACTATCAGCGAAGAGAGAGCCTACAGGGTGGGAGAATATCTTTGCCTCTCATACTTCAGATAGAGCACTGATTTCCAGAATATATAAAGAACTCAAAAAACTCTACACTAAGAATACAAATAATCCAATCAACAAATGGGCTAAGGAAATGAACAGACACTTCACAGAAGAAGATGTACAAGCAATTAAGAGATATATGAAAAAATGTTCAACATCTTTAGTAATAAGAGAAATGCAAATCAAAACTACACTAAGATTCCATCTCACCCCAATTAGAATGG
Organism: Sciurus vulgaris; assembly: GCF_902686455.1. NCBI lineage: Eukaryota > Metazoa > Chordata > Mammalia > Rodentia > Sciuridae > Sciurus > Sciurus vulgaris. Next base: position 116,252,941 of record NC_136470.1, on the reverse strand, counting down.
CGATTAACAAGAACACAAGCAACAATAGGTGTTGGAGAGGATGTGGGGAAAATGGTACACTCATACATTGCTGGTGGGACTGCAAATTAGTGCAGCCACTCTGGAAAGCAGTGTGGAGATTCCTTAGAAAACTTGGAATGGACCTACCATTTGACCCAGCTATCCCGCTCCTCAGCCTATACCCAAAGGGCTTAAAATCAGCACACTACAGAGATACAGCCACATCAATGTTCATAGCTGCTCAATTCACAATAGCCAGACTATGGAACTAACCTAGATGCCCTTCAATTGATGAATGGATAAAGAACTGTGGTATATATATATATACAATGGAATATTACTCAGCTATAAAGAATAATAAAATTATGGCATTTGCAGGCAAATGGATGAAATTGGAGAATATCATGTTAAGTGAGATAAGCCAATCTCAAAAATCCAAAAGAGGAATGATCTCACTGATAAGCGGATGATGACATTTAATGGGGGGTGGGAGTGGGACAAGAATGGAGGAAGGAGGGACTGTATAGAGGGAAAAGAGAGATGGGAGGGGTGGGGGGGAAGGAAAAAAATAATGGAATGAATCAAACATCATTACTCTATGTAAATTTATGAATATGCAAATGGTATGCTGTTACTCCATGTACAAACAGAAACAATATGTATTCCATTTGTTTAAGATAAAAATAAATTTTAAAAAAACTGAACTGATATCACATATTCAAGATGAAGAATAGCATGGTATAGCTGGGATCTGCTCTCACAGGGACTTTTTGAACGAACAAAGATGTCTAATTTTAACATTATAACATGAATGAAAAATTACTGAAAGCAGGGGTTTAACTTGATAATATTTTATAACAACTATACCAATTTTGTGGAATATTAAAATATTTTCTGGGACTAAAGAGTTTATGTATGATATAATGAGGTTATTAGAATACACATTCTGATCTGTTAGCCAAATAGAACATTATCCACTCAGAAGGAGCACAAGAAAATATATTACACAAATTTACCATTAAGTATAATTTCTTCCTAAAGGAAGTTAGCTGACAAAGCACTGCTATGTTCAAAAATGACTCAGGCTTTTAGAAATGAGATGATGTACCCCATTTGTGTAAAATGAATCAAAATGCAGTGCGCAAAAAAATAAAAAAATAAATATTTAAAGAAAAATAATAATAAAAAATAAATATGGCATTGATTATAGGTTTTTCATGGATAATATTTATCTGGCTGAGGAAATGCCCTCTTATAGCTGAGAGTTTTTTCATTAGAAATGCTTGTTGAATTTTTGATTAAGAAAAAAAGACTCAGTGCATTATGTTGAGTACAAATGAATGTTTTTATTATGTTTTATGATTTTATTGTTTTGTATACTTCAGTTGATAAAAAATTACCTTCAAATAACACTGTAGCACTATTAATATCTATCAAATTTACAAGCTGACTAAAATAAAAACTTTTATCAAGGGCTTGTTGAGAGCAAAATGTTACAAAGATGACATAAGAAAGATGGCAAAATAGGTGTTTTCTACTGTCCTCTATCTACAGAAACTTTGATTTGACAACTACCCATGGATAAAAGTCCAAAGGAGAAGTTTCAGCACTTTGCTGGAGCAAAAAAATAAATCCAAGAACAGATATACAGAAAAGTGTAGAAATAAAGTTCTACTTCATCTGAATCACCCCTCCCTTAAGATGTCAGCTTAGTGCCAAGAGAAACTCTCTCAGTCCACAATTTCTCCCACAGTGAAAAGTGAAACACAGTTAAGTGAGCACCCATCTCCACTACCCATGTAAGCTACTAGCCAAGAGGCCCACTTCTTTCTCACTACACTCAGAATACTGAGGTGATTAATTTGTCTTAGTACTGGGGGGAGGTTGGGAGCAAAGAAAGTATGTGGACCCTACCAACACCACAGAATCTATCAGAAAGCCCACCAACAAGTTGCTTGTTTTGCACTACCTGTGAATCCCCTCCACAACTGGCTCAGTGGTACTTTAAATGTTACACAAGCCTTACCTACCTCTTCCAAGTCAGCTCCACAAGCATTGCGATACAGACAGGGAGTGCAAGTGTATTTTTTTTCTTTTGTGGATCTGGGGTTGAACCCAGGGTGCTCTTCCACTGAGCAACATACCTAGCCCTTTTTGAGACAGGGTCTTGCTGAGTTGCTGAGGCTGGCCTCAAACTTGTGATCCTCCTGTCTAAGCCTCCCAAGTAACTGAGATTATAGGTGTGTACCACCATGCCTAGTGAGTATAATTATCACACACAGACAGGCAGCATGACCCTGAAGATTTGAAAGAAGGCACACAAAATGAGCATTTTAGGATACTGTCCAAGAGAAAACCAATGGGAGACTTAAAAGACCTAGCAGGCTTTTGTGGAATCAAGAGAAGAAATACAATCTTAAGAATTCCTCTCTCAAGAGGAAACAAGAGGTATAGAGTAGCTGCATCCATAGAAAAGATCTGAGAGGGTCTCGTAGTTTCTACCCACACTGCTTGGTGAAGGTATTTCTTTCCTGAAGCCAGTCAGTTAAGACTGGTGGAGGTTACTCCATCTTCAAGTGGGAAAATAACAACATGGGACTGCAAAGAACATGAAAATTAAGAAAAAATGGTATATATAAAGGAGCAAAATAACATTCTAAACATTCTAGTAACCAAAACCAAATAGGTGGAGTTTTATGTATTTCATGCCAAATAATTCAAAATTATTGTGTTAAGAAAGCTCAGTGAGATGCAAGAAAAAGCAGGCAAATCAATGAAATCTGAACCATAACACATGAATAAAACAAGTTCAATAAAGAGAATTCATTTTAAAAGAATCAAAAATAGAGATGAAGTATACAATAACTAAAGTGAAAAAATGCAATAAAGTGCATCAATAGCAGACTTGATCAAGCATAAGAAAGAACCTGGGAACTTGAATATAAGTCATCTGTATATACCAAAGAAGAAATTTTAAAAAACGAAACGAAGACAGTCTTTGGGAGTTCTGAGATATCATAACAATAGAGCTAACGTTTGCATTATGGGAATTTTAAAAGGAAAACCAAAGGAGGGAGAAGGTTGTTAAAAAGAAATAATGGTTGAAAACTTCCCAAATCTGGGGAGAAATATGGAGATACAGGGACATGAAGCTCAAAATTATCCAGTTTCAAATTAATGGAGCGTTCCCACTCAGTGAAGTGTGTCAAGTGAAGTGAACTATAATCAAACTGTCAAAAAAATTAAAGACAGAATTTTCAAAGCAGCAAGAGAACAGAGGCTCTTCACATACAAGAGGCTCTTCACATACATGATCTTCATGAGTTTCCTAGAAGATCACTCAGCAAAAATCTTATTGATCAAGAAAGAGTGGGTTGATAAAGTCAAGGAACTAAAAGAAAAGCTACCTGTCAATCAAGAATACTTTGCCCAGAAAAGCTGAACAAAAGCTAAGGGAGTTATTACTAAATCTGCCTTGTAAGAAATGATAAAGGGAGTACTTAAAGATAAAATAAAAGGATGCTAATCAGCAACATGGAAACATATGAAAGTATAAAACTTTTTTTGTTAATTAAGAATATACTCTATTACTGTATTCAAACTCAGAAAACTAAGTTATAATGGTAGTATGTAAATCACTTATAGGAATTAAAATACAAAACAGTTGAAAATAATTGTAGCTACAATAATAATGGATATACAACAAAAAGATATCAATTTTAACATCAAAAATTAAGAGTGGGTGAAGAGAGTTTTTAACCTCATCAAAATTGTTATCAGTTTTAGTTTTATACAAACCTGAGGGTAACAACAAAGGAAAAACTTCTATAAGATACATAAACAGGTGAAGAAAAAGAAACCAAATCACACAACTACAGAAAATAATAAAGAGACAAATAACAAGAAAGGACATTGAAGTAATCAGGGAAATGCAAATCAAAACAATAATGAGATTTCATCTCACTCCACTCACAATGGCAGTCACCAAGAATACAAGTAATAAGAAGTGTGCGCAAGGATGTGGGGAAAAAGGAACACTCATACAATGCTGGTGTGAATACAAATTAATGCAATCACTCAGGAAAGCAGTATAAAGATTCCTCGAAAACACTAGAATGGAAGTAGAGAGGAAAGACGGTAGAGTAGAGAAAAGTTGCATTCCAATTTGTACCACAGGGTGAGACCAAACCACTGGGTGTTTGTTCAGCTTCTGAGCAAGATGGATGAAAGACGAATTTCACTAAAATTTAATACTGTACACTCAAAGTGGCTTAGGGACTCAGAAATTTGGATAAGATAAACAAAGAAACCCACTGCCACAGACATAGCAAGGGGGAGTAAAGCAAACCACATTTCAAGCTGTGCCATGGTGGTGACATGGTGCAGAAAAATCTGAGATCAAAAACAAAGCCTAAACTTATCTGACCCAAGAGATTGCACTGCAGGTGTGTCCTTAAAAACCACACCTTGATACTTATATAAGCACGCTTTGTATCTCAGCTGGTCTCCAAGGGCTGATGTGGGAGCCATCTTGGAGCACACCCCTACAGCATCTGTGGGACTTGGGAGATCAGAAACATACACAACCACAATATCCTAGCAGGCATCTATGCAGGGACCTAGGTGGTGATTTGCTGAACATGAGAGAAACAGAGTAGACTGTATCCAAAGGTATTCCAGTTAAAAGAGCAAAGGGGAGCCTTTCTGTCTGTTGAAGCTGATCAGGAGGCTGAGTGAACAGGGGATGAGTACACTCAGGGACTAATCCTTGGAAGGCTGTGTTCCTGGGAAGCAGTGAGTGCAGGATCAGCCCTCTCCTGCCCATGACTGAATTTCTTGGGAGGGACCTGAAAACCAAACCCATGGAAGTAATCAGCTAATGTCTAGCCCTAGGGGTGGGTCAACATATTCTGTCCAAGCAACACTCCACTCAACAAAGCCCAATTAAACCTGAGGCCCAACTACACTTCAGTGCCACCTGCTCAAACTCCCCTCCCAGAACACCGCAGAATCAGAACACTGGGGGTACACTAAACTGGTCTGAGGGATTAAAATACTATGTATCTTAACCCATCCTGCCTCATATTGGTAAGAAAATTGAGGCTTCTATCAAACAGCTTCAATCTTAGGCTACTCCAACTGTTAACTCAGAGAGAAACATAAAAACAGGAAGGGGTTAACATCTCCCAATCCTAGTTCCATAACTAGTACATAACTCAAGAAAAATTAGAGAGACTCTTAGACATAGAAAAAAAAATCACTCAACCAAATCAATAAATGGGCTAATGAAATGGGCAGACACTTCACAGAAGAAGATATACAGGTGATCAACAAATATATGAAAAAGTGCTCATCATCCCTAGTAATTAGAAAAACAACCCTAAGATTTCATCTAACTCCAAAAAGAATGGCGGTTATTAAGAACACAAGCAATAATAAGAGGTGGTGTGGAATACATTCCTGGTAGAACTGCAAATTGGTACAGCCACTCTGGAAAGCAGTACAGAGATTCCTCAGAAAACGTAGAATGGACCCACCATTTGAACCAGCTATCCCACTCCTCACTTTATACGCAAAGGAAGTAAAATCAGCATACTACAGTGATGCAGCCACACCAATGTTCACAGTAGCTCAATTCACAATAGCTAGATTGTGGAATCAACCTAGATGCCCTTCAACTGATGAACGGATAAAGAAACTGTGGTATGTATACACCATGAAATATTACTCAGCCATAAATAAGAATAAAATTACGGCATTTGCTAGTAAATGGATGAAGTTGTAAAATATCATGCTACGTGAAATAGGCCAAGCCCAAAAATCCAAAGGCTGAATGTTTTCTCTGATAAGTACATGACAATATACAACGATGGGGGGTGGCAGGGGGAAGAGAAGAATGAAGGAATTTTGGATGGTGTAGAGGAAAGCGGGGTGGGAGGGGTGGGAATGGAAAAACAGGAGAATGAAACAGACAATATTACTCTACATATGTATAATTACATGAATGGCGTGAATATAAATTGTGTACAACCACAGAAATGAAAAGTTGTTACCCACCCCCGCCAAAAAAAAGAAAAAGAAAAAAAAATCACCGAGTCAAATATTTAGAATACCTCAGTGGAGAAAATTCCTTTAGTCTTCACCAAGATTTATATATGTGTGTGTGTGTGTGTGTGTGTGTGTGTGTGTGTTTTCCTTTTTAAAAATTTAATCTAATCATAAATGACAGTAGAATGTATTTTGACACATCATACATAAATGAAGTACAACTTCTCATTCTGCTGAATGTGATGTGGAACTACACTATAGTGTCATGTAATCATGCATGCAAAAAGGTTAATAATGTCCAATTCATACATACTTTTAATTTAAATATACATTATTTTTCCCTTATTTCATCAGTGTGTGTGTTTGTGTGTGTGTGTCTGTGTGTGTGTGCCCGCACATGTGCATGCACAAGTATATAAATTCTGCCTGTCTCAATTGTTTCAGGGACATACATACATACACTTATTTGTCATTTCTTCCTCTCACATACAATGTTTTAAAATGAAATTATGTATTCTAGCATTATACTGTGAGGGTTTGGGTTCATTGGATTCTGTATCTTTACATGATTATTTTCATGTGTTTACATATCATTTCTCTTTCTAACTTATCTTCTTTTGGGAACGCCAAAATATTATTGTTCTCCCTCTCATCTCCCAATGCTGGGCTACTTCTATTTTTCACCTCCCTCTATTAAAACCTCACCTGCTACATATTTTCTGCATTCTCTAAAATTGTACTCTTTTACAACTGCCAAACAAATTTCCTTTTCCCCTAATTAACAGAATTTTTAACATCATTCAGAACTAATTAGTTTATATAACACCTGCCCTCACCATTAATGCTAGTACAGTCATTACCACTGTGGACCATATAGCTGACATCTGCTATTTGCTTTTAAAGTCAGAGCTGGTTCATGATTTCTGTTCTCACTACTGACAACTGCTGAACCCACCATTCCTATTTATTGGTGGCAATTAATGTTGAGGACATTAACACAGCTCACTGCTTGTTGTTTGCAACAACTGTTATTGCTATTTATTTTGCTCCCATTCTGTGAGATACTGGGAACATGCGGGGACACTAAGTTCACAGGTTTAAACATTCTGCTAGAGAAATAAAGATCCCTCCACATTACTCCAACTCAAAGAAGAGAGGAGACAAAAAGCCCCAAACCATCAACAAGGACTCAAGGAAGAATAACCAGAGAGAAAACTCGGGTTCCACCAGTGGGCACCTACCCATACATCAGAGAGAAGTTCCAAAACAAGTAAGGTAACTGCACACAAAAGGACACGCACAAACAAGGGAGGTAGAGGAATCCACTTCAATTGATGTGCAAGAACAAGACCTCTGAAAACATGAGAAAACAGGCAACTCTCCCCCTGACTTCATAACCCCCCAACAAAGTATTCCTACTGATAGTGAGGTGGACAAAAACCCAGAGAGAGATTATTTAAAAAAAAAAAAAAAAACTGATTATAAGAAAGCTCAGTGAACTAAAAGAAGCTCTAAGGAAGGAATTGAGAGCAATTACAGATGAAAGATCACTTTAATGAAGAAGCAGATATAGTGAAAAGAAACCAAGCTGTACTCCTAGCAGCACTCGAAATGAAAGACACAATCAAATTAAATATGAAGGCATCACTAACATAAAGGCATCACTATCAGATTAGACTGCATAGAAAACCTCAGCTCTTGAAGACAGAACTTGAGGCAGTGAAGACAGGCCATGTGATTGTGAGTACACAGAAAGCAGTGAAGGGGAAGAAATTATAGAACATGATCAGAAAAACGCAAGAACTCTGGGACAACTCCAAAGGACCAAACCTGAGAATCACTGGGATAGACGAGAACATGGCATGAAGAACATTTCAATGAGATAGTTACAGAAAACTTCTCCCACATCAGCAACAAGATAGACATCTGCACACAGGAGGCTTACAGGGCTCCAGATAGACCCAGCCAAATAAGAAGTTCACTGAAACCTATCATAATCAAAATGCCTAACACAGAAAACAGGAAAAGAATATGAAAAGCTTCAAGAGAGAAACATCAGGTTACATTTAGAGGCAAACCAGTGAGGTTCACTTCTGATTTCTTAGCTCAGACCCTAAAAAAAAAAGGAGGGCCTAGAATGAGATGTTTCAAACCCTAAGAGAAAACAACTGTCAGCCAAGGTTACTACACCCAGCAAAACTCAGTTTCAAATTTGAGGGGGAGATAAAAACATTCTACAACAAGAATAAACAAAAAGAATTCATGAGCACCAACTTGCCACTACAAAGAATAACCAAAGATAAATTTCACATAGGGGAACTAAACACAATGCTCAAGGTCCACAAAAAAGGAAGTTCAACGGAAGAACAATCCACTAATTGAGTTTCAACACAAGATGAAATATAGCAAAAAAAAGAAAAAAAAAAAAAAGGCAGGAAACCACAAACACAACCCCATATATCAACTCTGAATGTTAATGGTCTCAACTCCCCAGTTAAAAGATACAGATTAGCGGAATCGATCAAAAAAACAAGATCCAACTATGTGCTGTGTACAGAAGACTCATCTTACAGGCAAAGATCCCACAGGCTGAAAGTAAAAGGATGGCAAAAAATATCCCAGGCATATGACTGAATAAATAAAGCAGGCATAGCTATTCTCATATCTGACAAAGCAGATTTCAAGCAAAAATGAATCAGAAGAGACAAAGAAGGCCATTACATCCTAGTAGAGGGAACAGTCCAACCAGAAGATACTTATGCTCCAAATGACAATGCACCCAATTACATGGAAAAAAAAAACTCCATGAGCAATAATTCTGGGGGACTTTAGTACACCCTCATCACCAATAGACAAGTCATCAAAACAAAAAGTCAACAAAGATATCTCCAACATAAACAACACTATAAATCAAATGGACCCAATGAACATCTACAGAATATTCCAACCTAAACCAATTGAATTTATCTTCTTCCAGCTGCATATGGAACTTTTTCCAAAATAGATCATATTTTAGGCCACAAAGCAAATCTTAGCAAATATAAAAAACTGATACCTATCAGATCATAACAGAATGAAGTTAGAAATCAACAGCAAGAAAAATAATAGGATCCACATAAACACATGGAGATGAAACAATACTCTCTTAAGTGAAGAATGTATCAAAGAAGAAATGAGAATAGAAATCAAGAAATTTTTAGAAAAAAATGAGAACAAAGACACAAATATCAAAATCTCTGGGAGAGTATGAAAGCAGTTCTGAGAGGAAGAGATAAAGTGCTGAGTGCCTACATTAAAAAGTTAGACCAAAACATTTTTTTAAAAATTAGACAGACCTCAGATAAATAAGATTATGCTTCACCTCAACACCTTAAAAAAGAACAACCTAATTCCCAAGCCAGTAGAAGATAGGAAATAATTAAGATTAGTGTCAAAATCAATGAAATTGAAAACATAATAAAGAGTTGGTTCTTTGAAAAGAAATAAAATTGACAAACCCTTAGCCAAACCAACCAAAAGAAATGGTGAGAAGCAGCAAATCAACATGATCAGAGATGAAAAAAGAGGTATCCCCACAGACCTATCAGAAATCCAAAGGATTGTGAGAACCTATTTTGAAAATTTATACTCCAATTAACTGGAAACTCTGGAAGATATGGACAAATTTCTAGATACATATGATCTGTCCAACTGAACCCAAAGGCATAGAAAACCTAAACAGACCCCTATCAAGTAATGAAACTGAAGCAGCAATAAAAACTTGCGCAGGAACTGATTGATTCTCTGCTGAGTTCTACCAGACCTTTACAGAACAATTAATAGCAGTCTTCCTCAAATTATTCCACAAAAAATAAAAGGGAAAAAACACTCCCAAATACTTTTTATGAAAATAGTATAAACACTGATAGCAAATCAGACAAGGACGCATCAAGGAAGGAGAACCATAGACCAATATCCCGATGAACATAGATGCAAAAATCCTTAATAAAATATCAGCAAAACTCATCCAAAAACACATTAAAGAGATATTACACCATGATCAAGTGGGTTTCATTCCAGGGATGTGAGACTGGTTCAACATATGCAAATCAATAAATGTAATTCATCACTTAAATAGAATTAAGGATAAAAATCACATGATCGAGGAGGCCGCTCGGCACAGCGCTGGGACTCGGGGCAACCACTGGGGCTCCGGCGGCTGCCCAGGGGAAGAGTGGCGAGGAGAGCTGTGTGGACTCAGGACACCGGGGCCTGCCCTGAGGAGGAGGAGGAGGAGCGTGGCCACTTGGATTCGGAGTGACTGCACCAGAGCTACAGGCGGTTGCCAGAGGAGAAGCTGCGCGGCGAGCTGTTTGGACTCAGAACGACGCTTCTGAACACCGGGGCCTGCCCTGAGGACGAGGAGGAGGAAGGGGAGCGCGGCCGCTTGGATTCGGGGTGACTACACCAGAGCTACAGGCGGTTGCCAGAGAAGGGGCTGCATGGCGAGCTGTTTGGACTCAGACCGCTTCTGAACACCGGGGCCTTCCCAGAGGAGTAGGAAGAGGAGGAGGAGGAGCGCGGCGGGTCCTTTGGACTCGCAGTGACTGCATTAGCGCTCCAGGCAGCTGCTCAGAGGAGAAGGCGAGTGGTGAGTTGTTTGGACTTAAAGTGACAGCTCCTGAACACAGGGGGGCTGCCAGGAGGAGAAGCGTGGTGGGACGCTTGGTCTTGAGTGGCCGCACCAGAGCTCCGGGCGGTTGCCCAGAGGACCTGTGCTGCGGGTCACGTGGACTCAGAGCCACTCAGAGCGACCGCTCCTGAACTCCCCGGGGGTTATCTGGAGAAGGAGGAGGAACGGGGAGGGTCACGTTGACTCGGAGTGACTGACCCAGGGCTACGGGTGGTTGGTGGAGGTGGAGGCACGCAGTGAGTTTCTTGGACTCCTAGTGACCGCACTGGAATACTGGGCAGCTGTCTGGAGGAAGAGGCGTGTGGCGGGTCTCTGGGATTCAGAGCGATTGTACAGGGCCCCAGGTGGCTGTTCAGAGGAGGGGCCGCATAGCCAGGATATTAGGCGCAAAGCAGGGTCCCAGGATCTAGGAGGCTTCTTGGTGGAAGAGCCGCACAGAGACAGGCTTAGGGCGGAGCGAAGGTTCCAGGCCTGCGGGCAGATTCTCTGAGGAAGGGCAGCCTAAGGAGAGTCATCTGCAAAGGGTGAGGCTCCCAGGCCCAGGAGGTAGGGCCGGGCCCCTGGGAACTTTGCAGAGGAAGGCAGCCCAGCCCAGGCAGTAGCTGTAAATTGAGGGGAACCTCTAGGAGGGAACTGACCAGCGAGACCTCCCCACCGGGTGAGTCTTCCCTTCTGGGTGAGGTTTCCCCACAAGGACGGTAAAACCAGAGACTCAGGCCCAAACAGGCCTTGCCTCAGACCACAGCCTAGGTCCCCTTTGGATGACCATTGGTCAACAAGTGGAGGCACCTCTGCCCACTAGCAGGGATTATACCCCACCTGAAGGACACCACTCCTAGAGAGGCAGCTTCCTTGTGGAGCACCGCATTATCAACTTCCTCCAAGACTTCAGCCTACTGAAGGCTAAGGGGGGATATATATACAGAAATCTTCAGGGACATTGTAAGTCAATAGAGGAAATCTGCAATATCTCAGCGGTCCTCTGATACCTGAACAATATGAGAAAACAAGGAAAGAAAATGCTGCAGACAAATCTAGATGTTACATCAATAAAACCCAGTGACAGCATGGCAGAAGAAATGACAGAAAAGGAGTTCAGAATGTACATAATTAAAATGATCAGAGAAGCAAACGATGAGATGAAAGAGCAAATGCACACACTGAATGATGAGATGAAAGAGCAAATGCAAGCATTGATTGATCGCACCAATCGACAGTTAAAAGAGCAAATACAGGAAGCAAAAGATCATTTCAATAAAGAGTTAGAGATATTGAAAAAAAACCAAACAGAAATCCTTGACATGAAGGAAACAATAAACCAAATTAAGAACTCCATAGAAAGCATATCCAATACGATAGAACACCTGGAAGACAGAACCTCAGACATTGAAGACAAAATATTTAACCTTGAAAACAAAGTTGAACAAACAGAGAAGATGGTAAGAAATCATGAACAGAATCTACAAGAACTATGGGATATCATGAAAAGGCCAAATTTAAGAATTATTGGGATTGAGGAAGGCCTAGAGAAACAAGCCAAAGGAATGAACAATTTATTCAATGAAATAATATCAGAAAATTTCCCAAATCTGAAGAATGAAATGGAAAATCAAGTTCAACAGGCTTATAGGACTCCAAATGCACAAAATTACAACAGACCCACACCAAGGCACATTATAATGAAAATAACGAACATACAAAATAAAGACAGAATTTTAAAGGCTGTGAGAGAAAGGAACCAAATTACATTCAGGGGGGAACCAATACGGATATCAGCAGATTTTTCAATCCAGACCCTAAAAGCTAGAAGGGCCAGGAACAACATTTTTCAAGCCCTGAAAGAAAATGGATGCCAACCAAGAATCTTATACCCAGCAAAACTTACCTTCAAATTTGACGTAGAAATAAAATCCTTCCATGATAAACAAAAGCTAAAAGAATTTACAAAAACAAAGCCAGCATTACAGAACATTCTCAGCAGAATATTCCATGAGGAAGAGATGAAAAACAAAGAAGCAAATCAGCAAAGGGAGGAATTATCCTAAAGGAATTGTCAAATAAAGGAGGAAACAAGTTGTGTCAAACAAATAAATAAATAAAATTTTAAAAATGAACCAAATGACCGGGAAACCAAATCATATCTCTATAATAACCCTGAATGTTAATGGCCTGAATTCATCAATCAAAAGACATAGACTGGCAGATTGGATTAAAAAGAAAGATCCAACAATATGTTGCCTGCAAGAGACTCACCTCATAGAAAAAGATACCCATAGACTAAAGGTGAAAGGATGGGGAAAAACATACCATGCACATGGACTCAGCAAAAATGCTGGAGTATCCATCCTCATTTCCGATAATGTGGACGTCAAGGCAAAGTTAGTCAGAAGGGATAAAGAAGGTCATTTCATACTGCTTAAGGGAAGCATAAATCAGCAAGATATAACAATCATAAACATCTATGCCCCAAACAGTGGCTCATCCATGTATGTCAAACAAATCCTTCTCAATTTCAGAAACCAAATAGACCATAACACAATAATACTAGGTGATTTTAACACGCCTCTCTCACCACTGGACAGATCTTCCAAACAAAAATTGAACAAAGAAACCATAGATCTCAATAACACAATCAATAATTTAGACTTAACGGACATTTATAGAATATACCATCCAACCAAGAGCGAATACACTTTCTTCTCAGCAGCACATGGATCCTTGTCTAAAATAGACCATATATTATGCCACAAAGCTAATGTTAGCAAATACAAGAAGATAGAGACACTAGCATGTATTCTATCAGATCATAATGGATTGAAGTTAGAAATAAATGAAAGAGTAAAACACAGAAACTATTCCAACATCTGGAGATTAAACAATATGCTATTATATGATGAATGGATAACAGAAGATATTAGGAAAGAAATTAAAAAATTCTTAGAGGTAAATGAGAACAAAGAAACATCATATCAAAATCTCTGGGACACTATGAAAGCAGTACTTAGAGGGAAATTTATTTCATGGAGGGCATTTAATAAAAGAAGTAAAACTCAACAAATAAACGACCTAACACTACAGCTCAAAGCCCCAGAAAAAGAAGAACAGAACAGCACCAAAAGTAGTAGAAGACAGGAAATAGTTAAACTCAGAGCTGAAATCAATGAAATTGAAACAAAAGAAACAATACAAAAAATTGACAAAATAAATAGTTGGTTCTTCGAAAAAATAAACAAAATTGATAAACCTTTAGCCACACTAACAAAGAGAAGACGAGAGAAAACCCAAATCACTAAAATTCGGAATGAACAAGGAAATATCACAACAGACAGGATTGAAATACAAAACATAATTAGAAGCTATTTTGAAAATCTATACTCCAACAAAATAGAAAATTTTGAAGGCATCAACAGGTTTCTAGAGACATATGAATTGCCTAAATTGAACGAGGAGGACATACACAATTTAAATAGACCAATTTCAAGTACTGAAATAGAAGAAGTCATCAAAAGCCTACCAACAAAGAAAAGTCAGATGGGTTCTCAGCCGAGTTCTACAAAACCTTTAAAGAAGAGCTCATTCCAATACTTCTCAAAGTATTCCATAAAATAGAAGAGGAGGGAACCCTCCCAAACTCATTCTATGAAGCCAATATCACCCTGATACCTAAAACAGACAGAGACTCATCAAGGAAAGAAAATTTCAGACCAATATCCTTAATGAACATCGATGCAAAAATTCTCAACAAAATTTTAGCAAATCACATACAAAAACATATTAAAAAGATAGTGCACCATGATCAAGTTGGTTTCATCCCAGGGATGCAAGGTTGGTTCAACATCAGGAAATCAATAAATGTAATTCACCACATTAATAGACTTAAAGTCAAGAATCACATGATTATTTCAATAGATGCAGAAAAAGCATTTGATAAAATACAGCACCCCTTCGTGCTCAAAACACTAGAAAAAATAGGGATAGTGGGAACATTCCTTAACATTGTAAAGGCCATTTATGCTAAGCCCATGGCTAATATCATTCTAAATGGTGAAAAACTGAAAGCATTCCCCCTAAAAACTGGAACAAGGCAGGGATGCCCTCTTTCACCACTTCTATTCAACATCATTCTTGAGACTCTGGCCAGAGCAATTAGACAAACCAAAGAAATTAAAGGGATACGAATTGGGAAAGAAGAACTCAAACTATCCCTGTTCGCTGATGACATGATTATATATTTAGAGGAACCTGGAAATTCCACCAGAAAACTCTTAGAACTCATAAGTGAATTCAGTAAAGTAGCAGGTTACAAGATCAATGCCCATAAATCCAACGCATTTTTATACATAAGTGATGAATCTTCAGAAAGAGAAATTAGGAAAACTACCCCATTCACAATAGCCTCGAAAAAAATAAAATACTTGGGAATCAATCTCACAAAAGAGGTGAAAGACCTCTACAATGAGAACTACAGAACACTAAACAAAGAAATTAAAGAACACCTTAGAAGATGGAAAGATCTTCCATGTTCTTGGATAGGAAGAATTAATATTGTCAAAATGGCCATACTACCTAAAGTGCTATAC
This sequence comes from Sciurus vulgaris, assembly GCF_902686455.1. Classification (NCBI taxonomy): domain Eukaryota; kingdom Metazoa; phylum Chordata; class Mammalia; order Rodentia; family Sciuridae; genus Sciurus; species Sciurus vulgaris. Next base: position 116,237,641 of record NC_136470.1, on the reverse strand, counting down.
AAATTCAATGCAATTCCAATTAAAATCACAATGACGTACCTTACAGAAATAGAGCAAGCAATTATGAAATTCATCTGGAAGAATAAGAAACCCAGAATACCTAAAGCAATACTTAGCAGGAAGAGTGAAACAGGGGGTATTGCAATACCAGATCTTCAACTCTACTACAAAGCAATAGTAACAAAAACGGCATGGTATTGGTACCAAAATAGAAAGGTAGATCAATGGTATAGAATAGAGGACACGGACACAAACCCAAATAAATACAATTTTCTCATACTAGACAAAGGGGCCAAAAATATGCAATGGAGAAAAGATAGCCTCTTCAACAAATGGTGCTGGGAGAATTGGAAATCCATATGCAACAGAATGAAACTAAACCCATATCTCTCACCATGCACGAAACTAAACTCAAAATGGATTAAGGACCTTGGAATCAGGCCAGAGACCCTGCAGATTATAGAAGAAAAAGTAGGTCCAAATCTTCACCTTGTTGGTCTAGCATCAGACTTCCTTAACAGGACTCCCATAGCACAAGAAATAAAAGCTGGAATCAACCACTGGGATAGATTCAAACTAAAAAGCTTTCTCTCAGCAAAGGAAACTATCAGCAATGCGAAGAAAGAGCCTACAGAGTGGGAGAATATCTTTGCCAATCATACTTCGGATAGAGCACTAATCTGCAGAATCTATAAAGAACTCAAAAAACTCTACTCCAAGAATTCAAATAATCCAGTGGACAAATGGGCTAAGGAAATGAATAGACACTTCACAGAAGATGATCTACAAGCAATCAACAAACATATGGAAAAATGTTCAACATCTCTAGTAATAAGAGAAATGCAAATCAAAACCACCCTAAGATTCCATCTCACCCCAATTAGAATGGCGATTATCAAGAATACGAGCAACAACAGGTGTTGGCGAGGATGTGGGGAGAAAGGTACACTCATACATTGCTGGTGGGGCTGCAAATTAGTGCAGCCACTCTGGAAAGCAGTGTGGAGATTCCTTAGAAAACTTGGAATGGACCCGCCATTTGACCCAGCTATCCCACTCCTTGGCCTATACCCAAAGGACTTAAAATCAGCATACTACAGAGACACAGCCACATCAATGTTCATAGCTGCTCAATTCACAACAGCCAGACTGTGGAACCAACCTAGATGCCCTTCAATTGATGAGTGGATAAAGAAACTGTGGTATATATATACAATGGAATATTACTCAGCCATAAAGAATGATAAAATTATGGCATTTGCAGGCAAATGGATGAAATTGGAGAATGTCATGCTAAGTGAGATAAGCCAATCTCAAAAAGCCAAAGGACGAATGATATCGCTAATAAGTGGAGGATGACACATAATGGGGGGGAGGGAAGGGTTAGTGTTAGGGTTAGAGTTAGGGTTAGGGAGGGGGGCAAGTATGGAGGAAGGAAGTACTGTATAGAGGGTAAAGAGGGGTGGGAGGGGTGGGGGGAAGGGAAAAAATAACAGAATGAATCAAACAACATTACTCTATGTAAATTTATGATTACACAAATGGTATGCCTTTACACCATGTACAGAGAAACAACATGTATCCCATTTGTTTACAATAAAAAAAAATCACATGATCATCTCAACAGATACAGAAAAAGCCCTTGATAAAACCCACCCCACAAATTCATATTAAAAACACTGCAGAAGCTAGGGATTGAAGGAACTTATCTCAACATCGTAAAGGTCATTTATGACAAATCCAGAGCCAAAAATGGAGAAAAGCTAAAAGCATTTTCATTAAATTCAGGAACCAGACAAGGTTGTCCACTGTCACCATTCCCATTCAATATAGGCCTCAAAATCCAGATTGCCAGAGCAATCAGGGAAGAAAAGGAAATCAAAGGGATACAAATAGGAAAAGAAGAAATCAAACTATCTCTGTTTGCCAACAATATGATCCTACATCTAGAAGATTTAAAAAGCTCTTCCAGAAGACTTCCAGAGTGAAATAACAGTCAAGATCAACACCCATAAATCAATAGCTTTCCTATACTCCAACAGTAATTAAGCCCAGAAAGAAATCAGGAAAACCCATCCCCTTCACCATCACTTCAAAAAGAGTAAATAGGGCTGGGGAGATAGCTCAGAGTGCTTGCCTCATAAGCACAAGGCCCTGAGTTTGAACCCCAGTACCGCCAAAAAAAAAAAAAAAAAAAAGAGTAAATACTTGGAAATTAATCTAACCAAAGAAGGTAAAAGAGCTCTACAATGAAAATTACAGAACACTTAAGAAAGACATTGAATTGAAGAAGACCTTAGAAGATGGAAAGACTTGCCATGTTCTTAGATAGGCAGAATTAATATTGTCAAAATGGCCAAAATACCAAAAGCAATATACAGATTCAGTGCAGTTCCTACCAAAATACCAATGAAATTCTTCACTGAATTAGAAAAAAACAATTCTTGAATTCATTTGGAAAAATAAGAGAATAGCCAAAGCAATACTGAGCAAGAAAAGTCAAGCAGGAGGCATCACAATACCTGATCTGAAATATTTCTATAGAGCTGTAGTAAGAAAAACCTCACAGTTGGCACCAAAATAGACATGAAGACTGAGGGATCCACAAAACTTGTAGCCATCTTATATTTGGCAAATGTGCCAACAGTCTTGGAAAAGACTCACTTTTTAACGAATGGTGCTGGAGAAACTTGATAGCTGAATTTTGGATGGAGAAAAATGAAATAAGACCCCTCTCTCTCACCTTGCACAAAACTCAAATTGAAATGGATCAATGACTAAATTATGGATTCATCCCTGATGCCCATGAATTGATTAATGGATTAAGAAACTGTAGTGTGTGTGTGTGTGTGTATATATATATATATATATATATATATATATATATATATATATATATATAGGAGTTCTACTCCATCGTTAGAATGAATGAAATTAGGGCATTTGCCAGTAAATGGATAGAAATGGAGAATAACATGCTAAGTGAAATTAGTCATATGCAGTAGCCAGAGTAAAATAAAGGAAGGTGGGGGGAAAGGGTTGGATAACATAAAGGATCAAATACAAATTAATAGATGAGCATAATAAAATCTAGTGGAATACAGGAAGGTGAAGTGGAAAGGGGAGGGAGAACAGGAGGGAAAAACAGTAGAGAAAAGGGAGAGATCATAAACTGAAATTGATTTCCATGCATGTATGAGTTTGTTGGAATGAATCCAACTTATATATATAACCATAACTCAAAATAAAAAACCAAAAAGGAATGAAACCACCAAAAGATCCAGCTATCCCATTTCTAAGTATATATCCAAAATATTTAATGTCAGCATACTATAGAGAGAAAATGCACAATAGCCAAGTTTAAGAAACCAGTCAAGATGCCCTTCAACAGATGAATGTATAAAGAAAATGTGGTACATATACACAATGGAGTATTAGCCATAAAGAAGAATGCAAATATGGCATTTGCTGGTAAAAGGATGGAACTGGAGACTATCATGCTAAGTGAAATAAGCCAGACTCAGAAAGTCAAAGGTCAAATATTTTCTCTAATATGTGGAAGCCAGTGCAAAATAAACAGGGGTAGAATGGGAGAGAAAGAGATAAAAGGAGAAGAGGGGGATTCCACTGAAATAGAGAATGATCAATGGACTAGATGAAGGGAACTTAGGGGGAAGAAGAAGCGACCAGAGAAAGGTAGAACATCAGAATGAATATATCTTTCCAATAAGTGTGTGTGTGCACACATCACAGTAATTCTCTCCATCATGTATATACATGAGATACTATTAAAAAAAAAAAAACCCTAAATATGGATAGCAGAAAGATTAGTAGAGGGAAGGGAACAGGGGGAAGAAGTAGGGGAGAGAAAGGGGAAGAACTGGGGACTGAATTAGAACAAATTATATTCTATGCTTTTAAAATTAGATAAAATGAATCCTATTGCTATAATAGAATATTACTCACCCATAAAGAATGATAAAATTATGGCATTTGCAGGCAAATGGATGAAATTGGAGAATATCATGCTAAGTGAGATAAGCCAATCTCAAAAAGCCAAAGGACGAATGATATCGCTAATAAGTGGAGGACGACACATAATGAGGGGGGGAGGGAAGGGTTAGTGTTAGGGTTAGAGTTAGGGTTAGGGAGGGGGGCAAGTATGGAGGAAGGAAGTACTGTATAGAGGGTAAAGAGGGGTGGGAGGGGTGGGGGGAAGGGAAAAAAATAACAGAATGAATCAAACAACATTACTCTATGTAAATTTATGATTACACAAATGGTATGCCTTTACGCCATGTACAAACAGAGAAACAACATGTATCCCATTTGTTTACAATAAAAAATAATAATAATAAAAAAAAAGAAAGGAGATTGAATTGACAATAAAAAAAAACTCCCACCAAGAAAAGTCTAAGACTGATGACTTCACTGGTGAATGCTATTAAAGTCATTTAGAGAAAAAACTAGTGCCAATTCTTCTTAAATTCTTCCGAAAATTGAAATGGCAAGAACAGTTTCCAAATTAATATTACAAGGACAGCATTACCCTGATACAGAAGCCAGAAAAGAAGAAAACTGGAGGCCTATTTCCCTGATGAATACAGATGCAAAAATCCTCAACAAAATACTAGCAAATTAAATTCAATAGTAAATTAAAAGGATCATACACAATAATCACATGGAACTTCTCCATGAATATAAGGATGGTTCAACATAGGCAAAGCAGTAAATGTAATATATCACATTAACATGCTAAAAGACAAAAATCGCATGATCATTCTCAATATGCAAAAAAAGCATGTAACAAAATTCAATATCCTTTCATGATTGAAATAAACAAACAAAAACACCTCAACAGAATAGATTCAGAAAGAATGTTCCCTTACATAATATGCTGCCCATATGACAAGCTCATAGCTAACATCTTACTCAATGGTGAAAAGCTCCAAGTTTTTCCTCAAAGATTAGGAACAAAACAAAACTCTCACTACTTCTATCCACTATATCACCAGAAGCCCCAGCCAAAGTAGGCAACAGAAAAAAAATTAAAACTATCCAAATCTGAAAGGAAGTAAAATAGCAGATAATATCATCTTAAATATAAAAAATCCTGAAGATTTAGTGGAGTTGCAGGAGATAAAAATCAACATACAGGAGATCCAAGATGGCAGACTAGAGGGAGGCTGCGTTCCGTGTTGCTCCATAACTCCAGTTTCAAGCAGAGGATATCTGTTCTTGGTGAGGCAGATTTTGCTGCTTATCGATCCCCTATTGTTTACCCCATTTGTCTTCTGTGATCACCTGCAGTCTGCCAGCATATTTGAGTGCAGATTGCTCACTATCAGGCATTATCATCCGCCATTTGCCTGCCTCTCGCCTGCCCATCGCCTGCCTTATACCTATCCATCACCAACTGCAGAAGGTTCATCTCCCGATCATCCCACAACAGACAGCAAACTGATCACCGACCGCCAGTGGAGTACCAGCTGCCTGCTGTTGCCTGGAAGTTCTCTGTCACAGTACCTGCAGGTTTGATTACACGTGGCTGCCGCCAATTTGAGACAACAGCGAGGCCCCATAGGACCATTGGCCGGACTGACTGAGCCCCGTCTACAGGATCCCTCAGCCTACCGATTACACCCTGCTTCTGGGGCCCTCACATCGAATCACTGCTCCCTGCCACCAGGACCCCCAGACCAACTGACTGCGCCCTATCACGGGGACCCCAGACCAACTGCACCCAGCCTCCATGATCCCCCAGCCACACCAAACATACCCAACCTCCAGGACCCCTGCCTGACCAACCACATCCCGCCTCCAGGACCTCCAGCTGACCACGTCCACACCCTAAGCTGCAGCTCCCCAGTTGCCAACACATTTGGAAGCCAGAGCGGCCATCTTGGATAATCCTGGAAGCCATAACTCCGATCTTTAGGTGGGGCAAATCACATCCTGAGACTCCTGCTGGAGACTAGAAGCTAAATGTCAGGTACCCCTCCTGCATCAGGCTACCAAAGACTGGGAGGTTTTACTACTATATGACTGTTATACTGTAGATTTTCTTTTTTCTCCCTATTGCAATATTTTAAGTTTTTCTTTCTTTACTTTTCTTGCACTCTTTTCTTTTATTTACCTGTTCCCTAAGAGTCTCTTTCTCCCTTTGTTGCATACCAACATCCAATTTCTTTGGATTACACTCTCACCCTTTCTTTAATCTAGAACTTCTGTATATTCTTTTCTTATCCCATTAACAGACACATTCTACATCCCTCTGCATCCTCTTTGTCCTCCATTAGAAACCGAAGACCTTATTGCAAATCTGTTTGTTTTAATGAAGATAATATTTGAACACATTCTGTTTATTATGACACTTTGTTATTGTCCTCATAGGGGCTGTTTGGTCTAGGAATGCATACTGTCTGAATTGGGCACTGCTAAAACTGATCTCCCCTTAAAAAAAGGTTTTGGAAACCTATGGGGCCACTATAAGGCTATAGGGGGAAATGTGCAATAACCCAGAACTGCAGTGCTAGAGGGGAAGATACATAAACAACATGAAAAAATAAGAGAAGAAAATGATCCAAACAAATCTAGATTCTATATTAATAGAATCCAATAACAATATGTTAGAAGAAATGTCAGAAAAGGACTTCAGATCACACATGATTAAGATGATTCGTGAAACAAAGCATGAGATAAGAGAGCAAATGCAGGTAATGAATGATAATGCCAATAAGCTGACAGAAAACTGCAGGAAGCAAAATATCATTTCAACAAAGAGGTAGAGATTCTCAAAAGCAAACAAAAACAAAAACAGAAATCCTTGAAATGAAGGAGATAATAAACCAAATAAAAAACTCAATGCAAAGCATCACCAAAAGACTAGACCACTTGGAAGATAAAACAACAAAGACAAAATATTTAATCTGGAAAATAAAGTCGCCCAAACAGAGAAGATGGTAAGAAATCATCTTCTTGATGATTTCAAGAAAAATCTCCAAGAATCTATGGGACATCATGAAAAGAACAAATGTAAGAATTACTGGGATTGAGAAAGGCACAGAGATACAAACCAAAGGAATGAACAACCTATTCAATGAAACAATATCAGAAAATTTCCCAAACCTGAAGAATGAAATGGAAAATCAAATAAAAGAGGCTTATAGTACACCAAATGCACAAAATCACAACAGATCCGAACCAAGGCACATTATAATGAAAATGCCTAACATTCAAAATAAAGACAGGATTTTGAAGGCCGCCAGAGAAAAGCATCAGATTACATATAGGGGGAGACCAATAGAGAGAGCAGCCGACTTCTCAACCCACACTCTAAAAGCTAGAAGGGCCTGGAACAACATATTTCAAGTTCTGAAAGAACATGGTTGCCAACCAAGAATCCTATACCCAGCAAAACTAACCTTCAGATTTGAAGATGAAATAAAACCCTTCCATGATAAACAAAAGTTAGAAGAATTTGCAAATAGAAAGCCTGCACTACAGAATGTTCTCAACAAAATATTCCATGAGGAGGAAATGAAAAACAACAATGGAGGTCAGCAAAAGGAGGAACTACCTTAGAGAAAACCCACTCAAAGGAGAAACAAAACCAACTTAAAAAACAAAAATAAGCCCAAATGACTAGGAATATGAATCATATCTCAATGATAACCCTGAACGTTAATGGCCTAAAATCATCAATCAAAATATATAGACAGACAGAATAGATTAAAAAGAAAGATCCAACAATATGCTGCCTTCAAGAGACTCATCGCATAGGAAAAGACATCCACAGACTAAAGGTTAAAGAATGGGAAAAAACCTACCACACACGGACTCTGTACAAAGGCGGGGGTTTCCATCCTTATATCAGATAAAGTGACTTTAACCAAAGTTAGTCAGAAGGGATAAAGAAGGACATTTCATACTGCTTAAGGGAATCATAAATCAGGAAGACATAACGATAGTAAATATTTATGCCCCAAACAATGGTGCATCCCTGTACATCAAACAAATCCTTCTCAATTTCAGGAATCACATAGACCACAACACAATAAATCTAGGTGATTTCAACACACACCTGTCACCACTAGACAGATCCTCCACACAAAAACCAAACAAACAAACCATAGAACTCACTAACACAATCAATAACCTAGACTTAAAAGACATACAGAATATTCCATCCATCAACGAGCGGATTCACATTCTTCTCAGCAGCACAGGGAACCTTCTCGAAAATGTCCATATGTTATGCCACAAAGCAGCCTTCAGGAAATGCAAAAAAACTGAGATACTACCTTGTGTTCTATAAGATCATAATGGACTGAGAGTAGAAATCAATGACAAAATAAAGAACACCAATTACTCCAACACTTGGAGACTAAATAATATGCTATTGAATGAAACATGGATAACAGAAAACATCAGGGAAGAGATAAAAAAATTCTTAGAGGTCAATGAGAATAATGATACAACATATCAAAATCTCTGGAACACTATGAAAGCGATACTAAGAGGAAAATTCATTGCATAGAGTGGATTCCAGAAAAGAATGAAAAGTCAACAACTAAATGACCTAACATTACACCTCAAAGCCCTAGAAAAAAGAGGAACAGAATAACAGCAAAAGTAGTAGAAGACAGGAAATAATTAAAATCAAAGCTGAAATCAATGAAATTGAAACAAAAGAAACAATTCAAAAAATTTACAAAACAAAAAGATGGTTCTTTGAAAAAGTAAACAAAATAGACAAACCCTTAGCCACACTAACAAAGAGAAGGAGAGAGAAAACTCAAATTACTAAAATTCGTGATGAAAAAGGAAATATCACGACACACACCACCGAGATACAGAACATAATGAGAAGCTACCTTGAAAATCTGTATTCCAACAAAATAGAAACTACCAAAGACATTGACAAATTTCTAGAGACATATGCTCCTCCCAAACTGAACCAGGAGGACATACACAATTTAAACAGATAAATATCAAGCAATGAAATAGAAGAAGCCATTAAAAACCTACCAAACAAGAAAAGCCCAGGACCAGACGGGTTTTCAGTGGAGTTCTACAAGACTGTCAAAAAAGAACTCATTGCAATACTTCTCAAAGTATTCCAGGAAACAGAAAAGGACTGTACACTACCAAACTCATTCTATGAAGCTAATATCACCCTCATACCCAGAACCAGGAAAAGACACATCAAGGAAAGAAAATTTTAGACCAATATCCTTGAAGAATATAGCTGCAAAGATCCTTAACAAAACACTGGCAAACCGTATCCAAAAACATATTAAAAAAATTGTGCACCACGATCAAGTGGGGTTCATCCCTGGAATGCAAGGATGGTTTAACATCTGTAAATCAGTAAACATCAACAGACTTAAGGATAAGAATCATATGGTTATATCAATTGACGCAGAAAAAGCGTTCGACAAAATACAACACCTCTTCATGCTCAAAACACTAACAAAATAGGGATAGTAGGAACATACCTGAACATTGTAAAGGCTATTTATGCTAAGCCCATGGCCAACATCATTCTTTTTTTTTTTTTATAGGTAAGGTAAATCAGAGGATAATGTATTGGGATACTTTTGTTCTTGTTTACAATCAAAAATCCTTATATGATTAGGGATTGACGGGAGTGGGAATGACAAATGTACATTTCAGACCTTCATCACCAATGAAAAAATAAAGCATTTTTATAGACTTAAAACTTGTCATTAGTGCATTTAGATTTTGAAGAAAGAATCAAAATGTAAAATACCTCTACAATAATACAATGTTAATAGAAATTGGCCACATACTGAGGCCATTTTAGTGAGCTACCATTGTTTAAATATAAGAAAAGTAACTTCTTGGTTCAAATTAGTGAAAACTTAAAAAAGATTGTCTTTAGAGAACATTATTTGAGGACAATGCTTTTTCAGACAGATTCTGATATTCAAAATCACTTTATAACATAATTATGAATTAACCTTTAAATTGCATCTTTCTTTTTAAAAAGCCGTCAGATTTCCATTTCTCCGGGAGATATTCTCACCAGTGTGTTGTTCAATTCCACAGGATAAGCTTTCTTCATTATTATTAAGAACTTCATACATAGTAGAGAGATTGCCATTCATTGCTTTATCATCTTTTCGAAAAGACACAGGCAGACTTGCTAGACTAAAGCTGACATCTTTAAAGGCATGCAATAAGAATATCCCCACAATGATTGTGAAGAAGCCACTCAGAGTCCCAATGATATCATCAGCAGGCATATCTTGCCACTCCTTAAAAAGAATAGCTGAACAAGTTAAAACTGAGGTTGTAAAGAAAACGTAATATATTGGTGTCACGATAGAAGTGTTGAACATGTCCAGGGCTCGGTTTAGGTAATTGATCTGTGTGCTCACACAGACTACGAGGCTCAGAAGCAGAATCCAGGCCAGGGGATGCCGCAGCACAGGCTTTCCAGCCAACAGTTCTTTGATGGCGATGCCCAAGCCCTTCACACAGGAGACTGAAAATGCTCCAATCACAGAGCAGATTGTTATGTATACAAGAATATTTGTCTGTCCGTGGCGAGGTCCCACCACAAAGATTAATATCAAGGACACAATGACCACAAGTGTTGCAAATACTACAAAACCTGGATCACCTAACTTGTGTGACATTTCATTTAAGGTCTCAATCTCCTCTTCCTTTGGAGCATGGATGACCATAACTGTAGATCCTAGAATGCTTAGCAAACATCCAATTTTCCCATGAAGATTAAGTCTTTCATTTAGAAAGTATGAAGACAGAATGGCACTTACGAGGACGCTGAGAGCTCCCAATGGCGTCACTAGTGTGGCTGGTGCAAAGGCATATGCAGCAAAGTTGGCCACCTCGCCTGCCCGCATTGACAGCAGTCCAGCCCACCACAACCATTCTTTAAGATATTCATGGCCACCTTGACCTGCTCTCATGGAGCCTTTTCTGGCAAGTCGCAGAAGGCCTTTTTCTTCAAAATGAACTCCCTCCTATGAAAATGCTGGAGGTCATAGCCAATCCCAAACCAATATAGAAATCATATTTTCCACGCCCTGGGCTCATTTCGTTTGTCACTTAAGAAGCTCCTGTGAATCACATTGATCACAGAACAGAGAAACTGCTGGTACTGAGGCAGGGGATGCAGTCTTCACATCTAGCATGTGTGAAGTCCTGGGTTCAATCCCCAGCCCTGTAATCCCAGTTACTTGGGAGGTTGAGGCAGGTTCACAAGTTCAAGGCCAGCATGGGCAATTTAGTGAGACCCTGTATTTAAGTTTAATATGGTCTCTCTTTGGAAAACCAGGGATGATTTATTCATTCTCATTTCCTCGTAAATACAACCTTTTATTCCCATGTAAAGTTTTAAACTTTACTGGCAGAGTACTTCAGCCCAGGACGACCTCCAGCCCCGCCGCGGCTGGGACCGAGGGCCACCGCCGAGGAGAACCAGGGCGCTACCGAGTGACGCAAGAGGCCACGTGGGCACACGCACAGTGCCGCGCCATCCCAACATCATTCTTAATGGAGAAAAACTGAAACCATTCCCCTTAATAATGGGAACAAGACAGGGAGGTTCTCTTTCACCACTTCTATTCAACACTGTCCTCGAAACTCTAGCCAGAGCAATTAGGCAGACTAAAGTAATTAAAGGGATACGAATAGGAAACGAGGAACTTAAGCTGTCATTATTTGCGGATGACATGATTCTATATTTAGAGGATCCAAAAACCTCCTCCAGAAAAGTTCTAGACCTCATCAATGAATTCAGCAAAATAGCAGGCTATAAAATCAACACTCATAAATCTAAAGCATTTTTATACGCAAGCAACAAAACATCTGAAAGGGAAATGAGGAAAACAACTCCATTTGCAATAGCCTCAAAAAAAATAAAATACTTGGGAATCAATCTAACCAAAGAGGTAAAAGATCTCTACAATGAAAACGACAAAACACTGAAGAAAGAAAATTGAGGAAGACCATAGAAGATGGAAAGATCTCCCATGTTCTTTGATAGGCAGAATTAATATTGTCAAAATGGCCATACTACCAAAAGTGCTATACAGATTCAATGCAATTCGAATTAATATCCCAATGATGTACCTTACAGAAATAGAGCAAGCAATCATGAAATTCATCTGGAAGAATAAGAAACCCAGAATAGCTAAAGCAATCCTTAGCAGGAAGAATGAAACAGGGGGTATTTTAATACCAGAACTTCAACTACACTACAAAGCAACAGTAAGAAAAACGGCATGGTATTGGCACCAAAATAGACAGGTAGATCAATGGTACAGAATAGAGGACACAACACAAACCCAAGTAAATACAATTTTCTCATACTAGACAAAGGGGCCAAAAATATGCCTTGGAGAAAAGACAGCCTCTTCAACAAATGGTGCTGGGAAAACTGGAAATCCATATGCAACAGAATGAAATTAAACCCCTATCTCTCACCCTGCACAAAAATTAACTCACAATGGATCAAGGACCTTGAAATCAGACCAGAGAGCCTGCATCTTATAGAAGAAAAAGTAGGTCCAAATCTTTACCTTGTTGGCTTAGGATCAGACTTCCTTAACAGGACTCCCATAGCACAAGAAATAAAAGCAAGAATCAATAACTGGGATAGATTCAAACTAAATAGCTTTCTCTCAGTGAAGGAAACTATCAGCAATGTGAAAAGAGAGCCTACAGAGTAGGAGAATATCTTTGCCACTCATACTTCAGATAGAGCGCTAATTTCCAGAATATATAAAGAACTCAAAAAACTCAACACCAAGTATACAAATAACCCAATCAACAAATGGGCTAAGGATATGAACAGATGCTTCACAGAAGAAGATCTACAAGCAATCAATAAACATATGGAAAAATGTTCAACATCTCTAGTAATAAGAGAAATGCAAATCAAAACCACGCTAAGATTCCATCTCACCCCAATCAGAATGGCGATTATCAAGAATACAAGCAACAATAGGTGTTGGCAAGGATGTGGGGAGAAAGGTACACTTATACATTGCTGCTGGGTCTGCAAATTAGTGCAGCCACTCTGGAAAGCAGTGTGGAGATTCCTTAGAAAACTTGGAATGGAACCACCATTTGACCCAGCTATCCCACTCCTTGGCCTATACCCAAAGGACTTAAAATCAGCATACTACAGAGATACAGCCACATCAATGTTCAAAGCTGCTCAATTCACAATAGCCAGACTTGGAACCAACCTAGATGTCCTTCAATTGATGAATGGATAAAGAAACTGTGATATATATATATATATATATATATATATATATATATATATATACACACACACACACACATACAATGGAATATTACTCAGCTATAAAGAATAATAAAATTATGGCATTTGCAGGCAAATGAATGAAATTGGAGAATATCATTTTAAGTGAGATAAGCCAATCTCAAAAATCCAAAAGACAAATAATCTCACTGATAAGTGGACGATGACACATAATTGGGGGGTGGGAGGGGGGCAAAAATGGAGGAAGGAGGGACTGTATAGAGGGAAAGAGGGGTGGGAGGGGTGGGGGGGATGATAAATGTAATAGAATGAATCAAACATTATTACCTTATGTAAATGTATGATTATGCAAATGGTATGCTGTTACTCCATGTACAATCAGAAACAACATGTATCACATTTGTTCATAATAAAAATAAATTTTAAAAAAAAGAAAAAAAAACATACAAAAAACAGTAGCAATTCTATACACCAGCATATAACTATACTAAAAGGAAAATGTTTAATTTCCATTTATAATAACATCAAAAAGAATAAAATACTTAGGTATAAATTTAGCCAAGGAGGTAAAATATCTATACACTTTAAAGTATAAAACCATGTTCAATGAAATGAAAATAGAAGCAGAAAGATATCCCTTGTTCAAGGATCTGAAGAAGTAATATTCTTAAAATGTCCACACTACTCAAAGCAGTCTAAAATCATTATAAAAATTACAATGGCATTTTTCATAAAAACAGAAAAAAAAAAAGCTAACATTCAATTGAAGCCAAAAAAGACCCTAAAGAATCAATGCAATTTGAGACAGGAAAAAACCTGGAGGCATCACACTTCCTAACTTCAAACTATATTACAAAGCTACAGTAATCAAACCCGCATATCATGGGTAAAAAAATATACAAATCACCACTAAAATAGAACAGAAACCCCAAAACAGAGATGTCAAGAATATACTATGCATAATATATAAAAATACACACATATATAATATCTAAAATTAGGTATGTGTGTGTACACACACAATTATTCCATAGGGGAAAATGTAGAAACCTCTTTTTTGGCTTATTTATTTCTTTTTCTTTTTTTGGTGGTGCTAGGGAGCAAACCCAGGACCTGGTGCATACTAAGCAATTGCTCTACCACTGAGTCACAACCCCAGCCCCAGGAACAAACATGTTTAAGGAGCATATAAAAGACTGTTTTAATTGAGACTACAACTGGAAAAGGGCATCATGAGTCTATATGGGGTGTTTTTATTCTTTGTTCCATACTTTCTATATTGTTTGAGTTCTCTTTGTTTCATTGTTTTTTTCAGCATGCTATATAATGGCTGGCTTGTTGCATTGTTGTGCTGTCTGATAAAATAATTAAAAGCATAATCATATGTGGCTGCTAAGCACCTAAAATGTGGCTCATCCAAATGGAGATATGTTGTAAATGTTAAGCTATACACTGGATATTGAATGTGTAGTATGAAGCAATAAAAGAAAATAAAATTTAAAAAAGAATATACTATGGAGAAAGGATAGCCTCTCAATAAATAATGTTGGAAAAAAGTGGATATTCATAAACAAAAAAGAAAAAATGAATGTTTCTTACACTCTACTCAAAATTCAACTAAAAATGTTGACTATAGACTTAACGAAAGACCTAAAACTCCTATAAGGTAAAAGCTCTATAATACTAGTCTTGGAGTGATTTTTTGGATTTGCTACCAATAGCATAGGTAACAAAGAGAAGACAATTAAGTGAGCAATATGAAGCTAAAAAGCTTTTGCACAGCAAGAAAAACAAAATGAAAAGGCATCCCAGAATGGGAGAAAATATTTACAAATCATATATCCAATACAGGGTTAATTCAAAATATATAAGTAATTCCCACAATTTAACAGCAAAAAAAAAAAAAAAACCCTAATAAACAATTCATTTAAAAGGGACAACAAAACTGAAAAGACTTTTCTCAGAAAAGAGACTATGAATGGCAAACAGGTATATGTAAAGATGTTTAAAATCACTAAGCAGAAAGGCAACACAATAAAAACCAATTTTTCAAAAAAAAAAAGTGACACATTTATTCTATTGTCGCCAGCATCCTAGGTAGTGACTCCAGACTCTACCTATCATTTTAAGTACTATTATAAAGATTTTTAAATAAACATGGTTTAATTTATTATAGTTTCCTGAAGTAAATCATATCGACTTTTTCAGATGAAGAATAAGCCAATGATAAATGTCCTAAGAAAAAATCATAATGACTTACTACACTTATCACCTCACACCTATTAATATGCTATTATCAAAAAGTGAAAAGTTATGAATTAATGGCACTATGTTCAAGATGGCAGAATAGAAGAGCTCCCCATGGTATAAAACCAAGAAAGTGGGTAGGCAGCTTCTCTATATGGTGGATGAAGAAAAAAGGGGGAACTTTATTAGAAATTAATACTGGATATTCAAAGCAGATCAGGGACTCAGGAGGTTGGATATGATAGAATAAGAAAGAAATCCTCTGCTTATTTAATCTCCAGGATATACAAAGGACTCAAAAAACTTAACACCGAAAAATCAAATAACCCAATCTGTAAATAGGCAAAAGAATTGAACATACACTTCACAGAAAAAATACAAGTAGCCAACAAATACATGAAAAATGCTCAACATCTCTAGCGATTAGAGGAATGCAAATCAAAATGACTCTAAGATTTCATCTCACTCCAGTCAGAATGGCAATTATCAAGAATACAAGCAACAGTAACTGTTGGCGAGGATGTGGGGGGAAAATGTACACTCATATGTTGTTGGTGACACTACGAATTGGTGCAACTACTCTGGAAAGCAGTATAGAGATTCCTCAGAAAACTTGGAATGTAACCACTATTTGACCCACTTATCCCACGCCTCAGTATATACCCAAAGGACTTAAAATCAGCGTACTGTAGTGACTCAGCCACATCAATATTTATAGCAGCTCAATTCATAATACCTAAGCTTTGAAACCAACTTAGGTGCCCTTCAACAGTCGAATGGATAAAGAAAATGTGGTATATATGCATGATGGAATATTACTCAGCCATAAAGAAGAATGGAATTATGGCACTTTCTTGTAATGGATGGAACTACTAAGTGAAATAAGCCAGTCAAAAAAAAAAACAAGGGCCAAATGTTCTCTCCAGTATATGGACACAACAGGAAGCCTGGAGGAAAGAACAGAAGGTCACTGGATTAGCCAAAGGGGAAGGAAGGGAAGGGAGAGTGAATAGGAAAGAGAGTAGAATGAATTGTACATAAATTCCTTATATTCATATATGAATACACAAACAGCAAAACTCCACACCATGTATAAGAATGGAATCCTAATTAGAATAAGTTATACTCCATGTATGTATGTCGAACTGTCTACTGTCATGTATACCTAAAAAGAACAAAAAATACATAAACAAAATATTTTTTTTAAAAAACATTCTCAACAGTGTGTGGTTGTTAAGTCCAATGTTTCTTTCTCCCCAAGTTGCTAGCTGTTGCCAAAGCTGGTGACAGTAGTTCCCAGTAGAGGGTAGGGTACACTGGTAATGTACAAATTGTGTATTTTTGTAGTGGGTATGTGCAGAGTTCTAAGTTGGGAAGATCCAATAGTTGGGATTTAGTCTTGGCTGACTTTTAGAATTCTGTCAGTGGATATTTGAGATTTCATCCATATCTCCTATTGCTGGGGAGATGCTAATCTCTCTGAATATCTGGATCCATCTCAGAGGTCTCCCATAAATTTCACTTTTAAGGTCTACATGTCCACAGGTTTCACATTCATTTTACACACAGTAAATTATCTAATACAGAAACTCCCTACTACTAACATTATTAATGCTATTATTATTATTATTATTATTAACATCTTCCCAATAGCTCTTATGGGGCATCAGAAACAAAGAGAGGTCTCTCTCCTTAACATCTGGGGCCTTCTGCTCTAGACAAATTCTGTTGGTACCTATTTCAGTCATACCAGTCCAGGTACACTCTGGGACTCATAATAGGTAACTTCTAGGTCACCTGGCAACTTCCTTTATGAGTTCTCAATCTCCTGCCTCTGCTCATGGCCACAGAGTACTTATAAATATTTCCCACACTGACCACCTCAGTTCCCACTAACTATTTGCCATGCCTGCAGGCTGAAACGATTTTGGTTATTTTTCACTTAACAACTTCCCCCCACTGACTCAGGGTCCATTAATATCAGCCTCCCTCTCTATTTCACAGGTTTCCCTATGAAATATTCCAATATTCCACACCCCCGCACTGATGCACTTTCTTTCTCTCTGCCTATACTCCCCCTCTCCCATCAGCACCTGTGACCTATCACCACTATCACCAGTCAAGATGTCACAAGATGAACATATTACTTATACTCAAATTTTCTAACTTTCTATATCTCTATGGTTTCTTTTACTTTCCAGTATTGAATTCCAGTGAGTTCCCTTAGTTATCCATCTCATTTAGAAGCACTCTTCTCTCTGGTCTGGTAAGGAAATGCTGAGTAGTGTACCCTTCATCTAATCTTTCATCTTCTCCCCTTTATCTAAATAATTTCTTTTCTTGATTTCCAAGATACTGTTTCCTGTCTCCATCTACTGAACTGGCTACAACTCTTCAGCCTCTTCTGGCTGATTCCTCTGTTCCTCCCAGTTCTACACACTAGTTCCCAAGGGTTCTCTGTATTTACTCCAATTCCTTTCCATCTACATTAACTCCTTTAGTGTTTTCACCCAGTCCCCTGGCTTTAGATACTGTCTGAATATTAATGATTTCCAACTTTATCCCAAAACTCCACACTCAGCTAACTGCCTATTTGATATCTCTGAAAGTCATTTCAAATTTAACATATGCAAAATTGAATTATTTGGTTTTGTACCTTCCCAAACTTCTGCATCTATGTAAGCAGCAACTACATCCTTATTCAGACCAAAAACCCTGGAGTCATCTGGATTTCTCTTTTGTCTACCTGCTACTAGAAATTTCTTGTCAGCTCTAACTCCAACATTTATACACTACTTTATCTCTTGTTCTCACTCCAGTGAACACCTGTGTCTATGCCCTCATGATATCTTCCATGAACAATTATAATCTTCCATTCTCTTTTTCTCCTATCTTTTACAAGTATTTGCTTTGTGGTCACCATGAGGCTTATGTAAAATATAACACCCTTTTTTGATCTCATGGAGTTAACACACTGAATCACATAAAAACTCTACAATTTTAATTCCTACCACAAATCTTATTATTGATGTTCCCAATTAACATTTATTATGTCTCGGATGAAAACTGTTATAGCTAGAGTTATTCTTAATACTTCTGTGTTTTAACTTTAATACTAGAATAAGTGATTTACATGACATCAGTATAACATGACAGTGTTCTGTATATTTCAATACATTTGCCGTTACACATAAGTTCTGTATTTTCATAGGCTTTCATGTTGCTTTAAGTTGTTCCAACTTAAAGAAATCTATTCAGCACTTTTAGTAATGTAGGTCAAGTGGTAATGAACTTCCTTAGCTATTATTGCCTGGGAAATCTTTTCTCTCACTTTCATCTTTGAAGTAGAATCTTTCTGGGTACAGAAATGGGTTTTTGAAATGTTTTATTTGTTTTTAAATGTTTTATTTAGATATACATGACAGTAGGGTGTATTTTGACATATTATACATACTTGGAGTATAACCGATTACAATTTTGATCAAGAAATGGGGTGTTTGTTTGTTTGGTTTTTGGTACCAAGGATTAAACCCGGGATGCTTAACCACTAAGCCAAATCCCCAGCCACATATATATACATATATACATATACATATACATTTACATATATATATTTTTTTAAGAGACAGAGTCTTGCTGAGTTACTTAGGGTCTCACTAAGTTGCTAAGGCTGGCTTTGAACTTGCAATCCTCCTGCCTCAACCTCCTGAGCTTCTGGAATTATAGGACTGTGCTACTGCACCTGGCCTGGGTACAGAAACCTTGGTAGGTTGGGGCAGGGGGTTCCCTTTAGTACTTTGAATACATTATTCCACTACCTTTGTACTGAAATGTTTCTGCTAAGAAATGTGCTAACAGTCTTATGGAAGTCTTCATTATATATTATTAGTCCCTGTTCTCTGGCAGCTTTTAAATTTTTTATCTTTGACTTTTCAAAGTTTGATTATAACATGTATTGATAGTTATAAATTAATTTTAATAAGTTCTTCGGGCTTCAATATTGATGTCCATTTCCCTCTCAAGATTGGGAAGTTTTCAGCCATTATTCTTTAAATAAGTTTTTTTTTACCCTTTCTCTCTCAATTGTCATTCTGGTAATTCCAAATTATATATCCTATTTTGCTTCCTAGCATCATATACACTCCTTAGGCTTTCTTCTCTCTCTTATTCTTTCTTCCTTTTGTTTCTCTGAACAGATAATTTTAAGTAACCTATCTCTGAGTTCACTGATTCTTCTATTTGATCAAGAACACTGTTCTATTCAACCTTTCTAGTGCAGTATTGTATTTTTCAGCTCCAGAATTTATGTTTAGTTCTTTTCCCCCTTATGGTTTCTATCTGCCAGTCATATTGTCTATCATTTCCCTGATTTAGTTTAGTTGTCCATCTCTATTTTCTTATAATTCATTAAGCTTCTTTATGATGATTATTCTTAATTGTCAAGCAATTAAAGAACTCCATTTCTTAAGGGTAAATTATTGGCTATTTATTTTGTTCCTTTTGTTGAATCATATTTCCCAGATTCTTCATATCCACACAGCTTTGCTTTTGTTTGTGAACATTTGAAAATATAAACAATTCTCCTTGTGTTTATGGTCTGGTTTCAACAGGGAATTACTCTCACCAGTCACACAAATTATCTGGGAATGTTCTGAACCTTTTCTATGGTTGTGCAAGTACCATTCCTCACTTCCTCCTGGGAATCTCAGGTTGTTCACATTCTCCCAATCTCTCAAAGCCATGCTGGCCACACTAAGTCTTTATCTTAAGGAAGTACACTAAAAGGTCAGGACAATAGAAACATGCTCTGCTCATATCTTTCTCCTAGGATCAAAGTCTCAGAGTTTTGCACCACCAATCTCTCAGAGCTGTGCTAGCTGCAGTGAACTGCCCAATTCTTTGTTCTTACCTGCTTCCACAGATTTAACTACATAGGTTACTTTAGCACTTGAAATGAAACAAGATAAAAAGAGATCAATGGAATGACCAAAAATGCCAGGGATACTGAAAGTACACTCAACTCACTCTTTTTTGTTTTTTTGACCAAACAGAGGAAACTCAGACTGAAGCAAATACTGACTTGGTCAGAATGTGGAAGGAGATGACATGGAAAAAGTGAAACTGCTTTGATTCAAATTGGCTATTCTCTGTTTTGTGCTCCTCTGGAGTCCTGCAACACCTTCACTCATAAGAGTGAACTGTCCCACACAACATTGTTAAATCAGTTTGGGGAGAGGCAAGGCTTCCTATTCTGCCATGTTGCTGAAGCCTTGAAAGACTACCACTTTGAAACTGAACTCTATTCTACCACACAATAGCTAATTGAAAAATTCTCTGCAGAAGAAAGCCAAAGCAAACATGGAGCTTTCCTTCTGTGCATACCTTACTTCAGGATCAGAGACTATCAAGAGCCTACCTATAATTGTTCTCCACTGCCTGAAGACAACTTTTTAAAAATACTTTCTATAGATTTTACAACTATTATTCTGGACCACTAAATACTGAATATTTGGATATGAAAGTTGATTCTAGATGGGTTTCTAAGATTTATATCCAAAACCAGGTTTCTCTGCTATCACGAAGAAAGACTGCATTCAAGAAATATAACTCTTGTAATTCTTTGTACAGCCATAAGTTCTATACTTTCCCTAAAGAAACTGATTCTTGTGCAGTCAAAATATTCCCTAGGAGTGTGGAGATTCCTTAGAAAACTTGGAATGGACCCACACATTTGACCCAGCTATCCCACTCCTTGGCCTATACCCAAAGGACTTAAAATCAGCATACTACAGAGATACAGCCACATCAATGTTCATAGCTGCTCAATTCACAATAGCCAGACTGTGGAACCAACCTAGATGTCCTTCAATTGATGAATGGATAAAGAAACTGTGGTATGTATATATATATATATATATATACAATGAAATATTACTCAGCTATAAAGAATAATAAAATTATGGCATTTGCAGGCAAATTGAAGAAATTGGAGAATATCGTGCTAAGTGAGATAAGCCAATCTGAAAAATCCAAAAGGTGAATGATCTCACTGATAAGCAGATGATGACACATAATGGGGGGTGGAAGGGGGGCAAGAATGGAGGAAGGAGGGACTGTATAGAGGGAATAGAGGGGTGGGAGGGGTGGGGGGAAGGAAAAAATAACAGAATGAATCAAACATCATTACGCTATGTAAATGTATGACTACGCAAATGGTATGGTGTTACTCCATGTACAATCAGAAACAACATGTATCCCATTTGTTTACAATAAAAATATATCTTTAAAAAATTCCCTAATCCTTTACTGCTATTATAAATAAGGCACATGACTCCTAGACTTAAGATAAATTCTTTATAATCAAAAGAGCATTTTCTAAGGCACTCTACTTCTGTATCCGTACATATTTTCTATAACTACCCTTTTCTCACCTCACTCTATACAGTTTCTGCTCAATTTCAGCTCTGATTATTTGCATTATTGACCCTACTATTATAAATCAAGGATATCATTTTGCATTTTGGAATAAGCTATTCACTTTCAGAAGAAAATTTAAGCATCTTGTAAAATATATGCTTTGTTGTTTGTGAGTATCTAATACTCCCTTTTTTCACCCAATTTCTATCCAATATTTATGAATTTGACAATCTTTGTATATAAACTTGAAGGGACAGATTATTCCTTGCAAAGATAGACTAATGTAGGATATGCATTTTTTCTATACATCCTTATGTCTTTATAAGTTTTGTAAAAAGAAGAACAAAAAGAATGCTAGGGACTATGGCTATATCTGAGTGGTACAGTGCTTCCCTAGCAGAGGTAAGGATCTGTATTCAAATCCCAACACCACAAAATTTTAAAAGAATTATGATAGCTGCATGTTCATATCAGAATCAGATATTTCCAAGTGTGAGACTGAACTATGCATGCATTTTCAATAATGTCTTATCCTTAAAGCATGTCCTTAACATTGTTTTCAATTTCTAATTGCAACTAAATATGTTAAAAGGCTCTTTCATTTGACTACAGGAGAAAAAATAACAATTTATATATAATTCCTAATCCATCAATGACTACTCTCAAAATGGCACAAAAAATTTTTAAATATGCTTCATATATAATAATTTTTATAAAAATCAAAACTATTAGTTAATTCTCCAGGATACAGAAAAACAGATGAAAGTTGGAATTTTAAGAAAAAAACTGTCTTCAGAATCATATATAATAATAAATGTATATTTCTGCCCAACAGTCAATGTATTTTATAGTATGAACAAAAAGTCTTCCTTTTCAACCTATAATAACTATAAATAAATTTATTAAGGCAAATTACTCACCCCCTATTACTGACAATTGCTTTTTTCAAGTGAATGTAGTTTGCAGGAAAGATACCCTGTAAAAGAAAATAGATTTCCAGTTAGAAAAGTAAATTGTGATTAACATCTCATACATACTGAAATAGCAATGGATAATGGATCTCCTACTGTATCGACTACTTTGCATATTTAGAATGCAGAGTTGCACGTAGTATATTAGGTAGGAATTTCATGAACAGATACAATCAGGGTCTATCCTCAGGAGAAAACTTAACTTAAGCATGATAAAAATAAAATTTTTAAGCTTTGTAAAAAGAGTTACAGATTAGAGATGGACCATTAAATCACTCTCAGGTATTATGTACTCAGCTCACCATGTATCTTCAAAGCAATATCATTATCTAACCAACAATTCATAGATTATCCAAATCTAGGTTGGAGAAATGATACCCAGACTCTGGATTATATTTAGATGTACAAGAATACATCAAATTTGGAGTTTTTATACACAGTTTTTCTTCTATTTCTTTCAAACTATTCCCATTTTTATATTAATCACAATTTGACTATGTTGCCTGAGTGACAAGGAATGTATTGTTTTAAAAACCATTTCAGTTTTCCAACTATTGTTCACTGCTTCTCCTGATGTATTCCTCCAAATAAAACATGAGAAGCCTAAAAAGTCTTTATAATCTGGCCCACACTACCACCAATTACAAACTGAATCTGTACCACACAAGGCTATGAGCAACTGAACTACAATAATAAATTTCATATATTGACTCATGACAAAGACACCCTACACCAACAAGGAATATGGGAGAATATACAAACTTAAGATAAAACATAAAATTGCATCAACCATAGCTAAATTATGGCTATGGGTTATCTGTAAAGGAAGAATTGAAAATAAAAACTAAAATACATATAGGATTAGCATTAGGCATTATGAATGCCTCCTAGCCAGGAAAGAGTCAGAGATCTGAAAGGGAACTGGAATACCCTCCATTGTTAAGCAAACATGAGGATCCCTCCCTCTTGAAAGTTTACAGAGTCACTGAGGAGAAAACATGGACCTCTATTCTCCCTTGGTAATAACAAGGCGAATCTTCTCCTTCCCCAATAGGGGAACAGTTACCAAAACCAGCTGAAAGAGTAGGTTAAAATAAGATATAATTATCTCAGTATAAAATCACCTTGTTATACTAAGAAATAGAGAAATATCAAACTGAATGAAATAAAAATCAATACATGTCAGCACAAAGAGGATAAAGATGCTTAAATTATCTGACAAAGACCTTAAAGCACACATTATAAAATTGTTTCAACAATGATGTTCATACTTGAAACCAATGAAAATATAGAATAAACCAGAAAGTTTCACCAAAGAAACAAAACAAGCTGCACGGATTCTACAGCATAATAGAGGAGAGACAGGAACCAGAATGGAAGACAATAAAATGACATAATCTGAACTATAAAGAGAAAACAGAACTATAAAAAGAAATGACCAATTTCATTCTGCAGTTACTCCCTTTCTCATTCCTCTTCCTTCCCCTTTAATCCTGTTCCTCTAGTCCACTGAACTCCAATTAACATGGGATCCTCTTTTTAAAAAATTCCTCTCTCCTGGTGGGGCTGCAAATTAGTGCTGCCACTCTGGAGAGCAGTGTGGAGATTCCTTAGAAAACTTGGAATGGAACCACCATTTGACCCAGCTATCCCACTTCTTGGCCTATACCCAAAGGACTTAAAATCAGCATACTACAGAGATACAGCCATATCAATGTTCATAGCTGCTCAATTCACAATAGCCAGACTGTGGAACCAACCTAGATGTCCTTCAATTGATGAATGGATAAAGAAACTGTGATATATATATATATATACACACACACACACACACACACACACACAATGAAATATTACTCATAATAAAATTATGGCATTTGCAGGCAAATGGATGAAATTGGAGAATATCATGCTAAGTGAGATAAGCCAATTTCAAAAATCCAAAAGACAAATGATCTCACTGATAAGCGGATGATGACACATGCTGGGGGGTGGGAGGGGGGCAAGAATGGAGGCAGGAGGGACTGTATAGAGGGAATAGAGGGGTGGGAGGGATGGGGGGGAAGGAAAAAATAACAGAATGAATCAAACATCATTACTCTAAGTAAATGTATGATTATGCAAATGGTATGCTTACTCCATGTACAAACAGAAACAACATGTATCCCATTTGTTTACAATAAAAATAAATTTTAAAAAAATCCTCTCTCTCTAGCTTCCACATGAAAAAAAAAAAATTCATCCCTTGACTTTAAGTCTACCTTATTTCACACAGCATGATGTTCTCCACTTCCAACCATTTGCCAACAAATGTGATAATTTCATTCTTCTTTATGACTGAGTAAAACACCTTCATATATACATACCACAATTTCTTTATCTACTCATCTATTGAGGGACACCTAGACTGTTTCTATAACTTGGTTATTGTGAACTGTGCTTCCATAAACATTGGTATGTATGTATCACTATAGTTTGCTGATTTTAGCTCTTTTGGATAAATACCAAAGAGCAGGATAGCTGGGTCATATGGTGGGTTCATTCCTCATTTTTTTAGAAATCTCTATACTGTCTTCCAAAGAGGTTGTACTAGTGTGAAGTTCCACCAACAATGTATGAGTGTACCTTTTCCCCCACATGCTCATCAGTATTTATTATTATTTGTATTCTTTTTGATTGCCATTCTAACTGGAATAAAAAAAAATCTCGCTGAGTTTTAATTTGCATTCCCCTGGGTGCTAAGGATTTTGAACATTTTTCCACATATTTGTTGATTTCTATTTCTTATTTTCAGAAATATCTACTTAGATCATTTGTCCAATTATTTTTAAAGTTTTTTTTTGGTATTAACTTTTTAAAATTCTTTATATATTCTAGGTATTAATCTCGTGAGTTAATAGTAATTAATAGAGTAGTGGGGCAAAGATTTTTCTCCCATTCTGTAGGTTCTCTCTTCACATTTTTGTTTTCTTTGCTTAAGGAAGTTGGTGCCTGTGCCAGTGTGCATGTATAAACATAGAACAATGAATTCTACTTGTATATATGACTGTAATGCATGAGTTAAACAAATTAATAGAAGGAATACCAATAGAGCAGAGGAAAGTAAATCAGGGGAGAAAGGGGGAAGGATGTGGGTAGTACTAGGAATTGAAACATGGCAAATTATGTAATGTGTACCTATGAATACATCAAAATGAACCCCATAATTATAATGCACTAATAAAAAGAAATTATCACAACCTCAGGAACTGTGAAACTATGTCAAAAACAAGAAAATACTTATTGTTCATGTCATTGAGTCAGGAATAAGAGGAGATAGAGGGCTAGGAAAAGACTAAAAAAGTACATTAAGAAATGTCATGCTGGTGAGGACATAGATCAATAAGAAATCTATTCACTCATGTGGGAATACAACATGGTATAGGAAAAATGAAAGACAATGCATGACTTTCTTATAAAATTAACACAGGAAAAAAAAACTAAATATAGCTTTACAATACAATTCACCAATTGAGTTTTATCATACAATTCACCAAAATGAGTAGAAAACATGCATCCACGTTTGCGTAAAAACATACACACAAAAAAACCCACACAAAAAATTATAAGTTTTATTCATATATGAAAAAACTTGGAAGCAATAAAGTATGCCCTTCAATAAATGATTGAATAAACAAACTGTAGCCCAATCATGCAGTGGAATATTACTTAGCAATCAAAAGCAAAGCATGGAGGAAATTTAACTAAATATTGGTAAGGAAAAGAAGTCACTCTAAAAAGTGAATGATTCCAACTATATGAGATTCTACAAAAGGCAAAACTACAGAAACAGTAAAAAGACTACAATGGGAGATGGAAAGGATGACAATGTAGAACACAGGACATTGTTAAGGCACTGAAACTATCCTGCCTGGTAGCATAAGGCTGAGTATTCCCTATCATGCACTTGTTAATAAAACCCACAGAACTATGCAATACAAAGAATAAATCCCAATGAAAGTGAGTAATATTAGTAGTGTATCAATATTGCTTCATCATAAATGTACATTAATGTACATTAATAATAGTAGAAACTGTAGGGGTAAAGGAAAACTATACTCTGAATATTTTTCTGTAAGTCTGTTTAAAAATACACTCTAATAAAAATATAAAATAAAAAAACTAACAAAATTTCCCTATGTTGTAAAAGATATAAACCTGCAGATTCAAGAAACAAATAAATCCCCCAAAAGGAATAAATTCAAAGAAATGCACACCAAGACACAATATACATATACTTCTGACTGCAAGCAAAGAAAAAAATCTTGAAAGTAACAAGAGAAAACACACCTCTCAACTATTTAGGGGAAAGCAATTCAAATGACAGCAAATAATTTGTCAAAACTATAAAACGCAGTAGTACTAGTCACAATGGTCAACAACAGGCCCACTCCCCCACCACAGATGGACGCTGGACACTGAGCCCATCCCCTCTAACCCCACGCTGACTTGGTGTGCTCTCGCTGGGGCTCCCCAGCATCTTTGGAGGCTGCTGCAGACATTCTGAAATATTCCTGAGGGCGTGGCCACCATAATTGGAAGGGCAGCTCCTTTCCTCAGAAACCTACAGGAGATTGGAGGCCTTCTGACAGGTATCTCTAATTACTCGCTTACATCCTGCACCCTTCCCCATCCTCTTCATTCAAAACTAGAAATACTGTAAATAATAATTGAACTCATCCTTATTAATAAATAATGTTAAAATCTTTATAGGGGCTATCTGCTTCAGGGCTGCATTTTCTCTGTATTGGGTGCTACTGGTATTGATCTCCCCTTCAAAGGAGAAGTACTCCAAAACTGCAGGGTCATAATAAGCCCACAGGGGGAGTTCAGTACCTCAGATCTTCACTGTTCGAGGGGAATACACAGAAACTATGAAAAAACAGGGGAAGAAAGTGTCCCAAACAAACCAAGATGCTATTGTGATAGAATCCAATGACAGCATGGCAATAGAAATTACAGAAAAAGAGTTTAGAATCTGCATGACTAAAATGATTCATGAAGCAAAAGATGAGAGTAAATGCAGGCAATGCATGATCCTTCCAATAAACAGTTAAAAGGGCAAATGCAGGAGGCAAAAGAACACTTCAATGAAGAGATAAAGAATCTGAAAAAAACAAATACTTGAAATCAAAGAAACAATAAACCAAATTAAAAACTCAACAGAAAGCATCACCAACAGAATAGATCTCATGAAAGAGAGAATCTCAAACAATAAAGATAAAATATTTAATCTTGAAAATAAAGTTGAACAAACTGAGATGTTAAGAAATAAAAAATGGAAAAGCCAAGAATTATGGGATATCATGAAAAGACCGAATTTAAGAATTATTGGGACTGAGGAAGGCAAAGAGATATAAACCAAAGGAATGAACAACCTATTCAACAAAATAGTATCAGAAAATTTCCCAAACCTGCAAACATAAAATGGAAAATCAAATACAAGAGGCTTACAGAACACCAGGTTCAAAAAAATTACAACAGACCCACACCAAGATCCACATTATAATGAAAATACCTCACATACATAATAAAAGAATTTTAAAGGCTGTGAGAGAAAAGTGTCAGATTACATATTAGGGGAAAGAAACCAATACAGATATCAGCAGATTAATCAGCCCAGACCTTAAAAGCAAGAAGGCTCTAGAACAATAAATTTCAAGCCCTGTAAGAACATGGATGCCCACCAAGAATCTTATACCAAGCAAAACCCTTCAGATTTGATGATGAAATAAAATCTTTCCACAATAAACACAAGTTAAAAGATTCTACAAATAGAAAACCTGCACTACAGAACATTCTCAGCAAAATATTTCGTGAGGAGGAAGTGAAAAACAAAAATACAAGTCAGCAAGGGGAGGAACTACCTTAAGGGAAAGGCCAATCAAAGGAGAAACCAAGTCAAGTTAAAAACCAAAAATAGGCCAAAATGACCAGGAATACAAATCATATCACAATAATAACCCTGAATGTCAATGGCCCAAATTCAATAATCAAAAGACATAAACTGACACACTGAATTAAAAAGACAGACCCAACAATATGCTGCCTTCAAGAGACTCATCTCATAGAAAAAGACGTCCACAGAATAAAGGTGAAGAAATGGGGAAAAACATAGCATGCACATGGACCCAGGAAAAAATCAGGGGCTCCATCCTCATATTAGATAAAGTGGACTTCAAACCTAAGTTAGTCAGAAGGGATAAAGAAGGACATTTCATACTGCTTAAGGGAAACATAAATCAGCAAGATATAACAATTTTAATATTTATGACCCAAACAATGGAGTCATAAATATCTATGTACATCAAACAAACCCTTCTCAATTTTAAGAATCAAACAGATCAAAAAACAATAATTGTGGGGGACTTTAACATACTACTCTCACCACTGGATAGATCCTCCAAACAAAACCTAAACAAAGAAACTATAGAACTAAATAATACAATCAATGATATGGACTTAATGGACATTCAGAGTATTTTATCCCTCATCACGCGAATATACTTTCTTCTTAGCAGCTGATGATCCTTCTCCAAAATAGACCATATGCTCTGCTACAAAGAAGACATTAGTAAATACAAACAAACAGAGATTCTACTCTGTATCCTATCAGACCATAATGGAATGCAATTAGAAATGAATAATAAAATAACAAACAAAAACTACTCCTACAACTAGAGACTGAATAATATGCTATTGAATGATGCAATGATAACAGAAAACATCAGGGAAGAAATAAAAAAAATTCTTAGAGGTAAATGAGAACAATGGCATAACATATCAAAATCTCTGGGACTCTCTGAAAGCAGTCCTAAGAGGAAAGTTCATTGCATTGAGCTCATACATTAAAAAAATAAAATGTCAACAACTAAATGACCTAACATTACACCTCAAAGTCCTAGAAAAAGAAGATATCAACACCAAAAATAGTAGAAGAAAGGAAACAGTTAAAATCAATGAAATTGAAACAGAGAAACAATTCAAAAAAATTGACAAAAAGATGGTTCTTTGAAAAAGTAAACAAAATTGATAAACCCCTAGCCACACTAACAAAGAGGAGAAAGAAAACTCAAATTACTAGAATTTGTGATGAAAAGGAAAGATCATGACAGACACCATCGTACATAACATAATTAGAAGCTACTTTGAAAATCTATATGCCAACAAAATAGAAAATATCAAAGACATTGACAAATTTTTAGAGACATAAGAGCCTCCCAAACTGAATCAGGAAGACATACACAAGTTAAACAGATTAATCTCAAGCAACAAAATAGAAGAAGCCGTCAAAAGTCTACCAACTAAGAAAAGCCCAGGACCAGATGGATTCTTAGCTGAATTCTACAAGACCTTTCAGGAAGAACTAATACCAATACTCCTCAAAGTATTCCAGGAAATAGAAAAGGAGGGAACTCTTGCAAACTCATTCTATGATGCTAACATCACTCTGATACCAAAACCAGACAAAGATTCATCAAGGAAAGAAAACTTTAGACCATTATCCCTGATGAACATAGATGTAAAAATCCTTAACAAAATTCTGGCAAATGGCATACAAAAATATATTTAAAAGATAGTGCACCATGATCAAGTATGGTTTATCCCAGGGATCCAATGTTGGGTCAATATCAGGAAATCAATAAATGTAATTCATCACATCAACAGATTTAAAGTTAAGAAATACATGATTATTTCAATAGATGCTGAGAAAGCATTCGATAAAATATAGCACTGCTTCATGCTTAAAACACTAGAAAAAATAGGAATAGTAGGGACATACCTAAACATTGTAAAGGCTGTCTATGCCAAGCCCAAAGCCAACATCATTCTTAATGGAAAAAAAAACTGAAAACATTCCCTGTGAAAACTGGAACAAGACAGGGATGCACTCTTTCAACACTTCTATTCAACACTGTCCTTGAAATATTAGCCAGAGCAATTAGACAGACCAAAGATATTAAAGGGATACAAATAGAAAAAGAAGAACTAAAGCTGTCACTATTTGCTGATGACATGATTCTATATATAGAGGATCCGAATACTCCACTAGAAAACTTCTAGAACTAATAAATGAATTCAGCAAAGTAGCAGGATATAAAATCAATACACGTAAACCTAATGCATTTCTATTCATAAGTGATGAATCCTCTCAAGGAGAAATTAGGAAAACCACTCTGTTCACAATAACCTCAAAAAAAAAAAAAAAAAAAAAAAAAAACCTTGGGAATTAATCTAACAAAAGAGGTGAAAGACCTCTACAATGAAAACTACGGAACACTAAAGAAAGAAATTGAAGAAAACCTTCGAAGATGGAAAGATCTCCCATGTTCTTCGATAGGCAGAATTAACACTGTCAAAATGACCACTCTACCAAAGGTGCTATACAGATTGACTGCAATTCCAATTAAAATCCCAATGACATTCCTCATAGAAATAGAGAAAGCAATCATGAACTTCATCTGGAAGAACAAGAGACCTCAAATAGCCAAAACAATCCTGAGCAGATAAAATGAAGCAGGAAGTATCACAATACTAGACCTTAAACTGTACTACAGAGCAATAGTAAGAAAAACAGCATGGTATTGGCGCCAAAATAGACAGACAGACCAATTGTAGAGAATAGAAGACACAAAGACAAAACCACATAGGTACAGTCACCTCATACTAGACAAAGGAGGCAAAAACATACAATGGAGAAAAGATAGCCTGTTCAACAAATGGTGCTGGCGAAACTGGAAATCCATGTGCAGTAAAATGAAATTAAACCCCTATCTCTCACCCTGCACAAAACTCAACTCAAAATGGATAGAGGACATAGGAATTAGACCAGAGACACTACACCTAGTAGAAGACAAAGTAGGCCCAAATAGTCATCATTTGGCTTAGGATCAGATTTCCTTAACACGATTCCCAAAGCACAAGAAATCAAAGCAAGAATCAATAAATGGGATGGACTCAAACTAAAAAGATTTTTCTCAGCATAGGATACAATCAATAATGTGAAAAGAGAGCCTACAGAGTGGGAAAAAAATCTTTTCCACTCACACTTCAGATTGAGTACTTAACTCCAAAATTTATAAAGAACTTACAAAACTTTACACCAAAGAACCCAATCAATTAATGGGTCAAGGAACTGGACAGATACTTTACAGAAGACATACAGGCAATTAATAAATATATGAAAAGGTGTTTGACATCTCTAGTAATTAGAGAAATGCAAATTAAAACAACTTGAAGATTTCATCTTACTCCAATTAGAATGGTTATTATCAAGAATACAAACAATAACAGATGTTGGCGTGGATGTGTGGAAAAAGGCACACTTTTACAATGCTGGTGGAGTTGCGAATTGGTGCAATCACTCTGGAAAGCAGTATGGAGAATCCTCAGAATACTTGGAATGAACCCCCCTTTTGAACCAGCTATTCCACTCCTCAGTTTATACACAAAGGACTTAAAATCAGCATAATACAGTGATGCAGCCACATCAATGTTTACTTCAGCTCAATTCACAATAGCTAAATTGTGGATCCAACCTAGATGTCCTTCAATTGATGAAGGGCTAAAGAAACTGTGGTATATATACAAATGGAATATTATTCAGCCATAAAGAATAATAATATTATGGCATTTGCAGATAATGGATGGAATTGGAGATTATCATGCTAAGTGAAATAAGCCAATCCTAAAAACACAAAGGCCGAATGTTTTCCCTGATAAGTGGAGGATGATATATAATGGGGGTTGCGGGGGTAGGGAGTGAGATAAAAATGGAGGAACTTTAGAATATGTAGTAGGAAATGGGGGGTATGAAAAATCGTGGAATGAGACAGACATCACTACCTTATGTACATGTATGATTATATGAACAGTATGAATCTACATCGTATACAACCATAGAAATGACATGATGTACCCCATTTGTGTACAATAAATCAAAATGCAATCTGTAAAAAATAGAAAAATAAATAATTTTAAAAAAGAAAAAAAAACAATAGTCAAAAAGCAGAACACAACACAAATGTCCATTACTGAATAATGGATAAATGAACAAAGTATCTCTACGCAATGTATTTCAATTATAAAAAGATATAACATATTGACCCATACTATAGAATTGATGTTCCTTGAAAAAATTATGCTGACTGAAAGAAACCAGAAACAAAGGCATGTATTCTGTAATTCCAATTATGTGAATTATTCAGGATAGGTAAATTCAAAGAGATAGAAAACAAGAGGTTCTCAGGACTAGGACGTGGAAAAACATGACTGCTTAATAGATGTAGTGCTTTCTGTTTGAAGTATTTGGAACCAGATAGCAGTGATGTTTGTAAAACATTCTGTACTAAATTTCATTCATGGTAAACATTTTAGGCATTGCATCACATATTTTAACAATTTCCAAAATACATACAAAGGATCACTATAACAAAGACTTGATACTCTGAAAAATAAATAAGACTGATGAAGCCATGGCCAAACTAACCAAAAGAAGGAGAAGACCCAAATCAACAAAATTAGAGATGAAAAATAAGATATCACGGAGGTTTCAAGATGGCGGCCTAGAGGGTGGCTGCATTTCATGTTGCTCCAGGACTCAGGAATCAAAAGAGGAGATATTAAGACACTTGGGACCAACTCAAAGCAGCCGGGTGACTCTCACCCGTTGGAAAGGCGTCCCGGATGGGATGGTGGTCCCGGAATGCAGGAAACTTTGTGAAGTAGAGCTGCCGGCGAGACACCCCTAGCCCCGCTGGAGCAGTGAACGCGGACAACTAGGAGTGCCGCAAAGGAGGCCACTCGGCACAGGGCTGGGACTCGGAGCAACCACTGGGGCTCCGGCGGCTGCCCAGGGGAGGAGTGGCGAGGAGAGCTGTGTGGACTCAGAACACCGGGACCTGCCCTGAGGAGGAGGAGGAGGAACGTGGCCGCTTGGATTCGGAGTGACTGCACCAGAGCTACAGGCGGTTGCCAGAGGAGAAGCTGCGCGGCGAGCTGTTTGGACTCAGAACGACTGCTTCTGAACACTGGGACCTGCCCTGAGGACGAGGAGAAGGAAGAGGAGCACGGCCGCTTGGATTAAGAGTGACTACACCAGAGCTACAGGCGGTTGCCAGAAGCGGGGCTGCGTGGCGAGCTGTTTGGACTCAGACCACTTCTGACCACGGGGGCCTGCCCAGAGGAGGAGGAGGAGGAGGAGCGTGGCGGGTCGTTTGGACTCGCAGTGACTGCATTAGCGCTCCAGGCGGCTGCTCAGAGGAGAAGGCGAGTGGTGCGTTGTATGGACTTAAAGTGACAGCGCCTGAACACAGGGGGGCTGCCTGGAGGAGAAGCGTGGTGGGTCGCTTAGTCTTGAGTGGCCGCACCAGAGCTCCGGGCGGTTGCCCAGAGGACCAGTGCAACGGGTCACGTGGATTCAGAGCCAATCAGAGCGACCGCTCCTGAACACTCGGGGGGGTTATCTGGAGAAGGAGGAGGAATGGGGAGGGTCACTTCGAATAGGAGTGATTCATTGCCCAGGGCTACGGGTGGCTGGTGGGAGGTGGAGGCACGCAGTGAGTTTCTTGGACTCCTAGTGACCGCACCGGAATACTGGGCGGCTGTCTGGAGGAAGAGGCGTGTGGCGGGTCTCTGGGTCTCAGAGCGATTGTAAGGGGCCCAAGGTGGCTGCTCAGAGGAGGGGCCGCATAGCCAGGCGATTAGGTGCAGAGCAGGGAACCAGGATCTAGGAGGCTTTTGGGTGGAAGAGCCGCACAGAGACACACTTAGGGCGGAGCGAAGGTTCCAGGCCTGCGGGCAGATTCTCTGAGGAGGGGCAGCCTAAGGAGATTCATCTGCAAAGGGTGAGGCTCCCAGGCCCAGGAGGTAGGGCCGGGCCCCTGGGAACTTTGCAGAGGAAGGCAGCCCAGCCCAGGCGGTAGCTGTAAATTGAGGGGAACCTCTAGGAGGGAACTGACCAGCGAGACCTCCCCACCGGGTGAGTCATCCCTGCCGGATGAGGTTTCCCCACAAGGACGGTAAAACTAGAGACTCAGGCCCAAACAGGCCTTGCCTCACCCTGCAGCCTAGGTCCCCTTTGGATGATCATTGGTCAACAAGTGGAGGCACCTCTGCCCACTAGCAGGGATTATACCCCACCTGAAGGCCACCACTCCTAGAGAGGCAGCTTCCTTGTGGAGCACCGCAGTATCAACTTCCTCCAAGACATTAGGCTACTGAAGGCTAAGGGGGGATATATATAGAAATCTTCAGGGACATTGTAAATCAATAGAGGAAATCTGCAATATCTCAGAGGTCCACTGATACCTGAACAATATGAGAAAACAAGGACAGAAAATGCTGCAAACAAATCTAGATGTTACATCAATAAAACCCAGTGACAGCATGGCAGAAGAAATGACAGAAAAGGAGTTCAGAATGTACATAATTAAAATGATCAGAGAAGCAA
This sequence comes from Sciurus vulgaris, assembly GCF_902686455.1. Taxonomy (NCBI): domain Eukaryota; kingdom Metazoa; phylum Chordata; class Mammalia; order Rodentia; family Sciuridae; genus Sciurus; species Sciurus vulgaris. Next base: position 116,202,228 of record NC_136470.1, on the reverse strand, counting down.
ACGATGAGATGAAAGAGCAAATGCAAGCATTGAATGATTGCACCAATCGACAGTTAAAAGAGCAAATACAGGAAGCAAAAGATCATTTCAATAAAGAGTTAGAGATATTGAAAAAAAACCAAACAGAAATCCTTGACATGAAGGAAACAATAAACCAAATTAAGAACTCCATAGAAAGCATATCCAATAGGATAGAACACCTGGAAGACAGAACCTCAGACATTGAAGACAAAATATTTAACCTTGAAAACAAAGTTGAACAAACAGAGAAGATGGTAAGAAATCATGAACAGAATCTACAAGAACTATGGGATATCATGAAAAGGCCAAATTTAAGAATTATTGGGATTGAGGAAGGCCTAGAGAAACAAGCCAAAGGAATGAACAATTTATTCAATGAAATAATATCAGAAAATTTCCCAAATCTGAAGAATGAAATGGAAAATCAAGTTCAAGAGGCTTATAGGACTCCAAATACACAAAATTACAACAGACCCACACCAAGGCACATTATAATGAAAATAACGAACATACAAAATAAAGACAGAATTTTAAAGGCTGTGACAGAAAAGAACAAAATTACATTCAGGGGGGAACCAATACGGATATCAGCAGATTTTTCAATCCAGACCCTAAAAGCTAGAAGGGCCAGGAACAACATTTTTCAAGCCCTGAAAGAAAATGGATGCCAACCAAGAATCTTATACCCAGCAAAACTTACCTTCAAATTTGACGTAGAAATAAAATCCTTCCATGATAAACAAAAGCTAAAAGAATTTACAAAAACAAAGCCAGCATTACAGAACATTCTCAGCAGAATATTCCATGAGGAAGAGATGAAAAACAAAGAAGCAAATCAGCAAAGGGAGGAATTATCCTAAAGGAATTGTCAAATAAAGGAGGAAACAATTTGTGTCAAACAAATAAATAAATAAAATTTTAAAAATGAACCAAATGACCGGGAAACCAAATCATATCTCTATAATAACCCTGAATGTTAATGGCCTGAATTCATCAATCAAAAGACATAGACTGGCAGATTGGATTAAAAAGAAAGATCCAACAATATGTTGCCTGCAAGAGACTCACCTCATAGAAAAAGATACCCATAGACTAAAGGTGAAAGGATGGGGAAAAACATACCATGCACATGGACTCAGCAAAAAAGCTGGAGTATCCATCCTCATTTCAGATAATGTGGACTTCAAGCCAAAGTTAGGCAGAAGGAATAAAGAAGGACATTTCGTACTGCTTAAGGGAAGCATAAATCAGCAAGATATAACAATCATAAACATCTATGCCCCAAACAGTGGCTCATCCATGTATGTCAAACAAATCCTTCTCAATTTCAGAAACCAAATAGACCATAACACAATAATACTAGGTGATTTTAACACGCCTCTCTCACCACTGGACAGATCTTCCAGACAAAAATTGAACAAAGAAACCATAGATCTCAATAACACAATCAATAATTTAGACTTAACGGACATTTATAGAATATACCATCCAACCAAGAGCGAATACACTTTCTTCTCAGCAGCACACGGATCCTTCTCTAAAATAGACCATATATTATGCCACAAAGCTAATGTTAGCAAATACAAGAAGGTAGAGACACTACCATGTATTCTATCAGATCATAATGGATTGAAGTTAGAAATAAATGAAAGAGTAAAACACAGAAACTATTCCAACATCTAGAGATTAAACAATATGCTATTATATGATGAATGGATAACAGAAGATATTAGGAAGGAAATTAAAAAATTCTTAGAGGTAAATGAGAACAAAGAAACATCATATCAAATCTCTGGGACACTATGAAAGCAGTACTTAGAGGGAAATTTATTTCATGGAGCGCATTTAATAAAAGAAGTAAAACTCAACAAATGAACGACCTAACACTACAGCTCAAAGCCCTAGAAAACGAAGAACAGAACAGCACCAAAAGTAGTAGAAGACAGGAAATAGTTAAACTCAGAGCTGAAATCAATGAAATTGAAACAAAAGAAACAATACAAAAAATTGACAAAATAAATAGTTGGTTCTTCGAAAAAATAAACAAAATTGATAAACCTTTAGCCACACTAACAAAGAGAAGACGAGAGAAAACCCAAATCACTAAAATTCGGAATGAACAAGGAAATATCACAACAGACAGGATTGAAATACAAAACATAATTAGAAGCTATTTTGAAAATCTATACTCCAACAAAATAGAAAATTTTGAAGGCATCAACAGGTTTCTAGAGACATATGAATTGCCTAAATTGAACGAGGAGGACATACACAATTTAAATAGACCAATTTCAAGTACTGAAATAGAAAAAGTCATCAAAAGCCTACCAACAAAGAAAAGTCCGGGACCAGATGGATTCTCAGCCGAGTTCTACAAAACCTTTAAAGAAGAGCTCATTCCAATACTTCTCAAAGTATTCCATAAAATAGAAGAGGAGGGAACCCTCCCAAACTCATTCTATGAAGCCAATATCACCCTGATACCTAAACCAGACAGAGACTCATCAAGGAAAGAAAATTTCAGACCAATATCCTTAATGAACATCGACGCAAAAATTCTCAACAAAATTTTAGCAAATTGCATACAAAAACATATTAAAAAGATAGTGCACAATGATCAAGTGGGTTTCATCCCAGGGATGCAAGGTTGGTTTAACATCAGAAAATCAATAAACGTAATTCACCATATTAGTAGACTTAAAGTCAAGAATCACATGATTATTTCAATAGATGCAGAAAAAGCATTTGATAAAATACAGCACCCCTTCGTGCTCAAAACACTAGAAAAAATAGGGATAGTGGGAACATTCCTTAACATTGTAAAGGCCATTTATGCTAAGCCCATGGCTAATATCATTCTAAATGGTGAAAAACTGAAAGCATTCCCCCTAAAAACTGGAACAAGGCAGGGATGCCCTCTTTCACCACTTCTATTCAACATCGTTCTTGAGACTCTGGCCAGAGCAATTAGACAAACCAAAGAAATTAAAGGGATACGAATTGGAAAAGAAGAACTCAAACTATCCCTGTTCGCAGATGACATGATTATATATTTAGAGGAACCTGGAAATTCCACCAGAAAACTCTTAGAACTCATAAGTGAATTCAGTGAAGTAGCAGGTTACAAGATCAATGCCCATAAATCCAACGCATTTTTATACATAAGTGATGAATCTTTGGAAAGAATAATTAGGAAAACTACCCCATTCGCAATAGCCTCAAAAAAAAAATAAAATACTTGGGAATCAATCTCACAAAAGAGGTGAAAGACCTCTACAATGAGAACTATACAACACTAAAGAAAGAAATTAAAGAACACATTAGAAGATGGAAAGATCTTCCATGTTCTTGGATAGGAAGAATTAATATTGTCAAAATGGCCATACTACCTAAAGTGCTATACAAATTCAATGCAATTCCAATTAAAATCACAATGACGTACCTTACAGAAATAGAGCAAGCAATTATGAAATTCATCTGGAAGAATAAGAAACCCAGAATAGCTAAAGCAATCCTTAGCAGGAAGAGTGAAACAGGGGGTATTGCAATACCAGATTTTCAACTCTACTACAAAGCAATAGTAACAAAAACGGCATGGTTTTGGTACCAAAGTAGACAGGTAGATCAATGGTACAGAATAGAGGACACGGACACAAACCCAAATAAATACAATTTTCTCATACTAGACAAAGGTGCCAAAAATATGCAATGGAGAAAAGATAGCCTCTTCAACAAATGGTGCTGGGAGAATTGGAAATCCATATGCAACAGAATGAAACTAAACCCATATCTCTCACCATGCACGAAACTAAACTCAAAGTGGATTAAGGACCTCGGAATCAGACCAGAGACCCTGCAGATTATAGATGAAAAAGTGGGTCCAAATCTTCACCTTGTTGGTCCAGGATCAGACTTCCTTAACAGGACTCCCAGAGCACAAGAAATAAAAGCTAGAATCAGCCACTGGGATAGATTCAAACTAAATAGCTTTCTCTCAGCAAAGGAAACTATCAGCAATGTGAAGAAAGAGCCTACAGAGTGGGAGAATATCTTTGCCAATCATACTTCAGATAGAGCACTAATCTTCAGAATCTATAAAGAACTCAAAAAACTCTACTCCAAGAATTCAAATAATCCAGTGGACAAATGGGCTAAGGAAATGAATAGACACTTCACAGAAGATCTACAAGCAATCAACAAACATATGGAAAAATGTTCAACATCTCTAGTAATAATAGAAATGCAAATCAAAACCACCCTAAGATTCCATCTCACCCCAATTAGAATGGCGATTATCAAGAATACGAGCAACAACAGGTGTTGGCGAGGATGTGGGGAGAAAGGTACACTCATACATTGCTGGTGGGGCTGCAAATTAGTGCAGCCACTCTGGAAAGCAGTGTGGAGATTCCTTAGAAAACTTGGAATGGACCCGCCATTTGACCCAGCTATCCCACTCCTTGGCCTATACCCAAAGGACTTAAAATCAGCATACTACAGAGACACAGCCACATCAATGTTCATAGCTGCTCAATTCACAACAGCCAGACTGTGGAACCAACCTAGATGCCCTTCAATTGATGAGTGGATAAAGAAACTGTGGTATATATATACAATGGAATATTACTCAGCCATAAAGAATGATAAAATTATGGCATTTGCAGGCAAATGGATGAAATTGGAGAATGTCATGCTAAGTGAGATAAGCCAATCTCAAAAAGCCAAAGGACGAATGATATCGCTAATAAGTGGAGGATGACACATAATGGGGGGGAGGGAAGGGTTAGTGTTAGGGTTAGAGTTAGGGTTAGGGAGGGGGGCAAGTATGGAGGAAGGAAGTACTGTATAGAGGGTAAAGAGGGGTGGGAGGGGTGGGGGGAAGGGAAAAAATAACAGAATGAATCAAACAACATTACTCTATGTAAATTTATGATTACACAAATGGTATGCCTTTACGCCATGTACAGAGAAACAACATGTATCCCATTTGTTTACAATAAAAAAAATAAAAAATAAAAAAATAAAAAAATAAGATATCACAAGACACTTTTAAAATCCAAAGGATTTTTGAAAATTTATACTCCAATAAATAAACTAGAAAATCTAAAAGATATTGACAAATTTCTAGACACATATAACCTATACAAAAATGAACTATGAGGATACAGAAATGTCAACAAACCCAAGTGAAGCAGTAAGATTAAAGCAGCAATTAAAAGCTTTCCAACAAAGTAAAGCCCGGGACTAGATGAACACGCAGCCAAGGCCTATCAAACTTTTAGAGGAGAACTAATGCTAATCCTCCTCACATTATTACATGAAATAGAAAGGGAAAGGACACTAACAAATTAATTCTATGAAGCTAGTATCACCCTGATAATAAAACCAGACATAAGTATATCAAAAAAGGAAAACTACAGACCATCATCCCTAATGAACAAAGAAGGAAAAATTCTTAATAAAATATTTGCAAATCACATTGAAAATTACATCAAGAGAATAGTACATGAAGATCAAGTGGGTTTCATCCCAGGGATGCAAGATTGGTTCAAGATGCACAAATCAAAAAATGTAATTCACCATTAAATAGAATTAAGGACAAGAATCATATGACCATATCAATAGATGTAGAAAAAGTCTCTGATAAAATCAAGCACCCATTCGTGTTAAAAATGTTAGAGAACTTACACATAGAAGAAATTCATCTCAATTAATAAAAGCCATATACAACAAACCCAGCACCAACATCATATAGAATGGAGAAAAACTGAAAACATTTCCTCTAAAATAAGGAATGAGACAATGATATCTACTCACCTTCCTTAACCAATAGTTCAATACAGTCCTTGAAACTGTTGCCAGAATAATCAGGCAAGAAAAGGAAATTAAAGGGATACAGATAGGAAAAGAAGAATTCAAATTTTCTCTGTTTGCTGATAGTATGATGATATATCCAAAAGACCCAAAATCTCCACTGGAAGACTTCTACAGTTGATGAACAAATTCGGTAAAAAGTAAATTAGAAGATCAACATAAATAAATCAACCACTTTCCTATACTCTAATGATAAATTGATCTGCTGAGAAAGAAATCAGGGAAAATATCCCTTTCACAATTGTTTCAAAAAATAAAATACATGGGAATAAATCTAACCAAAGACGTGAAATACCTCTACAATGAAAACTACAGAACAATGAAGAAAGGAATGAAAGAGGACCTTACAAGATAGTAGAAAAATTCCCCATGTTCTTGAATACACAGAATGAATATTGTCAAAATGGTCATACTATAAAAAGCAATATATAGATTCAAAGCAACCCCTATCAAAATGCCAATGACATTCCTCACAGAATTAGTAAGAAAACAAAACGTCTTCAAATTCATATGGAAGAATGGAAGACTCAGAATAGCCAAAGGAATCCTGAGCAAGAAGATCAATGGTAGAGGCATCATATCATCTGATCTCAATTATACTTCAAAAACAGCATGGCACTGGCATCAAAGCAGAGAGGAAGACAAATGGACTAGAAGACACAGAGATAAACCCACATAGGTACAGACATCTGATACTAGACAAAAGTGTCAAAAACAAGTGTTTGATAAAAAAAATAGCCTTTTAAGCAAATGATGCTAAGAAAACTGAATATCCACACGTAGAAGAATTAAACTACATCCTTATCTTGCACCCTGCACAAAAGTCAACTCAAAGTGGATCAAAGACCTAGGGATTATACCAAAACCTTTACAACTGCTGGAAGAAAACAGGCTCAATATTTCAACATATTAGCACAGACACTGCCTAAAACTCAAGAAATAAAACCAATAACCAATAGTGGGATGCCATTAAATTTAAAAGCTTCTGCACCACAAAGGATACAAAAGCATGAGGGAAGAGCCTACAGAATGGGAGAAAATCTTTGCCATCTACTCCTCTGATAGGGGAATTAAGATCCAAAATACATAAATAACTTGAAAAACTTAACACCAATTAATTAATTAATTAATTAACTAATGGGCAAAATAACTAGAAATTTCTCAAAGAAATACAAGTGGTTAAAAAATATACAAAAAAATTTTCAACATGATTAGTAACCTAGGAAATGAAAATCAAAACTACACTGTGATGTCATCTCACTAGTTAGAATGTCAATTATCAAGAACAAAATAATATTCTCTCTTCTATTTTTATGGGACCTCCACCCTTTTTTCCTTATTTTGATTTAGCTTCCACATATGGGAAAAAATGTTCAACCCCTGACTTGACATTCAGGGCCTGGTTTATTTCACTTTGTATGATGTTATCCAGTTCTATCTAAACATTTACCAGTAAATGCCATAATTTCATTTTTCTTTATGACTGAGTAAAATTCCATTTTATATATGCCATATTTCCTATATCCATTTGTCTCTTGACAGCCATCTAGGCTGGATTCTGGGATTAATGGAGAGGGAGGAGGGACAGGAAAAGGAAGAAATGGTGGAATGAAACTGACCAAAACTCTCTTATACACATACATGAATGCACCACAGTGAATTTTACCTTATGTATATCTATAATGCACAAATTTTTAAAAATCTATTTAAAAAAAAAAAAAACAGTAGACAGATTGGTAGAATACAGGAAGGAGAATGGAGGGAGAAAAGGAAAAAAAGGAGAAGCACTATATACTGAATTGGAGTAAATTATATTTCGTGCTTGAATAACTATAAAAATGAACCTCAGTATTATGTATAACTACAATGCACTAATAAAATATTTTTAAATAAAAACATCAAATTCTTAAAAAAAAATACAAATAATATATGTTAGTAGGAGGGATCCAAGATGGCGAACTAGAGGATGACTGCATTCCATGTTGCTCCAGGACTCAAGATTCAAGAAGAAGAACTATTAAGATAACCAAGACCAGCACAGAGCCGCTGGGCAAGACTCCCCTGCCAGGGAGGTAGAACCTGAGAGCCAGGAACTACACGGAGCTGAGCCGCTGAGTGAGACATCCCTGCTGGGAAGGTAAACCAGAGACCCAGGCCCATACCAGTTGGGTCCCAATCTACAGTCTACTGCTCCTTCAGTTGACCATAGATTAAAATGTGGAGACGCATCTGCCCACTAGCAGGGAATATACCCTACATGGAGGCCATCATCCCTAGAGAGGCAAGATCCTTTTTGGGCCCCTGCATTATAAACTTCCTCCAAGACTTCAGGCTGCTGAAGACAAGGAGGTGAGTTATGGAAACCTGCAGGGACACTATAAGTCAATAGGGGAGAAACTGTAATACCTCAGATTTTCACTCCTAGAGTGGAAGATAAATGAGCAATATGAGAAAACAAAGAAAGAAAATGTCCCAAACAAACCCAGATGCAATGACAGCATGGCAGAAGAAACATCTGAAAAGTAGTTCAAAATATACATAATTAAAATGATCAGAGAAGAAAATGATGAGAGAACAAATGCAGGCATTGAATGACCGCAATGATCAATAGTTAAAAGAGCAAATGTGGGAAACAAAGGATCATTTAAATAAAGAGATAAGAGATTCTGAAGAAAAAAAAAAAAGAGGTTCTTGAAATGAAGGAAACAATAAACCAAATTAAAAACTCCATAGAAAAAATAACCAATAGGATAGAACACCTGGAAGACAGAACCTCAGACATGAAGACAAAATATTTAATCTTGAAAATAAAGTTGACCAAACAGAGAAGATGGTAAGAAATCATGAACAGAACCTACAAGAATTATGGGATATCATGAAAAGGCCAAAGTTAAGAATCATTGGGATTCAGGAAGGTACAAAGAAACAAACCAAAGAAATGTACAATCTATTCAATGAAATAATATCAGAAAATTTCCCAAATCTGAAGAATGAAATGGAAAATCAAGTACAAGAGACATATAGGACACCAAATGAACAGAATTACAACAGATCCACACCAAGGCACATTATAATGAAAATACCTAACATACAAATTAAAGATAGAATTTTAAAGCCTGCAAGAGAAAAAAATCAAATTACATTCAGGGGGAAATCAATATGGATATCAGCAGATTTCTCAACCCAAACCCAAAGCTAGAAAGCTTGGAACACCATTTTTCAAGCTCTGAGAGAAAATGGATGCCAACCAAGAATCTTATACCCAGCAAATCTTACCTTCAGATTTGATGACGAAATAAAATCCTTCCATGATAAACAAAAGCTAAACGAATTTACAAATAGAAAGTGGGCACTACAGAACATTCTCAGCAAAATATTCCATGAGGAACAGATGAAAAATAACGATGTAAATCAACAAATGGAGGAACTAACCTAAAAGAAAAGTCAATCAAAGGAGAAACAAGTCATGTTAAAAAACAAAAATAAGCCAAAATGACCGGGAATACAAATCATATTTCAAAATAACCCTGAATGTTAATGGTCTGAAACCATCAATCAAAAGACACAGACTGGCAGACTGGATTAAAAAGAAAGACCCAACACTATGCTGCCTTCAGGAGACTCATCTCATAGAAAGAGATAGCCACAGACTAAAGGTGAAAGGATGGGAAAAAACATATCATGCATATAGACTCAGCAAAAAAGCAGGGATATTCATCCTCATATCAGATAATGTGGACTTCAAGCCAAAGTTAGTCAGAAGGGATAAAGAAGGACATTTCATACTGCTTAAGAGAAGCATAAATCAGGAACACATAACAATCATAAGTATTTATGCCCAAACAGAGGCTCATCCATGTACATCAAACAAATCCTTCTCCATTCCAGGAACCAAATAGACCACAACATAATAATACTAGGTGACTTTAACACACCTCTCTCACCACTGAACAGGTCTTCCAAACAAAAATTGAACAAAGAAGCCACAGATCTCAATAACACAATCAATAATTTAGATTTAACGAACATATATACAATATTCCATCCAACAATGAGCGAATACATTTTCTTCTTAGCAGCACATGGATCCTTCTCTAAGATAGACCATATATTATACCACAAAGCTACTCTTAGCAAATACAAAAAGACAGAGATACTTTCTTGTATTCTATCAGATCATAATGGAAAGAAATTAGAAATAAATGTAAAAGTAAACAGAAACTACTCCAATACCTGGAGATTAAATAATACACTATTGAATGATGCATGGAAAACAGAAGACACCAGGGGGGAAATAAAAAACTTCTTAGAGGTAAATGATAACAAAGATACAACATATTAAAATCTCTGGTACAATACGAAAGCAGTATTAAAAGAAAAATTCATTTCATTTCATAGAGTGCATTCAATAAAAGAAGAAAAAAAATCAACAAATAAATGACCTAACACTACAGCTCAAAGCCCTAGAAAAAGCAGAACAGATCAACACCAAAAGTAGTAGAAGGCAGGAAATAGTTAAAATCAGAGCTAAAATCAATGAAACTGAAAAAAAAAAAAAAAAAGAAAAAGAAACAATCCAAAAACCATGGCAAAATAAAAAGTTTGTTCTAGGAAAAAATAAACAAAACTGATAAACCCTTAGCCACACTAACAAAGAGAAGGAGAGAGAAAACTCAAATTACTACAATTTGGAATGAAAAAGGAAATATCACAACAGACACTATTGAAATACAAAACATAATTAGAAACTATTTTGAAAATCTATACTCCAACAAAATAGAAAATCTTGAAGACATCAACAGGTTTCTAGAGGTATATGATCCACCCAAACAGAATCAGGAGGAAATACAGAATTTAAATAGATCAATTTCAAGTAATGAAATAGAAGAAGTCATAAAAAGCCTAACAACAAAGAAAAATCCAGTACCAGATGGATTCTGAGTCAAGTTCTACAAGACATTCAAAGAAAAGCTCATTCCAATACTCCTCAAAGTACTCCATGAAATAGAAGAGGAAAGAACCCTTCCAAACTCATTCAATGAAGCTAATATCACCCCGATACCTAAACCACACACAGACATATTGAGAAAAGAAAACTTCAGACCAATATCCTTAATGAACATAGATGCAAAAATTCTTCACAAAATTTTAGCAAATTGCATACAAAAATATATTGAAAAGATAGTGCACCATGATCAAGTGGGTTTTATCACAGGGATGCAAGGTTAGTTCAACATCCAGAAAACAATAAATGTAATTCACCCTTCCAACAGACTTAAAGTTAAGAATCACATGATAATTTTGATAGATGCAGAAAAAGCATTTGATAAAATACAGCATCCCTTCATGCTCAAAAAACTAGAAAAAATAGGGATAGAAGAAACATTCCTCAACATTCTAAAGGCTATCTATTGTAAACCCATGTCCAATATGATTCTAAATGGAGAAAAACTAAAAGCTTTCTACCTAAAAACTGAAACAAGGCAGGGGTGGCCTCTTTCACCACTTCTACTCAACATCATCTTTGAAACTCTAGCCAAAGCAATTATACAGACCAAAGAAATTAAAGGGATACAAATAGGAAAAGAAGAACTCAAACTATCCCTATTTGCCAATGACAAGATTCTATATTTAGCTGAGCTAGAAAATTCCACTGAAAAATTTCTACAATTCATAAATGAATTCAGTAAAGTAGCAGGATATAAAATCAACAATCATGAATCTAATGCATTTTTTCATAAATGATGAATCCTCAGAAAGAGAATTTAGGAAAACTACCCCATTCGCAATAGCCTCAAAAAAAAAAAAAAAGTTTTGAATCACTCTAACAAAAGAGGTGAAAGACCTCTACAATGAAAACTACAGAACACCAAAGAAAGAAATTAAAGAAAACCTTACAAGATGGAAAAATCTCCCTTGTTCATACATAGGCAGAATTAATATTGTCAAAATGGCCATACTACCAAAAGTGCTATAAAAATTCAATGCAACTCCTATTAAAATTCCAATGACATACGTCACAGAAATACAGCAAGTGATGATGAAATTCATTTGGAAAAATAAGAGACCCAGAATAGCTAAAGCAATCCTTAGCAGGAAGAATGAAACACGGGGTATCGTAATACCAGAACTTCAACTATACTACAGAGAAATAGTAACAAAAATGGCATGGTATTGGTACCAAAATAGACAGGTAGATCAATGGTACAGAAAAGAAAATACAGAGACAAACTCACATAAATACAGTTTTTTCATACTAGACAAAGGTGCGAAAAACATACAATGCAGAAAAGATAGCGTCTTCAACAAATGGTGCTGGGAAAACTGGAAATCCATATGCAGCAGAATGAAACTAAACTTCTATCTCGCACCCTGCACAAAACTCAACTCAAAATGGATCAAGGACCTCAGAATCAGACCAGAGACCCTGCACCAAATAGAAAAACAAGTAGGTCCAAATCTTCATCATGTCAGCTTAGGACCACACTTCTTTAACATGACTCCCAAAGCACAAGAAATAAAAGCAAGAATCAATAATTGGGATGGATTCAAACTAAAAAGCTTTCTCTCAGCAAAGGAAACTATCAGCAATGTGAAGAGCGAGCCTACAGAGTGGGAGAAAATATTTGCCACTCATACTTCAGATAGAGCACTAATTTCCAGAATATATAAAGAACTCAAAAATCTCTACACCAAGAATACAAAGGACCTTAAAAAAAAAAAAAGAATACAAAGGAAAAGGACCCATTCAACAAATGGGCTAAGGAAATGAACAGACACTTCACAGAAGAAGATCTACAAGCAATCAACAGATAAATGAACAAAATGTTCAACGTCTTTAGTAATAAGAGAAATGCAAATCAAAACTACCCTAAGATTCCATGTCACCCCAATTACAATGGTGATTATCAAGAATACAAGCAACAATAGGTGTTGGCAAGGATGTGGGGAAAAAGGTACACTCATACATTGCTGGTTGCAAATTAGTGCAGTCACTCTGGAGAGCAGTGTGGAGATTCCTTAGAAAACTTGCAATGGGACCACTGTTTGACCCAACTATCCCACTCCTCGGCCTACACCCAAAGGACTTAAAATCAGCTTACTACAATGATACAGCCACATCAATGTTCATAGCTGCTCAATTCACAATAGCTAGATTGTGGACACAACCTAGATGCCCTTCAATAGATGAATAGATAAAGAAACTGTGGTATATAATATATACACAATGGATTATTACTCAGCCATAAAGAAGAATAAAATTATGGCATTTGCAGGCAAATGGAGAATGTCATGTTAAGTGAGATAAGCCAATCCCAAAAAACCAAAGGCCAAATGATCTCTCTGATAAGTGGATGATGATACATAAATGCAAGGTGGAAGGGAGGCAAGAATGGAGGAAGGATGGATTATATAGAGGAAAAAGAGGGGTGGGAGGGGTGTGGGGAAGGAAAAATAACAGAATGACAGAAACATCATTACCCTATGTAAAGGTATGATTACACAAATGGTAGTATTCTACTTCATGTACAATCACAGAAACAAGTTGTACCCCATTTGTTTACAATGGACCAAAATGAATGAGAATATATATATTATATATATTATATAATGAGAATATATATATATATATATATATAAAAGTATACCTTTTCCACCATATCCCTACATATATATATGTATATCCCTACATATATATATGTATGTATATATATGTGTATATATATATATATATGTAGGGATATGGTGGAAAAGGTACACTTTTATACTGTTGATGGAACTGCAAATTAGTATGACAATTTTGAAAAGCAATATGAAGATTTCTCAAAAGATTAGGAATGGGACCACTATATGAATCACTATACCACATCTTGGCATTTATACTAAAAATCTAAAATTTACATACCATAATTATCCAGGCACATCAATGTTTATAGCAGTGCAATTCAGAATAGACAAGCTATGGAACCATCCCAGATGCCCAGCAACAGATGAAGGATAAAGAAAACACAGTATACATACAGAATGGAGTTTTATCCAGCTAAAAAGAAGAATGAACTTATGGCTTTTGCTGGCAAATGAATGGAAGTAGAGAACATCATGTTAAGTAAAATAAGCCAGACTCAAAAAGTCAAGGGTTGAATGTTTTTCTCATATGCAGAAGTTACAGAAAAATGAGAAAAGATGGTAGTGTGTATGGAAATAGAAGAGAGATGAGTGAAGCAGAGGAAGCAGACAAAGGAGGGACAGGAAAAGAAAGGGACTGCAGAATGAAATTGACCCAATTTTGCTATGTTCATATACGAATATACCACAGTGAATTTCACCTTTGTGTATATCTTTAAAGCATCAATTTGAAAGTAGTAAATAAATAAACAAAAGAAAATCCATCAGAATAAAGAAAGGGGAATGGGGGAAGAAGGAGGAAAAGGAAAGAGAACATATTGGGGGCTAAAATGGAACCAATTTTATTCCACAAATGTGTGATTATGTCAAAGTGATCCCCATTATTTCATAGAACTATAATGTACTAACAAAAACATTTTTTAAAAATATATGAAATAAATATATTTAAAATCCATATTCCTTAAAATTGCAGTTCAGAATACATAAGGGATAGAAGAAAAAGGCTTATTAGTATTTTTTAAAATACTGATTGAATGGTCATTTTAGAATTCTATATCCACCAAAAAAAAATCATTCAGAATGAAAAGAAATCAAAACATTAGGACAAGGAAAACTAAGATATTTTGTAGCCTTAAGATCTATCCAAAAAAATTACAGAAGAAAATTTTATAAACAGCCAAGAAACAATTTAACAAGTAACCCTGGACCATTTAAGGTGAAAACAAATGAAGCAAAGCTATGGGTAGTTACAATAGACTTTCCTTCTAATCTTGGATTTGCTGAATTATTTTTGATGGTTGAAACAAAATACTATATGATATATGATATGGTTCTAAATGTATGTAGAGGAAATATTAAACACAATAATATTATAAAAGGGGAAGGAAAAGGGATACAGAAAAGGACAATAAGGTTTCTGTAATTCACTCTACTAGAAAAAATGACAATACCAGGACATTGTGATAAATTCCACATGCTTAATATAAATTTAGGGTTAACAACAAAAAAACTCTTCAAAAAGATACACTCAACACATATTACACATATGTGAGTACATGTATGGGCATGTTTGTGTGCATAATTGCATGCACGTGTATGGAATTTTAAAAAAAATATTCAAATAAACCACAATAAGGAATGGGGAAGTGGAGTAGAAAATGAGCAGAACATAAAAGAAAAAAAATAAAATGACAAACTGAAACCCTAATGCATCAAAAACCACATTATAGGTAAGTGGTCTAGAAGCACTAGTTAAAAACAGAAGTACACAGAGTCTACAGATGGATATGACCTACCTATATGTTATCTACAAAAGAAAAAAAAAAAAACCTCTAGTCTCTAAATATAATAAAGACAAGTTGAAAGTAAAACAATGAACAAAACAATATGAATATTAATCAAAAGAAAGCAGATCATTATACAATAATAGAGGGTCAACTATCAAGAAGATATAGCAATAGTAAATGTATATCCACTGAACTGCAAGTACAAAATGTGTGAATAAAAACTAATAGAATGACAATTTTTGCATCTTTGTTCATCAAGGATATTAGTCTTTAGTTTTCTTTCCTTGATATGTCTTTGTCTGGTTTTGGTATCAGGGTGTTACTAGTTTCATAGAAGACTTTAGGCGTTCCCTCCTTTATGAAATAATTTGAGGAGGATTGGTGTTAGTTCTTCTTTGAAAGTCTGGCAGAATTCATCTGAGAATCCACCTGGTTTTGAGGGGTTTTTTTTTGTTGATAGTGTTTGATGGCTGCTTCAAATTCCCCACTTGAAATTTTTCTGTTTAATTTTTCTATATTCTTCTGGTTCAATCTGGGTATATCATATGTCTCTAGGAATTTGTTAATGTCTTCGAGATTTTCTATTTTACTGGGGTACAAATTTTCAAATTATGATAATCCTCTGGATTTCAATAGCATCTGCGATGATATTTCCTTTTTCATCAAGGATTTTAATAACAACTTTTTCTCTCTTTTGGTTAGCTTGGCTCAGGGTTTATCAATTTTGTTTATTCTTTTAAGGAAGCAACTTTTTGATTTGCTGGTTTCAAAAACTGTTTTTTATCTCAATTTCATCAATTTCAGCTGATTTCAATTATACCCTGTCTTCCACTCTTTTTGGTGCTGATTTACCATTCTTTTTCTAGATTCTTGAGATAAATATTAGATTATTTATTTGATATCTTTTTATTCTTTAATGTATGAGCTCTGTCTTACGAACTTTCCTCTTAAGAATCACCTTCATAGTTTCCCAGAGATTTTGATATGTTGAGCAACTATTCTCATTTACCTCTGTATATTTTTTTTTAATTTTTTCCCCTGATTTCTTCTATCCATTCATCATTCAAAAGTGTATTAAGTCTCCTGATGTTAGAGTGGTTTCTGTTTTTAAACTTATCATTGCTTTCTAATGACATTCAATTATGATCTAATGGAATGCATGGTATCTGCTAAGAGTTGCTTTTTGGCATAAGATATAGTCTATTTTTGAGAAGGATTCATGGGGTGCTGAGAAGAAAGTGCACAGAGTCATGATAAATGAAATATTCTACATATGTTAAGTCTAAATTATTCATTGTATTTTTTAGTTCTGTAGCTTCTTTATGTAGTTTTCGTTTGGAAGATATATCCAGTGATGAGAGAAGCATGTTAAAGTTACACAGTATAATTATGTTATGGTCTATTGGATTCTTGAAATTGAGAAGGCTTTGTTGGATGTATGTAGATGCTCCACTGTTTGGAACATATATATTTGAAATCATTATTTCTTCTTTGTTGTATGATCCCATATGCAGTATAAAATGATCTTCTTTGTTCCTCTGATTAACATTGGCTTGAAGTTCACTTTGTAGGATATGAGAATAGTAACTCCTGCTTGTTTACAAGATCCTTGTGAATGCTATGAGTTTTTTTCATCCTTTCACCTTCAGTGTGTGGATGTCTTTGTCTAAGGGGTGAGACTCTTGGGGACAGCATATTGCTGGGTCTGGTTTTTGTTCCAATCTGCCAGTCTATGACTCTCTTTATTAAAACTTTGTTTTAGTTGTAGATGGACACAATATCTTTGGTTTATTTATTTATTTATTTTTATTTGGTACTGAGAAATGAACCTAGTGCCTTGCATGCTAGCCAAGTGCTCTATCACTGAACCATAACCCTAGCCCAGTCTATGACTTTCATTGATAAGTTTAGGCCATTTACATTCAATGGTATTTTTCAGAGATTTTTTTTTCTTCCTTTCATTTTGATTTGTTACTGGATTTAAAGATGAAAGAGAGTCTCCTTTGATTGACTATTATAGTATAGTTCCCCTCTCTACTGATTTTTTAAATATTTTTCTTCAGGAAATATTTTGAATATATTTTGTAGTGTACGTTCTAGTTGTGAATCCTTTTAGCTTTTGATTATCATAGAAGTTTTCAATTCACCTTAAATTCTGAAGCTTAATTTTGCTGAGTACAGAATTTTTGATTGGCATGCATTGGTATACATTATTTCAAGACTTTCTATCCTTGAGTGTGTGGACTGAAAAATAGGCTGAGATCTGACTATGTTTATCTCTAAATATAACCAGTTCCTTATCTTTACCAGCTTTTAAAACTCTATCCTTATTCTGTATGTTAGACATTTTCATAATAATGTTTCTTAGAGTGCGTCTGTTGTAATTTTGTTTGTTCGAAGTCCTACATGCAACCTGTATTTGATTTTCCATTTCATTCTTTTTTTTTTAGTTTATTTTTATTGTAAAAAAAAAAAAAAAGGATACATGTTGTTTCTGTTTGTACATGAAGTAAAGGCATACCATTGGTGTAATCACACATCTACATAGGGTAATGATGTTTGATTCATTGTTATTTTTTCCTTCTGCCCCACCCCACCCACCCCTTTTTTCCCTCAATACAGTTCCCACTTCCTCCAATCTTATCGCCAACTCACCCCCCATTATGTGTCATCATCTGCTTATCAGCAAGATCATTCATCCTTTGGTTTTTTGAGATTGGTTTATCTCACTTAGCATGATATTCTCCAATTTCATCAATTTGCCTGCAAATGCCATCATTTTATTATTCTTTATAGCTCAGTAATAGTACATTGTGTGTGTGTGTGTGTGTATATATATATATATATACACAAACATACACACCATAGTTTCTTTATCCATTCATCAATTGAAGGACATCTAGGTTGGTTCCACAATCTGGCTATTGTGAATTGAGCCGCTATGAACAATGATGTGGCTGCATCTCTGTAGTATGCTGATTTAAAGTCCTTTGGGTATAGGCCAAGGAGAGGGATAGCTGGGTCAAATGGTGGTTCCATTCCAAGCTTTCTGAGGAATCTCCACACTGCTTTCCAGAGTGGCTGCACTAATTTGCAACCCCACCAGCAATGTATGAGTGTACCTATTTCCCCACATCCTTGCCAACACCTATTGTTGCTTGTATTCTTGATAGTCACCATTCTACTTGGAGTGACATGGAATTAGGGTAGGTTTGATTTGCATTTCTCTTATTACTAAAGACGTTGAACATTTTTTTCATTTATCTGTTGATTGCTTGTAGATCTTCTTCTGTGAAGTATCTGTTCATTTCCTTAGCCCACTTGTTGATTGGGTCCTTTGTATTCTCAGTGTAGAGTTTTTTGAGTTCTTTATATATTCTGGAAATTAATGCTCTATCTGAAGTATGAGTGGCAAAGATTTTCTCCCACTCTGTAGGCTCTCTCTTCACATTGCTGATAGTTTCCTTTGCTGAGAGAAAGCTTTTTAGTTTGAATCTATCCCAATAATTGATTCTTTTATTTCTTGTGCAATGGGAGTCCTGTTAAGGAAGTCTGATCCTAAGATGACATGTTGAAGATTAGGACCTACTTTTTCTTCTATAAGATGAAGGGCCTCTGGTCTGATTCTGAGGTCCTTGATCCATCTTGAGTTGAGTTTTGTGCAGGGTGAGAGAGAGGGGTTTAGTTTCATTCTCTTGCATATGGATTACCAGTTTTCCCAGCACCATTTGTTGAAGAGGCTGTCTTATCTCCATTGCATATTTTTGGCACCTTTGTCTAGTATGAGAAAATTGTATTTAGTTGGGTTTGTGTCCATGTCCTCTATTCTGTACCATTGATCTACCTGTCTACTTTGGTGCCAATACCATGCCGATTTTCTTACTATTGCTTTGTAGTATGGTTGAAGTTCTGGTATTGCGATACCCCCTGTTTCATTCTTCCTGTTAAGGATTCCTTTACCAACTCTGGTTTCCTTATTCTTCCAGATGAATTTCATGATTGCTTGCTCTAGTTCTGTAAGGTATGTCATTTGGATTTTAATTGGAATTGCATTGAATCTGTATAGCACTTTTGGTACTATGGCCATTTTGACAATATTAATTCTGCCTATCCAAGAACATGGGAAATCTTTCCATCTTGTAAGGTCTTCCTTAATTTCTTTTTTCAATGTTTTGTAGTTTTCATTGTAGAGATCTTTTACCTCTTTGGTTAGATTGATTCCCAAGTATTTTATGTTTTTTTTGAGGCTATTGCAAATGGAGTTGTTTTCCTCATTTCCATTTCAGATGTTTCATCGCTTGTATATAAAAATGCTTTAGATTTATGCGTGTTGATTTTATAACATGCTATATTGCTGAATTCATTGATGAGGTTTAGAGGTTTTCTGGAGGAGTTTTTTGGATCCTCTAAATATAGAATCATGTCATCTGCAAATAGTGACAGCTTAAGTTCCTCTTTTCCTATTCGTGTCCCTTTAATTTCTTTACTCTAACTACTTGCTCTGGCTAGAGTTTTGAGGACAATGTTGAATAGAAGTGGTGAAAGAGGACATCCCTGTCTTGTTCCCATTTTTAAAGGGAATGCTTTCAGTTTTTCTCCATTAAGAAAGATGTTGGTCATGGGCTTAGCATCGATAGCCTTTACGATGTTCAGGTATCCCTATTTTTTCTAGTGTTTTGAGCATGAAGGGGTGTTGTATTTTGTCAAATGCTTTTTCTGTGTCAATTGAAATAACCATATGATTCTTATCCTTAAATCTACTGACATGACGGATTATGTTTACTGATATATGGATGTTTAATCATCCTTGCATTCCAGGGATGAACCCCACTTTATGGTGGTGCACAATTTTCTTACTATGTTTTTGGATACGGTTTGCCAGTCTTTTGTTAAGGATCTTTGCATCTATATTCATCAAGGATATTGGTCTAAAATTTTCTTTCCTTGATGTGTCTTTTCCTGGTTTGGGTATGAGGGTGATATTAGCTTCACAGAATGAGTTTGGTAGGGTACCCTCCTTTTCTATTTCCTGGAATACTTTGAAAAGTATTGGAATGAGTTCTTCTTTGAAGGTCTTGTAGAACTTGGCTGAGAATCCGTCTGGTCCTGGGCATTTCTTAGATGGTGGGTTTTTAATGGCTTCTTCTATTTCATTGCTTGATATTGATCTGTTTAAATTGTGTATGTCATCCTGGTTCAGCATGGAAGGAGCATATGTCTCTAGAAATTTGTCAATGTCTTCGGTAGTTTCTATTTTGTTGGAATACAGATTTTCAAAGTAGCTTCTCATTATGTTATGTATCTTGGTGGTGTCTGCCGTGATATTTCCTTTTTCATCATGAATTTTAGTAATTTGAGTTTTCTCTCTCCTTCTCTTTGTTAGTGTGGCTAAGGGTTTATTTTGTTTACTTTCTCAAAGAACCACCTTTTTGTTTTGTAAATTTTTTGAATTGTTTCTTTTGTTTCAATTTCATTGATTTCAGCTCTGATTTTAATTATTTCCTGTCTTCTACTACTTTTGCTGTTATTCTGTTCCTCTTTTTCTAGGGCTTTGAGGTGTAATGTTAGGTCATTTAGTTGTTGACTTTTCATTCTTTTCTGGAATCCACTCCATGCAATGAATTTTCCTCCTAATACCATTATCATAGTGTCTCAGAGATTTTGATTGTTGTATCGTCATTCTCATTGACCTCTAAGATTTTTTTTTAATCTCCTCCCTGATGTTTTCTGTTATCCATGTTTCATTCAATAGCATATTATTTAGTCTCCAGGGGTTGAAGTAATTTCTGTTTTTTATTTTGTCATTGATTTCTACTCTCAGTCCATTATGATCTGATAGAACACAAGGCAGTATCTCTATTTTTTTTGCATTTCCTGAGGGCTGCTTTGTGGCATAACATATGGTTGATTTTCAAGAAGGTTCCATGTGCTGCTGAGAAGAAAGTGAATTTGCTCATTGATGGATGGAATATTCTATATATGTCTATTAAGTCTAGGTTATTTATTGTGTTAGTGAGTTCTATGGTTTGTTTGTTTGGTTTTTGTTTGGAAGATCTATCTAGTGGTAACAGCGGTATGTTAAAGTCACCCAGAATTATAGTGTTGTGGTCTATGTGTTTCCTGAAATTGAGAAGGATTTGTCTGATGTACAGGGATGCACCATTGTTTAGGGCATAAATATTTACTATCGTTATGTCTTCCTGATTTATGGTTCCCTTAAGCAATATGAAAAGTCTTTCTTTATCCCTTCTGTCTAACTTTGGCTTGAAGTCCACTTTATCTGATATACGGCTGGAAACCCCTGCTTTTTTACTGAGTCCATGTATGGTAAGTTTTTTCCCATTCTTTCACATATAGTCTGTGGATGTCTTTTTCTCTGAGATGAGTTTCTTGCAGGCAGCATATTGTTGGGTCTTTCTTTTTAATCCATTCTGCCAGTCTATGTCTTTTGATTGATGAGTTTAGGCCATTAACGTTCAGGGTTATTATTGAGATATGCTTTGTATTCCCAGTCATTTGGCTTATTTTTTATTTTTAACTTGGCTTGTTCTCCTTTGAGTAGGTTTTAATCTAAGGTAGTTCCTCCCTTTGCTGACCTCCATTGTTGTTTTTCATTTCCTCCTCATAGAATATTTTGTTGAGAACATTCTGTAGTGCAGGCTTTCTATTTGTCAATTCTTTTAACTTTTGTTTATCATGGAAGAATTTTATTTCATCTTCAAATCTGAATGTTAGCTTTGCTGGGTATAGGATTCTTGGTTGGCAACCATGTTCTTTCAGAGCTTGAAATATGTTGTTCCAGGCCCTTCTAGCTTTTAGAGTCTGGGTTGAGAAGTCAGCTGCTATCCGTATTGGTTTCCCCCTATATGTAATCTGATGCTTTTCTCTCACGGCCTTCAAAATCCTATCTTTATTTTGAAAATAGGCATTTTCATTATAATATGCCTTGGTGTGGATCTATGTGATTTTGTGCATTTGGTGTTCTATAAGCCTTTTGTATTTGATTTTCCATTTCATTCTTCACGTTTGGGAAACTTTCTGATATTATTTCATTGAATAGGTTGTTCATTCCTTTGGGTTGTATCTCTGTGCCTTCCTCAATCCCAATAATTCTTAAATTTGGTCTTTTCATGATCCATAATTCTTGGAGATTCTGTTCATGATTTCTTACCATCTTCTCTGTTTGGGCAACTTTTTTTTTCAAGATTAAATATTTTGTCTTCTATGTCTGAAGTTCTGTCTTCCATGTGGTCTAGTCTTTTGGTGATGCTTTCCACTGAGTTTTTTATTTGGTTCATTCTTTCCTTCAACTGAAAGATTTCTATTTTTGTTTTTGTTTTATAAGAATCTCTGTCTCTTTGTTGAAATGATCTTTTGCTTCCTGCAGGTGCTCTTTCAACTGCTTATTGGTATTATCATTCATTGCCTGCATTTGCTCTCTTATCTCATCCTTTGCTTCACGAATCATCTTAATCATGTATAATCTCAAGTCCTTTTCTGACATTTCTTCTAACATATTGTCACTGGATTCTATTAATACAGAATCTCGATTTGTTTGGATCATTTTCTTCCCTTGTTTTTTCATGTTGTTCATGTATCTTCTCCTCTAGCAGTGCAAATTTGGGGTATTGTAGATTCCCCCCTACAGGATTATAGTGGCCCCATAGGTTTCCAAAACCTTTTCTTTAAGGAGAGATCAATATTAGCAGTGCCCGATTCAGACACTACACAATCCTAGACCAAATAGCCTCTATGAGGACAATAAAAATATTGTCATAATAAACAGAATGCATTCAAATATTATCTTCAGTATAACAAACAGATTTGCAATAAGGTCTGCTGTTTCTAATGGAGGACAAAGAGGATGCAGAGGGTTGTATGATGTAGCTGTTAATGGGATAAGAAAAGAATATACATAAATCTTGATAATAGAAAGGGTGAGAGTATAATCAAAAGAAACTGAATGTTAGTGTGAAAAAAGGGAGAAAGAGACTCTGAGGGAACAGGTAAACAATAGGTAAAGAGTTCAAGAAAAGCAAAGAAATAAAAACTTAAAATTGTTCAAAAAGGAGAGAAAAGAAAATCTACACTATCACAGTCATATAGTGTTCAAACCTCCCAGTCTTCAGTAACCTGATGCATAGAGGTACCTGACAATGAGCTTCACGTCTCCAGCAGGCGTCTCAGAATGGGATTTGCCCCACCTAAAGATTGGAGCTCCGGCTCCCAGGATTATCCAAGATGGCCACTCTGGCTTCTAAATGTGTTGGCAAATGGGGAGCTGCAGTTTGGGATGTGGACGAGGTCGGCTGGAGGCCCTGGAGGCGGGGTGCTTTTGGTCAGGCAGGGGTCCTGGAGGTCGGGTGTGTTTGGTGTGGCTGGGGGATCCTGGAGGCGGAGTGCAATCAGTTGGTCTGGGGTCCCATTGATAAGTTGCAGTCAGTTGGTCTGGGGGTCCTGGCGGCAGGGAGCATCCAGTCGATGTGAGGGCCCCAGAGGCAGGGAGTGATCGGTCAGGCTGAGGGATCCTGTAGATGGGGCTTAGTCCAGCTAGGGGTCCTTCGGGGCCTGGCTGTTGTCTCAAAATGGCAGCAGCTACATGTAATCAAACCTGCAGGTACTATGACATTGAACTTCCAGGCAACAGCAGGCAGCTGCGCTCCACTGGCGGTCGGCAATCAGTTTGCTGACTGTTGGACGATGGGGATGTGAACCTCGGGTGGTCGGTAATGTATAGGTGTAAGGCAGGCAATGGACATGCAAGAGGTTGGCAAATGGCAGTCTGACAGTGAGCGTCTGACAGTGAGCAATCTGCACTCAAAAAAGGCGTCGATATGCTGGCACACTGCAGGTGATCACAGTAGACAAATGGGGTAAACAGCAGGGGATCAATAAGCAGCAAAAACTGCCTCACCAAGAAACAGATATCCTCTGCTTGAAACTGGAGTTACAGATTGACAAGGAACGCAGCCTCCCTCTAGTCTGCCATCTTGGATCCTCCATTTCATTCTTAAGATTTGAAAATTTTTCTGATATTTCATTGCAACATTGTGCATGCCTTTTGTTTGTATTTCAGAGTCTTCCTTTATAATAATGAATCAAACATTTTATCTATTAATATTGTCCCCTATTTGTTGAATATTCTATTCATGGGTCACATAACATCTTTTCTCTATGGTCAACTTTATTTTCAATATATATACTTTGTCTTCATTGTTGAAACTCTTGAAAATAATCTATTCTGTTGGTTATGCTTTCCAAAGAATTTTTAATTCAGTTTATTGATTCCTTCATTTCAAGTGTTTCCAATTCGTCTTTTTCAGATTATCCCCTTATTGAAATGATCTTTCACTTCTTGTATTTTCTCTCTAATATCACTCCTTACATTGTCTTTTACTTCATAGAACAGCTTAACTTTCTAAATTCCTTCTCTGACACATCCTCCACTGTGGTGTCAATGTAGTCTGTTGTTGAAGCATTTGTGTTTGTTTTGGATGGTTTGTTCCTCTGCTCTTTCATATTGTTTGTGTGTCTACTCATTTATCAGTATGGTTCTAAAGTAACAGAGTTTCTACCCTAATAATTTATAGTATCCCTACAGGTTTCCAGTACTTCACAGGTTAGGGGTAAGTGAATAATAGCATTAACCAATGGAAACAGTATAGCACTAAGCTAAATGCTTAGTTCCTCCTATGATATCCACAAAATTAACTGGCACAATAAACAAATGATATAATCAGCAATTGCTATCAGTAAAAACAGCAAGTTATATATTATGTCTGGCATTTAAAAAACCCAGTGTCATCTATGTCTTCCATATCATTAACAATTCCCACAGCATTAGTGTTGAGGGCTGGCATTATATAAACCAATTAGCGCTAATAGTATTAAGAACATAGTTAATTAATAGGGAAGAATAATGTGGTATTCTTTCAATTTATGAACATGAAGAATACAAAAGAGATGTAGGATGTGGTGACTATGAGGGAGGAAGAGAGAAAATAGAAGTAAACAATTAAAAGAAGAGTTAAAGAGAGAACAATAGAATCTGGCTGTTAGCAAAAGAAAAGAGAGAAGAGAACAAATGGAAGCAGACAAGTGAAAAATGATACAAAACAGAACAAAATACACTTATAAAAAACCCTCACCCTCAAAACACAGAGCAAGGAAAAATAACCACCTCCAAAAAAAATGCTAGAAATGAGAAAAAAGAAATATATAATTACATATATGTATAAAGGTCCATGAACAATTCAGCATACATACAAAAAAAGAGAGGAAGGGGAAGAAAGAGAAATAAAGAGAAAAAAAGAGAGATTCTTGATGAAAAATTAATTGACCACTGAGGTGGTCAAAATTCTCAATGAGAATATATGTTCACTATCTGTGCCCAACTGTTTCTTTCTGTTTCAGCTTGAAGTAGGTACTGAGAACAAGAGAAGTGGCCATGGGTTGTCAGACCCTTTGTCTTTTTGTATTGCTCACCAAGTTGCCAGTTGAAATTCCAAAATTCCCACTTGACATTCTCAGCAGTATGAAGTAGGGTGGGATAGGATATACTTTCAGCTGGGGTTTTGTCTGTGTAGACCAGATGAATGTACACCTAGGGTGGTATCATAGCAGTGTTCTATGAGAGAAGTTCCCATAGGTGGAGTTCCCAAAGGCACAGTTTAGGTCTAGTCAAGTCCCAGGTGCTTTGTTGAGTGGTTACTGGTCTGGAGACATTAAATCAGCACACCTTCAGGGACTGGAAGCTACCAATCTACCCTGAAAGACTGCACCCCTGGAGTTTCCCCAGGGTTCCACTTGTGAGGTGGAGGAGTCAATCCTTTGGCCCTTCTGCTGCCAGATGACTCTGCCTTGCCAGCATCCAGGGCTAAGTCCCAAAGCACAGTCACATCCACCTATTCAAATTCCCAACAAGCCCCAACTGGTCCTGTGAGTCACCAGACTTAAAAGTGGGGGAGTGAGCTGGGACCTTGCTAGACTCTCTGACCCATATTATCCTGGGTAAAATACTCTCCGTGTCTGTTTTTTGTTTGATTTGTTAGGCAGAGTCTAGGTCATGTAGCAGGTGTCTGCCAGGATTGAGTATCAGACCCTATTCAGATTTTCCAGATCCTAATTCCTATAGCCACTGGAAAAGGTAGCATAGTCTGAAGATGGCTCCTGCCTCTACCCTCCACAGAAAATGGGAAACAAAAGGTGTCTTTCATGCACCAGTATATTGTGCTGTACTTGCCTTACAGGGTAAGGTAAGCAGACTAGCACCAATGTTGTTCCTTTTCCTTTGTTTAAAGTACCCTAGCTTTCTGAGTCTCTTAGTCACACCGACAGTCCAACACTGAGTTTCAGTGAAATCCCTCTTTCACCCACCTCACAGGGAAGTAGTATGACTGCTGACTGAATCCCAGGATACTGAGTGACAAGAAATACAGCTTTCCTCTATTCAACCATCTTCTGGTCTCTGATGTTAAGTTCTTTTATTTCTTGATTTTTGATTTCAAAAATCAAAAAAATAGTTTGATTTCTTCTTTTCCTATTTGTATCCCTTTGATTTCCTTTTCTTCCCTGATTGCTCTGGCAATCTGGATTTTGAGGCCTATATTGAATGGGAATGGTGACAGTGGACAACCTTGTCTGGTTCCTGAATTTAATGAAAATGCTTTTAGCTTTTCTCCATTTTTGGCTCTGGATTTGTCATAAATGACCTTTACGATGTTGAGATAAGTTCTTTCAATCCCTAGCTTCTGCAGTGTTTTTAATATGAATTTGTGGGGTGGGTTTTATCAAGGGCTTTTTCTGTATCTGTTGAGATGATCATGTGATTTTTATCCTTAATTCTGTTTAAGTGATGAATTACATTTATTGATTTGCATATGTTGAACCAGTCTCACATCCCTGGAATGAAACCCACTTGATCATGGTGTAATATCTCTTTAATGTGTTTTTGGATGAGTTTTGCTGATATTTTATTAAGGATTTTTGCATCTATGTTCATCGGGATATTGGTCTATGGTTCTCCTTCCTTGATGCGTCCTTGTCTGATTTGCTATCAGTGTTTATACTATTTTCATAAAAAGTATTTGGGAGTGTTTTTTCCCTTTTATTTTTTGTGGAATAATTTGAGGAAGACTGCTATTAATTGTTCTGTAAAGGTCTGGTAGAACTCAGCAGAGAATCAATCAGTTCCTGCGCAAGTTTTTATTGCTGCTTCAGTTTCATTACTTGATAGGGGTCTGTTTAGGTTTTCTATGCCTTTGGGTTCAGTTGGACAGATCATATGTATCTAGAAATTTGTCCATATCTTCCAGAGTTTCCAGTTAATTGGAGTATAAATTTTCAAAATAGGTTCTCACAATCCTTTGGATTTCTGATAGGTCTGTGGGGATACCTCTTTTTTCATCTCTGATCATGTTGATTTGCTGCTTCTCACCATTTCTTTTGGTTGGTTTGGCTAAGGGTTTGTCAATTTTATTTCTTTTCAAAGAACCAACTCTTTATTATGTTTTCAATTTCATTGATTTTGACACTAATCTTAATTATTTCCTATCTTCTACTGGCTTGGGAATTAGGTTGTTCTTTTTTAAGGTGTTGAGGTGAAGCATAATCTTATTTATCTGAGGTCTGTCTAATTTTTAAAAAAATGTTTTGGTCTAACTTTTTAATGTAGGCACTCAGCACTTTATCTCTTCCTCTCAGAACTGCTTTCATACTCTCCCAGAGATTTTGATATTTGTGTCTTTGTTCTCATTTTTTTCTAAAAATTTCTTGATTTCTATTCTCATTTCTTCTTTGATACATTCTTCACTTAAGAGAGTATTGTTTCATCTCCATGTGTTTATGTGGATCCTATTATTTTTCTTGCTGTTGATTTCTAACTTC
The DNA here is from genome assembly GCF_902686455.1 of Sciurus vulgaris. NCBI lineage: Eukaryota > Metazoa > Chordata > Mammalia > Rodentia > Sciuridae > Sciurus > Sciurus vulgaris. The sequence continues at coordinate 116,174,035 of NC_136470.1, read as the reverse complement.
ATTCTGTTATGATCTGATAGGTATCAGTTTTTTATATTTGCTAAGATTTGCTTTGTGGCCTAAAATATGATCTATTTTGGAAAAAGTTCCATATGCAGCTGGAAGAAGATAAATTCAATTGGTTTAGGTTGGAATATTCTGTAGATGTTCATTGGGTCCATTTGATTTATAGTGTTGTTTATGTTGGAGATATCTTTGTTGACTTTTTGTTTTGATGACTTGTCTATTGGTGATGAGGGTGTACTAAAGTCCCCCAGAATTATTGGTCATGGAGTTTTTTTTTTTCCATGTAATTGGGTGCATTGTCATTTGGAGCATAAGTATCTTCTGGTTGGACTGTTCCCTCTACTAGGATGTAATGGCCTTCTTTGTCTCTTCTGATTCATTTTTGCTTGAAATCTGCTTTGTCAGATATGAGAATAGCTATGCCTGCTTTATTTATTCAGTCATATGCCTGGGATATTTTTTGCCATCCTTTTACTTTCAGCCTGTGGGATCTTTGCCTGTAAGATGAGTCTTCTGTACACAGCACATAGTTGGATCTTGTTTTTTTGATCGATTCCGCTAATCTGTATCTTTTAACTGGGGAGTTGAGACCATTAACATTCAGAGTTGATATATGGGGTTGTGTTTGTGGTTTCCTGCCTTTTTTTTTTTCTTTTTTTTGCTATATTTCATCTTGTGTTGAAACTCAATTAGTGGATTGTTCTTCCGTTGAACTTCCTTTTTTGTGGACCTTGAGCATTGTGTTTAGTTCCCCTATGTGAAATTTATCTTTGGTTATTCTTTGTAGTGGCAAGTTGGTGCTCATGAATTCTTTTTGTTTATTCTTGTTGTAGAATGTTTTTATCTCCCCCTCAAATTTGAAACTGAGTTTTGCTGGGTGTAGTAACCTTGGCTGACAGTTGTTTTCTCTTAGGGTTTGAAACATCTCATTCTAGGCCCTCCTTTTTTTTTTAGGGTCTGAGCTAAGAAATCAGAAGTGAACCTCACTGGTTTGCCTCTAAATGTAACCTGATGTTTCTCTCTTGAAGCTTTTCATATTCTTTTCCTGTTTTCTGTGTTAGGCATTTTGATTATGATAGGTTTCAGTGAACTTCTCATTTGGCTGGGTCTATCTGGAGCCCTGTAAGCCTCCTGTGTGCAGATGTCTATCTTGTTGCTGATGTGGGAGAAGTTTTCTGTAACTATCTCATTGAAATGTTCTTCATGCCATGTTCTCGTCTATCCCAGTGATTCTCAGGTTTGGTCCTTTGGAGTTGTCCCAGAGTTCTTGCGTTTTTCTGATCATGTTCTATAATTTCTTCCCCTTCACTGCTTTCTGTGTACTCACAATCACATGGCCTGTCTTCACTGCCTCAAGTTCTGTCTTCAAGAGCTGAGGTTTTCTATGCAGTCTAATCTGATAGTGATGCCTTCATGTTAGTGATGCCTTCATATTTAATTTGATTGTGTCTTTCATTTCGAGTGCTGCTAGGAGTACAGCTTGGTTTCTTTTCACTATATCTGCTTCTTCATTAAAGTGATCTTTCATCTGTAATTGCTCTCAATTCCTTCCTTAGAGCTTCTTTTAGTTCACTGAGCTTTCTTATAATCAGTTTTTTTTTTTTTTAAATAATCTCTCTCTGGGTTTTTGTCCACCTCACTATCAGTAGGAATACTTTGTTGGGGGGTTATGAAGTCAGGGGGAGAGTTGCCTGTTTTCTCATGTTTTCAGAGGTCTTGTTCTTGCACATCAATTGAAGTGGATTCCTCTACCTCCCTTGTTTGTGCGTGTCCTTTTGTGTGCAGTTACCTTACTTGTTTTGGAACTTCTCTCTGATGTATGGGTAGGTGCCCACTGGTGGAACCCGAGTTTTCTCTCTGGTTATTCTTCCTTGAGTCCTTGTTGATGGTTTGGGGCTTTTTGTCTCCTCTCTTCTTTGAGTTGGAGTAATGTGGAGGGATCTTTATTTCTCTAGCAGAATGTTTAAACCTGTGAACTTAGTGTCCCCGCATGTTCCCAGTATCTCACAGAATGGGAGCAAAATAAATAGCAATAACAGTTGTTGCAAACAACAAGCAGTGAGCTGTGTTAATGTCCTCAACATTAATTGCCACCAATAAATAGGAATGGTGGGTTCAGCAGTTGTCAGTAGTGAGAACAGAAATCATGAACCAGCTCTGACTTTAAAAGCAAATAGCAGATGTCAGCTATATGGTCCACAGTGGTAATGACTGTACTAGCAGGTGAGGGCAGGTATTATATAAACTAGTTCTGGATGATGGTAAAAATACAATAGGGGAAAAGAAAACGTGTTAAGAAGTTAGAAAAGACTTCACAGTTTCAGAAAGTGAAGAGAAGAAATAGTAGCAGGATATATTGGGACAGACAGATTGGGAAAAATTGAAAAATCACAGTATTGTGAGAGAGGGCGAAAGCACAATAGATTCTGGCCAACAGCACAAGAAGACAAGATTGAAAGAGAAATAAACACATGAAAATAGTACAAAATCAAACTTATGTGTACAATCCAATGAACCTGAACCCTCATAAGACAGTGCCAGTAAAAGACAATTCCATTTTTTAAAATGCTGAATATGAGAGAAAAGAAAACTTAGAAGTGTATGTATGCATGTTTCTAAAAGAATCAGGATCTCCAGATTCCTCTCTCTCTCTCTCTCTCTCTCTCTCTCTCTCTCTCTCTCTCTCTCTCTCACACACACACACACACACACACACACACACACACACACACGGAAGGAATAAGAAAAGATAATTTTAAAATAGATAAGGGTATATAGGGTATATACATCTAATGGAAAATATCCAGTATCTTGGTATAGATAAAGGGACCATCTGCCCTGAAGTGGTCAAAATATTTGACTGGTATGGGTGGTCAGTGTCTATGTCCAATAGTCTTTCTTAGCAGTTATTATTGAGTAAAGTACTGACAGAATGAGCATTGTGAAATGTTAACCCCTTCCTGTTATTGTGTTGCTCTCTGAGTTACCAACTGGAATGTCCTAAGATGAAACTCTTTGATGTATATCTGTTTTCCTACTCACCAGTATGAGATGGGATGGGCTAAGATGTACCGTTGGTTTGTGTTTTGTCCATTCATACCAGATCTGTGCACTTCCAGGGTACCACTTCTGCAGCATCTGGCAGATGGCGCTGAGATCTATTTGGTCCTCTGAACTATTTGGGCTAGGTTGAAAGATGTTTTCTTTGAAGAGACTAGGTTGATATGCCCCTATGGCTAGTCTTTAGCTGATCCTTTCTGTGGGTGTGGTTTTCGGGTGTCTCCTGAGAAATCCAATGGGTGGACAGCAGGACTTACCCTGCACTCGCTTGTGCAGAGCACTTCAGTTCTCCCAGTATAGTTCCTGAGTATATTCACCCCTGCCCACCCTGACTCCCAGACCAAGTCAGCTGGTCACATGAGTGGTCAAACACAAAGGCTCCCCTCTGCCCTTCCAACTCAAGTCCCCTGAGGTACAGTCTACTCCATGCTCATTTCTCCCATATTATGCCTAGGTCCCATGATGGATGTCAGCTGGAATATTGTGGCTGTGAGTGGGTTTTTTTTTTTTTTTTTTTTTTTCTGATTTCTTGAGTCCCACTGATGTCATGAAGCATGCTCTGGCCCCAAGATCACTCCCGCCTCAGCTCTCTGCATGCTTATTATACCCCAATGTTCTTATTAACACCGCAGTGTGCCTGTCAAGGAACCGCATGATTTGCCACATCTTGGTTCATGTAAATTCAGTCAGTGTTTTTTAATCTCAGATTTCTCTGCACAGAGGCACACAACAGCATCACGGGAAATGCAGCTCACTCTAGTTCCCCTCCCTCTGTCCATGGGGGATTGGCTCCAGCAGCTCCTACCTGTGATGGACTTTCTTCTTTATTTTATTGTATTCAACCTTCTGAACCCCCAAGCTGCTCTGAGTGTCCTGTGTTAATTCCTACTTAATCCCTCTTCCATCCACCTCCCTGAGAAGCTGTATAATCTCTACCTTGGTTTCATGTCACAGAACAACTTGGAAATCTGCCTCCAACACTCATCTATCTTCCCAAAATCATCCACAGAGAAATTTTTGACTTTTTTTTTAACCTTTGTTCCATCTATTCTACATTTTAATCATTTTTTTCTTTTATCTTATTTTTTATACTTTCATTCTATTTTTCTCTCTTCTAATTCTTTTTGTTAATTTTTAACTTTTTAGTTTATTCTGTAACATTCATTCCTGTCCTATTTTTGTTGATGTTGGGAAGGTTGTTATTTTTAACTGATTATTACTATATTACTTTATCTGGCTTATTTTTATGTTGTGGGTGTTACTATAATTTGTTTTATTCCTTCTGTGTGGAGCTGGGGATCAAAATTGACACCTTGAATATAATGGGTGATGCTTTCCTGCTCAGCTACACATCCCAGTTGAGACAAAATGCACCTCTTTCTAACCACAACTACTCTAGCTCAAGCCTTAGCAGCTACTTTGACTTAAGGGAACAGGTAGGTAAAAGACCCTCAGTGACTTCACAGACCCAAGGAGACACAGATGGCAGGGACAAGGCTGGAGTTCGGTTCCTGGATACTCGCCCTCATATGTACAGCAGACAAAAATAACACTGTTCTGGATACTGCACTTATGAAAGACCTCAGCATATGTAACTCCCATATACACAGAGCATTGTTTTTTTTTAATAAATATAAAATATTTATTTATATACAATTTTTCTTTTTTTTTTTTTTTTTGGGTTTTGGTTTTTTTTTTTTTTTTTAAGTTACAAGACATATTTCTTTTTTTTTTTTTTTTATTGTAAACAAATGGGATACATGTTGTTTCTCTTGTTTGTACATGGCGTAAAGGCATACCATTTGTGTAATCATAAATTTACATAGAGCAATGTTGTTTGATTCATTCTGTTATTTTTTTCCCTTCCCCCCACCCCTCCCACCCCTCTTTACCCTCTATACAGTAGTTCCTTCCTCCATACTTGCCCCCCTCCCTAACCCTAACTTTAACCCTTCCCTCCCCCCCATTATGTGTCAACCTCCACTTATTAGCGATATCATTCGTCCTTTGGCTTTTTGAGATTGGCTTATCTCACTTAGCATGATATTCTCCAATTTCATCCATTTGCCTGCAAATGTCATAATTTTATCATTCTTTATGGCTGAGTAATATTCCATAGTATATATATACCACAGTTTCTTTATCCACTCATCAATTGAAGGGCATCTAGGTTGGTTCCACAGTCTGGCTATTGTGAATTGAGCAGCTATGAACATTGATGTGGCTGTATTTCTGTAGTATGCAGATTTTAAGTCCTTTGGGTATAGGCCAAGGAGTGGGATAGCTGGGTCAAATGGTGGTTCCATTCCAAGTTTTCTAAGGAATCTCCACACTGCTTTCCATAGCGGCTGCACTAATTTGCAGCCCCACCAGCAGTGTATGAGTGTACCTTTCTCCCCACATCCTCGCCAACACCTGTTGTTGCTCGTATTCTTGATAATCGCCATTCTAATTGGGGTGAGATGGAACCTTAGGGTGGTTTTGATTTGCATTTCTCTTATTACTAGAGATGTTGAACATTTTTCCATATGTTTGTTGATTGCTTGTAGATCTTCTTCTGTGAAGTGTCTATTCATTTCCTTAGCCCATTTGTTGACTGGACTGTTTGAATTCTTGGAGTAGAGTTTTTTGAGTTCTTTATAGATTCTGGAGATTAGTGCTCTATCTGAAGTATGATTGGCAAAGATATTCTCCCACTCTGTAGGCTCTTTCTTCGCATTGCTGATAGTTTCCTTTGCTGAGAGAAAGCTTTTTAGTTTGAATCTATCCCAGTGGTTGATTCTAGCTTTTATTTCTTGTGCTATGGGAGTCCTGTTAAGGAAGTCTGGTCCTAGACCAACAAGATGAAGATTTGGACCTACTTTTTCTTCTATAATCTGCAGGGTCTCTGGTCTGATTCCGAGGTCCTTAATCCATTTTGAGTTTAGTTTCGTGCATGGTGAGAGATATGGGTTTAGTTTCATTCTGTTGCATATGGATTTCCAATTCTCCCAGCACCATTTGTTGAAGAGGCTATCTTTTCTCCATTGCATATTTTTGGCCCCTTTGTCTAGTATGAGAAAATTGTATTTATTTGGGTTTGTGTCCGTGTCCTCTATTCTGTACCATTGATCTACCTTTCTATTTTGGTACCAATACCATGCCGTTTTTGTTACTATTGCTTTGTAGTAGAGTTGAAGATCTGGTATTGCAATACCCCCTGTTTCACTCTTCCTGCTAAGGATTGCTTTAGCTATTCTGGGTTTCTTATTCTTCCAGATGAATTTCATAATTGCCTGCTCTATTTCTGTAAGGTACGTCATTGGGATTTTAATTGGAATTGCATTGAATTTGTATAGCACTTTAGGTAGTATGGCCATTTTGACAATATTAATTCTTCCTATCCAAGAACATGGAAGATCTTTCCATCTTCTAAGGTGTTCTTTAATTTCTTTCTTTAGTGTTGTATAGTTCTCATTGTAGAGGTCTTTCACCTCTTTTGTGAGATTGATTCCCAAGTATTTTATTTTTTTCGAGGCTATTGTGAATGGGGTAGTTTTCCTAATTTCTCTTTCTGAAGATTCATCACTTATGCATAAAAATGCGTTGGATTTATGGGCATTGATCTTGTAACCTGCTACTTTACTGAAATCACTTATGAGTTCTAAGAGTTTTCTGGTGGAATTTCCAGGTTCCTCTAAATATATAATCATGTCATCAGCGAACAGGGATAGTTTGAGTTCTTCTTTTCCAATTCGTATCCCTTTAATTTCTTTGGTTTGTCTAATTGCTCTGGCCAGAGTCTCAAGAACGATGTTGAATAGAAGTGGTGAAAGAGGGCATCCCTGCCTTGTTCCAGTTTTTAGGGGGAATGCTTTCAGTTTTTCACCATTTAGAATGATATTAGCCATGGGCTTAGCATAAATGGCCTTTACAATATTAAGGAATGTTCCCACTATCCCTATTTTTTCTAGTGTTTTGAGCATGAAGGGGTGCTGTATTTTATCAAATGCTTTTTCTGCATCTATTGAAATAATCATGTGATTCTTGACTTTAAGTCTATTAATATGGTGAATTACGTTTATTGATTTCCTGATGTTGAACCAACCTTGCATCCCTGGGATGAAACCCACTTGATCATGGTGCACTATCTTTTTAATATGTTTTTGTATGCAATTTGCTAAAATTTTGTTGAGAATTTTTGCATCGATGTTCATTAAGGATATTGGTCTGAAATTTTCTTTCCTTGATGAGTCTCTGTCTGGTTTAGGTATCAGTGTGATATTGGCTTCATAGAATGAGTTTGGGAGGGTTCCCTCCTCTTCTATTTTATGGAATACTTTGAGAAGTATTGGAATGAGCTCTTCCTTAAAGGTTTTGTAGAACTCGGCTGAGAACCCATCTGGTCCCGGACTTTTCTTTGTTGGTAGGCTTTTGATGACTTCTTCTATTTCAGTACTTGAAATTGGTCTATTTAAATTGTTTATGTCCTCCTCATTCAGTTTAGGCAATTCATATGTCTCTAGAAACCTGTTGATGTCTTCGAAATTTTCTATTTTGTTGGAGTATAGATTTTCAAAATAGCTTCTAATTATGTTTTGTATTTCCATCCTGTCTGTAGTGATATTTCCTTGTTCATTCCGAATTTTAGTGATTTGGGTTTTCTCTCGTCTTCTCTTTGTTAGTGTGGCTAAAGGTTTATCAATTTTGTTTATTTTTTCGAAGAACCAACTATTTATTTTGTCAATTTTTTGTATTGTTTCTTTTGTTTCAATTTCATTGATTTCAGCTCTGAGTTTAACAATTTCCTGTCTTCTACTACTTTTGGTGCTGTTCTGTTCTTCTTTTTCTAAGGCTTTGAGCTGTAGTGTTAGGTTGTTTATTTGTTGAGTTTTACTTCTTTTATTAAATGCGCTCCATGAAATAAATTTCCCTCTAAGTACTGCTTTCATAGTGTCCCAGAGGTTTTGATATGATGTTTCTTTGTTCTCATTTACCTCTAAGAATTTTTTAATTTCCTTCCTAATATCTTCTGTTATCCATTCATCATATAATAGCATATTGTTTAATCTCCAGATGTTGGAATAGTTTCTGTGTTTTACTCTTTCATTTATTTCTAACTTCAATCCATTATGATCTGATAGAATACATGCTAGTGTCTCTATCTTCTTGTATTTGCTAACATTAGCTTTGTGGCATAATATATGGTCAATTTTAGAGAAGGATCCATGTGCTGCTGAGAAGAAAGTGTATTCACTCTTGGTTGGATGGAATATTCTATAAATGTCCGTTAAGTCTAAATTATTGATTGTGTTGTTGAGATCTATGGTTTCTTTGTTCAATTTTTGTCTGGAAGATCTGTCCAGTGGTGAGAGCGGCGTGTTAAAATCACCTAGTATTATTGTGTTGTGGTCTATTTGGTGTCTGAAATTGAGAAGGATTTGTTTGACATACATAGATGAGCCACTATTTGGGGCATAGATGTTTATGATTGTTATATCTTGCTGATTTATGCTTCCCTTAAGCAGTATGAAATGACCTTCTTTATCCCTTCTGACTAACTTTGGCTTGAAGTCCACATTATCGGAAATGAGGATGGATACTCCAGCTTTTTTGCTGAGTCCATGTGCATGGTATGTTTTTCCCCATCCTTTCACCTTTAATCTATGGGTATCTTTTTCTATGAGGTGAGTCTCTTGCAGGCAACATATTGTTGGATCTTTCTTTTTAATCCAGTCTGCCAGTCTATGTCTTTTGATTGATGAATTCAGGCCATTAACGTTCAGGGTTATTATAGAGAAATGATTTGGTTTCCCGGTCATTTGGTTCATTTTTAAAATTTTGTTTATTTATTTGTTTGACACAACTTGTTTCCTCCTTTATTTGACAATTCCTTTAGGATAATTCCTCCCTTTGCTGATTTGCTTCTTTGTTTTTCATCTCTTCCTCATGGAATATTTTGTTGAGAATGTTCTGTAATGCTGGCTTTCTTTTTGTAAATTCTTTTAGCTTTTGTTTATCATGGAAGGATTTTATTTCATCGTCAAATTTGAAGGTAAGTTTTGCTGGGTATAAGATTCTTGGTTGGCATCCATTTTCTTTCAGGGCTTGAAAAATGTTGTTCCAGGACCTTCTAGCTTTTAGGGTCTGGATTGAAAAATCTGCTGATATGCGTATTGGTTTCCCCCTGAATGTAATTTTGTTCTTTTCTCTCACAGCCTTTAAAATTCTGTCTTTATTTTGTATGTTCGTTATTTTCATTATAATGTGCCTTGGTGTGGGTCTGTTGTAATTTTGTATATTTGGAGTCCTGTAAGCCTCTTGAACTTGATTTTCCATTTCATTCTTCAGATTTGGGAAATTTTCTGATATTATTTCATTGAATAGGTTGTTCATTCCTTTGGCTTGTTTCTCTAGGCCTTCCTCAATCCCAATAATTCTTAAATTTGGCCTTTTCATGATATCCCATAGTTCTTGTAGATTCTGTTCATGATTTCTTACCATCTTCTCTGTTTGTTCAGCTTTGTTTTCAAGGTTAAATATTTTGTCTTCAATGTCTGAGGTTCTGTCTTCCAGGTGTTCTATCCTATTGGATATGCTTTCTATGGAGTTCTTAATTTGGTTTATTGTTTCCTTCATGTCAAGGATTTCTGTTTGGTTTTTTTTCAATATCTCTAACTCTTTATTGAAATGATCTTTTGCTTCCTGTATTTGCTCTTTTAACTGTCGATTGGTGCGATCAATCAATGCTTGCATTTGCTCTTTCATCTCATCATTCAATGCTTGCATTTGCTCTTTCATCTCCTCGTTTGCTTCTCTGATCATTTTAATTATGTACATTCTGAACTCCTTTTCTGTCATTTCTTCTGCTATGCTGTCATTGGGTTTTATTGATGTAAGATCTAGATTTGTTTGCAGCATTTTCTTTCCTTGTTTTCTCATGTTGTTCAGATATCAGTGGACCGCTGAGATATTGCAGATTTCCTCTGTTGATTTACAATGACCCTGAAGATTTCTATATATATCCCCTCTAAGCCTTCAGTAGGCTGAAGTCTTGGAGGAGGTTGATAATGCGGTGCTCCACAAGGAAGCTGCCTCTCTAGGAGTGGTGGCCTTCAGGTGGGGTATATTCCCTGCTAGTGGGCAGAGGTGCCTCCACTTGTTGACCAATGGTCATCCAAAGGGGACCTAGGCTGTGGGCTGAGGCAAGGCCTGTTTGGGCCTGAGCCTCTGGTTTTACCGTCCTTGTGGGAAACCTCACCCAGCAGGGAAGACTCACCCGGTGGGGAGGTCTCGCTGGTCAGTTTCCTCCTAGAGGTTCCCCTCAATTTACAGCTACTGCCTGGGCTGGGCTGCCTTCCTCTGCAAAGTTTCCAGGGGCCCGGCCCTACCTCCTGGGCCTGGGAGCCTCACCCTTCGCAGATGAATCTCCTTAGGCTGCCCCTCCTCAGAGAATTTGCCCATAGGCCTGGAACCTTCGCTCCGCCCTAAGCCTGTCTCTGTGCGGCTCTTCCACCCAGAAGCCTCCTAGATCCTGGGACCCTGTTCTGCACCTAATCGCCTGGCTGCGTGGCCCCTCCTCTGAGCAGCCACCTGTGGCCCCGAACAATCGCTCTGAGTCCCAGAGACCCGCCACAGGCCTCTTCCTCCAGACAGCCGCCCAGTATGCCGGTGCGGTCACTAGGAGTCCAAGAAACTCACTTCGTGCCTCCTCCTCCCACCAACCACCCGTAGCCCGGGGCAATCAATCACTCCGAGTCGAAGTGACCCTGCCCGTTCCTCCTCCTTCTCCAGATAACCCCCCGGGTGTTCAGGAGCAGTCCCTCTGAGTGGCTCTGAATCCACGTGACCCGCTGCACGGGTCCTCTGGGCAACCGCCCGGAGCTCTGGTGTGGTCCCTCAAGACCAAGCGTCCCACCACGCTTCTCCTCCAGACAGCCCCCCTGTGTTCAGGAGCTGTCACTTTAAGACCAAACAACTCACCACTCGCCTTCTCCTCTGAGCAGCCGCCTGGAGCGCTAATGCAGTCACTGCGAGTCCAAAGGACCCGCCGCGCTCCTTCTCCTCCTTCTCCTACTCCTCCGGGCAGGCCCCGGGGTTCAGAAGTGGTCAGGGTCCAAACAGCTCGCCACGCAGCCCCTTCTCTGGCAACCGCCTGTAGTTCCCGTATAGTCACCCGAATCCAAGCGGCTGCTCCTCTTCCTCCTTGTCCTCAGGGCAGGCCCCGGTGTTCAGAAGCGTCGTTCTGATTCCAAACAGCTCGCCGCGCGGCTTCTCCTCTGGCAACCGCCTGCAGCTCTGGCGCAGACTCTCCGAATCCAAGTGGCCACGCTCCTCTCCTCCTCCTCAGGGCAGGCCCCGGTGTCCTGAGTCCACACAGTTCTCCCCGCCTCTCCTCCCCCGGGGCAGCCGCCGGAGCCCCAGTGGCTGCTCCGAGTCCCAGCGCTCTGCCGAGCGGCCTCCTCTATGGCGCTCCAGCGGGGGGAGGGGCGTCTCGCCGGCAGTTCTACTTCACAAAGTTTCCTGCGTTCCGGGACCCCCGTCCCATCCGGGATGCCCCCCCAGGGGGTGGGAGTCACCCGGCTACTTTGAGTTGGTCCCAAGCGTCTCAATATCTCCTCTCTTGAATCCTGAGTTCTGGAGCAACACGTAATGCAGCCACCTTCTAGGCCGCCATCTTGAAAAAAACCCTATATACAATTTTTCTTGACAAAGCAATTGTACATTTTTATGGGTTTCAGTGTGATATTTTAGTACATGTATACAATGCATCATCAGATCAAGTCAACTGGTATATCAACCACCTCAAATATTTTGTTTACAAATATTTATCATTTCTTTTTGTTGGGAACATTTAGAATCTTCTCATTTTGAAATATCTATCAACTGTTGCCAACCATAATTATTCTATTTTGCTACAGAACATTAGAAGTCATTTCTCCCATCTCATTCTACCTCTATACCCGCAAGCCCTTCCCTTTCTTCCACATCTTCTGAAGCTCTAGGCAGAGCACTGTTAATAAGGCTGGAGGAAAAATGACAGAGCATGCACCCTATATAATCTGTGATATATAACACACCAACTTGAACCACAAGATGTTCCCTATTCTTGCAAGACCCCAGAGGAAATAGGTGTCTCAGGCTCTGACACAGTAGGCACTCTCTCTAAATCCACCAATCGCAGAGAAGCCACAGTGAAACTACACTACTAATTTCATTTGAAATTAAATTCAACATTACACAACATACTAATAACCCACTGATAACACACCAATAAGACCAGGCTATTCCCTAAGAAGTCCCTCACATTAAGTGAAAGACACACAGCATAAAAGATGTGCAAATCTTAATACATACAAAAAAAAAAGACAGGATAAAAAAGGCAACATGAGTCCTCTGAAAGTTCATAAATCTTGATTCCCAAGATATTGCAAGTGGATGAAATGCTGGGGGTGGGGGGAATCAAAAGAATGATGATTTTAAATGATCAGTGAATTCAAAGAAGATAGAAATACATAGCTGAATTAATTAAGGAACAAAGTGGAGAATATGAACAAGCAATACAACAAAGAGAAATTCTGAAAAAAGAAGCAAAGAGAAGTCTTAGAAATGAAAAGCTCAAGTCAATTAAAAAAAAAAATCAGTTCAAAGTCTCACCAACAGACTAGCTCAAGCAGAAGAAAGAAGATCAACTTTTAAGACAAGGTTGATGAATTATCATATTCAGAAAGAAATTTTAAAACCTAACCTTATGAATCACAGATGTAGACAAAAAAGCAGAGTTATAGACTAAAGGCATTTGGTGAAATAATTGTAGAGATCTTACCAAATGTTGTAAAATATATGGACAACCAGGTAACACAAGGCATTTATAACCCCAAATATACTTCATGTCTCCTTGGCCTTTAGAGTTTTTGCTAATAAATCTGCTTTTATTCTGATAGGTTTGTCATATTAAGTGACTTGGTACTTTTCTCTTGCATTTTGAATATTCTTTCTTTATTCTGTACATTTGGCACTTTAACTATAACATGATTGTAGAGGATCCTTTCTGGTCATGTCTTTTTGGGGTTATAAATGCCTTGTGTTATCTGGTTTTTTAATATGCAGAGATCTCAAATAAATAACCTAATGATGTATATCAAGACACTGGGGGGAAAAATAAGAATAAAGCAAACCCAAAATCAGTTGAAAGAATAAATATCAGAGTAGAAATAATAAATAGAGACTAAAAGAGAAATACAGAGGATCAATGAAAAAGAAAGTTGTTTCTCTGAAAAGATTCTTGGTTTAATTCCAGTACTACAAAGCTGATGCAACATATACAAATCGATAAATGTGATATACCACACAAATAAAATCAAAGATAAAAATAATTTGATAATCCTAAAAGATATAGAATAAGCACTGCATAAAATCAACATTCTTTTGGATGAGAATCCAAAAGAAACTAGGTACAGAGATATATAATACCTCAACATATTACAGGCTATATATTAAAAAACCCAGTGCAAACAGCACACTGAATGGGAAAAAACTGAAAGTATTGTTATGGGCTGATTTAAAGATTGAGCTATGCTAACTCCATTTTGTTCAGACATTTAACCCTATGTAAAAATCAGCCCCCCCTTTCCTTTCTTGGTGAGCCCACTTGCAGAGCAGCTAGCACCTTCACCTTCCCCCACTTGTACCCTGACCACAATATCCTGAACTTGTAGAATATAAGTTTGCCCCTCTGAACAAGTACTGATAGTTCTGAGAAACTTCTTTACATAAACTGTGTTTTTCACTGCCAACCTCTCCCCCCCTTTCCTTGTGATTTTCCAGCTTTTAAGCAGCAGTTGACCCCCAGGCATGTGTCAAACACTGCAGAACTGTTTGTTTTCTGCTTCCCCAGCCCTAGCCAGAATAAATCCTTTGTCTTTTGCTTTAGAAGGACCCAGAGTTTTTAATTTGGGATATTGGAATAGTGTCTTAACAGTATTACCTCTAAAATCAAGAAAGAGACACAGACATCCACTCTTACCACTCTTACTCAACAGAGTACTTAAAATTTTATCCGGAGCAGTCATGCAAGAGAAAGAAATAAGAGTGCCATCAATAGGACATTATCCCTGTTTTCGGTTATGTTTCCATACTTAGAAGACCCTAAAGGCTCCACCAAAAGAGGAAATCCAAAGATGGAGGATGAAAGGAAGGCTACATTTCCTGCTCTTTGGTTTAGAATTCAAGCAGTGGGAGTACTGCTTGTCAGTGAGGTGAGTGAAAGAAGGAAGAAATTCACCAAAATTCAATATCTGACAGTCAAGAAATTCTTATAAATTCCCAGAAATTCAGGTGCATTAATCAAAGGACAAGAAAGGTATTTTAGAGCCAAGCTGGAAACAGCAGCACTGCTTCACTGCAGAAGGGAGAAAGAACATAAATGGAAAGAGAAACAATGGACAAATTTGGCATGGAAAAAAAACAAAGAACAGAAAAACAGCCTGAACTTAGCTGAATCAGAGGATGCAGAGCAAGCCAGTGTTTGAAAAGTACCCTGTTTCTCAACTGGAAAGCAGTGAGCTGAAGAGGGGAGCCATCTTGAGGAGGCCAAGCTAGAGCTTGTAGCTGCAGTAGACTAGGAGATCATAGAAAATATTGTCATACTATCCCAGCAAGTACCTACCAAGTGGCCTATGGCATACACAGCAGAACATGATTGAAACAGGCACAAGAGACTGTACCCAGGAGAATTCAAGTCAGAGATATGGAGCAAAGTGTAACTCACTTTCCCTTTGAGGTTGGTGGCTCACATGACCATCTGAAAAGAGTTAGGAAACTGAGCAGGTGGGCATGATTACACACAGGGATTTCACTCAGGGATGGAGCCTAAAAAAGTCACATTCATGAGCAGCAGAATGTGCAAGTCCTATGGGGAGGGGGTGTTGGCTTCTTCACACTACTAGTAGACTTCTGGGCTCTCTCTCAGATCCAGAGACCAGCATCTGCCCAGCCCTAGGGGTGTGCTGATCTAATCTCACCGCAGCTGATATCACCCAACAAAGTCCCAAAGACCTGATTAGAGCTGAAGCCCAGACACTAAAACTTCCCATTTAGAACTTGCAGCAGTCCTGGGAGCACAGTGATCTGATCAGTCTGGGGAGAAAAAAAAACTAAAACTCTGACAGTATTTCCCATGCCATCCTACCTTACACACAAGAGAAGGGAAGATAGAGTTATTTCAGTCATCTGAGGTACCAGATCACTCCAACTAACATTTCAATGAGCAACACAAAAAGAGTAAGGGTTTAACAACCCCTAACCCTTTCTCTCTCTAAGGGGTAAAAAGATCAAGAAAAAAATAAATGAAGGGCAGTCTAGCATACGCAATGAATATCCATATTTGTCAACAGTTTTGACCAATTCAGCAGAAATGATTCTTTCATTTTTCATTAAAAACTTTTTCCTTTTTTGTTGTTTTTGTTTTTGTTTTGTTTTGTTTTTGGTGTTCTTTCTGTACTGACTGCTTTGTTGATCTACGTATATATACATACGTGCTTCTTTTTTATCATTTTTATGTTTATTATTTTTCTTTAAAGGATTAAAAGTTTTTCAATTCATTTTGGGTTTTTGTTTCTCTTGTTGCAATCTCCACTATCTTCTCCCTCTAACAGCCAATTTCTCTTGTTCTCTCATTCCCTTTATTTTGTTGCTTTTTCCTCCCCTTTCTGTATAGCCATCACTTGCTGTATCCCTTCTACCTTCTGTTCACATTTTGAATATGCTAAACTTTCTTTTACCTTCTTATTACATTTTATTTTCTCTTAATAAACTTTATTTTATAAACTTTATAACTTTATAAACTTTACCATCTTTTAGAACTACTTGTTTTCTATAATTCCTGATCCCACCATTTATGTTGTTGTAATTATTAGTATTACCTATGTAGAGATCTAGGTCACAGCAATTTATTTTTATTGCTGTTACAACTGCTGATCCACCACTGCTGATTTTGTGGTAGTATGCAGATATCATAGTATGAACTGGGTGTTTATTTTAATGCTTCATATTATATACTGATGATGTAGCTACATTTTGTTTCCCCCTTTTCTATGAGGTACTGGGAATCTACTAGAATACTATAAGTTCACAGGGTAGAGACTCTACTTCTGAACTAAATCCAAACCCCAGTCAAAAGACACTGCACCTTGCTTCACACACAATCCATGCAAAAACTTCAGTGATACTTTACTACAGAGAAAAAAGGCAAAAAACAGACCCCAAGTAAGAACAGCTAAGGAGGGGACCTGAGGTCCTACTCATGGACATCACTCCTATAGTAAAATCTGAATTAACACAAAGACTAGACACCATGGACCCATAAGGGGTCTCAGTGGATACCTCGCCATAACTCTTTACAATACAGATGCTGAATGAAGACAATCCAATCACAGAGGGCATAACCCACATATCCTGCAGTATAGAACTGCCAAATCAATAAGAAGGACCACACTTTTGTGAGACCTACAGGGAAAGTGGAATCCTCAAGCTCCAACAAAAAATACACACTCTATCAAAATACACTAAAAATCATCATCAAAAAAATACCAGGAAAATTATATTACAAAACTTGCTTGGAAATATATTTTAAAATTCCCACTAACCTGATATCCTGGAACAGTTTGCCAAGAGAAGCCTGCCTCCTAAAAATGCCCACACATGAAAGTAGAAGAGAAATCTATCCTGAAAAATTCACAAAATCCAACATGGGAATTAAAAAAATGACAAAACAAGATAACATGACGCCTCCTAAAGTTCATAATTCACCAGTAACTAACTCCAAAGTGAATGAAACACCAGTTAAAAATTCAAAATAATAATTATAAAATTGAATTCCAATAGAACACAGAGAAATAAATGAATTAAGAAAGTTAGCATAGGATATGAAATAAGAAATTCAATAAGGAGAAAGAAATATTGAAAAAGAATTAAACAGTAATCTTGGAAATGAAAGGCACAATAAATCAAAGTATTTAGCTGAAAGTCTCTCTAATAAAGTAAAGCAGGCAGAAGACAGAATTTGAGATCTAGAAGACAAAGCGGCTGGCTTTTAGCATTCAGAGTATTAAAGAAAAGAATAAAAAAGTAAAGATGAGAGAGTAGAGAAAGCAAGCATTGCCTGGCAGCTCCTGCGAACTGGGTAGATAGGCAAATACACTGAAACTTAATGCTAATCTGTAAAACAAAAACAACAAAAAATATTTAGATGCAAAAATTCAGTTACTTGAACATAAGAAATAAGAGTGTGGCTGTCAATGTTGGTCACCTGGGGAAGGGGTAATGTAAGGAGAAGGTGCAATAGGCAGATAAAGAATTTATTAAAAAAAAAAAAGGAAAACTGACTTGAAGAAATCTGTGGATAATAGAAATTGACTGACCTGAATGAACTCAGAGTCTGTGCGGGAGGTAGTCTGGAGAAAACAAATTTAGGACTGGCTCCCCTTCCCACCAAAAACATTCCTGGGCAGTAAAACTGGCCACAGAACTCCCAGGGAAAAGGGCACCATAGTTGTACTCCACTTTTCAGGCAGACAAAGACACCTACAGGTGACAATCAGGGCTACAGATATCAAAAGAGACATCCAACAATTATCTTAAAATTTATATTTCTGGTTGGGCATGGTGGCACACGCCTACAATCCCAGTGACTAGGAGGCTGAGGCAAGAGGATCAAGAGTTCAAAGTCCACCTCAGCAAAAGCAAGTTGCTAAGCAACTCAGTGAGACCCTGTCTCTAAATAAAATACAAAACAGGGCTGAGGATGTGGCTCAGTGGTCCAGTACCCCTGAGTTCAATCACCAGTACCTGCCCCTTTCCCCCACAAAAAAATTACACCTTTGTCATTGTCGTTAGTGCTATTTCTGGCTCCCACTCCCAATAAAAGAGTCTGGAAAGTCATTGGGACAATTCAAGTTTGCAGAGTAGAAACCCTGCTGCCAAGAAAGATTCACAACTCAGTCAAGCAACAGGAAACCTCACCCCACAACTGGTCCAACCTTGCCTGAGCCTAAACATTACTTCAACTCAGAGGACTGGGGAGACAAAAACTTCAAATCAAAAAAAAACCAGGCCCCAAAGAGAAATAATCAGATGAGAACATAAGGTCTCCCACCTAGACATCTAATCATATATTCAAAACAAAAATCCTATAATAAGAAAGAAATATACACATAAAGATACACACATAAAAGAGGAAGGGGAACCCATCTCAAATGATAAACAAAGGCAGGACCTCAGAGAGCATGAGGAAAAAGGCAAACAAATCCTCCCCAAAATTCAAAATCCCCCAAGGAAAGAAACCACAGAAATGCAAGTAGAGGAAATTCCGAGAAAGATCATTTAAAACTGATTATCAAATTGGTCAATGAACTAAAAGAAGAACTAAAGAATGATATAGGAGAGCATATGCAGGAGAAGACCATTTCACTAATACAAAAAGAAACCACTCAGCTACTGGAAATGAAAGATCTGATGAATCAAATCAAAAACTCACTTGAAAGCATCACTGACAGATTAGACTATATATAAAAGGGAACTCCAGCACTTGGAGACAGAACCTCAGGCCTTAAAAACAGGATAAATTTAAGTACACAGAATACAATAAAAGAAAAAATAAAACACAATCAGAATATATAAGAATGCTGGAACAACTTCAAGAGACCAAACCTGAGCATCACTGGGAGAGAAGAGAACATAGAGATACAAGCTAAAGGCATTAAGGACATTTTTCAATGAGACTATCATGGAAAACTTTCCCCATATCAGAAAGGACATAGACACCCATATACAGGAGGTATACCAGACCCCATATAGACCTAACAAGAAGGGAAGGTCTCCAAGACACATTACAATAAAAATACCCACCACAGAAATAAGGAAAGAATAGTAAAAAGCTGCAAGAAAGAACAGCAGGTCACATTTAGAGACAAACCAATTAGACTCACTTCAGATTTCTCTACTCAGATTTTAAAATCAAGGAGGGCATGGAAAAAGATTTTCAAGCTCTGAAAGAGAACAACTGCCGACCAAGATTGCTATACCCAGCAAACCTTTCATATTCAATTTGGAATTAAAAACTTTCTATATGACAAAGATAAGTAAAAATAATACATGACAACTAGGCACTACAAAGACAATGTGAAAATAAACAGCAAACAGATGATCCCAAAAACAAAATCCAAAATCCTCAAATAAGTGAAAATCAATAGAGGACAAATCATCCAAATGAGAACCAAGGCAGAATTAAATACAACAACAAAAATCAAAATGG
The DNA here is from genome assembly GCF_902686455.1 of Sciurus vulgaris. NCBI lineage: Eukaryota > Metazoa > Chordata > Mammalia > Rodentia > Sciuridae > Sciurus > Sciurus vulgaris. The sequence continues at coordinate 116,154,678 of NC_136470.1, read as the reverse complement.
CAGCAAACCACAAGCACATATCCATAACACTGAATAAAAACCATCTCAACTTCCCTATTAAAAGATACAGACTGAATAATGGGTCAAAAACCAAGATCCAACCATATTCTGTTTATAAGAGACACATCTCATAGGTAAGGATGAAGCCAGAATTAAGGACAGGTAGCTAGTGTAGAAATAGGGGATCGGGTCAAATCGAGGAAATGAAGCCATGAAGCCATCTGTCTCTGGAAGTTGGAGATTGTTCCTGGAAGAATGGAATGTCAAGGATCTCCAGAGCCCATTGATTACCAAATTTAGCTGCCTTTATCAAGGACTACAAGCATGGAGCTGCTAATTAATGGGTCCTTACCTGCCTGAATCACATTGGCCCTCCCCCTGCCCATGGCTTCTCACTTATGCAAAACCAGACCTAGTCATGTAGGCAGGAAGGAGAGATAAGGGGGGAAGAGAACTGGAGAACAAAAGAGACTTTAACCTATAAAAGATGTAGGGTGCACTCACTTCTTGGGATTTTAGAACATCAGCCATGGCCCCCTTCTTCCTGCCGGGAGAAGTCTGTATTATTACCTTTAAATAAAACCTGCTTAATATGCTTGCCTTGGTGTGCTTCTCTAGTGTTCAATCTTCAACATTAGAAGGAGCAGAACTCGTCACCATTAAACAGCAGTATCAAGGACACTCACAGGCTAAAGGTAAAAAGATGGAAAAAAGATTCCATGCAAATGGACTCTGAAAGCAGACCAGAGTAGGCATATTTATATCTGATAAAGCTTAATTCAAGCAAAAAGTAGTCAGAAGAGACAAAAATGACCATTTCATCCTAGTAAATGGAATAAAACAACAAGAAGAAATAAGGACAGTTAATATATGTGTCCCAAATGTCAATGCATCCAATTACATTTTAAAAGTACTCCTTGGCATTAAATATCAGAAAAACCTCAATATAATAATAATGGGAGATTTCAACACACCCTTAGCATCAATATACACATTATCAAAGTATAAAATCAGAGATATATCCAACCTAAATAATACTATGTATGAAATGGATCTATCAGAATACTTCACCCCAAAACAGCTAAATTTATCTTCTCTGCAGTTTATGGAATCTTCTCCAAAATAGACCACATTCTAGGTCAAGATACAAATCTAAGCAAACACAAAAAAGGACATAATAACGTGTATCATATCAGACCATAATAGAATAAAATTAGAAATCAACAGCAAGAAAAAAATAGACCCACACAAACAAATGAGTATTAAATGGCCCTCTTTTAAATGAAGAATTGATGAAAGTAGAAATGACAGAAGAAATCAAGAGATCCTTAGAAACAAATGAAAACAAATATACAACATAAAAAAATCTCTGGGACAGTATAAAAGCAGTACTAAGAGGAAAATTTATTGCACTGAGTGCATATATTAAAAATATAAAGATCCCAAATAAACTTTTGCTCCACCTCAAAGCCTTAGAAAAAGAAGAAAGTAATTCCAAAATAAAAATAAGACAGGAAATAATAAAGATCAGACCAAAATTAATGAAATTGAGAATAAAAAAGTACACAGGATCAACACAACAGAGTTGGTTCCTTGAAAAGATAAATAAGATTCATGAACCCTTAGCAAAACTAACCAAAATAAAGAGACAGAAGATCCAAATCATCAAAATTAGAGATATAAAGGAGATCACCACAGACACTTCTGAAAGTCAGAGGATCATCAGAAACCACTTTAAAAATTTATACTCCAATAAACAGAAAAATCTGGAAGACACTGACAAATTTATAGATACACAACCTGCCCATGATAAAGAAAACCTAAACAGAACAGTATCAAATAATCAAAATGGAACAGCAATCAAAAGCCTAAAACAAAATAAGCACAGGACTAGATGGATTCTCAGCAGAGTTCTACCAGACCATTAAAAAACTAACACCAGTCTTCCTCAAATTATTACATGAAATTGAAAGGAAATGGAAACTCCCAAATAATTATATGAAGCCAGTATGACCTGATGCCAAAATGAGACAAAGATATATCAAGGAGAGAAAATTACAGACCAATAATATCTGTAATATCCCTAATGAACACAGAAGCAAAAATCTTTAGTAAAGTACTAGCAAAATTCATTCAGAAACACATCAAGTTGGCTTTATTCCAGGGATGCAAGGCTGGTTCAACATACACAAATCAATAAATGTAATTTACCACCTAAATAGAATTAAGATAAACAATCATATAATCATCTCAATAGACGCAGAAGAATCCTTCGATAAAATACAGCAATGATTCATGTTAAAAAACATTGGAGAAACTCGGACTAGAAGAAACTTACCTCAACATTAGTAAGGCAATATACAATAAACCCATAGGTAACATCAAACTAAATGGTGAAAACTGAAAGTTTTTCCTATAAAGTCATGAACAAGACAAGGATGTCCACTCTCACCACCTCTATTCAATATAGTTCTCAAACTTCTAGCAAGAACAATCGGAAAAGAGAAGGAAATTTTAAAAACACAATCCAGAGAAAAAGAATCAAACTTTCACTGTTTGCCAATGACATGATACTTTATCTAGAAGATAGAAAATTCCACTGGAAGGCTTCTAGATAAACGAATTTAGCAAAGTGGCAGGATACAAGACTAATGCTCATAAATCAATAGCTTTTCTATATTCAACAGCGAATCCACTAAGTAAGAAATCAGAAAAACCATCTCCTTTACAATAATTTCAAAAATAACTGGGAACTAAATACCAAGGAAGTGCAAAAACTCTACAATGAACACTACAGAGCACTCAAGGAAGAAACTGAAGAAGACTTCAGAAGATGGAAAGACCCCTTCCTGGATAGGCAAAACTGGCATCTTGGAAATGGCCATACTACCAAAGGAATTTACTCATTCAATGAAATTCGCATCAAAATACCAATAACATCATTCACAGAATTAGAAAAATTAGTTCTTAAATTCATTTGCAAGAATAAGAGACCTAGAATAGCCAAAGCAATTCTGAACAAGAAAAGTAATACAGGAGGTATCACAATAACCAATCTCAAAATTATACTACAGAGCTACAGTAATAAAACCAGCATGGTGCTGTCATCAAAAGAGACATGAAGACCAATGAAATAGAATACAAGAAACTGAGACAAACCCAAACACTTACAGTCTGATTCTTGATAAAGGTGCCAAAAATTGTATGTTGGAGAAAAGACAACCTGTTTACCAAATGGTGCTTGGAGAACTGGATATCCACATGTAGAAGAATAAAATTAGATCCTTATATCTCACCCTGCAAAACAGTCAAATCAAAATGTATCAAAGACTTGGTAATAAAACCAAAAACTATGCAACTGTTAGAAGAAACAATGGGTCAACACACCATCATATAGGTGTAGGCACCAACTTCCTCAAGACCCCTAAAGCTCAATAAATAAAACCAAGACTCAATAAGTGGGATGCCATTAAATTTAAAAGCTACCTACCAAAAAGGAAACAAGAGAGTGAAGAGAGACCATACAGAATGGGATAAAAACTATGACAACTACTCTTCTAAAAGGTGATTAAAACTTCATGCCCAAAAAACAACAAACTTAATAAATGGGTCAAAGAACTAAACAAATTTTTCAAAAGAGGAAATACAAATGGCTAGCAAATATATAAAAATATGTTCAACATCTCTAGCAACAGGGAAATGCAAATCAAAACTACATAAGAATTCATATCACCCCAATTAGAATGGTAATTATCTAGAACACAATAAATGCTGGACAGAATGTGGGGTAAAAGGTATGCTCATGCATTATTGGTGGGACTGTAAATTAATATGACCACTATGGAAAGCAGTGTGGAAATTCATCAAAAACTAGGAATGAAACCTCCATATGACCAGCTATCACACTTTTCTATATTTATCCAAAAACAAAAATCATCATATGGTAATGATAAGGCCACTTCAATATTTATAGCTGCACAATTCCCAAAAGCCACATAATGCAATCAAACACAGATGCCCATCAACAGATGAATGGATCAAGAAAATGTGATATACATACACAATGGAGTTTTATGCAGCCATAAAGAAGAATGAAATAATAGCATTTGCTGATCAATGGATGAAAATGGAGAAAATTATACTAAGTGAAAATAAACCAGACTCAGATAATCAAGAGTCAAATGTATTCTCTCATATGTGGAAGCTGGAGCATAATAAAGGAAAGAAGGTAGCAGGAAAGGAGATTGACTATCATAAAGATATAAAGTAGATCAGTGGGATGGAGGAAGGAGAACAAGACAGAGGGAGGAAGGAAAGGAAAGGATAGATATGTGAAATGAAATAAACAATAGCCTGCTATATATTTATATGAAAGTGCCAAAATGAATGGTATACATAAATAATATATATAAAATATACATTTATAAAACATATATAGGTATATATGTGTGTATGTATAGACAATCAAACATAAATAGATGAATGAAAGGAAGATCACTAGAAGAGAGGTGAGGGAAGAAAGGAAGGGAAGATGGAAGGGATATGGGAAGGGGGAAAATGGGGAATGAAATCAAATTCCTTGTGTGTACTGTTTTGTTAAAGTGAACCCAAATACTATGTATAATTATAATGCTCTAAAAAAGTATGAAAGGAAAGTAAAACAAGAACCATGATCAAAATGTATAAGTACTTTCGGGCAACATTAAAAGACCAAATTTAAAAATCTTTGGAATCAAATAGATTTGTGAGAAATAGGCTAATGGAATGGATGGCATCTTCAGGGAAATAGTAACAGAAAATCTCCCAAACCTTGGGAAGGAGATGGACATCCATATTCAGGGAACATTCATAACCTTAAATAGACACAATTTTTTTTAAAAAACTTCCCATGACACACATTATAATTAAAATGCTTAAAATACAAAGAAAGGATAAAAATTTAAAAGCCTCCAGAGAAAACGACAGGCTACATTTGGAAGCAAGCCAAACATATTTACTTCTGATTTCTTAGCACAGACCCTAAGGTCCAGAAGGGGGTGGAATGATGTGCTCCAAGCACTGAAGGAAAATAACTGTGAACCAATATTGCTATATCCAGCAAAACTATCCTTCAGAATCAAAGATGGAATAAAAGTCTTTGAAGATACTCAAAATCTAAAAGAATTCATGACTACTAAGCTAGCACTTAGGAAATACTTAAGAAATACTAAATAAAGAAAGAAATCAAAAACAAAATCCAGAGCTCACAAATGGACAAATCTCATTTGAAGTGTAGCTAAGCAAATAAGAAACAGGATCATATTAAACATCAGAAATAAGATTAAATGGCAGGAATTAATAAACATCTCTCTATAATAGCATGGAGTGTAACTGGTACCAACTTTTCAATTCAAAGACAGGCTGGCAGAGTGGATTTAAAAAAAAAAGACCCAACAATCCATTGCACATCACAGAAATCTAGAACTATCCTGAGAGGACAATACTGAAAACTTACACTCCAATAAATTGAAAAACCTAGAATAAATGAATACATTTTTAGACACAAATGACCTGCCAAAATTCAATAAAGTAGACACAGAAAACCTAAACATACCAATAACAAGCAATGAGATACAAACAGTAATGAGAAGATTTCCAACAAATTAAAGCCAAGGACTAGATAAAATTCTCATCTGAATTCTACTAGATCTTTAAATAAAAACTAATAATGTCAATGCTCCTGAAATTATTTCATAAACTAGAAAAGGTATGTTTTAATAAGCTTTTCATCACTGTTACCAAAATACTTGACAAGAAAAAAATAGAGGAGGAAGTTTATTTGGGGCACATGACTTCAGAGGTCTCAAGTCTACAGATAGCCAATTCCATTGCTCTGGGCCCAAGGTGAAGCAGCACAAGGTAGGAAAAGGGCCAAGCAGAGGAAAGCTGCTCAGCTCACAGCTAAGTCAGAAAAAGAAAAGAGAGAAAGAGCCATAGTGAAGATGAACTCTTTCAGCGTATAACCCCCTTGACCCCTCTCCTTCAGTCAGGACATACCTGCTGACAGTACCACCCACTTCATTCAAACTAGGATGGACTAATTAGGTTACAACTCTCACAACCCAATCATTTTACTGCTGAACATTCCTGCATTAATTTAATCCATAAAAGTGGAACACTTCCAAATTCATTCTATGAACTCTGTAGCACCCTGATAACCAAACGAGATAAAGACACATCAAGAAAAGTATAGACCAATATACCTAATGAACTCAGATGCAAAATTATTTAATAAAGTATCAACAAATCATATTCAACAACATATTAAGAAGATTGTACATAATGATCAATTTGGCTTCATTCCAGGAAGCAAGAATGGCTTAACATGCATAAATCAATAAATGTAATTCACTGCATAAATAGAATTAAGGACAAAAATCACAGTTGTCAATAGATACAGAGAAAGTCCTTGACAAAATTTAGCACCACTCATGCTAAAAACACTGAAGAAACTAACAACAGAAGAAACTTACCTCAACATCATTAAGGCTATACATGACAAACACAAAGCCAACATCATAGTGAACAGGGAAAACCAAAAACGTTTCCTTTAAAATCTGGAACAAGACACCAATGTCTGCTGTTACCACTCCTATTCAATATTGTACTAGAAATTCTAGCCAGAATAATTAGGCAAGAGAAGAAAATAAAAGGGATAAAAATGGAAAAGTAAGAAGATATTTATCACTGTATGACGTGACTCTATAATTAAAAGATTCAAACAGCTCCAACAGAAGACTGCTAGAACTATTAAATTCAGCACAGTAACAGGTATTCCACTCACAATAGCCTCAAAAAAATATCTAGGAATAAATATAACCACCAAGATTAAAGATCTCTACAATGAAAACTACAGAACACTGAATAAAGATATTGAGAAAACACAAGATGAAAAGACTTTCCATCTTGGATAGACAGAGTATTATTAAAATGACCACATTACCAAAAGCAATATACAATTTAAATGCAATCCCCATCAAAATACCAATGACATCCTCACAGAACTAGGAAAAAAAGTTCTAAAATTAATTTGGAAGAATAAAAGACACAGAGTAGCCAAAACAATTCTAAAACTCCCCCAAAACAATGCTGGAGGCATCACAATACCCATAAGCCAAACTCAGAAAGTCAAAGTTCAGATGTTTTCTCTCATATACAGAAGCTAGAGTAAACTAAGGGAAAAAGCAGGACTGGGGGAGCCCATGAAAATTTTAGGGAGATCAATGGAGTAAAGAAAGGGGATGGGAGAAGGGACAAGAAAAGGGGGGGACCACTGTGGAATGAAACTAAGCCAATTATGTCATGTACATATATGAATGTACAACAGTAAATTTCACCTTTATGTATATCTATAAAGCACCAATCAAAAAAACAATAAATACAAGGAAGACCAGTAGAATAAAGGAAGAGGAACAGGGGGAGGAGATGGAAAGAGGAAGTACTGGGGAATGAAATAGAACATATTACACTCATTGCTTGTATGATGAAGAAAAAATGAACCTCACTATTATGTGTAAAGCTAATATACTCATTGAAACATTAAAAACTAAATTGGTTGAAAAATAAATTTTATATTTTTTAAAATTAATATTCAGAAACTTTTCTATACACCAATAACTATTTTGCTGAGAAAAAAATTAGAAATACAGTATCATTCACAATTCTAGAAAAGGGCTAATTAAACCACACAATTTCAGAAGTACTATATTAGCTTAAAGTGAAAAAAAATAATGGAATCTAATCTGACAAAAAGAGCTCTGACACTGTTTAGGGTAATATGATTTAGTTTCCTCATTTTTATCAGTTCATCAAACTACTACAAAGACAAATCACAAATAACTGTTCCCACAGAGTCTAAACAACTGATTCATAGGCCAAAGAACTGAGAAATAGGTATGAGGTCTGAGTACTTTTCCTTAACTCTAAAATGAAATTTTAGTTACCCTGCTAGAGAAGCCACATGAACAGAGACCCTGAGAGTACATGGAGTAGCCCAATTACCATATATGTGTGGTCCTGCTGAGGACAGTCCTCCAGCAAGCCACACCAAGATGCCAAACAATCCCCTTGGACTTTCTGGCCAGCTGAGATACTAGATGACTATGGTTACAGGATGACCACAAAGGTATCTAAATAGCCACCCAACTGACTCATCAAACCACAAAATTATGAAGAGATAAAATGTAATCCAATACATTTTGTAGTACTTGCTATGCAGCAAAAGATAAAAATTATGTTTAATATTTTAAAGGTATTATCATTCATGTTTCCCTCAATAAAGTGTTTAAACCAAACACTGTGCATCAATTTGATACATCAATCACAAACATATAATAACTTCAATGACCACAGTCTCCACACTGATCCCCAAATATTAGTACTGGAAGCAAAGTAAAGGTGTGGCCAAGATCACAAATATTACTAAGAATAAATAAATATATAACATGTAATATCACAAGTTATAGATTTCTATTCATTTATAAGAATTCTTATTTAAGTGCTAACCTTTTTGGCAATTCAATCAAGATTTTTAAAATAAAATACAAATAAAAATTATTCCCATTCTTAAGACAAACTTAACATCTAAAGTGTAGTTCAAATTCAGAAATACAGGGGAAAATTACCTATTGAGCTGTGGTTCTCAACCAGGAGCAATTTTTCCCCCATAACATATATGGCAATGTCTGGATTGCTTTTTCACTGTCACAACATGAGGGGAGATAGTTATCAGTATCCAGTGGATAGAAGTTGTATATGCTGCTAAATATCTTAACTGCACAAGATAGCCTCCAACAGCAAAGTGTTGCCTAGCCCAAAATGTCAGTTGTGCCAAAAATGGGAAACCTGATTATAAGGAATTAAAACTTGAAGATTTTCTTTCACTACAATAATTACTTCAAAACTAATCAAACGATTCTACTGGCAAAACTGATGTTTAAAACTCTGAACAATTTTATCTTTTATTGAAAATAATGTGATAATTTTGATATTTTTCTACACAAGAAAAAGCATAATAAAGTATTAAGCTGTAGAAACATAAGTGAACAATATTAATTATACGAAAGAATAAACAGAATATTTTACAAATGCATTATACTAAAGAAGAACATCCCTAATTGTAATATAGCTGCTAATTAAAATATTTTGTTTGATCAAATTACCAATTATAAAAACACAAAATCTAGTACACAAAATTAGTGTTCTATACTAATATTTCATTTACATTCAAATTTTAACAAGAATATCAGGATCAACAAATGTCTAATTAGACATTATTGGACTTTTTTTACATTGGGTATTAATAGAAATAATTTCATCTAACTAATCACATGGTTCCACAGGACTAGTCCTATAAATAATTCAATTTACTTTTTGTCAAATACTTGATGGAAAAACAATCTAAAACCTAAATAGGCCTGCTTCACGATAAGATTTACAGCTATGACCACATTTGCATTTTCTATACTTTCAGAAAAAAATAGTTTTCATATTGCTGAGACAGAGAAAAGTCTGATAGAGTTCTGTAAAGGATAAAAAAGTGATTGTGGCCACTGTAAAAAACTAACAGATCAGTAAGAATGGTTATTTTATCAAAAATACTTAGGCATCTCCTTCTGGAATTAAAAAAACTAACAAACTTTTCATTACCTTTACATTTGGCTTCTTTGTTGACACTCCTCTGTACCAACCTAAAAGAAAGCATACAAAACATATTAAAATGATATTGTTGTCTTTTTTTGTAAGAGACTTAATAGAATATTTTAGAAAAAATAAATTTATACAAAGCTTTCCTTAACATACCAACTGTGATTATTAGGACCTAGAGTTCTCCTAATAATTTACTTCAAAAGGAAGAGTTTTTTTGTTACTACAGTCCCAATTTTCATCACAGAGCACACATCCCTTAAGAAACAAGGCATTAGAATATCTTAAAGTACTCAACTGTACCAAAAAATCCAGACAAATATATACATTAGAGGCAAAGAAATTCCAAAAATATTAAGTGGTTTTGTTGCAGACAGGGAATACAACTTAAGACTTTTGTTTCCTGATCTCATTCAATCTCACATGCAGTATACTATACTACTCTCATTTCTTTGCCTTCTAGTTATTAAAGTCAACACCCCTGTAGCACAGAACTTTTCAACACCCCCCACCCAGCCCTCTCTGCACCCCCCATATTTATCTCCTTTCAGCATTCATACACAGCAATACTAACAAGATTTCCAATTACATGATAGAAACAATTTTCAGGGAAAAGGAAATTGTATTACCATATTTTCTCACTTCCAATCTATTCTTTTCAGAGCTCTGCTATGGTTTCATTACTAGGGTTGAAGAGGAAGCAGTTCCTGCATGTAGGAGGGCAAGCCAAGAGTTGTATTTTTAAAGGAGGAAGATAAAGAAAAGAAGTGGAGATTATTAATAATAGCTAATATTATATAAGAATTTGTTGGGTTTTTTTGGTACCAGGAATTGAATGCTGGGGCTCTTAACCACTGAGCCAACACCCCAGTCCTCTTCATTTTTTATTTTGAGACAGGGTATCACTAAGTTGCTTAGGGCCTCATTAAGTTGCTGAGCTGAACTTGAACTTGTGATCCTCCTGTCTCAGTCTCCAGGGCCTTATATACTGAAATTGAAAGCTTATTCCCTGTATTCACATTTAAGTCTCCTAACAAAACTATGAGGAAAAGAATCAACTATTTCTCCCATGAAACAACAAACAACAAAAGAAACGAAACCTTTATTTCTGTTTAGGTCAACAACTGAGATAATAAGTTTCATTAACTCACTTTACACATTAAATCTCAATTTCTTTATTTTTTAAAAAAGTGATAATCTTATCAACAAGATACTTTTTGTGATAAGCTCAGTGGTAGAGTACTTGCCTAGCACGTGTGAGGTACTGGGTTCAATCCTCAGGACCACATAAAAATAAATAAATAAAATAAAGGTATTGTGTCCATCTAAAACTAAAAACATTTAAAAAAAAAAAAAAAAGAAACACAATGACATCAGAATGATATGGGAGAGGTTTCAAGATGGCGGCCTAGAGGGTGGCTGCATTTCATGTTGCTCCGGGACTCAGGATTCAAAGGAGGAGATATTGAGACGCTTGGGACCAACTCAAAGCAGCCGGGTGACTCTCACCCCCTGGGGAGGCATCCCGGATGGGACCGAAGTCCCGGAACGCAGGAAACTTTGTGAAATAGAGCTGCCGGCGAGACGCTCCTCCCCCCGCTGGAGCAGTGAACTCGGACAGCTGGGAGCGCCGTAAAGCAGGCCGCTCGGCACAGCGCTGGGACTGGGAGCAACCACTGGGGCTCCAGCGGCTGCCCAGGGGAAGAGTGGCGAGGAGAGCTGTGTGGACTCAGGACACCGGGGCCTGCCCTGAGGAGGAGGAGGAGGAACGTGGCCGCTTGGATTCGGAGTGACTGCACCAGAGCTACAGGCGGTTGCCAGAGGAGAAGCCGCGCGGCGAGCAGTTTGGACTCAGAACGACGCTTCTGAACCCCGGGGCCTGCCCTGAGGACGAGGAGGAGGAAGAGGAGCGCGGCCGCTTGGATTCGGGGTGACTACACCAGAGCTACAGGCGGTTGCCAGAGAAGGGGCTGCGTGGCAAGCTGTTTGGACTCAGACCACTTCTGAACCCCGGGGCCTGCCCGGAGGAGTAGGAGGAGGAGGAGGAGGAGGAGCGCAGCGGGTCGTTTGGACTCGCAGTGACTGCATTAGCGCTCCAGGCGGCTGCTCAGAGGAGAAGGCGAGAGGTGAGTTGTTTGGACTTAAAGGGACAGCTCCTGAACACAGGGGGGCTGCCTGGAGGAGAAGCGTGGTGGGACGCTTGGTCTTGAGTAGCCACACCAGAGCTCCGGGCGGTTGCCCAGAGGACCCGTGCGGCGGGTCACGTGGACTCAGAGCCACTCAGAGCGACCGCTCCTGAACACCCCGGGGGTTATCTGGAGAAGGAGGAGGAACGGGGAGGGTCACTTCGACTCGGAGTGATTGATTGCCCAGGGCTACGGGTGGTTGGTGGAGGTGGAGGCACGCAGTGGGTTTCTTGGACTCCTAGTGACCCCACCGATATACTGGGTGGCTGTCCGGAGGAAGAGGCGTGTGGCGGGTCTTTGGGATTCAGAGCGATTGTACAGGGCCCCAGGTGGCTGCTCAGAGGAGGGGCCGCATAGCCAGGATATTAGGCGCAGAGCAGGGTCCCAGGATCTAGGAGGCTTCTTGGTGGAAGAGCCGCACAGAGACAGGCTTAGGGCGGAGCGAAGGTTCCAGGCCTGCGGGCAGATTCTCTGAGGAAGGGCAGCCTAAGGAGAGTCATCTGCAAAGGGTGAGGCTCCCAGGCCCAGGAGGTAGGGCCGGGCCCCTGGGAACTTTGCAGAGGAAGGCAGCCCAGCCCAGGCAGTAGCTGTAAATTGAGGGGAACCTCTAGGAGGGAACTGACCAGCGAGACCTCCCCACCGGGTGAGTCTTCCCTGCCGGGTGAGGTTTCCCCACAAGGACGGTAAAACCAGAGACTCAGGCCCAAACAGGCCTTGCCTCAGCCCACAGCCTAGGTCCCCTTTGGATGACCATTGGTCAACAAGTGGAGGCACCTCTGCCCACTAGCAGGGATTATACCCCACCTGAAGGCCACCACTCCTAGAGAGGCAGCTTCCTTGTGGAGCACTGCATTATCAACTTCCTCCAAGACTTCAGCCTACTGAAGGCTAAGGGGGGATATATATAGAAATCTTCAGGGACATTGTAAGTCAATAGAGGAAATCTGCAATATCTCAGCGGTCCTCTGATACCTGAACAATATGAGAAAACAAGGAAAGAAAATGCTGCAAACAAATCTAGATCTTACATCAATAAAACCCAGTGACAGCATGGCAGAAGAAATGACAGAAAAGGAGTTCAGAATGTACATAATTAAAATGACCAGAGAAGCAAACGATGAGATGAAAGAGCAAATGCACGCACTGAATGATGAGTTGAAAGAGCAAATGCAAGCATTGATTGATCGCACCAATCGACAGTTAAAAGAGCAAATACAGGAAGCAAAAGATCATTTCAATAAAGAGTTAGAGATATTGAAAAAAAACCAAACAGAAATCCTTGACATGAAGGAAACAATAAACCAAATTAAGAACTCCATAGAAAGCATATCCAATACGATAGAACACCTGGAAGACAGAACCTCAGACATTGAAGACAAAATATTTAACCTTGAAAACAAAGTTGAACAAACAGAGAAGATGGTAAGAAATCATGAACAGAATCTACAAGAACTATGGGATATCATGAAAAGGCCAAATTTAAGAATTATTGGGATTGAGGAAGGCCTAGAGAAACAAGCCAAAGGAATGAACAACCTATTCAATGAAATAATATCAGAAAATTTCCCAAATCTGAAGAATGAAATGGAAAATCAAGTTCAAGAGGCTTATAGGACTCCAAATACACAAAATTACAACAGACCCACACCAAGGCACATTATAATGAAAATACCGAACATACAAAATAAAGACAGAATTTTAAAGGCTGTGACAGAAAAGAACAAAATTACATTCAGGGGGAAACCAATACGGATATCAGCAGATTTTTCTATCCAGACCCTAAAAGCTAGAAGGGCCTGGAACAACATTTTTCAAGCCCTGAAAGAAAATGGATGCCAACCAAGAATCTTATACCCAGCAAAACTTACCTTCAAATTTGACGTAGAAATAAAATCCTTCCATGATAAACAAAAGCTAAAAGAATTTACAAAAACAAAGCCAGCATTACAGAACATTCTCAGCAAAATATTCCATGAGGAAGAGATGAAAAACAAAGAAGCAAATCAGCAAAGGGAGGAATTATCCTAAAGGAATTGTCAAATAAAGGAGGAAACAAGTTGTGTCAAACAAATAAATAAATAAAATTTAAAAAATGAACCAAATGACCGGGAAACCAAATCATATCTCTATAATAACCCTGAATGTTAATGGCCTGAATTCATCAATCAAAAGACATAGACTGGCAGATTGGATTAAAAAGAAAGATCCAACAATATGTTGCCTGCAAGAGACTCACCTCATAGAAAAAGATACCCATAGACTAAAGGTGAAAGGATGGGGAAAAACATACCATGCACATGGACTCAGCAAAAAAGCTGGAGTATCCATCCTCATTTCAGATAATGTGGACTTCAAGCCAAAGTTAGTCAGAAGGGATAAAGAAGGTCATTTCATACTGCTTAAGGGAAGCATAAATCAGCAAGATATAACAATCATAAACATCTATGCCCCAAACAGTGGCTCATCCATGTATGTCAAACAAATCCTTCTCAATTTCAGAAACCAAATAGACCATAACACAATAATACTAGGTGATTTTAACACGCCTCTCTCACCACTGGACAGATCTTCCAGACGAAAATTGAACAAAGAAACCATAGATCTCAATAACACAATCAATAATTTAGACTTAACGGACATTTATAGAATATACCATCCAACCAAGAGCGAATACACTTTCTTCTCAGCAGCACATGGATCCTTGTCTAAAATAGACCATATATTATGCCACAAAGCTAATGTTAGCAAATACAAGAAGATAGAGACACTAGCATGTATTCTATCAGATCATAATGGATTGAAGTTAGAAATAAATGAAAGAGTAAAACACAGAAACTATTCCAACATCTGGAGATTAAACAATATGCTATTATATGATGAATGGATAACAGAAGATATTAGGAAGGAAATTAAAAAATTCTTAGAGGTAAATGAGAACAAAGAAACATCATATCAAAATCTCTGGGACACTATGAAAGCAGTACTTAGAGGGAAATTTATTTCATGGAGCGCATTTAATAAAAGAAGTAAAACTCAACAAATAAACGACCTAACACTACAGCTCAAAGCCCTAGAAAAAGAAGAACAGAACAGCACCAAAAGTAGTAGAAGACAGGAAATAGTTAAACTCAGAGCTGAAATCAATGAAATTGAAACAAAAGAAACAATACAAAAAATTGACAAAATAAATAGTTGGTTCTTCGAAAAAATAAACAAAATTGATAAACCTTTAGCCACACTAACAAAGAGAAGACGAGAGAAAACCCAAATCACTAAAATTCGGAATGAACAAGGAAATATCACAACAGACAGGATTGAAATACAAAACATAATTAGAAGCTATTTTGAAAATCTATACTCCAACAAAATAGAAAATTTTGAAGGCATCAACAGGTTTCTAGAGACATATGAATTGCCTAAACTGAACGAGGAGGACATAAACAATTTAAATAGACCAATTTCAAGTACTGAAATAGAAGAAGTCATCAAAAGCCTACCAACAAAGAAAAGTCCGGGACCAGATGGGTTCTCAGCCGAGTTCTACAAAACCTTTAAAGAAGAGCTCATTCCAATACTTCTCAAAGTATTCCATAAAATAGAAGAGGAGGGAACCCTCCCAAACTCATTCTATGAAGCCAATATCACCCTGATACCTAAACCAGACAGAGACTCATCAAGGAAAGAAAATTTCAGACCAATATCCTTAATGAACATCGATGCAAAAATTCTCAACAAAATTTTAGCAAATTGCATACAAAAACATATTAAAAAGATAGTGCACCATGATCAAGTTGGTTTCATCCCAGGGATGCAAGGTTGGTTCAACATCAGGAAATCAATAAATGTAATTCACCACATTAATAGACTTAAAGTCAAGAATCACATGATTATTTCAATAGATGCAGAAAAAGCATTTGATAAAATACAGCACCCCTTCATGCTCAAAACACTAGAAAAAATAGGGATAGTGGGAACATTCCTTAACATTGTAAAAGCCATTTATGCTAAGCCCATGGCTAATATCATTCTAAATGGTGAAAAACTGAAAGCATTCCCCCTAAAAACTGGAACAAGGCAGGGATGCCCTCTTTCACCACTTCTATTCAACATCGTTCTTGAGACTCTGGCCAGAGCAATTAGACAAACCAAAGAGATTAAAGGGATACGAATTGGAAAAGAAGAACTCAAACTATCCCTGTTTGCTGATGACATGATTATATATTTAGAGGAACCTGGAAATTCCACCAGAAAACTCTTAGAACTCATAAGTGAATTCAGTAAAGTAGCAGGTTACAAGATCAATGCCCATAAATCCAACGCATTTTTATACATAAGTGATGAATCTTCAGAAAGAGAAATTAGGAAAACTACCCCATTCACAATAGCCTCGAAAAAAATAAAATACTTGGGAATCAATCTCACAAAAGAGGTGAAAGACCTCTACAATGAGAACTATACAACACTAAAGAAAGAAATTAAAGAACACCTTAGAAGATGGAAAGATCTTCCATGTTCTTGGATAGGAAGAATTAATATTGTCAAAATGGCCATACTACCTAAAGTGCTATACAAATTCAATGCAATTCCAATTAAAATCCCAATGACGTACCTTACAGAAATAGAGCAGGCAATTATGAAATTCATCTGGAAGAATAAGAAACCCAGAATAGCTAAAGCAATCCTTAGCAGGAAGAGTGAAACAGGGGGTATTGCAATACCAGATCTTCAACTCTACTACAAAGCAATAGTAACAAAAACGGCATGGTATTGGTACCAAAATAGAAAGGTAGATCAATGGTATAGAATAGAGGACACGGACACAAACCCAAATAAATACAATTTTCTCATACTAGACAAAGGGGCCAAAAATATGCAATGGAGAAAAGATAGCCTCTTCAACAAATGGTGCTTGGAGAATTGGAAATCCATATGCAACAGAATGAAACTAAACCCATATCTCTCACCATGCACGAAACTAAACTCAAAATGGATTAAGGATCTTGGAATCAGACCAGAGACCCTGCAGATTATTGAAGAAAAAGTAGGTCCAAATCTTCACCTTGTTGGTCTAGGTTCAGACTTCCTTAACAGGACTCCCATAGCACAAGAAATAAAAGCTAGAATCAACCACTGGGATAGATTCAAACTAAAAAGCTTTCTCTCAGCAAAGGAAACTATAAGCAATGCGAAGAAAGAGCCTACAGAGTGGGAGAATATCTTTGCCAATCATACTTCAGATAGAGCACTAATCTCCAGAATCTATAAAGAACTCAAAAAACTTTACTCCAAGAATTCAAATAATCCAGTCGACAAATGGGCTAAGGAAATGAATAGACACTTCACAGAAGAAGATCTACAAGCAATCAACAAACATATGGAAAAATGTTCAACATCTCTAGTAATAAGAGAAATGCAAATCAAAACCACCCTAAGATTCCATCTCACCCCAATTAGAATGGCGATTATCAAGAATACGAGCAACAACAGGTGTTGGCGAGGATGTGGGGAGAAAGGTACACTCATACATTGCTGGTGGGGCTGCAAATTAGTGCAGCCACTCTGGAAAGCAGTGTGGAGATTCCTTAGAAAACTTGGAATGGACCCGCCATTTGACCCAGCTATCCCACTCCTTGGCCTATACCCAAAGGGCTTAAAATCAGCATACTACAGAGACACAGCCACATCAATGTTCATAGCTGCTCAATTCACAATAGCCAGACTGTGGAACCAACCTAGATGCCCTTCAATTGATGAGTGGATAAAGAAACTGTGGTATATATATACAATGGAATATTACTCAGCCATAAAGAATGATAAAATTATGGCATTTGCAGGCAAATGGATGAAATTGGAGAATATCATGCTAAGTGAGATAAGCCAATCTCAAAAAGCCAAAGGACGAATGATATCGCTAATAAGTGGAGGATGACACATAATGGGGGGGAGGGAAGGGTTAGTGTTAGGGTTAGAGTTAGCGTTAGGGAGGGGGGCAAGTATGGAGGAAGGAAGTACTGTATAGAGGGTAAAGAGGGGTGGGAGGGGTGGGGGGAAGGGAAAAAATAACAGAATGAATCAAACAACATTACTCTATGTAAATTTATGATTACACAAATGGTATGCCTTTACGCCATGTACAAACAGAGAAACAACATGTATCCCATTTGTTTACAATAAAAAAAAATGAAAAAAAAAAAAAAAAAAAAGAATGATATGGGAGAGTAAGGCTCTCCAAAAAGCCTCTTCTCAAATAAAAACCAAAAGAACACTACAAAACTACAGTAGTCAAGTCAGAGGGCTACTAATGAAAGAACAAACAAATAGATCTACAGAATTATATATAGCATGCAGAAATAGACAAACAGAATCAACTGATCTTTGACAAAGGGGCAAAGGTAATACAATGAGGAAATAAAACAATGTTTTCAACAAATGGTGCTAGAACAACTGAACATCCCCACACAAAAAATAAATATGGACACAGACTTATACCAGTCACAAAAATTAACTCATTTTTCATATGTTTATTAACTACTGTATTTCTTCTTTTTAGAAGGGTATATTAAATTCATTTTCCATTTTCCCTAATCTTTTTACTTGGGTTTTTTGTTGTTACTTTCTTTGAGTTACTTATATATTATAGATATTAGCCCTCTGTCAGATGAAGAGTTGGCAAATATTTTCTCATATTCACTGTTGATTGTTTACTGTACATAAGCTTTTTAGTTTGATGTCATCCCATATGTGAATTTTCCTCATTTCCTGCGCTTTGGGGGTCCTATCCAGACAATCTTTGCCTGTACTAATGTCTTGAAGTATATTCCTTGGGTTTTCTTCCAGTAGTTTTAGATCTCTAATCTTGATCCATTTTGAGTACATTTTTATACAGGGTGAGAGATAAGGGTAAAGTTTCAATCTTTTGTATGTGGATATCCATTTTTCTGACATCATTTATTAAAAGGCTGTCCTTTCTCTAATGTATTTTTGGCCTCTGTGGGGAATCATTTGGAGATAGATAGATAGATAGATAGATAGATAGATAGATAGATAGATAGATAGATAGATAGATAGAAAGATAAACATGAGTTTACTACTGGGCTTTCTATTATGTTCCACTGGTGTAAATGTATGTTTTTGTACTGATACCTGGTTATTTTTCTAGCTATGGCTCTGTATGTCTTGAAATAAGATATTGTGCCTCCAGATTTGTTTATTTTTCCAAAAACTGCTTTGGCAATTCAGGGCCTTTTATGCTGTCATATAACTCTTAGTTACTATTTTCTAGCTCTATGAAAAATTTCATTGGTATTGTGATGAGGATTACATTGTATCTATAGATTCACTTTGGGAAGCACAGAAATTTGAACACTATTAATTCTTCTGATCAATTAACATGGAAAGCCTTTTTTCATATCATCTTCAACTTCTTTCATCAATGTTGTGCAATTTTCATCGTAGAGGTTTCTCATTTCCTTCGTTGTTTATTCCTAGGTCGGTCAGTTGGTAGGGTGTATGTATGTGTGTGTGTGCGTGTGTGTTTCTGTGTGTGTGTGTCTGTCTCTCTCTCTCTCTCTCTCTCTCTCTCTCTCTCTCTCTCTCTCTCTCTCTCTCTGCAGGTACTGTGAATAGAATTGCTTTCATGATTTCTTTCCCAGCAAACACATTACTAATGAATAGAAAAGCTACCGATTTTTTAGGTTGATTTTGTATCCTGATACTTTACCAAAGTCATTTGTCAGTTCTAGTAGTTTTTTGGTAGGTTTTTCTATATGTATATCTCATCTGCAAATAGAAATATGTTTTCCCTGGTCCTAATTATGTCTTTCCTTTCTTTCTCTGGCCGAACTCCTCTGGCTAAAACTTCTAGTACTATATTTAATAACAGCAGTGAGAGTAGACACCTTTGATTCCTGATCTTAAAGGAAGTCCTTTCACCTTTTCCCCATTCAATATGATGCTGGCTGTGGATTTGTCATACACAGCTTTAATTATGTTGAGGTATGATTATTCTATACCTAATTTGTTCCAGGCTTTTGTCATGAAGGGATATTAAATGTTATTAAATGTTTTTTCTGCATCTATTTAGATGTTGATATGATTTTTATCCTTTGTTCTGTTGGTATTATATATTGCATTTATTGATTTGTATATGTTGAGCTATCCTTGCATCCCTGGAATGAAACCAACTTGATCATGATGAATAAATTTTATTGATGGGATATTGGTTTCGATTTGCTAATATTTTGTTGAGAATTTTTGCACCTATGTTCATCAGAAATACTGGCTTATAGTTTCCATTAATTTTGTGTCCTTGTCTTGTTTGCATATCAGGGTAATGCTGGACTTAAGCAATGAGTTTAGAAAGACTCCCTCACTTTCAATTCTTGTAATAGTTTGAGAAAAACTGGTGTTATTTCTTCTTTGAAGTCTGTTAAAAATCAGCACTGAAGCCACTGGGTCCTGGGTTTTTCATTTGGAGGGAGACTTTATTACGGATTTGACCTCCTTTTCTTAAAACCAAAATTCTACTACAAACTTCATTGATGTGTCCATTCTAAGACTCAGAAAGAACACAATTTCTTTAGGTCTCTTCCATAAGGACCCAAAAAGTTCACAAACTCTCAAAGAAACAATTCAAGTCAACAGAAAATAGATGCTTTTAATGAGTTGATACAAAGAAGAATATAAGTTGATTTGGGATGGCATATAGTTCAATGGTAGAGTGGGCAAGACACTAGGTTTCATTCTAGCATTAAAAAAATACCTATATAGGGCTGGGGTTGTGGCTTACTGGCAGAGCACTTGCCTAGCATATGTGAGGCACTGGGTTCAATTCTTCACACCACATATAAATAAATAAAATAAAGGTCCATTGACAACTGAAAAAAATATTAAAAAAAAAATACCTACATAGACACACACACATACACATACTTTGTATGTGGAAAATTAAGCAAACAGAGGAAGGTATTTTTCAATGTATGATGTAAAGATTGTTTCTTTCAGGAAATCAATAATGTATTCATCTGACTTAAATCATAACATGATTGAATTCTAAGAAATGCTACATAGGCATTTACCTCCAAAAAATATTCTTTATTGGTTTTCTCTCTCCTATAAATACCAGCTCTTACCTTCCTCAATGACTTGCAACTAATCTTTATCTTCTAAGCTAGGGGCATGTTACTCACAGGACTATTAGGGGAAATCATAGACCTTTTCTGCTTTACACAAATATCTGGTAATAATACTTCATTATGCAAGAATTACTGGAAAATATTTAGGTATTTTTCTCAAATTCCAAAAGCAATGTATAACTCTATAAACCTCAATTACTTCTCTGCCCAAAATTCTCAAACAGTATCCCATCTCTAAGTAAAATCTGATGTTACTACTAAAGCCTTTGTTGATCTCCTCCCTAATCATTCTCTCTGCCCCTCCCCAAATCTCCCCTCTTCTCTGGTCATACTAGTCTTCCTGCAATTTCTTCACCTAAAATAATCAGGTTCCCATATCAGGCCCTTTACACTTTCTGTACTATAAGAACAGCACTTTCCTCAGAGAACTAAAGAATTGCTTCCTCAATTCCATATGTTCTCTGCCCAAATGTTATCATCTCACAAAGGCCATACCTAATCATTCTGTAAAATTATATAGGAGGAACTTCCTCCTCCCTTCCCCATGTTCACTCTATCTCCCTTTACCTGTTTTAGTCTTCTTGATGAGAATAGAGAATTTATATTTTATAGCTGAGGCCCAATAGCTAAAAGTTATTCACCCACATTCAGCATTCAAACATTTAGGTAGCTGAAAAAAAATGAATGAATCTGTAACATATGGGGTGATAATATCTACCTGACAAATCTGTTAATAAAATTAGAGTTAATATATGTAAAGTGCTTTTATGTAATGTCTGACACATTATAATAACTCAATTATTGGGGAAGGGGCAGGTGACAAAGTAACAACACACACTAAGGCTCTATGTTTGCCAAATAACACTATAAAGTGTTATGTCTAAACATTCCCAGAGGGCTTGTGAAATAAAATAACTGAAGTTTCTTAACAAAGTGCTGATTCTAAGAAACACTGAGAGAACAAAAGTACGTTCTTCTAAACACCCATCTTAATTCATTTTTTTAAAGTTGGGATATAAATGAAAGAAAAACCTGCCATCTAACATAGATTCAAATCATTACATAAATTAGAATCCATGACTTCCATTCTTATCTACAAGATGTTGACATATAAACACTATTAAAGAGAGGACTGACTATTCCAACAAAAGCACAATCCCTGAACCTGAAATCCAGAGTGAATATGAAGAGCCTCCACACTTAAGGGAAGAGAGTATCTCTTCCTACATTAAACAGGAATGATTTCTTCACCATAAAAACTATCCATAATTAGTAATCACTGATAAGGTCTATACTATTGCATGATAAGTATTATTTTACCCATAATCCCCTTATTCTTCATACCACCAATCTCTCATGCATGCTTCTAACCATAATTCTGTTTCAACTGACTTCTACTAATAATCCAACTTCATGCAAAATGCTGTCTGGAGATACCCATCCACCACTCATCTTTCTGCTCATGATCGGAAGATTTCCACCAAAATCAACTAGATATAGAAAGTAAATTAGGAATATGAGAGACAAAATAAACCAAAATGTCTCTTTTGATTTAGCATCCCGAAACAGACTGGCCTAAGAGAACAAGTTTATTTTCTTAGTCTATATATAGTTTATTAATTTAGAGTAAACAGCTTTTTATGAAAAACAAACTGGGTGATCTCCAAACCAGGTTTACAAAAAAATTCTTTATATCACCTAATTCGCTGACACAAAAATACATTTTTTAAAAACTCTGTGCTGAAAAGAGCCAGAAAAAGAACTATCAAGTAAGTAAAATAAAACACAGGTAGTAATCCCATTTAGAGGACATAATATCAATGTAAATAATGATCTCACTTTTAAAAAGTAATTGATTCACCAGGCACAGTGTAATCCCAGCAGCTAGGGAAGCTGAGGCAGGAAGACTGCAAGTTCAAAGCCAGACTCGGCAACTTAGTGAGGTGCTAAGCAGCTTAGTGAGACTCTGTCTCTAAATAAAATACAAAAAAGGGCTGGGGATGTGGTATCTGTGTTAAGTGCCCCTGAGTTCAAAAAACAAATTTTTTTTTTCATTCTGTAGGCACCCAAGATAAGATAGAAAATGATAAAATAACAGAAAAAGTAGAAACAAAAGGCTCTAAAGTATTAACTGAAATTGTTTTTATTCCTCTATCACATAATTTTGTATATGTGAAATTAATTCATCTAGACATTCTGACGGAGATGACCAAAAAAGTGAAACATCTGTATTTCAATTTGTACATTACTGATTATATTTACTAAAAATGATAAACTTTCCTAAACTACCTTTCATAATTACATAGTAAACAGAAAATTCAATGTTGCATAGATAAAAAGTCTACACTAAAAATATTAAAAATCTGAAATTTAAAAGTGTCAGTTACAACTAAAAGTGACTAATAATTAAGGTAACAAATGAACCTAAATTTTTGAGATGTAATGTTAATTTATTTTTATACTAGGGATTTTAGAATTTAAGAGTTATTAAAAATATATTTTTCTTAAAACAATTAGTCCACAAAGGAAACAAAAATAATGTGGAAAAAAGTTTTAAAAAAATTTTTTTTAAATCATATTACTGGGGTTTGAAATGGAGCAAATTATAGTCCATGCATGAATGAATATGTCAAAATGAACCCCACTATTATGAATAACTACAATGCACTAATGAAAACATTTTTTAAATCATAGTAGGCTGAAAAGCAAAAAGCAAACTGTAGATTTTAAAAACAGATTAGAAGGGGAAATGATAGAGGAGAACTAGGCAGCAAATCTCAACTCCTCCAGTCTGGAATCTAAGCAGTAAGAAAGTAGTTGATCTGAAAGGTGGGTGACAGAGGTAATACACTTAGACATAACACTGAACAGAAAATTAAAGGGACTCAGAAACTCTAGTTACTAGAAAAAGATATCAGGAAAGAATTCATTAACCTGAACCCTGACCAAGACAGGTTAGGGGGGAGATGTAACAACAGGAAAAAGAGGGAAAGGAAAAGCTGAAAAATTTACTTCAGAAACAAGGATAGAAAAGGAAGTCAGACTAAGGGCAGGAGCTACAAAGCCACAAGTGAGCGAGAAGTACATAGTTTATCAGAATTGCTGGTGGAAAACTATGCCAGGCAGCCATTTTGAAGAGACCATACCCAAACCAATCTTAGAAGGAATTAAATCAATTCAGCTTTGTTCTATCTGCAGACAGCAACAAATAATAACAGAGGGAATGCATTTGAAACTGGCTGAGTAATCATTACAAAGGAAACATTGATAGTTTAAGGTTGCTGTATTACTCCTAACCACTAAGGAAAGTGGGGTGGAGGAGAACAGAGAGAAAGTCACTCTTAGGGAATATAATATCTGGGAAGAAGTACCCCAACTGCTGGTCACAGCCATGGAAGCCACAGAAATGGCAGATATGTGGGACCCCAGAGTGCTTTATATACTATAAAGAGGTCCCTACTGACACATACACCAACGACAGTGGCTTCTTCCAAATAAGCCCAGATACTAGCCAACTGATGCCTTACTCAGGGGAAGTCAACCCATACCTCTCACAGGCCACCCAGCACCACAAGTGCTCTAGAGTCTATGGTGCCTCTGCCATGGGCCATCATTCCCATACACTCCAAAATCTATAAAGACAAGTTCACAACTGTTTTGATAGCAACAAGTGAACAAAGCATTTCTGTAGGTGAATACACAGGACTGCATTCCAAACCATGGACAGACAAGGCCTCTAGGACACAGACAATTTGGGGTTGTTTCTTCTGATCCTCTAGAAAGCTATTAGGTGCCCAATACACTAAAGAACAAAGAGGTATATTCCTTGCTTTGCTCCCAAAGCTCTTCACTCTCAAGATGGCCCAAACTCATTCTTAAATGTATACCTACTATTATAAATAAATCTTTGTTCCTGTCTCTGACTGTTGCATGCTCAAATTCTTTTCCAACTTGTACACAAAGGACCCCACTTGTTCCAAGTTGAAGTCCTCTCTCTGGGAACTCCTAAGACCTCTGGTGACCATACCTAATACAGAGCTTAGTCCATAAAACAACATAACATTTAGATATATGAAGGTGTTTGAAGCAGGTGGCCAAAAATGATTCACCCAATTCTAACTTGGAAGACTTAATAACTCAGAGAGTTGACAGGATACCCTAAGAGATGAAGTTTGGTATTCTTGTTAAAAGGACCAAAGATCAGTCTGTGACTGAATTTTGATTCTATTTCTGTTTCCAATTTCATCTGCTCCTTTCTATCAAATGCTCCAGGGGAAATGAAGATGGCAGAATTTAGGAGGTTGCTTTCCAAGCAGCTCAGTGGCAGGAGACCAGAAAGTGGATAAATAGCTTCTCAGTAAGGTGAGTGAAAAAGAGGGACTTTATTAGGAATTTAATACCAAACATTCAGAACAGCTTAGGGACTTAGAGGCTTAGATATAATTTTTTAAAAAGGAAAAAAATAAAAAACCATCAGCAGTGCTGGCAGCTGTTGGAGCAAATCCACCACGGGCAAACTGAAGATGGGGACTAAGAAAATTCCTATTTCAGGTGGTACTGTAGCCTGTCTTGATATGGAGAAATCAGAAATCAAAGACACTGTTGGACAATGTGGGCAAGTTACACTATATTCTTGAGTGGGAAAGATACTGAGTGCATCCTAGTTGTGTGTGAACAGACAAGGCAGATGTCACCCCCCAACCCTCACACACACCCAGCCACCCAACAAACCACTGGCTATGGGACCAAAGTCTGGCACCCTTCATCATACAAGCTGGGCCCAAAAACCGGACTAGGCAGGGGCCCACCATGTGACTCACAGTGTGCCTAGAAAACCACGATAAATTCAGACATGGAGAGCATTTTACCCAGGGGAATACATTCAGACCCAGGGGTTCCCCAGGTCCCACTCACCCTTCAAGTATAGTGTGTCACAGGACCAGCTAAGGTGGGGTGAGAATTCAGGTGGGAGGGAGGAATTGTACACTTTGGGATGCAGCCTAAGAGCCCATTAAAATGGGTTGGTGGTGGAGGCGGCAAAGGATTGGCTCTTCCCCAGTGTGAGCTGAACCCAGGAGAGACTTCAAAGATACAGACTCCCAGAGTGGATCAACAGCTGCCTGGGTCTGAAGGTGTGCTTAATAAAACTCTTCAGACCAATCACCATTCAAAGAAGCACTGGGGGACTAACCTGACCAAAACCTTGTCTCCAGGAGCTCTGCGGCACAGAACTCTACAGCCACCCCACATTGAGAGTGAAGTACACAACAAACTCCAATCCGACTCTCCTCATAATGCTGAGAAGGGAAACTGATAATTTTTTGAACTCAAACCAGCAACTTGATGAGCAACACAAAAAGAACTGCAGTACTATTCTTGTATGCAATACGTATTTCAAGGAAAAAAAAAAAAGACACTTGGGAACAGAAAAATATCATATATTATCACTGAGAATTTATGACCACCACAGCAAAAACAATTCCTTAATTTTTCATCAAGAACCTTATTTTTGTTTTTTTTTTAATTTTTATAATTGTTTCTGTGCTGATGGCTAATGGATATTTGTACATATACATATTTCCCTAGTTTATCTCATTTCAAGTATTTCTATAAAGAAGTTATTTTTCATGACTCTGTCTTTTAGAGACTAGGGTTTTTGATTAGTGTAATTTTGGTTTTATTTTATATTGTTTTTCACATGTGTATTTCTCTTGATTTTCTTTCCATCTTTTCTCCTGCTATCAATCAAATTCTATTATTCTCTCTTTCACTTGTCTTTTAATTTTTTATTTACACTTTCTCTCCTTCTCCCTCACACTCTTCACATCCTACATCTCTTCTGCATTCTCCCTGTTCAACTACAGAAAAAGCAAACCTTTTGCAAACTTACTGGTTTTACTATTGGCAATTATTTACCATACCATTTCTATTTACTGTGCCAATTAGCAGTGAGATGTCATAATAGGAAAAATACTAGTAATAGTAATAATAGTAATAGTAACAATAATAATAGTATGTAGTCTATTACTGAATATTGTTTGCACTATTTGTTATTCTTTGTCCCCCACTAAACTGTGAGATACTTGAAATGTTCAGGAACACTTTAAGTTCATAGGTATAAGCTCTGCCCCCTCAGACTCATACAGATAAATGGACAAACACCCAATATGAAAAAGCAAAGGAGCAAACCATCCTAAACAAACAAAAATAACTCAATGTGAATCCATTGATACTATAATGGAGGAAATTTCAGAGAAGGAATTTTAAAAGTTCATAGTTAAGCCTATCTGCAAGGTAATGGAAGATGTAAGGAGTGAAATTAGAAAATACAGAAGTGAAAGAGCACTTCAATAAAGAGAGATTAGGAAAAAAAATCAAGCAGAAATCCTCAAAATAATCAATAAACCAATTTAAAAATTTAATAGAAAACAACACCAGCAGATACACCACTTGGAAGATAGAGTTTTAGGCAATGAAGGCAAAACATATAACCTTGAAAATGAAATTGACCATTGAGAAAAGATCTTAAGAGACCATGAACAGAATATTCAAAAAATATAACATGAAATAACATGAAAAGACAATTTTAACATTTATCAGGATAGATGAAGTTTCTGAAATATAAACTGAAGAAATACACAATCTTGATATAATATCTGAAAATTTCCCAAAACTTAAAAATGTAATGGAAAATCAAATACTGGAGGCATATAGAACTCCAAACATATAAAATTAAGTCAGACCCACAGCCAGGTACATTATTCTTAAAATGCCTAATATCCAGAATATTAAAAGTTGAATATTAAAAGTTGCCACAGAAAAACTACAGGACACAATTAGAAGTAAACTAATGTGAATTTTGACTGATCTCAACCAGACTCTCATCTTGGAATAATATATACCAAACTCAAAAATAAAATGGATGCCAACCAAGAATATAATACCCAACAAAATTAAGCTTCAGAATCGAATATGAAACAAAAACCATCCACAATAAACAAAAGTTAAAAAAATTCACGAGAAAACCTGTACTATAAAACTTACTCAATAAAATGTTTCATAAAGAAGAAATAAAAAGTAAAATTGAAAACCAGAAAAGGGAGGAACTACACTAGAAGAACAGCCAATCAAAACAGAAAGTAATACAAATTAAAAATCAGAAATAAATCAAAATGACAGGGATTAAAAATCATTTCTCATTATTAACATTGAATATAAATGGCCTAAACTCATTAATCAAAAGACAAAGACAGGCAGATTCACTCAATGATATGCTGTCTCCAGGAGACTAACATCATAGAAAAAGACATCCACAGACTGCAGGTAAAAAGATGGGGAGAAAACATGTCATTCACACAGATTTTGTAAACAAGCAGGGGTATCTATCCTAATACCAGATTAAGTGGACTTCAAACCAAAGTCAGAAGGAACTAAGAAGGACATTTCATACTGCTTAAGGGAATTATACATCACAAGATATAGCAATAGTAAATATTTATGTCCCAAAAAATGAAGTCTCTGCATACATTAAACAAACCCTTCTTAATTTCAAGAATAAAACAGACCACAACACAATAATACTGGCTGACTTTAACAAGGCTCTCTCACTGGATAGAGTCTCCAAACAAAAACTAATGAAGATAGAGAAGTGAAAAATGCAATTAATAATATAGACTTAACAGATATATTTAGAATATTTCATCCATCAATGACTGAATATACTTTCCTCTGAGCAGCACAGGAATCCTTCTCTAAAATGGACCATATCTAAAGTCACAAAGCAGCTCTTAGTAAATACCATAAAACAGAGAAAATACTTTGCATTCTATCAGATCATAATGGAATGAAATTAGAAATCAATGATACAAAAAAATAAGTTACTCTAATACCTGGACGTTAATAATACATGACTGAATGACTAACAGATGGCTGAAGAAATTGAGGATGAAATAAAAAATTCTTAAAGGTAAATGACAAGAGCAACACAACATAATCTCTGGGACACTATGAATGAGGTTCTAAGAGGAAATTTTATTGCATTTAGCTCATTCATTTAAAAGGTCACCAAATAATAACCTAACATTACAAAGCCCTATAAAAAGAAGAACAAATCAATACCCAAAGCAGTAGAAAACAGATAATTAAAATCAGATAATTAAAATCAAAAAAAGCCGAAATTGAAACTAAAAACAATTCAAAAAACCGAAAAGTTGGTTCTTTGAAAAAATAAAATTGATAAACATTTAGCCAAGATAATAAAGAGATTAAAAAAACTTTTAGTCTCCAAGTGTTAGAAGAGCTTCAATTTTTTGTCATTGATTTCTAATTTTAGTATTTTATGATCTAATGGAATGCAAGGTTTTTTTTCTATTTTTCTCTATTTGCTAAAAGTTGTGGGATTCAGCCCAGCACCCACCCCATGTGAACCATCTACCAACACCTGACATTCTCCATCCTAGAAATCCTCTGCTGCCATTGTGGATTAACCCAAACGCCACTGCTGACATCTTTAATTGGGGCAGCTTCCATCTTGGGACATGTGCCAGAAACTAGATGATCATTATCAAGGTACCTACAGGTTAGCCGCTGCTGGCGCCACCAACTAAAAACATGGTTGCTTCTATCTACAGATAACAGCCAGGACCTGAAAGATCATCACCAAGAGCCCTGCAGGTTTGGTTACATCTGAGGTATCCCTGCTAGGTGTGCTAATAGCCACCATCTTGCTGCAGAGGCAGGAAAGAGCCTTGCAAGGGGTCAGTAAGTGGGAAAAGGGGGTAAGGGGACCTTGATCCCAGCTCTTCCAGCCAACCAGTCTGGCACCCACCAGGATCCAAGAGACAACTTGAGTAGCACTTGCTGGAACCTAACATCAGCCTGGTCCATGACTCCCTACCCCATACGGCACCCACCAATCACCGGTTTGGCAATCAACAAGGCCCTCCAGCTCCTCAATCCTAATCTCCCAACCACCCCGTACCCACCAACCTGGCCCACAGCTCTCAATGCCTGGTCCTGATCTGCCTGATACTGAACAGCTTTCAGAGACTGGTGCACAGGTTCCAGGGCTCAGTGCTCAGGACCTCCGGGAAGAGAGGTTCCTGATTGGGAAGTTGAAAGAGCAGGGACAGGAGAGACACGATTTGAAGACTAAATGATAACACAAACACAAGGAATTGTGAGGTCCACAAACGAGGGAAGGGGTTAGGACCAGGTTCCTGCGTCACACTAGTGGACCCTAAAGGAGAGTCCTGGGGTGCAGTTTTCCAGAGGGACTGGCAACTGCTATACCCTGCCTCTAAGAGTCCCACCTCCAAGTCTAATCCTCCCATCTTAGTAGTTCTCATCATCCTGAGGGGAGAATAACCAGGAAACTCCAGACAACCCCATTTATCAGAAGAGAAGGGAAGCAGAGAAGATATTGAATTCCAAAAGAAACAAGTGTTCAATTTTACTTCAAGACTCTTTTTTTCAAAGGTCGAATGTTTTCCCTGATAAGTGGATGATATATAATGGGGGTGGGGGCATGGAGGATGAGAGAAGAATGGAGGAACTTTAGATTACATAGAGGGAAATGAGAGGGAAGAGGGGACAGGGATATGAAAAAGGGTGGAATGAGACAGACGTCATTACCCTCTGTGCATGTATGATTACACAAATATTTTGACTCTACATCGTGTACAACCATAGAAACAAAATGATGTATCCCATTTATGTACAATGAACCAAAATGCAATCAGTAAAAAATTAGAAAAAAAGGACTCTTTTTTATTCCCCCTACTTTTTTTCTTTTTCTTTTACTGTTTCCCTATCTCACATCCCCATCACCTTTGAAATCAATTACTTTCCATGCCTCAGGCTACTGAGGACAGGAAGGTTTGTATAGTATGTTACGGTTTTGTTGTAGATTCTTTTTTTTAATTACTCGCTCTATTTTGTTTCCTCAGAGTCTCTTTCTCCATTTACTCCTGCTACCAACCAACTTCTTTTGAATCCTCCTTCACTCTTCCTATAATCTAGTACCTCTATATTCTCACTTCATACCTCATTAAAATCACATCCACTTCCCTCTCCCATTCTTGCTTGCCCACCATAAGAAATTGTAGACTTTACTGCAAACCTATTGTTTATGTGGTAGATAATAACCTAACACATCATTTGTTTATTATTTAAGGTTGTTATTATTATTTAAAGTTGTTATCATCTGTTATTTTTTTAAGGTTGCACATTGTTTGCATTCAGTGCTATTAATACTGATCTCCCCCTTAAAGGCAAAGTATTGGAAACCTGCAGAGACACTATAAACCTATACAGGGGAAAATGTAATACCTCGGATTCGCATTACTAGAGGGGAAGACACACCAACTACATGAAAAAACAAGGAAAGAAAGAACCCAGACAAAAATGCTATATTAGTAGAATCCATTGACAGCATAGTAGAAGAAATGTCAGAAAGGGAGTTCAAAACGTACATAATTAAAATGATCCATGAAGTAAAGGATGATATAAGAGAACAAATGCAGGCAAAAAAAGATCACTTCAACATGTATGACCACATGAATGGTGTGATTCTACATTGTGTACAACCAGAGAAATAAAAAGTTGTACTCTACTGGGTTTTTTTTCTGCTTTCTTATTTTATTTTGACTCATTGTACACAAATGGGATACAATTTTTCATTTTTCTGGTTGTACACAATGTAGAGTCACACCATGTGTGTAATCATACATGTACATAGGATAATGATGTTTGTCTCATTCCATTATCTTTCCTTCCCCCACACCCTTCCCACCCCTCAATTCCCGCTACACAATCCAACGTTCCCCCATTCTTCCCTTAACTGCTCATCCACCCATTATATATCAGTATCCAATTATCAGAGAAAACATTCTGCCTTTGGTTCCCTGGGATTGGCTTATTTAACTTAGCATTATCTTCTCCAACTCCATTGATTTACCAGCAAATGCCATCAATTTAATCTTCTTTATGGCTAAATAATATTTTATTGTGTATATATACCACAGTTTCTTTATCCATTCATCTACTGAAGGACATCTAGGTTGGTTTCACAATATTGTGAACTAAGCTGCTATGAACACTGATGTGGCCATGTCACTATAGTAGGCTGATTTTAAGTCCTTTGGGTATAAACTGCGGAATGGGATAGTCAAGCCAAATGGTGGGTCTATTCCAAGTTTTCTGAAGAATCTCCATACTGCTTTCCAGAGTGGCTGCACCAATTTGCAACTGCACCAGCAATGCATGAGTGTACCTTTTTTCCCATATCCACGTCAACACCCATTTTTGCTTGCATTCTTGATAATAGCCATTCTAACTGGAATAAGATGAAATCTTATTGTTGCTTGTGTACTTGACAAAAGATTCTAATTGGGGTGAAATGAAACCTTAGGGTAGTTTTGATTTGCATTTCTCTTATTACTAGAGATGGTGAACATTTTTTCATATATCGGTCGATTGTTTGTAGATCTTCTTCTGTGAAGTGTCTGCTCATTTCCTTAGCCCATTTGTTGATTGGGTTATTTGTATTTTGGTGTAAAGTTTTTTGAGTTCATTATAAATTCTGGAGATTAGTGCTCTATCTGAAGTATGTATGGCAAAGATTTTCTCCCACTCTGCAGGCTCTCTCTTCACATTGTTGATTGTTTTCTTTGCGGACAAAAAACTTTTTAGCTGGAATCTATCCCAATTATTGATTCCTGCTTTTATTTCTTGTGCTTTTGGAGTCATGTTAAGGAACTCTGGTCCTAGGACAACATGATGAAGATTTGGACCTACTTTGTCTTCTCTTAGGTACAGGGTCTCTGGTCGAATTCCTAGGTCCTCAATTCATTTTGAGTTGAGTATTGTACAAGATGAGAGATAGGGGTTTAGTTTCACTTTGCTGTATATGGATTTCCAGTGTTCCCAGCACCACTTGGTGAACAGGCTATCTTTTCTCCATTGTAGGTTTCTGGCACCTTGTCTATTATGAGGTGACTGTACTTATGTGGGTTTGTCTCTGTGTCTTCTGTTCTGTACCATTAGTCCACCAGTCTATTTTGGTGCCAATACCATGCCGTTTTTGTTACTATTGCTCTGTAGTATAGTTGAAGTTCTGGTATTGTGATATCTACTGTTTCATTCTTCCTGAAAAAGAATTCTTTGGCTATACTGGGTCTTCTATTTTTCCAGATGAATTTCATAATTCCTTTCTCTATTTCTATGAACCTCATTGGGATTTTAATTGGAATTGCATTGAATTTTTATAGCACTTTTGGTAGTATGGCCATTTGGACAGTATCAATTCTGCCTATCCAAGAGCATAGGAGATCTTTTCATCTTGTAAGGTTTTCTTTAATTTCTTTCTTTAGTGTTCTGTGATTTTCATTGTAGAGGTCTTTCACTTCTTTTGTTAGGTTGATTCCCAAGTATTTTTTTTAAGCTATTATGAATGGGGTAGTTTTCCTAAATTCTCGTTCTGAGGATTTGTCACTTATGAATAAAAATGCATTAGATTTATGAGGGTTGATTTTATATCCTGCTACTTTACTGAATTCATTTATTAGTTGTAGAAGTTTTCTGGTGGAATTTTCTGGCTCAGCTAAATATAGAATCATGTCATCAGCAAGTAGAGATAGTTTGAGTTCTTCTTTTCCTATTCATATCTCTTTAATTTCTTTGGTCTACCTAATTAGGTACCTAATCTAGCTCTGGCTAGAGTTTCAAGGATGATGTTGAATGGAAGTGGTGAAAGAGGGTATCCCTGACTTGTTCCACTTTTTAGAGGGAATGCTTTCAGTTTTTCTCCATTCAGAATAATGCTGGCTGTGGGCTTAGCATAGATAGCCTTTACAATGTTGAGGTATGTTCCTACTATCCCTGTTTTTTCTAAAGTTTTGAGCATGAAAGGGTCCTATATTTTATCAGATGCCTTTTCTATATCTATTGAAATAACCATGTGATTCTTAACTTTAAGGCTACTGATGTGGCAAATTACATTTACTGATTTCCAGCTGTTAAACCAATCTTGCATCCCTGGGATGAAATCCACTTGATCATGGTGCACTATCTTTTTAATATGATTTTCTATGTGATTTGCTGGAATTTTAAGAATTTTTGCATCAATGTTCGTCAGGAATATTGAGCTGAAGTTTTCTTTCCTCGAATGTGTCTTTGTGTACTTTTGGTATCAGGGTGATATTAGCTTCATAGAATGAGTTTGGAAGGGTTCCCTCCTCTTCTATTTCATGGAATACTTTGAGGAGTATTGGAATGAGCTCTTCTTTGAAGGTCTTGTAGAACTCAGCTGAGAATCCATCTGGTCCTGGACTTTTCTTTGTTGGTAGGCTTTTGATGAACTTCTTCTATTTCATTGCTTGAAATTGATCTATTTAAATTGTGTATGTCCACCAGATTCAGTGTGGGTGGATCATATGTCTCTAGAAACCTGTTGATGTCTTTGAGATTTTCTATTTTGTTGGAGTATAGATTTTCAAAGTAGCTTCTAATTATGTTTTGTATTTCAATTGTGTCTGTCATGATATTTCCTTTCTCATCAAAAATTCTAGTAATTTGAGTTTTCTCTCTCCTTCTCTTCATTAGTGTGGCTAAGAGTTTATCAATTTTGTTTACTTTTTCAAAGAACCAACTTTTTGTTTGGTGAATTGTTTCTTTTGATTCAATTTCACTGATTTCAGCTCTGATTTTTGATTATTTCCTGTCTTCTACTACTTTTGGTGTTGATGTGTTTTTCTTTTTCTAGAGCTTTAAGCTATAATGTTTACTTGTTGACTTTTTCTTCTTTTATTGAATGTGCTCCATGCAATGAATTTTCCTCTTTTGCTTTTAGGGTCTGGGCCGAGAAATTGATATCAGTATTGATTTCCCCATATATGTAATCAGATGCTTTCTCTCACAGCCTTTAAAATTCTATCTTTATTTTGTATGTTAGGTGTTTTCATTATAATGTGCCTTGGTATGGATCTGTTTTAATTTTACACATTTGGTGTCCTACAAGTCTCTTGTATTTGATTTTCCATTTCATTCTCTCCAGATTTGAGAAATTTTCTGATATTATTTCATTGAATAGATTATTCATTCCTTTGGTTTGTAGCTTTATGCCTTCCTTAATCCCAATAATTCTTAAATTTGATCTTGTCATGGTATTCCATAATTCTTGGAGGTTCTGTTTGTGATTTCTTACCATCTTCTGTTTTGGTCAACTTTGTTTTCAAGATTAAATATTTTGTCTTCATTGTCTGAGGTTCTGTCTTCCAAGTGATCTAGCCTGTTGGTGATGCTTTCTATTGAGTTTTTAATTTGGTTTATTGTTTCCTTCATTTCAAAAATTTGGGTTTTTTCCCACAATCTCTATCTCTTTATTGAAATGATCTTTTGCTTTCTGCATTTGTTCTTTTAACTGTTCATTTAGGCAATCATTCATTGCCTGCATTTGCTGTCTTGTCTCATATTTTGCTTCTCAGATCATTTTAATTATGTACTTTCTGAACTCCCTTTCTGACCTTTCTTCTGCCATACTATCATTGGATTTTATTGATGTAGTATCTAGGTTTATTTGGGACACTTTCTTCCCATGTTTTCTCATCTTGCTCACGTATCTTCCCCTCTACCAGTACAAATTCAAGGTATTGCAGTTTTCCCCCAAAAGACATAAAATGTCCCTGCCTGTTTCCAATACCTCATCTTGAAGTGAGAGATCAATATTAGACGCACACCATACAAACAATATGCATTCTTAACCCAAATAGTCCCTATTAAGATAGTTATTATATTGTCTTAATAAACAGAGAGGATGAGTTCAATTATTAACGACAGCATAACCAATAGATTTGCAATTAAGACCACAATTTCTAATGGTGGACAAAGAGGATGGGGAGGGGTGTAGGATATAACATTAATGAGATGATAAGTGAGTCTATAGAGGTACTCTGCTGTTGGAATAGTGAAAACAGAATTAAAAGAAATAGGTTGTTAACATGAGAAAAGGGAGAAAGAGTCTCTAAGGAAACAGATAAGAGGAAAATAGTGAGAAAAATATTAGTAAAAGAAAAAAGTAGGAATAATCATAGGTATAATAGGAATAATGGTAATACTACTACTAATATTAAAATTCTATAATAAAAGTATACTCTACTGTTCAAACCTCCTAGTCTTCAGTAACCTGATGCCTGAGAGGAACTTGACAATGTAGGGTCCCAAGAAGGGTGCTGTCCCACTATGACTGGTGGCCTCCAGGTTGGGAAGA
Source organism: Sciurus vulgaris (assembly GCF_902686455.1). Classification (NCBI taxonomy): domain Eukaryota; kingdom Metazoa; phylum Chordata; class Mammalia; order Rodentia; family Sciuridae; genus Sciurus; species Sciurus vulgaris. Next base: position 116,118,409 of record NC_136470.1, on the reverse strand, counting down.
ATCAATGCTAGACTGCAGGCTGGGGCACAGCACTGGAGACAGCCAGCACTGGACCTGGTTGCTGGGCCTGTCCTCAGCGTCTAATTTCTTTCTTTAGTGTTCTGTAGTTTTCATTGTAAAGGTCTTTCACCTTTCTTGTTAGACTGATTCCCAAGTATTTTATTTTTGGGGGGGACTATTATGAATGGAGTAGTTTTCCTAATTTTTCTTTCAGAGGGTTCATCACTTATGAATAGGAATGCATTAGATTTATGAATGTTGATTTTATATCCTGCTACTTTACTGAATTCATTTATTAGTTTAGAAGTTTTGTGGTAGAGACTTTTGGATCCTCTAAATATAGAATCATGTCAGCAAACAGTGACAGTTTGAATTCTTTTTTCCTATTCATATCCCTTTAATTTCTTTGGTCTGCCTAATTGCTCTGGTTAGAGTTTTAAGGACTATGGTGAATATAAGTGGTGAAAGAGGACATCCCTGTCTTTTTCCAGTTTTTAGAGGGAACACCTTCAGTTCTTCTCCATTTAGAATGATGTTGGACATGGGCTGTCGCCGCCACAGCAACAATCCCACGGATATTTGTTACTGCCTACAGCAACAATTGCACGGGTATTTATCGGAGGTGGACTGGAAATAAACTACTTCTATTTCTGTGCTTGCTTTTTTAGAGAAAGAGAGGCTTCTTTGAGAGGAAGAGAGACTTTGCTTATCAGGAAGAGAGACTTTCCTTAGAGGAAGAGAGACTTTGCTTAGAGGAAGTTTTTAGAGAAAGAGAGGCTTGCTACGCTTATCAGAGATCTATTTCTTCTTAGAATTCTGCTGCTTCTTCTTAGAGGTAGGTCCCGCATCCTGTGAACTAGGTGCTATCTAAGGTGTTTCTTAGTGGTGTGTCCCGCGCACTGCGATCTGTGATCTACAAACTAGGGGTGTGTTCTCAGTTCTCCGCTCTACGATCTTCCTTCTGTCGCTGCCTGCTGCTTACTGCTTGCTGCTTCAGCTCTCTGCTAGTTGCTTCTTCTCTCTGATAGCTGCTTCTTCTCTCTACTAGCTGCTTCTTCTTGCCTTCTGCCTACTGCCCGCTTATATTCCCTCCAGGAGGCGGAGGGCAGGGCCACACCAGTTGAGATCAGGCGAGGAGCCAGCTGCCCTATCACAGCAAAGGTTAAAACGAGCAGGCCCAAGCAGAAGCACTCAGGAACACCTGTGCACACATTGTGTGCATGGACTTAATTGAATACGGCCAATGATAAATCACCTGCGTGTGCTTATATTAATCAACCTCCTCACTGTCAATGTGATCAAAACAACATCTGGCTGGCTGCCAGGCACCATCTTGGCGTAGTCCGCATGGCATAGCCCCCAACAATGGGCTTAGCATAGATAGCCTTTACAATGTTGAGGTATGTTCCTACTATTCCTATTTTTTCTGATGTTTTGACCATGAAGGGGTGCTGTATTTTATCAAATGCTTTTCCTGCATCTATTGAAATTATCATATTATTCTTAAATTTAAGTCTACCAATGTGATGAATCACATTTATTGATTTCTGTATGTTGAACCAACCTTGCATTCCCAGGTCCCAGGATGAAACCCAGTTGATCCTGGTGCACTAAATATTTTAAACTGTTTTTGTATGTGGTGTGCAAGAATTTTGTTAAGGATATTTGCATGTATGTTCATCAGGGATATTGGTCTGAATTTTTCTTTCCTTAATGTGTATTTGTCTGGTTTTGGTATCAGGGTGATACTGGTATTGGGTACTGCTAAACTGATCTCCCCCTTAAAGCTGAGGTACTGGAAACCTGGAGGGACACTATAAACCTATAGTGGGAAAATGCAATACTGCAGATCCACACTGCAAGAGAGAAGGATACATGATCACCATGAAAAAACAAGGGGAAAAAATGCCCCAAACAAACAAAATGCTATATTAATAGAATCCAATGACAGCACTATTGACAATATGTCAGAAAAGGAGTTCAGAATGTACATAATTAAAATGATCCATAAAGTAATAATGAGATAAGGGAGCAAATTCAGGCAATAATTGAACACTCCAACAAACAGTTAAAAGAGCAAATGCAGGAACCAAAAGATCATTTCAATAACAAGATAGAGATTCTGAAAAAAAATGTTTTTGAAATGAAGGAAACAATAAACCAAATTAAAAACTCAATAGAGGGCATCACCAACAGGATAGATCACTTGGAACACAGAACCTCAGAGAGTTAAGACAAAATATTTAATCTTGAAAACGAAGTTGACCAAACAGAGAAGATGGTAAGAAACCACAAACAAAACCTCCAACAATTATGGGATACCATCACAAGAACAAATTTAAGAATTATTGGAATTGAGGAAGGCACAGTGATACAAACCAAAGTAATGAAAAACCTATTCAATGAAATATCAGGAAATTTCCAAAACCTGAAAATGAAATTGAAAATCAAAAACGAAAGGGTTACAGGACACCAAATGTACAAAATTAAAACATATCTACACCAAGGCACATTATAATGAAAATGCCCAACATACAAAATATAGAAATTTTAAAGCTTTAAGAGAAAAGTATCAGATTACATACAGGGGGAAACCAATTTGGATCTCAGCAGATTTCTCAACCCCAACCCTAAAATCTAGGAAGTCCTGAAACAATATATACCAAGCTCTGAAAGAAAATGGATGCCAACCAAGAATCTTACATCCAGCAAAACTAAGCTTCAGATTTGATGATGAAATAAAAACCTTCCAGGATAAACAAAAGGTAAAAGAATTTACAAATAGAAAGCCTGCACTACAAAACATTCTTAGCAAAATATTCCATGAGGAAGAAATGAAAAACAATAATGAATGTCAGCAAAGGGAGGAATGTCAATAAAGGAAAAGCCAATCAAAGGAGAAATCAATAAAAACCAAACATAACCCAAAATTACCAGGAATACAAATCACATCTCAATAATAACTCTGAATGTTAAACGCTTAAACTCATTAACCAGAAAACAAGACTGGCAGATTAGATTTTTTTAAAAGACCCAACAATATGCTGCCTTCATGAGACTAATCTCATGGGAAAAGTCATCCACAGACTGAAGGTAAAAGGATGGGAAAAAATATATCATGCACAAGGACTCCATAAAAATGCTGAAGCCTCCATCCTCAGATAAAGTGAACTTCAAGTCAAAGTTAGTCATAAGAAAGACATTTCATACTGCTTTTGGGAATCATACAAGACATAATAATCATAAATATTTATGCCCCAAACAATGGAGCATCTATGGACATCAAATAAACCCTTTTTCTTCCAGTGTAGCTCCTCTGTCGGTTTTGTTTTAATTTTCATTTCTTCTTTATGAAATTATTACGGAGTATGTTTTCTAGTGTAGGTTGTCTACTTGTGAATTCTTCTTACTTTTGTTTATCATGGAAAGTTTTCTGACACAGAATTTTGCTGGTTATTCTTGCTTGGCCTCCATTTTTTTCAGAGTTTAGTATATATTATTCCAAGACTTCTTACCTTTGAGAGTCTGAGTTGAGAAAGTAATTGGAATATGGATTGATTGTTCTCTAAACATGACCTGTCATTTTTTGCTGGCAGCCTTTAAATTCTATCCTTATTCTGGATGTTAGGTATCTTGGTGTGGATCTGTTGTAATTTTATCTATTTGGGGTCCTATAAGCCTCCTGTATTTGCTTTCCCATTTCTTTCTGTAGGTTTGGACATTTTCTGATATTGTTTCATTGAAAATATGATGCATTCTTTTGGTTTGTATCTCTGTGTCTTCCCATATTTCTTGGAAGTTCTGTTCATGTTCTCTTAACATCTTTTCTCCATGGTCAACTTTATTTTCAAATTATATATTTTGTCTTCATTGCCTGAAGGTCTGTTTTCCAGGTGGTCTAGTCTGTTGGTAATGCTTTCCAATGAATTTTGAATTTCATTTATCGATTCCTTCATTTTGAGTATTTCTGCTTGATTTTATTTTCAGAATCTCTATCTCTTCATTGAAGTGATCTTTCACTTCTTGTATTTTCTCTCTGATTTTATTTCTTACACTGTCCTTTACCTCGCAGATTTTTTAGACTCTGAATATTCTAACCTCCTTCTCTGACATTTCTTCTACTGTGGTGTCAATGGATTTTGTTACTGAAGTATTTTGGTTTGTTTGGGGTGATTTTTCTCTTGCTTTTTCACATTCTTTGTCTACCCATCTAACAGTATGGATCTGAGGCAATAGAGTTTCTACTCTGTGGACTTATAGTGTTCCAGAATGTTTCTAATAGCTCACTGTTTAGGGGGAAACTAATAACAACAACAACAACCAATGCAAATAATATAGAGCATTAAACCAAATAGTCCCTAATATGGCATCTACAATATTAATTGTCACTATAAACAGGAATGATATGATTAGTTATTGCCCACAGTACAAACAGTAAGTTTTCAAAAGGGTTTATGATTTCGCATGGTGAACTGGGAAAGAACAGAAGTGATATAGGATATGATAATTATGAAAAAGGAGATAACATAAAAGTGTAATATACTATAATATATAATATATTAAAATATTATAAATAATATAAATATATAATAACATAAGGGAGACCAGTAGAGTAGAGGTAGGGGGTCAAATAAGCAAAGAGGAGTCAAATTATATTATGGGCATGTATAAATATGGTATAATGAATCCCACTGTAAGTATAATTATAATGCACCCAAAAAAATGAATAAATTAATAATATAATTAAATAATTTTTTTAAAGAAATAAATACAAATGACCAACAAATATGTGAAAAAAAAGTTCAACATCTTTAACATTCAGGGAAATGGGAACCAAAACTACACTAATATTTCATCTCAGTCCAGTTAGAATGGCAATCATCAAAAACAAATAATAATAAATGCTACTGAGGATGTGGGGAAAGGAACATTTACGCATTGTTGGTAGGACTGCTGGTATGGAGATTCCTTGAAAAACTATGAATAAAAGTACCATGTGACCCAGAAGAATCTCTCTTTTGTATTTATGCAAAAAAATTAAGGTCAGTGTACTATAGCAATACATGCACACCCATGTTTATAAGTACAATTCAGTGCAAGTCATGGAACCAGTCTAATGTCCATCAACAGTGGAAAAGATTTTTAAAAATGTGGTATGCATACATGATAGTTCTTTATTCAGCCATAAAGAATAAAATTCTACCACTTGCAGGAAAACAGAGCGGACAAAATGATGTCAAGTAAAATAAGCCAGACTCAGAAAGACAAATGCCATTATGTTTTCCCTCTTATGTGAAAGAGATTTTAAAAAGTAAAAAAAAAAAATAAAATAAAATAAAATAGGAACTTCATGAAAATAGAAGGGAGATCATTAGGGTCTAGGAAGGGTATCTGGGGAATAGAGAAAGTGAAGGTAACAGAAGGCACTGGGGAATGAAACTGTTCAAATTATGTGTATGTATGAATGTCATAATGAATCCCACTACCATGTATAAATACATGCACCAGTAATAATATTTTTAGAAGGGATTGACTATACTTTCTAAGATAATAAAATTCAAACATTACATAACTGTTTCAAAGTAATTAATGTACTGAAAAAAAAGAAACTGAGAATGCTAGATGACTGTTACAGAAATAGATAAAATGTACAGTAGTCTGGAAATGTGTTTATCATCACTAAGTACTCAGTAATTCCTTGCAGTAAGAATGAAATGAGATTGCTGTAGGATTTATATCTGTTAACTATTTTGTTCTGGTTTTTGGTACTGGGAGTTGAACCCCAGGGAAGATTTACTACTGAGCTATACACCTACACCTTTTTTTTTTTTTTAAGATTTTATTTTGAGACAGATTCTTCCTAAATTGCTGAGATTAATCTCAAACTTGTGATCCTCCTACCTCAGTCCCCCAAGTTGCTGAGATTAGAGGTGAGCACCACCACGTCCAGTTCAACTCAAACTGGATTACACCTTCCATGAATGGTCATGCCAAATACATTTTGTAAATAAATTTTAAAATCACTTCCAATATAATCTGGAAAAATATTAGAAAATAGTTTTATATTTGAATATATTTCATTTAATAAATTTATATTTAATCCTATTAGGTTAAACAAGCAAGTAAATAAGAGAAATACAAATTCAAAAGAAAATCTGGAAAATATTCTGGGTACTGCTTGTAAATATGTTACAGATTAATTAACATGAATGCTACAATTATTTAACCATATAGACAAAAAAAAAACTGTAATGACCTACCCTTCTGCCACATTCCATACTAGATTTTTTCATATATATAATCCCTAACACTAAATACCACTTTGTTAAATATGCATTATTATTTAGATTGCAAAATGTCCTTACCAACCACCCAACACAAGTGAAGCTATACTACCACAGAGCCCACAGTACCACTATAATTCCTACTGACAGAGAACAGTGACAGCAGTGTTAACCCAAAGAATGAATCCTCTATATAGTCCAGGACATGTGACCATCAACAATCAGCAGTCCTTTATAAACATTCCAGAATCAAACTGATCAAGTCACATCAAAAATATCAAATGCTGTCAAATAAAAAGTACTGTTTGACAAGTTACAAATCTTTTAATTTCAAAGGTGATGTGTTACATATATATATGTATATAGATGTGTGTATATGTAAATATTATATATGCAAGAAAAGAAAATGTGCACATTTGTAGACCCTCAACTACTAGCTAATGGCTGCACAGGAGGTAGAGATGGAGAGTAGCTGAGTTCAATGAAATAAAATATGTAGCAGATAAACACAACTTCTCTACCATCCCATATCACAATTTTAAAAGTTTAATTAAAAATCATAGTTATCTATGAAGGGCAGACTTACATAAGGCCTCGCTGTAGAAATTATTTACATAATGAATTGTAAATTTAAGACCCAAAAATATATCTACAACCTTTTAAAAATACTAATGTTTTCCTTTGGTATATAAATAAAAATATACACCACCCTCCAATTCTGGATCCCTTCTCCAATTCAGGAAATAAAGTGAAACACTTGTAAAACTAAGAAACTTCTCAGAAATTTCAACCCAGAAATGGGGAAACATAATTATTCAAAAAGCCCACATTTAAAATTCTCTTTTCATTATTTTCACTGAAAAGTTTAAAGAATAATCTGTATGTTTATTTGCATTATTTGCATAATTTAATGCTATTTTTAAATCTTTATGAACTGTAAATATAAAAAATAATAATCACTATTAAATAAATGTGCATTAATAGCATACTACAGTGATGCAGCCACATCAATGTGTATAGCAGCTCAATTCACAATAGCTAAACTATGGAACCAGCCTAGGCCCTTCAACAGATGAATGGATAAAGAAAATGTGGCATATATACACAATGGAATATTACTCAGCCTTAAAGAGTTTGATTACATTACTGATGTGATCCTATATCATACAACTAGAAGAAAGAGAAGTTATACTTTGTTTACATATGATGTATCAAAACACATTCTACTGTCATGTATAACTAATTAGAATAAATGAATGAAGAAAGAAAGAAAGAGAAAGAAAGAAGGAAGAAAGAAAGAAGGAAAATGTACATTTAAAAACTGACTTTTTACTTCCAAATGAGTTATTGTTCCTTTGAAATCATTCACTCTGGAGAGCCATAAACAAATTTCATCCATGTACAAACAGAGAAACAACATGTATCCCATTTGTTTACAATAAAATAAAATTTAAAAAATAAATAAATAAATAAATAAAAAGAGTCACAGATCAAGATATTTTTAAACTCCTAAAAAATCAAAATATGTATAATATATTTATGAACTTTTGGTTCTAATGCTGACAGAACATTTTGCACTGGACATATATAAAAGCTTAACAAAATACATGAAACAATTATGAGAGCACTGAAGTGCAACTATCATAAATAGGACTTGAGGCACTATAATTCTTAAGAAAATTGAACCACATCAAGGTGAGCTCCTAATTCACCTGAGGTTTTTCCCTGAGGGCATGCCATTGGAACATGACAAGTTTTACTGAGATAAAAAAATAAAGGTTGACAATGGTGACCACCAAAGTTAATGAACCTTCAGGGACAAAATCACAGAAAGAAGTAAATTAAAGTAGATCCAAAGTTTTGTACACAACCTCCATTCCTGAGATTGTCCAATTTGTAAACCTGCATGCAAGACAAGGGCTTCAAGAAATCCAAAAGAGAACAGCAGCTGAGAGGCTAAAGAGCTAAACACAGCCACATTACCTTTAGGAGAAAACAGTAACCCTCACAGGTACATAACAAAAATTATGGGAGTCAAATATTAATTGAAATCTTGAAAATGTTAAAAGAAAATATCCATCAACCTTGAATTATCTTCCGTAGGACAGTATCTCGCAAAAATGATGACAATTTTTTTATACAGTAATTTTTTTAATTATTTAAACAAGTGGGATACATGTTGTTTCTCTATTTGTACAAATTTTTTTAAAAATTCACAAAAGTAAAAGCTGAAAGAATGTGCAGCAAACCTGCACTAATATATACATATATAGATGCATATACACACACACACACACACACAAACACACACACATGTATATTTTTTGTTTTTTAAGTATGTGAGATGGGGAAAAAAAATGATCCCAGATGAAACCATGTAGAAGTGGAAATAAAGGAAGAGCACTGGAAAGGATTAAAAACATGGAAGAAAAATGAATAAAGACCATAATAAAAATAGCACAAATGTCAAGAGAGGTAAATGCAATGAAATCATTGTAAAGTTCACGCACTGCAAGGAGTAGTATAAGAACAACTTGAAGTAGCTCTAATATTAAAAGTTCAGGATGCTTATTTTAACCTCTAAGCTAATTATCAAGGGGAAAATAAAACACTGTAAAAACCAAGAAGGCAATAGAGGAGAATAAATGGAAAAATTAAAATGCTGAGCTAACTCAAGAAAAGCAAAAACTGATAAATCTAGAAACAAAACAAGGCACAAATAGATAACAAGGACCCAGAGGGCAAGTTTAAACTTAATTACATTAATAATTAACTGAATTGTTTAAATAACTCAGATTATCAGACTAAATAAAAATAAACCCCTCATTATAAGTTTATTTACTACAGACTGAATATTTCTGACCCATCCCCAACACACAACACACACACACACACACGCGCACACGCACACGCACACGCACACACACACACAGAGACACGTTGAAAACTAATCCTCAACAGACAAGTAGTTGAAGAAGGTAGGGCATTTGAGAAAGGATCAAGACATGAGGGTAGAGCTCATGCCTCATGAATGGCATAAGTACCCTTATAAAAGAAACCCCAGATATTCTCCATCCTTTCTACCATGTAAGGACACCCAAAAGATGTTCATCTACAAACCAGGAAGCGGGCCTTTGCCAGACACCTTCATCTGAGACTTCTCAGTTCTTAGAACTGTAAGAAATAAATTTCTGTTGTTTACAAACCACACATTCTTATGATATTCTGTTATGACATCCAGAACAGACAAGGATAACATACAACACACATACTCTAAAAATAAGAAAGCATAAAAGTTAATAGTAAAAGAATGAGTAACTTCAATATGGCCCAAGAATAATGGCAGATATTGAATCTCTCTACACAGCCTCCAAAAGTACATACAGTTCAAAAAAGTGAACAAATACAACTTTAAATGAATAACATGATGTTCAAAAAAATTATATTTTAATAGAACTCCAAATTACAATTGCTAATTCTAGAGCTCCTACCACCACTGTATTCCAATAGGTGCCTCACTGCTTCTACTTACCTATTTCCTCTTCTGATAACAGTGTTTTCCTAAGACTGCCACTTCTTTTTCATATAAACTCTTCAGACTATGACTTGCACTGTACACACAGACTAACAGTGTTAAAAATGAGTCATCTCAGCTGAAGCAGAACAAGAAGAGTGCAGGAACTTTGACAAAACGAGTCAAATATAGGTAAAAATGGGGCCAAAATCCATTAGACATTCTGTCCTCAGACTTAAAAAGTGATACAATAAAAGCAAGAAACATGGTGATGAGAGCCTTCATTATGTCTGTCTGTCTCAAGTCATAGCTCTAATTTGTTCTGAATACACTCTATACTTGGTACTCACTTGTGATTATTACCCTTTACATTCATCCTGGGAATTACCTTCAAGAGGATCTCCAATGCTGTATTTTCCTAATTCCTGTATCCCAAGTCTTCCTCTTCCTTAATTTGTTACTTTGTTTTGGAGGAACATTTCCCTTAGTAGCTTCTTGGAAAAGCTTATATAGGAGGGAAATTGGGATCACATTATGTCAGCAAATACCTTTGGTACATTCTCATTCAGTTCATAGTTTAGTTGGGATAAAAATTACAGGTTAAAAACTCATTTCCCTTAATCATTTGGAAGCCACAGCTCAACTGTCTTTTAGTTTCCATAGTTAAAAGTGAAGGGACAGGGACTGCATCATGACCAGGATAATGGAAACTGGAAATCTGGATTCATTACTTTGCAGCTAGGTCTGCATTGACCTGAGTCTATTAAGGACTTGGCTGTGCATATCAAAACCATGCAAAGTCAGTAACTGGGAGCATTTTGCCCTGCAGAACACAGATCAGAGCAGCTGAAGACAGCCTGGCTCACCCTAGCCCTGTGAGTCCTATGGCTCACAAGGACTGACAGGGCCAGCTATAGCAGGTAAAGAGGTTGGAAAGACAGGTATGAGGGCATTTTGGCTCTCAACTTGCCCAGCAAGTCAGTCTGGCACCCACTGGGCTCCCAGGACCCACCCAGGCTCACTGGGTCACTGGCACCAATCTGGTCACTGGGTCCTGGCACCAACCTGGTCCCCAGTTCCAGCCCAATTCCAGTATCTACCACTACATTCCAGGCCCTCAGTCCCTATAATTCCCACCCACCCCATCCTATCCCCACCTCAACCCACCATTCTGCCTGCTAGGCCCCAAAACTTCACTGCCAGCACATAGCTCTGCATTCCAGGATAATACTTAGGCACCAGACCTGCCTGGCCCAGCACAGAGCTTCACCACTGGCCTGCAGGACCAAGCAACTGGCTCTAATCCACCTAACCAAGCTATTTGAGCACCCCAAACATGACCAGCAGCTTTTGTGCCAACCCACAACCCAGCTTGCCACGCCACTTCATTGCCAGGCCAGCATGAACAGCCAGCTGCTTCACACCAGTCCACAGCCCAGCTCAACCACACTAATCTCCCAAGAAGGGAAATTAAGAAGTTTTAAACCTCAAACTTCAACTTGGTGAGCAACATAATAAAAAGGAAGGACTCAAAAACCCATGGCCCATACTCCTATACTTAACTCATAGCTAGAAATGAATAAAAAGAGGAGCCTCCCCACACCACAGACAGAACGGCGATTGGCCCAACAACTAAACCCATACCAAAGACGGAGGCCAGTAACTGAGCCTGCCAACTGCCCCCACTTCTGCTGAGGGACATTATGTCTGTCTCTGTGCTGACTCTGCACACCTTCGCTGGGGCTGTCCAGCTTCTTTGGAGGCTGATGTAGGCATTTTGAATTATTCCTGAGGGCGTGGTCATCATCATTGGAAGGGCAGCTCCCTTCCTAAGACATCTGCAGGAGACTGGAGGCCCTTTGACAGGTACCTCAATTTACTCACTTACATCTTACCCTTCAACATTGTCTTGTTCACAACTAGAAATACTGTAAATAGTAATCAAACTCATTCGGTCCATTGCAATAATGTTAAAGTCTTTATAGGGGCTATCTGGTTCAGGGCTGCATTTTCTCTGTATTGGGTGCTACTGGTATTGATCTCCCTTCAAAGAGGAGAGAGTGAAAAACTATAGGGTCATAATAAGCATGCACAGGGGGGAACTTCAGTATCTCTGATCTTCACTGCTAGAGGGGAATATATGGAAACAATATGAAAAACAGGAGAAGAAAGTGTCCCTAACAAACCAAGAATCCAATGACAGTATGACAGTAGAAATGACAGAAAAAGAGTTTAGAAACTTCATAATTAAAATGATCCATGAAGCAAAAGATGAGATAAAAGAGCATATGCAGGCAATGTATGACCATTCCAGTAAACAGTTAAAAGAACAAATGCAGGAAAAAAAAGAACACTTCAATAAAGAGAGATTCTGAGAAAAAAAAAAAAACAGAAATATGTGAAATGAAAGAAATGATAAACCAAATTAAAAACTCAATAGAAAGCATCACCAACAGAATAGATCTTGTGGAAGACAGAATCTCAGACAATGAAGACAAAATATTTCATCTTGAAAATAAAGTTGAACAAACTGAGAAGATGGAAATAAATCATGAATGGAACCTCCAAGAATTATGGGATATCATGAAAAGATCAAATTTAAGAATTACTGGGATTGAGGAAGGCACAGAGACACAAACCAAAGGCATGAAAACCTGTTCAATGAAATAATATCAGAAAATTCCCAAACCTGAAAAATGAAATGGAAAATCAAATACAAGAGGCTTACAGAACACCAGGTGCACAAAATTACAACAGATCCACACAAAGACATATTACAATGAAAATATCTCACATACAAAATAAAAATAGGATTTTAAAGAGTGTGAGAGAAAAGTGTTGGATTACATATAAGGGGAAAGAAACCAACACAGATATCAACAGATTTCTCAGCCCAGAATCTAAAAGCAAGAAGGGCCTGGAACGATATATTTCAAGCTCTGAAAGAAAATGGATGCCAACCATGAATTCTATACCTAGGAAAACTAACCATCAGATTTGGTGATGAAATAAAACCTTTCCACGATAAACAAAAGTTAAAAGAATTTACAAATAGAAAGACTGTCCTACAGAACATTCTCAGCAAAATATTTCATGAGGAGGAAATGAAAAGCAATAATACAAATCAGCATAGGGAGGAACCACCCTAAAGGAAAAGTCAATCAAAGGAGAAACCAAGTCAAGTTAAAAACCAAAAATAGGCCAAAATGACCAGGAATACAAATCATATCACAATAATAACCCTGAATGTCAATGGCCCAAACTCAATAATCAAAAGACATTAACTGACACATAAAAAGAAAGACCCAACAATATACTGCCTTCAAGAGACTCATCTCATAGAAAAAGACGTCCACAGAATAAAGGTGAACAAATGGGGGAAAATATAGCATGCACATGGACCCAGGAAAAAATCAGGGGCTCCATCCTCATATCAGATAAAGTGGACTTCAAATCTAAGTTAGTCAGAAGGGATAAAGAAGGACATTTCATACTGCTTAAGGGAAACATAAATCAGCAAGACATAACAATTTTAATATTTATGACCCAAACAATGGAGCATCTATGTACATCAAACAAATCCTTCTCAATTTTAAGAATCAAACAGATTAAAAAACAATAATTGTGGGGGACTTTAACACACTATTCTCACCACTGGATAGATCCTCCAAACAAAAACTAAACAAAGAAACTATAGAACTAAATAATACAATCAATGATACAGACTTAAGGGACATTCAGAGTATTTTATCCATCATCAAGCAAATATACTTTCTTCTTAGCAGCTGATGATCCTTCTCCAAAATAGACCATATGCTATGCTACAAAGAAGACATTAGTAAATACAAAAAAACAGAGATCCTACTCTGTATCCTATCAGACCATAATGGAATACAATTAGAAAAGAATAATAAGAAAGAGAAATTAGGGAAACTACCCGATTCACAATAGCCTCGAAAAAAATAAAATACTTAGGAATCAATCTCACAAAAGAGGTGAAAGACCTCTACAATGAGAACTATACAACACTAAAGAAAGAAATTAAAGAACACCTTAGAAGATGGAAAGATCTTCCATGTTCTTGGATAGGAAGAATTAATATTGTCAAAATGGCCATACTACCTAAAGTGCTATACAAATTCAATGCAATTCCAATTAAAATCCCAATGACGTACCTTATAGAAATAGAGCAAGCAATTATGAAATTCATCTGGAAGAATAAGAAACCCAGAATAGCTAAAGCAATCCTTAGCAGGAAGAGTGAAACAGGGGGTATTGCAATACCAGATCTTCAACTCTACTACAAAGCAACAGTAACAAAAACGGCATGGTATTGGTACCAAAATAGAAAGGTAGATCAATGGTACAGAATAGAGGACACAGACACAAACCCAAATAAATACAATTTTCTCATACTAGACAAAGGGGCCAAAAATATGCAATGGAGAAAAGATAGCCTCTTCAACAAATGGTGCTGGGAGAATTGGAAATCCATATGCAACAGAATGAAACTAAACCCATATCTCTCACCATGCACAAAACTAAACTCAAAATGGATTAAGGACCTCGGAATCAGACCACAGACCCTGCAGATTATAGAAGAAAAAGTAGGTCCAGATCTTCAACATGTCGGCTTAGGACCAGACTTCCTTAACAGGACTCAAAGAGCACAAGAAATAAAAGCTAGAATCAACCACTGGGATAGATTCAAACTAAAAAGCTTTCTCCAGCAAAGGAAACTATCAGCAATGGGAAGAAAGAGCCTACAGAGTGGGAGAATATCTTTGCCACTCATACTTCAGATAGAGCACTAATCTCCAGAATCTATAAAGAACTCAAAAAACTCTACTCCAAGAATTCAAATAATCCAGTGGACAAATGGGCTAAGGAAATGAATAGACACTTCACAGAAGAAGATCTACAAGCAATCAACAAACATATGGAAAAATGTTCAACATCTCTAGTAATAAGAGAAATGCAAATCAAAACCACCCTAAGATTCCATCTCACCCCAATTAGAATGGCGATTATCAAGAATACGAGCAACAACAGGTGTTGGCGAGGATGTGGGGAGAAAGGTACACTCATACATTGCTGGTGGGGCTGCAAATTAGTGCAGCCACTCTGGAAAGCAGTGTGGAGATTCCTTAGAAAACTTGGAATGGAACCACCATTTGACCCAGCTATCCCACTCCTTGGCCTATACCCAAAGGACTTAAAATCAGCATACTACAGAGATACAGCCACATCAATGTTCATAGCTGCTCAATTTACAATAGCCAGACTGTGGAACCAACCTAGAAGCCCTTCAATTGATGAGTGGATAAAGAAACTGTGTGTGTGTGTGTGTGTGTGTGTATATATATATATATATATATATATATATATATATATATATATATAAAATAGAATATTACTCACCCATAAAGAATGATAAAATTATGGCATTTGCAGGCAAATGGATGAAATTGGAGAATATCATGCTAAGTGAGATAAGCCAATCTCAAAAAGCCAAAGGACGAATGATATCGCTAATAAGTGGATGATGACACATAATGGTGGGAGGGAAGGGTTAGTGTTAGGGTTAGAGTTAGGGTTAGGGAGGGGGCAAGTATGAAGGAAGGAACTACTGTATAGAGGGAAAAGAGGGGTGGGAGGGGTGGGGGGAAGGGAAAAAATAACAATGAATCAAACAACATTACTCTATGTAAATTTATGATTACACAAATAGTATGCCTTTACGCCATGTATAAACAGAGAAACAACATGTATCCCATTTGTTTACAATAAAAAAAAGAAAAGAATAATAATAACATAACAAACAAAAACTACTCCTACAACTAGAGACTAAATAATATGCTATTGAATGATGCAATGATAACAGAAAACATCAGGGAAGAAATTAAAAAAATTCTTAGAGGTAAATGAGAACAATGACATAACATATCAAAATCTCTGGGACTCTCTGAAAGCAGTCCTAAGAGGAAAGTTCATTGCATTGAGCTCATACATTAAAAAAATAAAATGTCAACAACTAAATGACCTAACATTACACCTCAAAGTCCTAGAAAAAGAAGAAGAGATCAACACCAAAAATAGTAGAAGACAGGAAACAATTAAAATCAGAGTTAAAATCAATGAAATTCAAACAAGAGAAACAATTCAAAAAATTGACAAAAAGATGGTTCTTTGAAAAAGTAAACAAAATTGATAAACCCCTAGCCACACTGACAAAGAAAAGGAGAAAGAAAACTCAAATTACTAGAATTTGTGATGAAAAAGGAAAGATCATGACAGACACCATTGAAATACATAACATAATTAGAAGCTACTTTGAAAATCTATATGCCAACAAAACTGAAAATATCAAAGACATTGACAAATTTTTAGAGACATAAGATCCTCCCAAACTGAATCAAGAAGACATACACAAGTTAAACAGATTAATCTCAAGCAACAAAATAGAAGAAGCCGTCAAAAGCATACCAACTAAGAAAAGCCCAGGACCAGATGGATTCTCAGCTGAATTCTACAAGACATTTAAAGAAGAACTAATACCAATACTCCTCAAAGTATTCCAGGAAATAGAAAAGGAGGGAACCCTTCCAAACTCATTCTATGATGCTAGCATCAATCACTCTGATACCAAAACCAGACAAAGATTCATCAAGGAAAGAAAACTTTAGACCATTATCCCTGATGAACATAGATGTAAAAATCCTTAACAAAATTCTGGCAAATGGCATACAAAAATATACTTAAAAGATAGTGCACCATGATCAAGTAGGGTTTATCCAAAATTTACAAAGAACTTACAAAACTTTACACCAAAAATACAAAGAACTCAATCAATAAATGGACCAAGGAACTGGACATACACTTTCAGAAGAAGACATACAGGCAATCAATAAATATATGAAAAAGTGTTCAACATCTCTAGTAATTAAAGAAATGCAAATTAAAACAACTCTAAGATTTCATCTTACTCCAATTAGAGTGGCTATTATCAAGAACACAAAGAGTAACAGATGTTGGCGTGAATGTGGGGGAAAAGGCACACTTTTACATTGCTAGTGGAGTTGCAAATTGGTGCAGCCACTCTGGAAAGCAGTGTGGCGATTCCTCAGAAAACTTGGAATGGACCCACCTTTTGACCCAGTTATCCCATTCCTCTGTTTATTCCCAAAGGATTTAAAATCAGCAAACTACAGTGACTTAGCCACATCAATGTTTACATCAGCTCAATTCACAATAGCCAACCTATGGACCAACCTAGGTGCCCTTCAACAGATGGATGGATAAAGAAAATGTGATGTATATATACACAATGGAATATTACTCAACCATAAAGAAGCATGAAATTATGGCATTTGGTGGTAAACAGAGATAACTGAATGCTATTATGCTAAGTGAAATAAGCCAATCCCAAAAACCAAAGGTCAATTTTTCTCTCTGATATATGGCTCCTAACTGACAACAAGGGAGAGTTCAGCGGGGGAAAAACAGAATTCATTGAATTAGACTAAGGGGAATGAAGGAAAGGGAACATGGGAATAGGAAAGACAATAGAATGAATCAGACGTAAATTTTCTTTGCTCATAAATAAATACATGACTAGTGTATGTCCACATTATGTACAACCACAAAATGGAATCCTAATTGGAATGGGTTATACTACATGTATACATAATATGTCAAAATATACTCTATTGTCTTATATATCTAAAAACAACCAATATTAAATACATACATACATACATATATACTATGCTAAATAAAACATCCAGGCTTCTGGCAGGGACATGACTACCCAAAATCAATATAAAATGTTCATTAGACTTTTTTACACAAGGTCCAATGCATTATAACATCATGTGAGTGTTTCTTTTAGAGATCCACGATCAATTAATTACGACTTATTTGTATGGCTCTATGAGCACTAATAGCAGCATGAATACTTAAAACACACATACTTGTTCATTTCCCCAGTATAAAGTTTATCCTTTCTCCCATAAGAATCTTCTCTTTCTTTCCAGTCTACACATTTATATAATTTAAGTGATTTCTCTTATCCATGGTACAATGAGAGGAAAATCTGCTTTGAACTTTCAGATCTAAAGAAAAAAGGCAACCACGATCAAGTGGGGTTCATTCCTGGAATGCAAGGACGGTTTAACATCCGTAAATCAATAAATGTAATCCATCATGTCAATAGACTTAAGGATAAGAATCATATGGTTATTTCAATTGACGCAGAAAAAACATTCGACAAAACACAACACCCCTTCATGCTGAAAACACTAGAAAAAATAGGGATAGTAGGAACATACCTGAACATTGTAAAGGCTATTTATGCTAAGCCCATAGCCAACATCATTCTTAATGGAGAAAAACTGAAACCATTCCCTTTAAAAACAGGAACAAGACAGGGATGTCCTCTTTCACCACTTCTATTCAACATTGTCCTCGAAACTCTAGCCAGAGCAATTAGGCAGACTAAAGAAATTAAAGGGATACGAATAGGAAAAGAGGAACTTAAGCTGTCACTATTTGCGGATGACATGATTCTATATTTAGAAGATCCAAAAACCTCCTCCAGAAAACTTCTAGACCTCATCAATGAATTCAGCAAAATAGCAGGCTATAAAATCAACACGCATAAATCTACAGTTTTTTTATACGCAAGCGATGAAACAGCTGAAAGGGAAATGAGGAAAACAACTCCATTTGCAATAGCCTCAAAAAATAAAAAAATACCTGGGTATCAATCTAACCAAAGTGGTAAAAGATCTCTACAATGAAAACTACAAAACACTGAAGAAAGAAATTAAGGAAGACCTTAGAAGATGGAAAGATCTCCCATGTTCTTCGATAGGCAGAATTAATATTGTCAACATGCCCATACTACCAAAAGTGCTATACAGATTCAATGCAATTCCAATTAAAATCCCAATGACGAACCTCACAGAAATAGAGCAAGCAATCGTGAAATTCATCTGGAAGAATAAGAAACCCAGAATAGCTAAAGCAATCCTTAGCAGGAAGAATGAAACAGGGGGTATCGCAATACCAGATCTTCAACTATACTACAAAGCAATAGTCAGAAAAACGGCATGGTATTGGCACCAAAATAGGTAGATCAATGGTACAGAATAGAGGACACGGTAACAAACCCAAATAAATACAATTTTCTCATACTAGACATAGGGGCCAAAAATATGCAATGGAGAAAAGATAGCCTTTTCAACAAATGGTGCTGGGAAAACTGGAAATCCATATGCAACAGAATGAAATTAAACCCCTATCTCTCACCCTGCACAAAACTCAACTCACAATCAATCAAGGACCCTGAAATCAGACCAGAGACCCTGCATCTTATAGAAGAAAAAGTAGGTCCAAATCTTCAACTTGTTGGCTTAGGATCAGACTTCCTTAACAGGACTCCCATAGCACAAGAAATAAAAGCAAGAATCAATACCTGGGATAGATTCAAACTAAATAGCTTTCTCTCAGCAAAGGAAACTATCAGCGAAGAGAGAGCCTACAGGGTGGGAGAATATCTTTGCCACTCATACTTCAGATAGAGCACTAATTTCCAGAATCTATAAAGAACTCAAAAAACTCTACACCAAGAATACAAATAACCCAATCAACAGATGGGCTAAGGATATGAACAGACACTTCACAGAAGAAGATGTACAAGCAATCAACAGATATATGAAAAAATGTTCAACATCTTTAGTAATAAGAGAAATGCAAATCAAAACTACACTGAGATTCCATCTCACCCCAATTAGAATGGCAATTATCAAGAACACAAGCAACAATAGGTGTTGGAAAGGATGTGGGGAAAAAGGTACACTCATACATTGCTGGTGGGACTGCAAATTAGTGCAGCCACTCTGGAAAGCAGTGTGGAGATTCCTTAGAAAACTTGGAATGGACCTACCATTTGACCCAGCTATCCCACTTCTCAGCCTATACCCAAAGGACTTAAAATCAGCATACTACAGAGATACAGCCACATCAATGTTCACAGCAGCTCAATTCACAATAGCCAGACTATGGAACCAACCTAGATGCCCTTCAATTGATGAATGGATAAAGAAACTGTGGTATATATATACAATGGAATACTACTCAGCTATAAAGAATAATAAAATTATGGCATTTGCAGGCAAATGGATGAAATTGGAGAATACCATGTTAAGTGAGATAAGCCAATCTCAAAAATCCAAAAGAGGAATGATCTCACTGATAAGCGGATGATGACACTTAATGGGGGGTGGGAGTGGGACAAGAATGGAAGAAGGAGGGACTGTATAGAGGGAAAAGAGAGGTGGGAGGGGTGGGGGGGAAGGAAAAAAATAATGGGATGAATCAAACATCATTACTCTATGTAAATTTATGAATATGCAAATGGTATGCTGTTACTCCATGTACAAACAGAAACATGTATCCCATTTGTTTACAATAAAAATAAATTTAAAAAAAGAAAGAAAAAAGGCATACCCATCTTTCTGTATGTGAATAAATCAGTCATGTGATTAAACAACTATGTCATGTGCTGTATAGTACATATTTTTAGTATTTTGACAAACAACTTATTTATGACTATAAATATGTTTTGTTAAAAGACCTATAAATCTGGGCTGGGGATATAGCTCAGTTGGTAGAAAGCTTGCCTTGCAAGCACAAGACCCTGGGTTCAATCCCCAGCATCACAAAGAAAAAAAAAAGAAAAGAAAAGAAAAGACCTACAGATCCATTAATAAGATTAAAATTAAATAGTTAATTGAATAAAATATAAAATCATTAAAAATTTAAAAATAATATAAAAGAATATAGGGGGGAAAAGATATTTTGTTGCCTGATTCTTTATATATGAAATGCTTTCTCCTGTCTTTTGATGCTTGATAAATCTTCCTTCATAATATTCTGAAATTTCACAATGATATGTATCTATTTTCATTTATTTGTGCTAGGTTCTTCCTGGACCCTTTCAATCTGGAACCCTATGTCCTTCCACTCTAAGAAATTATCCTCAATTATTTCATAGTGGATTTCTATACTTAGTTTCTCTTCTATGTTTCTCAAATGGCATACCTCTTGAAGCAGACCTCCAATTTTTTTATCTTTTCCCATTTTCTACAACTTTGTCTTTCATTCTATTTTCTAGGAAATTTCTTCAACTTTATCTGCTAACCATTCTACTGAGATTTTCCATTCCTGTAACCAGTTTTCAATTTCCAGAAGCTCTTTTCTATTGTCTGAATATCCCTTCTTAAAATATCTAGTTCCCATTTCACAAGTGAAATACCTTCCTTTCTCTCTCAGAAGATATTAGTGACTATTTCTCTTCATCCTAATACAGTCTGTTTCCCACAAAATAATTTTATTATTTTAATTGTACAAATTTATCAGGTACTGTCAGGTAATTTGATTAACACATATATAATATATAATTATCAAATCTGAGTAGTTAACAATTATATCTCCCTAAACTTTTTAGATTTTTGATTAACACATAAAAGTTGCAGATATTCATGGAATACAGAGTATGCAATATATGTATACAATATGTGTTGATCTAATCAGAGTAATTAACCTTTCCATATCTCTTTATCATTACTTTGTGTTTGGAACCTTCAAGTTCCTTTCTTCTAGTTATTCATAAAATATATTTTTTCATTTTTCTTTTTTTCTTTCTTATTTTTTCTGTGGGAGAGAATAGATAATAATCATCTTTCATGTTAGAGGAATCCACAAATGTCTTGTATCTTTGGTTGTCAGCTAATATTTAAGGGAAAGGAAATAAAAAGTTAATTGGAAGTTCTGAATGCATGGGTAAACCTTGCTGATCTTATGGCTCAAGGTACAGAGATCTGGCTCTGTCATTTGCTGGGTAAACCTTGACATTGGAGAATTAAGTGACATGTTGGCAGACAGAAAGTACAACAACCATTCTAATAGAAAAAAATTTTAATATTTAAGAATAATTAAACAGGTAACAGAGGGTAAAAAAATAAAAATATAAAAGAGAACTCAGGATTATAAATGAGGCACAATTCACACTTAGGGCTAAGGACAAAGTAAACAAGGGAAAAAATGCTAAGATACAGATCCATGAGGAAATGGTGGATTACTGCGGATACATGCTCTCCAGTGACTGCTCAGTGAAACAGAATTGTTGCTAGGAGCCATTCATCAGAACCATGACTACTACCTGCCATGTGAAATATTGAAGGCACAAACCACTTGCAGAGCAGTGTGCCCCTGGGGATAAAACAGAGAGAGTCAGGTCCTTTCATCTTCCTCTAGCCTACATCTTCCTCCAGCCTTTCATCTTCCTCCTGTCTTTCTACAGTACTCCTGTATCCACAGAATTTAACATAGATTCAGCTCACAAATAAGAAATGTGCTTTGTCCATCAAAGGAAACAATTAGGAATGTGAAGAGAGAACCCACATAATGACAGAAAATCTTTCCTAGATACTCTTCTGACAGAGGATTAATATCTGGAATATATAAAGGCTCAAAAACTTTATCAAAAACTCTAATAACCAAATTAATAAATAGGCAAATGAATTGAACAGGCAGTTCTCAAAAGAAGAAATACAGATGGCCAACAAATATATGAAAAAATATTCAACATCATTAAGAATTAAGGAAATGTAAATCAACTACACTGAGATTTCATCTCACACCAGTCAGAAAGTCAGTCATCAAGAATGCAAACAACACTAACTGCTGGAGAGGATGTGGAGAAAAAGGAACAATTTTACACTGTTGGTGGGATTGTAAATTAGTATAATCACTATGGAAAACAGTACAGAGGTTCCTCAAAAGACTAAGCATGGAACCACCATATAACTCAGTTATACCACTTCTCAGTATTTCCCTGAAGAATTAAAGTCATCTTACTAAAGTAATACATGCATACTCACATTTATAGCAACACAATTCACAACAGCCAAACAAACTATGAAACCAGCCTAAGTGTCCATCAATGGATGAATGAATAAAGAAAATGTGGTATATATATTCAACCAAGTTTTATTGAGCCAAAAAAAAAAAAGGGGGGATTTGCAGGAAAATGGATGGAAGTAGAGACCACCATGTTAAGCAAAATGAGTCAAACTTAGAAGGCTAAAGTTTGTATGTTTCCTCTCAATGCAGAATCTAGAGAGAGAAAAAAAAAAAAGGTGGTGGTGGATCTTCTAAAAATCAAAAGAGGATCAGTAGAGGAAGGGAGGGATTAAGTGTTACAGAGTCAAGGGGTGGAAGGTAGGAAGAGAGGGATTAAGTGCTAGAGAGTGACAGTGGCCAAATTATATTGTTTTTTGTGTGCATGTATGAAAATGTAACAACAAATTTCATAAATATGTACAATTACAAGATGTCAATTAAAAACAGTGGGGAAAGAAGGAGATCCAATATGGTGGACTAGAGGGAGGCTGCGTTCCTTGTCACTCTGTAACTCCAATTTCAAGCAGAGGATGTGTGCTTCTTGGTGAGGCAGTTTTTGCTGCTTATCGATCCCTTGCTGTTTACCCCATTTGTCTTCTGTGATCACCTGAAGTCTACCAGCATATCGACGCCTTTTTTGAGTGAAGATTGCTCACTATCAGGCACCTATCATCTGCCATTTGCCTGCCTCTCACCTGTCCATCCCCTGCCTTACACCTATCCATCACCCAACACACAAGGTTCACCTCCCGATCGTCCGACAACAATCAGCAAACTGATCGTCAACCACCAGCGGAGCACCAGCTGCCTGCTGTTGCCTGGAAGTTCACTGTTACAGTACCTGCAGTTTGATTACACGTGGCTGCCACCATTTTGAGACAACAGGCAGGCCCAGGAGGACCCCTGGCCGGAATGACTGAGCCCCGTCTCCAGGATCCCTCAGCCCAACCAATCACTCCCTGCCTCTGGGACCCTCACATCGAATGACTGCTCCCTACCACCAGGACCCACAGACCAACTGACTGCACCCTATCACCGGGACCCCAGAACGACTGATTACAGCCGGACTCCAGGATCCCACAACCACACCAAACACACGCGACCTCCAGGACACCTGCCTGACCAAAAGCACCCCACCTCCAGGACCACCAGCTGACCATATCCACCCCCTGAGCTGCAGCTCCCCATTTGCCAACACATTTGGAAGCCAGAGCGGCCATCTTGGATAATCCTGGAAGTCAGAGCTCCGATCTTTAGGTGGGGCAAATCCCATCCTGAGATGCCTGCTGGAGACGTGAAGCTCACTGTCAGGTACCTCTCATGCATCAGGCTACTGAACACTGGGAGGTTTCATTACTATATGACTCTTATACTATAGATTTTGTTTTTTCTCCTTATTAAAATTTTTAAGTTTTTATTTCTTTACTTTTCTTGCTCTCTTTTCCTTTTGTTTACCTGTCCCCTCAGAGTCTCGTTCTCCCTTTTTTGCATGCTAACATCCAATTTCTTTCGACTACACTCTCACCCTTTCTTTAATCTAGAACTTCTGTATATTCTTTCCTTACCCATTAACAGTTACATCCTACATCCCTCTGCATCCTCTTTGTCCTCCATTTGAAACTGCAGACTTTATTGCAAATCTGTTTGTTTTAATGAAGATAATATTTGAACTCATTCTGTTTCTTATGACAATATTTTTATTGTTCTCATAGGGGCTATTTGGTCTAGGACTGCACAGTGTCTGAACTGGGCACTGCTAATACTGATCTCCCTTTGAAGAAAAGGTTTTGGAAACCTATGGGGCCACTATAAGCCTATAGGGGGAAATCTGTAATACCCCAGATTTGCACTGCTAGAGGGAAAATACATGAACAACACGAAAAAACAAGGGAAGAAAATGATCCAAACAAATCTAGATTCTATATTAATAAAATCCAGTGACAATATGTTAGAAGAAATGTCAGAAAAGGACTTCAGATTATACATGATTAAGATGATTCGCAAAGCAAAGCATGAGATAAGAGAGCAAATGCAGGCAATGAATGATAATACCAATAAGCTGAAAGAGTACTTGTAGGAAGCGAAAGATCATTTAAACAAAGAGATAGAGATTCTCAAAAAAAAAAAAAAATCCTTGAAATGAAGGAAACAATAAACCAAATAAAAAACTCAGTGGAAAGCATCACCAAAAGACTAGACCACTTGGAAGACACAACCTCAGACAATGAAGACAAAATATTTAATCTGGAAAATAAAGTCGCCCAAAAAGAGAAGATGGTAAGAAATCATGAACAGAATCTCCAAGAACTATGGGACATCATGAAAAGAACAAATTTGAGAATTATTGGGATTGAGGAAGGCACAGAGATACAAACCAAAGGAAAGAACAACCTATTCAATGAAATAATATCAGAAAATTTCCCAAACGTGAAGAATGAAAGGGAAAATCAAATACAAGAGGCTTACAGAACACCAAATGCACAGAATCACAACAGATCCACACCAAGGCACATTATACTGAAAATGCCTAACATTCAAAATAAAGATAGGATTTTGAAGGTCGCGAGAGAAAAGCACTGGATTACATATAGGGGGAGAACAATACGGATAGCAGCCAACTTCTCAACCCAGACTCTTAAAGCTAGAAGGGCCTGGAACAACATATTTCAAGCTCTGAAAGAACATGGTTGCCAACCAAGAATCCTATACCCAGCAAAACTAACCTTCAGATTTGAAGATGAAATAAAATCCTTCCATGATAAACAAAAGTTAAAAGAATTGACAAATAGAAAGTCTGCACTACAGAATGTTCTCAACAAAATATTCCATGAGGAGGAAATGAAAAACAACAATGGAGGTCAGCAAAGGGAGGAACTACCTTAGATTAAAACCTACTCAAAGGAGAACAAGCCAAGTTAAAAATAAAAAATAAGCCAAATGACTGGGAATACAAAGCATATCTCAATAATAACCCTGAACGTTAATGGCCTAAACTCATCAATCAAAAGACATAGACTGGCAGAATGGATTAAAAAGAAAGACCCAACAATATGCTGCCTGCAAGAGACTCATCTCATAGAAAAAGACATCCACAGACTATAGGTGAAAGGATGGGAAAAAACCTACCACGCACATGGACTCAGTAAAAAAGCGGGGGTTTCCATCCTTATATCAGATAAAGTGGACTTCAAGCCAATGATGTACCTTACAGAAATAGAGCAAGCAATTATGAAATTCAACTGGAAGAATAAGAAACCCAGAATATCTAAAGCAATCCTTAGCAGGAAGAATGACCAGGGGGTATCCCAATACCAGAATTTCAACTATACTACAGAGCAATAGTAACAAAAACTGCATGGTATTGGTACCAAAATAGACAGGTAGATCAATGGTACAGAATAGAGGATATGGACACAAACCCAAATAAATACAATTTTCTCATACTAGACAAAGGTGCCAAAAATATGCAATGGAGAAAAGATAGCCTCTTCAACAAATGGTGCTGGGAAAACTGGAAATCCATATGCAACAGAATGAAACTAAACCCCTCTCTCTCACCCTGCACAAAACTCAACTCAAAATGGATCAAGGACCTTGAAATCAGACCAGAGACCCTGCATCTTATAGAAGAAAAAGTAGGTCCAAATCTTCACCTTGTTGGCTTAGGTTCAGACTTCCTTAACAGGACTCCCATAGCACAAGAAATAAAAGCAAGAATCAAATAACTGGGACAAATTCAAACTAAATAGCTTTCTCCCAGCAAAGGAAACTATCAGCAATGCGAAGAGAGAGCCTACAGAGTGGGAGAAAATTTTTGCCACTCATACTTCAGATAGAGCACTAATTCCAGAATACAAAAAGAACTCAAAAAACTCCACACCAACAATACAAATAACCCAATCAATATGTGGGCTAAGGATATGAACAGATGCTTCAAAGAAGAAGATCTACAAGCAATCAACAAACATATGGAAAAATGTTATCTGTCTTTAGTAAAAAGAGAAATGCAGATCAAAACTACACTAAGATTTCATCTCACCCCAATTAGAATGGCGATTATCAAGAATACAAGCAACAACAGGTGTTGGAGAGGATGTGGGGAAAAAGGTACACTCATACATTGCTGGGGGAGCTGCAAATTAGTGCAGCCACTCTGGAAAGCAGTGTGGAGATTCCTTAGAAAACGTGGAATGGACCCACCATTTGACTCAGCTATCCCAAAGGACTATACCCAAAGGACTTAAAATCATCATACTACAGAGATACAGCCACATCAATGTTCATAGCTGCTCAATTCATAACAGCCAGACTGTGGAACCAACCTAGATGCCCTTCAATTGATGAATGGATAAAGAAACTTTGGTATATATATACAATGGAATATTACTCAGCCACAAAGAATAATAAAATTATGGCATTTGCAGGCAAATGGATGAAATTGGAGAATATCATGCTAAGTGAGATAAGCCAATCTCAAAAATCCAAAAGAGGAATGATCTTACTGATAAGCGGATGATGACACTTAATGGGGGGTGGGAGTGGGACAAGAATGGAGGAAGGAGGTACTGTATAGAGGGAAAAGAGGGGTGGGGGGGAAGGAAAAAATAACAGAATGAATGAAGCATTATTACCCTATGTAAATGTATGATTACACAAATGGTATGCTGTTACTCCATGTACAAACAGAAACATGTATCCCATTTGTTTACAATAAAAATAAATTTAAAATAATAAAAAAACAGTGGGGGGGAAAAAACAAGAAATGTGCTTTGTCACATAATGACTCCAGCCCCAGTATATCATAAGGAAAGGCCAAAAAGAGTATGTTTGGAACTCTGACACAATAAATCAAAAGCTAGCACTGTTAACACGTGTAGACCCTTCTTGCCCTGATCAAATTGTTTGTTCTTAAAAGATTATGGTCTGGGTGCCAGAATCTCAAGATCCTGAAGCTTCTTTTTTAGATAGCACACATTCTGTTACTAACTTTAGGAACTCATTTACCCCATCAATATGTACAACTACAATGGGCCAATTTTTTTAAATGTGGAAAAAATCTGGAACTTAACAATTATGAAAACTTCTCAAAAATTAAAAGTCAACATTATTGAGAACTAAAAACAAAAACAAAAAACTCTTATTTAACACACTGTGAATGAAAATTTTCCCAGTGACCAGAAAACCATGATTTAACATTGCCACAATAGAGGGAAATGAGGATAGGGGCATGTGCAGGGGAAGGAAAGACAGTAAAACAAGACAAAAAACATCAACCTATGTACATGTATAAGTACACAAATGCACAAATGGTATAAATCTACAGTATGTACAAAGAAATGAAAAGTTGTATTCTATTTGTCTAATGAATCAAAATCATTCTGTAAAAATACAAAATTTTTTAAATAGAAAAAAATCATAAACACATGTTAAATGTTCATCAATCCACTTAGTAAACTACTATGGGAAAGAACAAGTCCAAATAACCCATCAGACTTTAAAATTAGATCTCAAGATTAACATCATATTGTCAGGCGCCGTGGCATAGGCCTGTAATCCGAGCATCTAGGGAGGCTAAGGCAGGAGGATCTCAAGTTCAAAACCAGTCTCAGCAAAAGCAAGATATTAAGCAACACAGTGAGGCCCTGTCTCTAAATAAGATACAAAATAGGGCTGGGGATGTGGCTCAGTGGTCAAGTGCTCCTGAGTTTAAAAAAAAAAGATTAATATCATGTTTGTTTCTCTGACGAGCTCTGCTGACTTACACTTTGAGCAAAGTATCAAAAATGGTAACAATGAGTATCTATGCCTCCTCAAAGAAATCATCTGAGATTTTGACTCCATGAGTGCCCATCCTGCCCTTCTCCTCTTGGCACAAAGCTAGCCTATTCTAATTACATCCAGGATAGGTTGCATAAATCAAAGAGAAAATAGAGAGTTATTCTAGACAGCTACACTTTTCCAGATAAGCCCCTCCCCATAACCATCTGTAACTACTGTGTCTGAGGGGTAAGGTGGCTCCTGGGAAAACATCTGTAAGTTCACAGGATAGGACAAGCCAAAAAAGATCCTAAGGCGCCTCTGATTCCTGCTACCCTCAAATTCAGATTCAGTAAACATTTATTGGGTAACATATAAACAAGGGAAAATGTTTTTTATATACATGTTCAACCACCCTAGGAGACTAGCAATTTTATTTCAATGTTGTTTGTGGAAACTTGGGCTTGGAAAGCTATAGAGTTTACCCAGGATCATGTGGCACAAAAGAGAAAGAAGAAAAAAGGAAAGAAAGCTGTGTGGCATTATTTCACTCTACCTCCAGGTCTTCCTCTGCAAAAGGAAGGCTTATGAGAAATACTGTATGTGGAGTGTGTGGAAGGCCTCTAGTGAGGGCTCAATGAGGGTTTGCTAGATAGAGTATAATAGCAACTGATGAGATTCTACCTGGAAATAGTACTAAATGGTAATAAAAAATTACTATAACAAAATTTTGCAAAAAGAAAGAAATAGATCTCAGGATAATAACTGAGATCTGATATAATTGGTCTTACCAAAACTAGTCACTCAGTGAATTTCAAATAGCTTAAAACTTGGGGCAGACAAAGAAAATCCTAAACCTTGTTCTGCCACATACCATCTATGTTCCCTTCAGCATCTTTAAGTTTTAGTTTACTCAACTAATGAAGGTGGTAATGTTTCACAAGGCTATTGTAAGAATTAGTTAAAATAAAACTAATGTGTAATATCTATTATTCCCCAGAACATGGTAGGTACTGAGCATAAATAAAATTCTTATTATTTATTTTAAACATTCATTTACAAGCATTTGTAAAATGGTTCAAAAGCGTTTAAAAACAATGTTGTTAAGTATTTAGAACTATATTACACAAAAGCGCACTAAGTACTTTGATTTCAAATTCCATGATAATTTTTGTACATAAATCATTTCTTAAAATTAACAGAAACATTTTTATAGCTACAAGCCTTTCTTTTGATAAGAAAGATGTAAACTTTATCCACATAAGCTCTTTAAAACTTAAAATTTTAGGTGTCATTAGTAAGTGGCAGGGAATATTAATCCATCAAAGTTCAATAGAGACAAATTGTATATAACCTAGTAGTATCCTTAATTCTTTACCACAAAATTTTCAATAATATCAGTAACAATGGAATATCTTCTTTCAACTTTTGTTGCTACTGATTCTTAGTCTGAATATTATAAGACAAGATGAGAAGAGGAAAATTAAGTGTAAACAAAAATTTAGTCTTACTAGTTAAAATATGAACAAATCAAAAATTTAAAAAGGAAATCAGAAGACTTCTAGATGACTAAACCCTGGCTGACCCTGTTTACTTACTGTTTGACCTTGAGAAACATAAATACTGAATGCATTATTTCTCTTCTCCCTCCGCAAATAAAATAACTATGGTAACATTTGGATTCACTCTGCTCACAAAATAAATTTAAAAATTAATCAAAATTTATAATGCTTAGATCCCTTTGGACAAAAGATTGTTATTTTTTTAAACTTTGACTAATTTAAGGAATAGTTTGTTCAGTTTCAATTTGAAAGAGAAACCCACTATTTAAAACATGTGAAACTATACTATAATAAAACTCAGGGGAAAAAAAATCAGATTTATACTCTCCAGCTTCATCATAGAAATGTTCTTACAGAAAAGCCAGCATCAACTTTAGGGATACAGGAAACACAAGAACAGACAGGTAAGTCAAATCAGACTAAGAATGAAATGCTCAAAGTAGAATCTGGAATCCAGTGAGAAATGTACAGCAGGAATATATGAAAGACAAAAGATCAAAGAAGGCTATGGACCACAAATCAGGACAATGAAGCAAGACATGAAAGATCACTTCTGTGAGTTATAAAGACAAAAATCAACAAAATAATGTAATCTGGATAATTACCATAAGTCTTCCAACACAAAACATACATCACAGGGAACAAACAATGCCTCAATATTGAAGTCACGCAATTTTTTTACAACAAAAAATATACATATATTTTATTGTTATATATAAAATTAGAAGTGCAGACTTTAAAATAGAAAACAGAGGATTTAGAATGTTGTCTAAAAGAAAAAATAATACCTTTGATATGTAATATATATGCCAATTACCCTGATAGTTTTACTGTGTGTATATATATATATGCATATATATTATTAAAGTAGCACACTGTACACCATAAATATACACAATTATATATCAATTAAAATGCTTTAAGTCAAATAACTTTTAAAAATGCAGTTCCTCAAAAATATGGAGAAGAAAAAAGAAAGTGAACTATGTAGTCACCATGTTGCATAAGAAATCTTTTAATATCAAAAAAGAAATTATGGACCTCTTCACATACCTGTATTACATTTACTTGTTTACAATGCTGGAAAGAAATATCCTTACTTTGTGTGAACTTCAAGGGTACCCCTCATGGTTGTAAACAGCTTTTACTTGAAAAGGAGTTTGGAGCCAGTCACTGAGAAGGCCTAACATGACCATACCTTTCTGCATGAACCAGGCGTGACTGTCCATGCTCACCAAGAGTTCTCTGGTTTCTTTTCTCTTCTCAGACTCATACTACACAGACCACCTTTATCTCCAGTGTTGACCTACACACTCACTGTTCCTACCAGATGATACTGGCAGAGTCAATAGCCACTGTATGCTCTCCCAAGTTTCAGGAGTGAGTACACAGGACTTGGTTCTGGGTGTTATAGGGAGGCAGGAGCAAAGAAAGTCTCAGAGCAAAAGGTCTTTATACTCGAGACTTGTTCTTTAGAAAATATAGAGATTTTAGCATTAACTGGCTGCTATCTAAAATGATTCTTGAAAGCCCCAAATTCTGATAAACCTATGTTGCTTGTTTAAAAGAAATAAGCAATAGTTTTGTTGCTTTTCTAGGAGAAGCCAGGCGCGGCCTATGCCTGTAATCCCAGCAACTTGGAAAGCTAACGACAGGAGGACTGATCCTCAGCAACTTAGTGAGAACCTGTCTAAAAAACAAAAACAAAAACAAAGAAAAGAGCTGGGGATGTAGTTCAGTGGTAAAGCAATGCTGGGTTCAATTCCCAGTATCAAAAAAATTTAAAAAACAAAATATTTTTAAAGTCCAC
This sequence comes from Sciurus vulgaris, assembly GCF_902686455.1. Lineage (NCBI taxonomy): Eukaryota > Metazoa > Chordata > Mammalia > Rodentia > Sciuridae > Sciurus > Sciurus vulgaris. The sequence continues at coordinate 116,086,513 of NC_136470.1, read as the reverse complement.
CAGAAATTTAGAGTATTTGACTTGAAGTGAAGGGAGTTCCAAGAGTTCAATGTTGTAGTAAAGAACTTCAAATTTATGCTAAGTGGGTGGAGCTCAGTGGTAAAGCACTTACATGCATGCGTGAGGCCCTGAGTACCATCCCTGCCACCACACACACCAAGGGAAGTTCAAAGTCAAACTCATCGTGTCAGTGTTAGCTCTTTTTCATTCCAAATACTGTTATTTACTATGAATTCTCCCAACAAAACCAATGCAGTGGCACTGACGAATCATTCCGTAACTATGCTTCCTTCACCAGACAAGAGACTTGTAAGCCAGCTACAGAAGCTGTCTCAAAATGACCTCCATTCTACTATGTATTAGAGTGCAAGGCTGGTCCTGTGTGTGTGTGTGTGTGTGTGTGTGCACGTGTCAAGAAAGAGAGAGAGAGAGATACGCGCTGAGGAACACCTTTGCTTGACTCCGAATCTGCCTTTTTATTTGAGAACTGGATTCTTTAAATTAACTGACCATGGACTAGAGGAGATTTCTTCGTGTCACCAGAAAGGATTTCATCCACACAGCAAGGATCCACCTGTTTTGTATATGTGTCCAGTGTAGAAGAAATTGGAGCTGTACTTCAAGCAAGGAGGACAGTTGGAGCTGATGAGGTGCACTGTTCTGCCTGGCCCACATGGAAGATCTGCCTTGTCACTTGTCTTTCCAGATCTCTGACTCATAACAGTGCTGAGTATTGGTTAAATCAATAATCAATCCAAGCTCTTCATTTTGTTCTCGAATTTGCTTAAAAAGATCCAGAGGAAAAAGTTTTCTTCTATAACAAGTTTGGGTTCAAAACCCTTTTGCAAAGGAACTTTGAAAGCAATGAATCAAGTCTCAGGCATGCTGTCCAACTGGGAGATAGTCTTTCCACCTTTCCAGGATGCAGTTTCCACCCTTCCTCTTTGCTGAGGGACATCCAGAAAAGTCGCGTCCCTGGCCCCAGCCACTGTGGACAGGATGCCATTGGCTCATGTGGGCGCCGAGATGCCGCCCACCCAATGCCAAATGGGTCAGGGCCATCAGTCTGGAGTCCTTGGTGCTGGAACAAGATGCTGGGTCAGGAGCATGTGGGGCAGCTACCCACAGAGTGCAGGCTGGCGTCACTGCTCTACCACACATGTTTTAACACTTTCATTCAGAAGCATGAGGCCAGAACTGAATCTAAGTAGAACTCCTGGCTTGGAAGTAATGTAAGAAGATAGAGTACCTACTTAATTGGCTCTTGAAACAACTAGATTCTGACACTACTTACAATAAGGGAAAAAAAACCATAACTAACCAATATCATGCAACAGTCTGAGGTGACCTGACTGCCACTAGGAACAATTTTTAATTTCTAAATACTATAGATACTTTAGACCATGATGACAAGGTCTCAAAGGCAAATGAAGAATATTCTATTGGATATTAGAGTAAAGGACACCCTTGTCACACAATTCTACAGAACTTGGCTGAACTGTGTCCATGCCCTAGAGCTTTATGGAAGACCTAATTTAAAAGTATTGAACTGGAGCTGGGTGCGGTGGTAGATGCCGATAGTCCCAGATAATGAGGAGACTGAGGCAGGATGATCACTTGAGCCGAGGAGTTCTAAGCCAGCCTGCGTGACATAGAGTTATCCTGTTTCAAAAAATTAATTAATTGATGATGATGATGAAGAAGAAGAAGAAGAAGAAGAACAACAACAACAACAACAACTGGGATATGTGGTAGAGGAAATATCTCAACAACAAAGCATTCAAATTGCTGCTTGGTTACTTTAACTGCACACACTAGCATTCAAAACAATGGCATGACCAATAGGCATAATGTGAAACTCAGAATTGATAATATTTTTATAACCTGCTATCTGGCCAGGAAAGAAGCAAAAAAGCATGTAAGGGTACAGCCAAGAAAGATGCAGTTGCTAAAGAGATTACACTAAACAAAAAGCTAAGTGCTTTGCATTGGAACAAAAGGAAAGCTATCTCTAAAGTAGCTCAAAAATCTGCAGGTCACTGCTCCCTTCACAAACTCAGAAGTACAAATGAGCAAAATTTTTTTGAATTCTTTATACATCAAAAATCATCTCAGAAAAGAGCCCTGGAGCACCCAGGGTGCCCTGGAGGGTTGCCTCAGTATCCCCCACCCACCTATCCAGTTTACCTAGAAAAAGGTTCCACAGCCAAAGCAGTGGTTCACAAGGGTCAAGGTGCAACTCATGCTAGTGGAAGTCTGTGGCATGGCCCACATGATGCTGCTTTTGCAGGCTTGCAGAATGCAAGAGTTAAGTGGTCATAGCTACTTCCACAGATATTTCAGATGAAATCTTGGGAAGCTAGGCAATGGGCTACTGAATCAGAATTTTTGCAGGAAGTCCTGGATGAGACAACCTGTAATGGAGCTGCTAGAATGAACCTGCAACTGACAGCCAGTAGGCAGAGGTACTAGTAATGTGCAACACCCATTAGGGCAAGCTGCAAGCAGAGAGTAAAATAAGCCTCTGAGAGTAGACATGTGGACTGCTACCAGCAAAGCTGAAAGGGTGGGGTTGCCCAAATTCTTTGGGACCACATCCTGGCCTCAGTTTGCCCCAGGTACTAGACATGAAGCTACAGGATTTAATGTTTGTCCTGCTAGGTTTCAATCTTGCTTTGAACCAATTCCTCCTTCCTATTTCCCTATTCACCTCTTTTGGAATAGGTATATTTACCCTGTACCTTTCCCAACATTGAAAATATGTAATTTGTTTTGTTTAATTTTTCTCCCACCAGGGATAACAGAAAAGACTGTGCTTGGACTTCAGAGCAATAATGACAAAAACTAGGACTTTGGGATTCTTGGGGATAGAATGAACACATTTTACATTGAGGGGTGAATATGAACCCTTGGAGGACATGGGCAGAATGCTATGGTTTGGGTGTAGATTCAGTGTCCCCCAAGAGTTCATTACGTTAAAGGTAAGGTCCCCAGGGTGGCAGTATTATAAAGTACTGTGGATCTTTAAAAGGTTAAGATCTAGTGGGAGGTCTTCAGATCACTGGGAGCATACCCTCAAAGGGAATTATGAGATATTCTCTCATAATTTACATCATTAAGGAAAAAAATATAGCCTAAAAGTAACCCTCCATATTTAGCTAACCAGCAATTAAATAACTGAAAAAATATACATTCGTTTTTAAAATTAAGTTTTAGATTTCAGCTTAAAAACTAGATGAAACACAACTGCTCATCTCTGCTCCTTCCCAAAATCTCTATAAAATAGCAGTAATTAAAAATAAATTAATAAATGCATGTAGCCTAAGAAAAGATCATTTATTTGAAAGCAGACACAAAGCACTTAAAACCCTTAAAAGTTTAAAAGCAAATACTAAAATCTTAGTTTACAGAGAAGCAAATAAGAGTCAATTCACACCAAAATAAATAAAAAAATAAATAAAAGCCCCTAGAAAATCTTGGGAATTGAGGGCATCAGGTTGATTAAGGCCTTGGGTATGCTATGAAACTGGAGGGAGGGCAGAAATTATTTGACACTCTTCAAGAAAAGTAGAATGCTACCGTTCTTCCTCCGTCTTGCCCAACAAGATAAAACTAGATATCCTTCCATCCTCACACTATCTGAAAACTGCAGTCACCCCTGGAAAACTTGGCCCAGGCATAAGAACAGAGGCAAGTGCCAAAGAGAAAACAGATCCTAACCCCTACCACTTAAACAAAAAGATAAAGTTTCTAAACCCCCAAGTAAAATACTGAAGGATTAGTTCTCAAAATACTTATTTGAGAAGAAAAATGACTTAAGGACAGTGATATTTGGACTGGGACAGAGCAGGAGAATCTAATGAAATGTAGGTATCAGGGAGAAACCTTTCCCTCCATGTCCTCATACCTGCATAACCAAGATTCATGAGTCACTTAAGCAAAGCCTCTAGGACAAAACACAGAGACCAAAACAAAGAAAGAGGTGAAGACAAGAGAGAAAGGATACTCAGAGAAGAAAGAGCTTCAAAGAGAAAAGCAGACTTACATCCACCAAGTCAGAATAAAGTAGAAAGAAAAAATACTCTTGGAAAATGGAAGAGCAGGAACAAAAATCTAACTGAAGGTTTGAGAGATATTATTGCCTATATATCCCAGGAAAAAGAGATAAAAGATAAGACACATAAAAGGTAGGGGACAAAGGGTAAATTTACAGAATCAGCCAGATAGGAGTGTCCACCTTGCAAGTAACAGGAGGTCTAAGAAAAAAATACTAAAATTAAAGGGGAAAATTCTGAAAATGTAAAAATATTAGTTTCCTTATTGAAAAAGTCCAATAAATATTCAGCATAATGAACAACAAAAGAGGGAAAAAAGACAATACATACCCAAAGGTATAATACTGTAAAATATCAGAATCCTAGATATAAAAGTAACCTAAAAGCTCTCAGAAACAAAGGATCAAGATCCAGAATGTCATTAAATTATTTATGCAACAGCAAATGAAGTAATGCCTTGAAATGTATGAAAACAAATAACTTTCAACCTAAAATTCTATACCCAAATTATCAATCAAGTATTAGAGCAAAATAAAGACATTTTCAGACATCTAAGCTCTCAAAACAAATTTAAGCTTCCACCACTTTTTCTCAACAAACTCCTAGATGAATTTCTCCACAAAACTTAGAAAACTGATCAAGAAAAAGGATAAAATGGGACCTAGGAAATAGAGTTTTCAACACAAAAAAGACAAAAGTCAATTTCATTCGAATATTTCAGATCTTGGTATTGGTACTTCCTTTCATAAATTGACAGAGTATACATACTTGTATGACCACTATTCAGATAAATAAAACCTTAAAAGCATCCCAAAACCCACTTGTATATTCTCACCAGTCATCAATATACACACCCTTAAAATTATAACCACTGTCAGGCCTGGTGACACACATCTGTATTCAGAGCCTGAGGCAGGAGGATTGCAGCTGGAAGCCAACCTGGGCAACTGAGCATAACCCTATCTCAAGATAATTTTTTTTTAAATTATCTGGTTCTGAAAACTGCTCTTTTTTTTTTTTTTTTTTTTTTTTTTTTTTTTTTTTTTTTTTTTTTTTTGGTATTTATATGTACAGTCAGCTTTAGTAGATAGTGCCAAAGGACTTCCATAGTGGCAATCCCATTTTCTCCCCTATAAGCACATATGAAAATATCTGTTGTTCCACATACCCACAGTCTTTTAAATTTTAGTCATTCTAGTGATTGTTTAGAGGTATCTCACTATGGTTTTAATATGCATTTCCCTAATGACTAATAAACATATTTCTGTACATCTGACCACTATGATTATCTATTTTGTGCAGAGCCTATTAGTCCTGCCTATTCTTCTACTGAATTATCTTTTAATTTTTGATTTATAGTAGGCCCTTAGATACTCTGAATACACATACTCTGTCAAATATCTCACACTGTGAGACTTGCCTTTTCCTTCTTCATATCTTTTTAAAAAATAGAAGATACTCATTTTAATAAAACATAACATCAATTTTTTTCTTCACGGTTTAGTGCTTTTTGGAGTCTTACAAAAGTCTCTTTCTAATCCATAAACATGGTATATCCCTCCATTTATTTAGATTTTCTTTCATTTCTATCAGTGTTTATATTTTTAATGTAAGTATATTATATTTTTTCATTAGATTTATTCCTTGGCATTTGGTGATTTTTAGTACTACTCTAAATAGTATTATTTCTTTAGTTTATCTTTAATTCTTTTGCAAATATATAAAAATATATTTTTAAAATACTGACATTTTAGCCATCACACCTTCTAAATTCCCTTATTTATTTTTATAGTTTTTTAATGGGTCTTATTGGATGTTTCATACATAATAATATCTACAAATGAAGGTTTCAATTTTTCCTTTCCATTCCTTATTCTTCTTATCTTATTCAATAGGCATGATGAAAGGAAGTAACAATGTCTCATTTTTTAGTCTGAAATTTATTTTTCACAACTGAATATTCACAATTGGATATTTTACAACAGATGTTTGCTATAATTCTTCATCAGGTTAAGAAAATTACCTTCTATTCTTATTTTGAGTTTTTAACATGAGGGAATGCTGATTTATGCATCTGTTTTAAGAAATTTTTAAATAAGCTGTACTCCCTTTCCAAAAAGTGTACTCTTAAATTTATTTGGTCTGTGGGTCATGGCAGATTGCACTTCCTCTTATACCATCTTAACAGTACCCCAACTGTATCAGAGCTCCACTTTCATATGCATTATCTCCATGCCCACATCATAACAGTTCCTCTCCACTATATAATATGAGATGACTTCTACTCACGCTAAACTGCCATACTGAACTAAGCAAGTTATTTCCCGTGGTATTAATTTTGTTTTTGTTAATGCTCTTATTTTGCATGATTTCTCCCTAATTTTATTTTTTCCCATAAATATTGTTAAATCCTGTGCACAATTTTGAAGAATATGATATATTTCAAGAATGCATTAATTTTATAGTATAAGTACCCATATATGCCACAGAAGAGGACAGTAGTAAAGCCAAACTTCACCAGGGTATACTTTTAACCCAATTATAGCTAAAGACACCTAGTCAAGATGACAGAAACCCAAAAATGAACTTTTTACAATTCATTCAAAATGCAGATAGATGGGTAGAAGATCTGTAGGAAATCAGAAATAATCCTTTGACACAGTATGTAAAAATCATGTTCTGACAGCTGGGTGTGGTGGAATATGCCTGTAATCCCAGTGGCTCAAGAGGCTGAGGCAGGAAGACAACACGTTCAAAGCTAGCCTCAGCAATTTAGTGAGATCCTAAGCAACTCAGCAAGACCCTGTCTCTACATAAAATATAAAGGGCTGGGATGTGGTTCCGTGGTAAAGCACCCCTGGATTTAATCCCTGGTACCAAAAAAATATATGTTCTGACAATCAACAATTAATTATATAATTAGTACAACTAGATTAAAGGAGAAAAACCCTCAAATCTTAGTTCTGAACATAGATCAAGAAGCATTATAACAGTATTTATTAATGTGATCAATTATGACCTCAAAAAGATTGCTTAGCCAGGCTCTGTGGCACACGCCTGTAATCCCAGCAGCTCAGGAGAATTGAGAGTTCAAAGCCAGCCTCAGCAAAAGCAAAGTGCTAAGCAACTCAGTAGTGAGACCCTATCTCTAAATAAAATACAAAAAATAGGTTATGGATGTGGCTCAGTGGTTGAGTGCCCTTGAGTTCAATCCCAGTAACGCCCCCCAAAAAAGACTGCTTATAATCTAACACAAAATAAACACATACAATGTTGTCAGAATTATTTATGTGCTTTACAGCCCCACACTTACCTTCACATTTTTCAAGAATCTGGACTGTTTCTCCTATTTCTAAGATTAATCCTTGAGGAACAGATCCCCGAAAACTGCATATCACTAGAAAAGCAAGAATAAACACGTCAATTAGCATTTTTAAATTAGGGTCAAGTGAATTAAGCACCAAAGTTTCTTCAATATACACTCTCCCTTCCTTCCTAATTCCTCTTTCTAATGCATGAGGCTCTTCCAACTGAGTTACTATATTTTGAAATATTAATTTATGCAGTTCAGGACAATGACTTTATTATACATTGTAGCAAAATTATTCCTGAGTGGTATGTGCATATATGCAGGTATGAAAACATTTCTATAAACAGATTCTCCCTAAGTAAGACCTACATTCATTTATATTTTATGGGCAAGTATATATCCATTATTTTTTTAAAAATTAACATTGGGAACATCTTATCTCCTTTAGACATTTAAAAATGTATTTTTAAAGAATCACAAACAACTATATATTAAGAAATTAAATTCTCATTAAGAAAAATGAACAGAAATTAATGAAATAGAAAGCAAATATACAACAGAAAACAGCTATAAATAATAATAAAAATTTTGTTGTTTTCATTTTTAGAAAACTGACAAACTGATTTTAAAATCTATATGAGAATATAAATAATAAATAATAGCCATGTCACAGTCTTTAAAAAATCTTACACTACCATCTATCAAGAATTATAATCTAAAATTTAGTTATTTGAAAATACTGACAGCTGATGGGAAGGGGGAGTATGACATTAACAAAACACTGAAAACTTTATAAAATGGTGCTATAAAAAACTTAACAAATTGGAAAGTTTAGACAAAATGAACAAATTTATAAAGATAAAACATAAAAACTGGTGAAGAAGTTAAAAACTCAAGTCGTAGTTTAAAGTTAACATGTAATTAAAATCTTCTCACAAAGGAAATGCCAGATCCTGATGGATTTACCAGTGAATTTGTTAATATTTAAAGAAATAACACCAATCACAAACTCATCCAAAGACAGGAAAAATGAATTTCATTTTCAACTCTGTATAACAGCAAAAGTTGACATGAACATTCTAAGAAAGAAAAAATACAGTCCAATGTCTCCCATGAACATAAATGTAAAAATATTTTTTAAGAAATAAAAATTTAATCACATCCAACTAGGTATAAAATGATGCATCATGACAAAATTGGATCTATTCTAGAATGCAAGATTGGTTTAATAATATAGGGAAAATATCATATGACTATTTCTGTAGAGGAAAAATAGCATTTGATAAATTCAATATTCACTCTTGACAAAAACTCAAAATACTAAGAATAGACAGGAACTTCCTTAATCCAATAAAGGGTAGCTACAAGCTGTCTATAGCTAACATGATACATATTGGTAAAATACTGAACATTTTGTCACTAAGGTTAGGAATAAGAACAGGATATATACACTATTACCATTTCTATTCAACATTGTACTACCAGGCCAGTCAGTGCAAGTAAGGCAAAAATGGAATAAAAGGTATAATGATTCAAAATGAAAAAATAAAACTGTCATTATCTATAGGTCTGATTATGTGCATAAAAAATCCAAAAGAATCTGGACAGATACTCATAACAAATATATGAAGATAGCAAGGTCACTAGATACCAGGTAATTTTTTTAAGTCTACATACTAACAATTACAAAATGAAACATTTTCCAATATGCCATTTATATCAATACCAAAAATGCCAAGTAGCTAGAAATACATCTCTTGAGTTATATAAAAGAAGTCTACACAAAATATTATAACATTAGAGATATTAAAAGGCTAACAAATGAAAGAATACATCATATTGATGAACTGGAAAATTCAATCCCATAAAAATATGAATTCCCCCCAAATTGGTCATTAGAGTCTATGCAATCCCACCTGATCTTTGGATTTGCTGAACTGGTCCCTTTACTGTAGAGTGCAAAGAGAGTATCAGTTCCAGAGTCTCAAATTCTTGCAAGCACCCACAAATTAACAATGAGACATATCTACAAATGCTAAAGTCAAAAGTATGTAACTCTAAGTTGAGTAAAACAACAATAAAATGCATGAATGCTTGAGAATTTAACATCACCAGGTAGTTCTAACAAATTCTTTATTGAGGCCTTTGCTATTAAATTTCAGTCCCAAGAGTATTTATAACTCATATCTCCTTAACCTTTGTCAATGACTGAAGAGAACATTAAAACTAACAACAGCCTTCATTGTTTTAAATTGGCCCTTGACTTCCCACCACACACAAAAATTAAGAGCTATATATAAAATTCTTTAGGAAAAATAGGAATAAAAGCTATACAACCTTGAATAAGAGCATGGTTTCTTAGGTGTAATATCAAGAGGTATTAAAATTAAAAATTGTGCTACAAAGGATAACATCAAGAAAGACCCAAGGAATAGCAAAAATACCAGTAAATAATATATTTCATAAGAGAATTATACCCAAAATATATAAAGAACTTTAATAACAATCAAAAGACAACTCAATTTTTTTTTATTGTAAACAAATGGGATACATGTTGTTTCTCTGTTTGTACATGGCGTAAAGGCATACCATTTGTGTAATCATAAATTTACATAGAGCAATGTTGTTAAGACAACTCAATTTTAAAACAAAGGATCTTAACGGACACTTCTTCCAAAGGTGATATACAATGAACAATGACACATGAAAAGATGTTCAACATTATTAGCCATTAATCAAAACCACAAGATACCACTTCATAACTACCAGGGTGACTATAATCAAAAAGACTAACAACAAAAGTATAAGTTATTATGGTTCAGATTTGAAGTATTCCCCAAAAGTTCCTAAGGCAGGAGGCAAAATTATTTTCAGAGATATAATCCAATCGGTGGATTAACCCATTTGATGGATTAATAATTTGAAAGAACTATTGTACTGAGTGATTACTGTAGACAGGTAGGGTGTGGCCAGAGGAGGTAGATCACTCTGGTAGATGTGATCTACACAGGTAGATGTGCCTTGAGAATTATATATTTTGTCCCTGGCTCCTCAAGCTCTCTTTTCTTTCTGGCTGCCCTGAACAGAGCAACTTTCCTCTGCCATACCATTCTGCCTCACCTCAGGCCCAAAGCAAGAGTTGACCAATCATGAACTGAGACCTCTGACACTGCGATCCCAAAATAAACTTTTCATCCTCTAAGTTTTTCTTCTCAGGTATTTTGATCACAGCAACAAAAATCTGACTAACAAGAGAAGATGTGTTGCTGTTGGGAATTTAAAACTCTCAAACTCTACACCTATTAAACTCTAACACCCCATTTCACTCTCACACTAGCCCTGACAACCATTTTTCTATTTTCTGTCTCAGATTTTGAGTTCTCTGGGAACATCGTAATAGTGGAAACATAAAAAACTTTCCTCTTGTGAATGGTTTCATTTATTTAGCATATTGTCTTCAAGGTTCACAAATGTACATGTCAAAATTTCTTCCTTTTTAAGACAGGATAATATTCCACTGCATGCATATGTCACATTTTGTGTGTGTGTGTGTGTGTGTGTGTGTGTGTGTGTGTTGCTGAGGATTGAACCCAGGGCCTTGTGCATGCGAGGCAAGCACTCTAACAACTGAGCTATATCCCCAGCATATGTCCATAGATACTTGAGTTTTTTTTACCCATTCATCTGTCCATAGATACTTGGGGTTGCTTTCAGTTTGGCTATTATATATAGTGTATCTCCTGAAGAAAACATTTTGACAGTTCTTCAAAAAACTGAACATAACTACCATTTAACCCAGCTTTTCCACTCCTAGGTATATGCCCAAGCAAACTGAAAACATATACTCACACAAAAAGTTGTACACAAATGTGCAAAACATAATCATTCGTAATAGCTATTATGGTTTAGATATGAGGTATCCCTCAAAAGCGCATATGTGAGATAATGCAAGAAACATCAGAAAAGATTAGGTTATGAGAGTCTTAACCTAATCAGTGAATTAATCCACTCATGAGATAAACTGGGTAGTAACCATAGGTAAGAAGGGTGTGGCAGGAGGAAGTGATTTGCTGGGGGAGCATCTGTGGTGAGGGGAATTGGTTTGTTCTCTCACGCTCTCTCTCTCGCTCTCTTCTCCACTTCCTGTTTGTCATGTCCTGAGCTGCTTTTCTCCTCCATGCCCTTCCACCATTATATTCTGCCTTACCTTGGGTCCAGGGCAAAAGAGTCAGCTGAATACAGACTGAGACCTCTGAAACCATGAGCCTCATATAAACTTTTCCTTCTCTGAAATTGTTCTTGTCACATCCTTTGGTCACGGTGGCAAAAAAAGCTGACTAAAACAATAACCAAACAAAGGAAACAAACTACATGTCCAATAACTGATGAATAGATGAATAAAATGTTCTGTTACAATGGAATATTATTCACCCAGAAAAAGAAAGAGTAGTGTTACATATAAGAAGATGAATAAACACTGAAAATCTATGCTAAGTTAAAGAAGGCAGACATGAAAGGCTACATTTTGTATGATTTCATACACAAAACATACAGAACAGGCAAATACATGCACAGAAAGTATATTGGTGATTGTTAGTGACTTTCAGGGCATAGGAGAAGAATCATTCTAAGGTGATAATAGTGTTCTGGTATTAGATAAAGTAGACACACAAACAACTTGAAAAAGCTAGAGAACAAATCACCTCAAACAAACCAAAATACATCAAAAACAAAATCCATTAAGACCACAGTGGAAGAAATGTCAGAGAAAGAGTTCATAATGTTCATAAATTGATCTGCATATTAAAGGACAATGTAAGGATAAAATAGAGGATGCAAAAGATCACTTCACTAAAGAGACAGAAATTCTGAAAAAAAAAAAAAGCAGAAATCCTTGAAATGAAGAAATCAATAAACCAAATCAAAAATTCATTGGAAAGGATCACCAGCAGACTAGGCCACTTGAAAGACAGTCTCAGGCAATGAAGACAAAATATATATTCTTGAAAATAAAGTTGACCATGGAGAAAAGATGTTAAGAGACCATGAACAGAACTTACAAGAAATATGGGATGTCATGAAAAGACCAAACTTAAGATTTATCAAGATAGACAAAGGCTTGGAGATATAAACCAAAGGAATACATAGTTTTTTCAATGAAATAAGGTCTGAAAAATTCCCAAACCTCCAGAACAAAATGAAAAATCAAATATGGGAAGCAAACAGGACCCCAAATATACACAATTAAAACAGACCTTCACCAAGGCACATTATTCTGAAAATGCTTAACATCTAGAATAAGGATAGAATTATACAGGCTTCCAGGGGAAAATGTAAAGTCACAATTAGAGGGAAACCAATTCAGAGCTCAACTGATTTTTTTCAACCCAGACACTTAAAGATAGGATATCATGGAATAACATATACCAAGCTCTCAAAGAAAATGGATGCCAACCAAGGATACTATACCCTGAAAAACTAAGCTTCAGATTTGATGATGAAATAAAAAGCTTCCATGATGAACAAAGTCAAAAGAATTCAAAAAAGCCTGCACTATAAAACATTCTCGATAAAATATTTCATGAATGGAAAATAAAAATGAAAACTAGCAAAGGGAGGAACCACACTAGAAGAATAGTCAAGACAGAAGTTGTTTCAAATTAAAAACCAGAAATAATTCAAATTGACAGGGAATAAGAATCATTTATCAGTAAGGACGTTGGATGTAAATGGTCAAACTCATCAATCAAAAGACATAGATGGGTAGATTGAATGCAAAAACAAGACCCAACAATATGCTAGCTCCAAGAGACTTACCTCATAGGCAAAACATCCAAAGACTGAGAATAAAAGGATGGGAAAAAATGTACCATTCACATGGATCTCACAAACAAGCAGGAGTTTCCAGCCTCATATTAATAAATTGAACTTCAAGTCAAGTTTAATCAGAAGAGGCAAAAAAGGCCATTTCACACTACTTAAGGGAACATCAGTAAGATATAACAATCTTAAGTAAGCCCCAAATAATAAAATATCTACATACATCAAACACTCACAACTCAATAATCAAATACATCACAACACAATAATACCGGGTAATTTCAACATGCCTCTCTCACCAAATGATAGATCTTAAAAACAAAAACTAAATAAACCAGCTATGGAACTAAAAAATGTAATTAATTACTTAGATTATATGGACATATATAGAACATTTCATCCATCAACAAATGAATACACTTTCTTCTCAGCAGTACATGGATCCTTCTATAAAATAGACCACATATTAGGCCATAAAGCAACTCTGAGTGAAATACAAAAAATAGAGAAAATAACTTGCATTTTATTATATCATAATGGGATGAAGTTAGGAATTAACAAATATATAAAAACAAAAGCAACTCTAACATATGAAGACTAAATAATACACTACTGAATGACCAATGAATGCTGAAGAAATCAGGGATGAAATAAAAAAATACTTAAGAGGTAAATGAGAACTGTGACACAACATATCAAAATTTCTAGGACACTAGGAAGGTGATTCTAAGAGGAAAATTCATTGCATTGAGCTCATTCATTAAAAGACAGAAAATCAACAAATAATTTTACATCTCAAAGTCCTAGAAAAAGAATAAATCAACAACAAAAGCAGCAGAGGACAGAAAATAATTAAAAAGTGTCAAAATCAATTAAATTGAAAAAAATTTTTCAAAAACTCCACAAAACAAAACTTTGGTTCTTTTGAAAAAGTACACGAAATTCATAAACCCTTACCCATGCTAACAAAGAAAAAGAGAGAGAGAGCCCAAATTACTAAAATTTGTGATGAAAAAGGAAATATTATCATAAATACCACTGAAATACAGACAATAATCAGAAGCTACTTTGAAAATCTATACTCCAAATAGAAAATCATGAAGGCATCAACCAATTTCTAGAGACATGTGACCTACCCAAATTGAATCAAGAGGACATAAAATTTAAATAGATCAATTTCAAGCAATGAAATTGAAAATGCCATCGGAAGCCTACCAACCAAGAAAAACCCAGGACCAGATGAGGATTCTCAGCTGAGTTCTACAAGACCTTCAAAGAAGACTTTACACCAATCCTCCTCCAATTATTTCATGAAATAGAAAAGGACAGAACCCTTCCAAACTCATTTCCATGAAGCTAGTATCACAGTGATACCAAAACCAGACAAAGACACATCAAGGAAAGAAAACTTCAGACCAATATCCCTGATGAACATTGATGCAAAAATTATCAATAAAATACTGGCAAAACGCATACAAAAACACATTAAAAGTATACTGCACCACGATCAACTGGGGTTCATTCCAGGGATGCAAGGTTGGTCCAACATACAAAATCAATAAATGTAATTTGCCACATCAATAGAATTAAAGACAAGAATCACATGATTATCTCAATAATGCAGAAAAAGCAGCTGACAAAAGCCAGCATCTATTCATATGCAAAACACTAGGAAAACTAGAGATAGTAGAAACCCCTGAGCATTGTAAAAGCTATATATTCTAAACCTGTAGCTAACATCATTCTGAATGAAGAAAAACTGAAAGCATTCCCTCTAAAAATTGGAACAAGACAGGGATGCCCTCTTTCACCACTCCTAATCAACAGTCCTTGAAACCCTAGCCAGAGCAGTTATACAAAAGAAAGAAATTAAAGGGATGCAAATAGGAAAAGAAGTTTATTTATTTGGTATCTTTTTATTAATGTATAAACTCAATGCTGTGAACTTTCTTCTTAGAACCACCTTCAAAGCATCCCAAAGATTTTGATATTGTGTATCACTATTCTCATTTACCTCTAAGTATTTTTTTTATTTCTCCCATGATTTATTCCGCTATTCATTCATCATTCAAAAGTATATTTTTATATCTCCAGGTTTTAGAGTGGGTTCTATTTTATTCGTATCATTGATTTCTAATTTCCTTCCATTATGATCTGATACAATGCAAGGTATTTTCTCTGGGTTTTTGTATTAAATAAGAATGTACATCATGGCCTAAATGTGGAGTATTTTATAAATTGTTCCATGTGCTGCTGAGAAAAAAGTGTATTGAGTCCTTGGTGGATGAAATATTCTATATGTATAGTGAAGTCTAAATAATTAATTATATTTATAATTCTCTAACTTCTTTAGTTTTTGTTTGGAAGAGCTAGCAAGTGATAAGAGAGGAATGTTAAACCCAATATTATTTTGTGGTGGTCTTTGTGATTCTTAATATTCAGAAAGTTTTTTATGACATACATAGATGCTCCATTGTTTGGGGCATAAATATTTGGGATCATTATTTCTTGTTGTTGTATGATTCCCTTCAGCAGTATTAAATGACCTTCCTGGGCTCTTCTGATTAACTTTGGGATGAAACTGTTTTACCTGATATGAGACTACAAATCCCTGCTTGTTTAGATCCATGGGAATAATGTTCCTTCCCCGCACCCCCATCTTTTCACCTTCAACCTGTGGATGTCTTTGCCTATGAGGTGAGTCCCTTGGAGACAGCATATTGTTGGGTCTAGTTTTTTAATCCAATCTGCCAGTTTATGACTTTTGACTTTAGAGTTAAGATGTTATTATTGAGAGATGAATTTATTTCCTGTCATTTTGATTTATTTCTAATGTTTAAATAGGATTCAGTTCTCCTTTGAGTGACTATTCCTCTAATGTAGTTCCCCCCTTTGTTGGTTTTTCAGGTTGTTTTTAATACTTTTTAGTTGTTGATAGTCCTTTATTTTATTTATTTTTATGTGGTGCTAAGGATTGAACCCAATGCCTCACACATGTGAGGCAAGCACTCTAACACTGGGCTACAGTCCCTGCCCTCACTTTTATTTTTTACTTCTTCATGAAATATTTTATTGAGATGTTGTGATGCAGGCTTTCTAGTTTTGAATTATTTTAACTTTTGTTTATCATGAAATGTTTCAATTTATCTTCAAGTCTTAAGCTTAATTCTGTTGAGTACCATATTCTTGGCTGGCATCCATTTTCTTTCAGAGCTTGGTATCTACTATTTATTCCAAGACCTCCTAGCTTTTAGGGTCTTGGTTGAAAAAGAAGTTCAGATTCAGATTGGCTTATCTCTAAATGTGGCCAGTCCTTTTTCTCTAGCATCTTTTAAATTTCTATCCTTTTTTCAGTGTTAGGCTCTTTCATAATTATGTATAATTTTGGATGTTTGAGGTCCTATATTCTTCCTTTCCAGTTCTTTCTTAACATTTGGGAAATTTTCTGATATTATTTCACTGAAAAGATAGTGTAATTCTTTGGTTTGTATTTCAGAGCCTTCATCTATCCCAGTGAATCTTAAATTTGGCCTTTTAATGTTATCCAGTATTTCCTGAATATACTCTGCATGGTCTCCTAACATATTCTGTCTATGGTAAAACTTTATTTTCAAGATTATACTTTGTGTTTGAGACCTGAAAACCTCCCTTCAAAATGGACTAGTTTATTGGTGATGCTTTCCATTGATTTTAGTTTGGTTTATTGATTCTTTCATTTTGAGGACTTGATTGAATCTTTTTCAGAATCTCTATATCCTTAATGAAGTAATTTTACACTTCTTGTATTTTCTCTATTATTTCACTCCTTACATCATTTTGTAGCTCATAGAATAGTTTACGAACTTTCTAAATTTCTTCTCTGGCATATCCTCCACTGTGGTGTCAATGAAGTCTATTGTTGAAACATTTTGGGTTGTTCGAGATACACTGTTCCCTTGCTTTTTCATATTATTTGTATGTCTGCCCATCTATCAGTGTGGTTCTGAAGCAGCAACTTTCTAACATGTGAACTTGTAACCTGAAAGTTTCCAGTACCCCATAGTTTATGGGGAGGCAAATAATATCAACAACCAATGCAAACAACATACAGCATTAAACTTAATTCCCACTATGGCATCTACAATGTTAATTCACACATGCACAAAAAAAAAAAAAAAAAAAACCCAAAAAATTAGGGTTATCAATTGCCATCATTAAAAACAATAAGTAAGCCTGTATTACATCTGGTATTAAATCAAACAAAAGGTGTCAAATATGGCATCAACAGCAATAATAAATGCAACAGTATGACTAATGGGGGCAAGTGCTCTATAAACCTATTAGTGCTGAAAGTCTTAAGAATAGAGTTAATTAAAAGAAAATAAATAGCTAGCAAAGAGTTCATACTTCAAAAGGTAAACAGAATGCAGAAGAGAGGTATAATGTGATGGTTATAAAAAAGGAAGACAAATAGAAGTAAAAAATTAAAGTAAGAGTTAACTTAAAGTGAGAACAACAGAATTTGGCTGTTAGAAGAAAGAGAAACAAGAGAACCAGAAAAATGCCAAACAGTACAAAACTAAACCAAAATATACTACTCAAAACTTCTAAACCTCAAAAGAAAAGGAAAGAAAAAATTACTACATTTTTTATTAAATGCTACAAATAAGAAAAAAGAAACAAATATGTATATACATATTTCTATGAACCAATCATCACACGCACACAGGAGAAAGAAAAAAGAAAAAAAAAAGAGATTCTTACCAAAAAATTAAGGAATCATTTTCACTGAGATGGTCAAAATTATCAGTGAGAATATATATTCACAATCTATGCTCCACTATCTTTCCATTTCTTCTTGAGCAATGTACTAAGCATGAGAGTAAGGGCCAATGGAATGTTAAACCCTTCCTCTTTTTGTGTTACTCACCAAGTTGCTAGTTAGGAGTTCAAAAATCCTCAACTTCCTTGACTAGTTTCAAGAACTATATTGAATAGAAGTGGTGAAATTGGACATACTCGTCTTGTTCCTGATTTTAAGGGAAAGATTTTAGTTTTTCTTCAATCAGTATGATAAGTTCCTTCTAGTTTCTCCAGTGTTTTTAACATGAATGGTTGCTGTATTTTATCAAAGGTCTTTTCTGCATCTATTGAGATGACCATATGATTCTTGTTCTTAATTCTATTTAGTGGTGAATTACATTTACTGATTTGTGTATACTGAACCAGTTGTGCATCCCTGGAATAAAGCAAACTTAATCATGGTGTATTATCTTCTTAATATTTTTTTAATGAGGTTTGCTAATATTTTATTAAGAATTTTTCCATGTATAGTCAGTGACACTACATGGAAAACTACTCTGCAATATTCCTAGATCATTGTCTGGTTTTGGCATATTATGGTTTAGATATGAGGTGCCCCCGACAAGAGATCAGGTATAAAACAATACAAGGTTGAGAGGATCCAAGATGGTGAACTAGAGGGAGGCTGCATTCCTTGTCACTCTGTAACTCGGGTCTCACTCAGAGGATATCTGTTTCTTGATGAGGCAGTTTTTGCTACTTATTGATTGATCCCCTGCTGTTTATCCCATTTGTCTACTGTGATCACCTGCAGTCTGCCAGCATATTGACTACTTTTTGAATGCAGATCGCTCACTGTCAGGGGCCTATCATCCACCATTTGCCTGCCTCCTGCCTGTCCATCACCTGCCTTTCACCTATCCATCACCCACCACCCGAGGTTCACCTCCCAATCATCTGACAGCAGTCAGCAAACTAGAGGGAGGCTAGTGGAACGCCAGCTGCCTGCTGCTGCCTGAAAGTTCACTATCACAGGACCTGCAGATTTGGATACACATAACTGCCACCATTTTGAGACAACAGCCAGGCCCCGCAGGACCTTTGGCCAGACTGAGCCCCGTCTCCATGATCCCTCAGCCCCGACTGATCACTCTCTGCTTCCGGGGCCCTCACATCGACTGCTCCCCTGCCACCAGAACCTCCAGACCGAATGACTGCACCCTAACACCAGGACGCCCAGACTGACTGACTGACTGTACTCTGCCTCCAGGATCCCGCAACCAGATCGAACACACCCCACCTCTAGAACCCCTGCACAACCACAACCCACCTCCAGGACCTCCAGCCAACCACACCCACACCCCAAGTAGCAGCTCCCCATTTGCCAACACATTTGGAAGCCACACCGACCATCTTGGATAATCCTGGAAGCTGTATCTCCATCATTAGGTGGTGCAAATCCCATCCTGAGATGGCTGCTGAGACTCGAAGCTCAGTGTAAGGTACCTCTCATACGTTAGGCTACTGAAGACTGGAAGGTTTGAATACTATATGACTGTTGTAGTGTAGATTTTCCTTTTTCTCCTTGTTGAAAATTTTTCAGTTTTTATTTATTTATTTTCTTGCTCTCTTTTCCTTTTGTTTACCTGTTCCCGCAGAGTCTCTTTCTCCCTTTTCACATACTAACAACCAATATCTTTTGATTACACTCTCACTCTATTATCTAGAACTTCTATATATTCTTTTCTTATCCCATTAACAGCTACATCCTACACCCCACCACAACCACTTTGTCCTCTATTACAAACTGCAGACCTTATTGCATATTTGTTATACTGAAGATAATAATTGAACTCATTCTGTTTATTTTAACTATATTGTTAATGTCTTCATACGGGCTATTTTGTCTAGGGTTGCATACTGTCTGAATTGGGCACTGCTGATATTGATCTCACACATAAAGAAAAGATTTTGGAAACCTATAGGGCCACTATAAGCCTATAGGGAAGAAACTGCAATACCCCAGATCTGCACTGCTAGAGGGGAAGATACATAAACAACATGAAAAAACAAGGGAAGAAAATGATCCAAACAAATCTAGATTCTATATTAATAGAATCCAATGATAGTATGTTAGAAGAAATGTCAGAAAAGGACTTGAGATTATACATGATTAAGATGATTCGCAAAGGATGATTTAAAAGAGCACATGCAGGTAATGAATGCTCATACCAATAAGCACTTGAAAGAGCAACTGCAGGAAGCAAAAGATCATTTCAACAAAGAGATAGAGCTTCTCAAAAAAATTAAAAAAAAACAAATGAAAATCCTTGAAATGAAGTAAACAATAAACCAAATAAAAAACTTAATGGAAAGCATCACCAAAAGACTAGTCCACATGGAAGACAGAACTTCAGACATTGAAGACAAAAATTTAATCTTGAAAAAAAAGTTGCCCAAACAGAGAAGATGGTAAGAAATCATGAACAGAATCTCCAAGAATTATGGATCATGAAAAGACCAAATTTAAGAATTATTGGGATTGAGGAAGGCACAGAGATACAACCCAAAGGAATGAACAACCTATTCAATGAAATAATATCAGAAAGTTTCTGATGAAAACTATCAGCAATGCGAAGAGAGAGCCTACAGAGTGGGAGAATATCTTTGCCACTCATACTTCAGATAGAGCACTAATTTCCAGAATCTATAAAGAACTCAAAAAACTCTACACCAAGAATACAAATAACCCAATCAACAAATGGGCTAAGGAAATGAACAGACACTTCACAGAAGAAGATGTACAAGCAATTAACAGATATATGAAAAAATGTTCAACATCTTTAGTAATAAGAGAAATGCAAATCAAAACTACCCTAAGATTCCATCTCACCCCAATTAGAATGGCGATTATCAAGAACACAAGCAACAATAGGTGTTGGAGAGGATGTGGGGAAAAAGGTACACTCATACATTGCTGGTGGGACTGCAAATTAGTGCAGCCACTCTGGAAAGCAGTGTGGAGATTCCTTAGAAAACGTGGAACGGACCTACCATTTGACCCAGCTATCCCACTCCTTGGCCTATACCCAAAGGACTTAAAATCAGCACACTACAGAGATACAGCCACATCAATGTTCATAGCGGCTCAATTCACAATAGCCAGACTATGGAACCAACCTAGATGCCCTTCAATTGATGAATGGATAAAGAAACTGTGGTATATATATACAATGGAATACTACTCAGCTATAAAGAATAATAAAATTATGGCATTTGCAGGCAAATGGATGAAATTGGAGAATATCATGTTAAGTGAGATAAGCCAATCTCAAAAATCCAAAAGAGGAATGATCTCACTGATAAGCGGATGATGACACTTAATGGGGGGTGGGAGTGGGACAAGAATGGCGGAAGGAGGGACTGTATAGAGGGAAAGGAGAGGTGGGAGGGGTGGGGGAGAAGGAAAAAATAAGGGAATGAATCAAACAACATTACTTTATGTAAATATATGAATATGCAAATGGTATGCTGTTACTCCATGTACAAAGTGAAACAACATGTATCCCATTTGTTTACAATAAAAATAAATATAAAAAAAAGAATTTACAAATAGAAAGCCTGCGCTACAGAATGTTCTCAACAAAATATTCTATGAGGAGGAAATGAAAAACAACAATGGAGGTCAGCAAAGGGAGGAACTAGCTTAGAGAAAAACCCACTCAAAGGAGAAACCAAGCCAAGTTAAAGACCAAAAATAAGCCCAAATGACTGGGAATACAAATCATATCTCAATAATCATATCTCAATAATAACCCTGAACATTAATGGCCTAAACTCATCAATCAAAAGTCATGGACAGGCAGAATGGATTAAAAAGAAGACCTAACAATATGCTACCTTCAACAGACTCATCTCATAGGGAAAAAATATCCACAGACTAAAGGTGAAAGGATGGGAAAAAACTTAACATGCACACGGACTCAGTACAAAAGCAGGAGTTGCCATCCTTACTTCAGATAAAGTGGACTTCAAGCCAAAGTTAGTCAGATGGGATAAAGAAGGACATTTCATATTGCTAGAGGGAAACATAAATCAGGAAGACATAACGATCATAAATATTTATGCCCCAAACAACGGTGCATCCCTGTACATCAAACAAATCCTTTCTCAATTCCAGGAATCAAATAGACCAAAACACAATAATTCTGGGTGACTTTAACACACCACTGTCACCACTGGATAGATCTTCCAAACAAAAACTAAACAAAGACACAACAGAACTCAGTAACACAAACAATAACCTAGACTTAACAGATATATAAATATATTCCATCCATGAACAAGCGAATACACTTTATCTCAGCAGCACGTGGAACCTTCTCGAATATAGACCATATGTTAGAAAATGCAAAACAATAGAGATACTGCTTTGTGTTCTATCAGATCATAATGGACTGAGAGTAGAAATCAATGACAAAATAAAAAACAGAAATTACTCCAACACCTGGAGACTAATAATATGCTACTGAATGAAACATGGATAACAGAAAACATCAGGGAGGAGATTAAAAAAAAAATTCTTAGAAGTCAATGAGAACAATGATACAACACATCAAAATCTCTGGGACACTATGAAAGCAGTACAAAGAGGAAAATTCAATCCATGGATGCATTCAGGAAAAGAATAAAAAGTCAACAACTAAATGACCTAACATTACAGATCAAAGCCCTAGAAAAAGAAGAACAGAACAACACCTAAAGTAGTAGAACACAGGAAATAATTAAAATCAGAGCTGAAATCAATGAAATTGAAACAAAAGAAACTATTCAAAAAATTAACAAAACAAAAAGTTGGTTCTTTGAAAAAGTAAACAAAATAGGAAAACCCTTAGCCACACTAACAAAGAGGAGAGAGAAAACTCAAATTACTAAAATTTGTGATGAAAACGGAAATATCATGACAGACACCACCAC
The DNA here is from genome assembly GCF_902686455.1 of Sciurus vulgaris. Taxonomy (NCBI): domain Eukaryota; kingdom Metazoa; phylum Chordata; class Mammalia; order Rodentia; family Sciuridae; genus Sciurus; species Sciurus vulgaris. The sequence goes on along the minus strand of NC_136470.1, from coordinate 116,063,569 downwards.
TGAGATACAGAACATAATGAGAAGCTACTTTGAAAATCTATATTCCAACAAAATAGAAAATACCAAAGACATTGACGAATTTCTAGAGACATATGCTCCTCCCAAACTGAACCAGGAGGACATACACAATTTAAACAGATCAATATCAAGCAATGAAATAGAAGAAGCCATTAAAAATCTACCATCCATGAAAAGCCCAGGACCAGATGGATTCTCAGCCGAGTTCTACAAGACCTTCAAAGAAGAACTCATTCCAATACTTCTCAAAGTATTCCAGGAAATAGACAAGGAGGGTACCCTACCAAACTCATTCTATGAAGCTAATATCACCCTCATACCCAAAATCAGGAAAAGACACATCAAGGAAAGAAAATTTTAGACCAGTGTCCTTGATGAATATAGATGCAAAGATCCTTAACAAAAGACTGGCAAAATGTATCCAAAAACATAGTAAGAAAATTATGCAACACGATCAAGTGGGGTTCATCCCTAGAATGCAAAGATGGTTTAACATCTGTAAATCAATAAACGTAATCCATCATGTCAATACACTTAAGGATAAGAACCATATAGTCATCTCAACTGACACAGAAAAAGTGTTTGGCAAAATACAACACCCCTTCATGCTCAAAACACTAGAAAAAATAGGGATAGTAGGAACATACCTGAACATTGTAAAGGCTATTTATGCTAAGCCCACAGCCAACATCATTCTTAATGGAGAAAACCTGAAACCATTCCCTTTAAAAATGGGAACAAGACAGGGAATGCCCTCTTTCACCACTTCTATTCAACATCATACTCAAAATATTGGCCACAGAAATTAGACAGACTAAAGAAATTAAAGGAATGCAAATAGGAAAAGAGGAACTTAAGCTGTCACTATTTGCTGATGACATGATTCTCTATTTAGAGGATCCAAAAAACTCCTCCAGAAAACTTCTAGACCTCATCAATGAATTCAGCAAAATAGCATGTTATAAAATCAACACACATAAATCTAAAGCATTTTTATACATAAACGATGAAAATCTGAAAGGGAAATGAGGAAAACATCTCCATTCTCAATAGCCTCAAAAAAATAAACTACTTGGAATCCATCTAACCAAAGAGGTAAACGATCACTAAAATGAAAACAATAAAACATTGAAGAAAGAAATTGAGGAAGACCTTAGAAGATGGAAAGATCTCCCATGTTCTTGTATAGGCAGAATTAATATTATGAAAATAGCCATACTTCCAAAGGCACTATACAGATTTAATGCAATTTCAATTAAAATCCCTATGACATTTCTCATAAAACAAAAAAGCAATCATGAAATTCATCTGAAAGAACAAAAGACCCAGAATAGCCAAAGCAATCCTGGGCAGGAAGAGTGATGCAGGCGGCATCACTATACCAGACCTTAAACTCTACTATAGGGCAATAGTAACAAAAACAGCATGGTACTGGCACCAAAATAGACAGGTAAATCAATGGTACAGGATAGAAGACACAGAGACATACCCACATAAGTACATTAACCTCATACTAGACAAGGGTGCCAAACACTTACAATGGAGAAAAGATAGCCTCTTCAACCTATGGTGCTGGGAAAACTGGAAATTCATATGCAGTAAAATGAAACTAAACCCTTATCTCACCCTGTACAAAACTCAACTTAATATGGATCAAGGATCTAGGAATTAGACCTGAGACCCTTCACCAAATAGAAGAAAAAGTAGGCCCGAATCTCCATCATGTTGGCTTAGGACCAGACTTCCTTAACAAGACCCCCATAGCACAAGAAAAAAAAAGCAAGAACAATAAATGGGATAGATCCAAACTAAAAAGTTTTTCCTCAGCACAGAAAACAATCAATAAGGTGAAAAGAGAGCCCACAGAATGGGATAAAATCTTTTCCACACACACTTCAGACAGAGCATTCATCTCCATGGTTTATAAAGAACTTAAAAAACTTTGCACCCAAAATACAAAGAACCCAATCAATAAATGGTCTAAGGAAATGAGCAGACACTTCACAGAAGAAGATATACAAGTGATCAACAAATATATGAAAAAGTGCTCATCATCCCTGGTAATTAGAGTAATGGAAATTAAAACCACCCTAAGATTTCATCTAACTCCAATTAGAATGGCTATTTTCAAGAACACAAGCAAAAATAAGTGTTGGCATGAATGTGGGGGAGAAAGGCACATTCATACATTGCTGGTGGAGTTGTAAATTGGTACAGTCACTCTGGAAATCAGTATGGAGATTCCTCAGAAAGCTTGGAATGGACCCACCATTTGACCCAGCTATCCCACTCCTCGGTTTATACCCAAAGGACTTAAAATCAGCATACTACAGTGATACATTCACATCAATGTCCATAGCAGCTCAATTCACAGTAGCTAGATTGTGGAACCAACCCAGATGCCCTTCAATTGATGAATGGATAAAGAAACTGTGGTATATATACACAATGGAATATGACTCAGCCATAAAGAAGAATAAAATTATGGTATTTGCTGGTAAATGGATGAAGCTGGAAAATATCATGCTAAGTGAAACAGGCCAAGCCCAAAACAACCAAAGGCTGAATGTTTTCTCTGATAAGTGCATGACCATATATAATGATGGGGGTGGCAGGGGGAAGAGAAGAATGAAGGAACTTTGGAAGGAAGAAATTTATTGGAGCATAAATTTTCAAAAAGGGGTGGGAGGGGGTGGGAATGGAAAAACAGTAGAATGAAACAGGCAGTATTACCCTATATATATGTATGATTACATGAATGGCATGAATATACATTGTGTACAACAACAGAAATGAAAAGCTGTATCCCATTTGTGTACAATGAATCAAAATGTGTCTGTAAAAATAAAAAATATTTTAATTAAAAAAAAAACAATGCAAGGTTTAGAGGTGGAATGATGGGATTATGAGAGTCTTAACCCAATCAGTAAATTAATCCCCTGATAGGGATTAACTGGGTGGTAATGGTAGAGAGGTTGGGTACAGTGGAGGAGGTGGATCCCTAGGGGTGTTCCTTTGGGCTTTATATGTTGTCCTTGTTGAGCAGAGCTCGCTCTCTCACTCGCTTGCTCTCACTCTCTCTGCTTCCTAGTGCCATGTTTCCAGTAGCCTTCCTCTGCCATATCTCAGGCCCCATGAAATGGAGTCAGCCATCTATGGACTGAGATTTCTGATGAGTCTCCAAATAATCCTTTTCTCCTCTAATTGTTCTTCTCATGTCTTTTGGTAATAGCAACAAAAACGCTGACTAAAACATGTTAGAAGATGTTTGGGGGTATTCCTTCCCTTTTAATTTTATGGAATAATTTGAGGAAGATTAGGATTAGTTCTTTAAAAGCCTGGTGAGAACTGCTGAGAATCCATCTGGTCCTGTACTTTTCTTTTTTGGTAGGCTTTTACTTGATGTTTCAATTCCATTACTTGATATTGGTTTCTTTAGCCCTTCTAAATCTTCCTGGTCCCTTTGGGGCAAGTCATGTGCATTTAGAAATCTGTCAATGTCATCTAGATTTTGCAGTTTATTGGAGCATAAATTTTCAAAATTGTTTCTAATGATCCTCTGGATTTCAGAAGTGTCTGTGGTAATATCTTCTTTTATGGGAGATAATAATTCTTACTGTGGAACAAATACAGGGCATTCAATGCATAGAGAATCAAGCCAGTCAACAAATTATGGTACTGTTATATTCTTAAAACTAATCTTGCAAAGAGAAATTTCCAAGTATGCTTACCTTATAAGATGGAAAGATCTACGCTAAGTCTGATTGATAATAAAGATGCTTTAAATAATTTATTTTATAAATCTTAAAGGAGATGTGATTAAAGGTCTATCTTTTCTTGGCTTTTGCTCCTGAACACTAACATCTTAGCAAGTGACCAACATGATGGTTTAAAAGAATAAATGTTGGTAAATAACTGAAGCACAGAAACATTAATATCCACTGTTTACCACCATGTTATTTTAAATAGAAGTGACACGTATACTTGCTTGAAAGAGCCTTTGACCAAAACAAAGTAACATCTGTTATTTGTAAATTTTCTTGTTCTAAAGAAAGCAGTTATGTTCTATGGATGTAAATTATGTTAAAAAAAGTATTAATTTCAAAAAAGAAGATATAACACTTTTAAGTATAAATACACCAAATGTCAGAGCCCCAAGTTTTATAAAACAAATACTGCAGGACATAAAGAGAGATAATCCCTAATACAATAATTATGGGTACCTTCAACACCTACTCAGGAACAGATAAATCTTCAAAACAAAAAGTGAACAAGAGACATCAGAGTTAAATTACATTATAAATCATATGGATTTAATAGACATCCACAGACTACTTCATAAAATAGCTGCAGAGTACACATCCGTGTTTTCATCAGCACATGAAACTTTCTCCAAAATAGATCACATTTTAGGCCATAAAGTAAATCTTAACAAATACAAAAAAAGAAGAAATAATTTCATATCATGAGACCGGAAGTGAAACTAGAAATCAACAGCTAAAGAAAATGCAGAAAATACATAAATACATACTAAACAATACACTTTCAAATGAGTAGTGGATCAAAGAAATCAAGGGGAAACTTAAAAATTCCTAGAATTAAATGAAAATACATATACCAGAACCTGTGGAACACAATGAAAGCAGTAATATACGAAAGGGAATAATTAATTTCCAAGATATATAAAGAACTCAAAAAAACTTAACACCAAAAGAAAACCAAATAACCCAAACAATAAATGGGCAAAGAAACTGAATAGTTACTTTACAGAAGAAATAGAAACGATAAAAAAAAAATGAAAAAATGTTCATCATCTCTAACAATTAGAGAAATGCATATTAAAACTACATTGAGATTCTATCTCATTTCAGTCAGGCACTATTCTGGGCTCTGGGGAATAGCAGTGATGAAAAATATTAAAATCTTGCATTTGTGGAGTTTAAAATTTCTAGGAATAGGTCATAGGCTAATAAAGATAAAAGATATGTTAATCAAATAAATGCTAAGAAAAAAATAAGGTTCTAGGGAACAGGTGTTTTATTTTTTTAAAGTAAACATGTCTGAAGGGAGATACTAAAGAACAACATGAAAGACGGAGTCCTAACGTGGAAAGGACAGGCAAGAGTGGAAGGACAACAAATGACTTGGTTAGTCTAAAAAATAAAAACTGTTAAGGAAAGGAAAGATATATTGGTACACTAATTTCGACCAAATAAAAATATAGTGCAATTCTGGGGTATTTGTGCTGCACAAAGATAGTTATGTCATACCCCATTATGGGTCAATGAGACATTAAGACAGAAAGATGGTGAAAAAAAACATAAGAGAGGTATCTTAGAGGAAAACTAACAGCATATAATGTAAACCTGTTTATTCAGCTGGAAAACTACACTCTGCAATAGCATAATTACAGATACCTTTTTTCTGCCTAGAACTACAAAAAAACGACATAAAAAATAATTAGCAATTATACACTGAGATCTGAAAAATGACAGTTTAAAATTATTCATGTTAAGTCACAAACCTAGAAAATGAACATGAAACAGGGTCATTAAGCACAATAGATAAGCTGAAACAAGTAATAAAGGGGTACTTTACATAAGACCAAAAAAAAAAAAAACCTTGTGATTTGCAAACAGTCCTTCACTGGAACTAATCACAAAACGTGCCAACACTCACAAAATGCTGGGCACCAAAGGGGAAACTTAATCTTCACTTATAATAGGAAAAAATGATAAAACCTCTAAGTCAATTCCCTTTTCTCTTAATAACTTAAATTCATACCTCCAGCACAGAAACACCCCTCAGAATTTGATGAAAGCCAAGATCATTTTTAAGAAACACACACATCAGTTCTTAAAGTCCAGAGAAAACAGACATTGATTTCTAAAGATTGCAAGCATATTGCACTCAGATCTTAAATTCCTTGAACTCCAATCTTAAATTCCTGGATTAAGCACTCAAAAAACTTCATGATTCTTTATAGAGAAAAACTCCTTTAGATCCTGCATCCACTGACATTAGTAAGAAGCCTCCAAGTATGAGCAAGGGAAATTTGTGATGAATTACTGGGTTTATTAGTTGAGAGTGTTAAAATCACCATTCTGCTCCAACATACACTTGGGTCATAAAATTTTAAAATATAAGATCCAGGTTTTCTGAGTAATCTTCATACTGCTTACTATAGTGGTTGTACCAATTTGCAGTCCCCCCCACAATGTATGAGCATACCTTTTTCCCCACATTCTCACCAACATTTATTGTTCCTTGTGTTCTTGAAAATTGTGATTCTGATTGCAGTGAAATGGAATCTCAAGGTAGTTTTAATTTGCATTTCTGATAAAAATGTCAAACATTTTTCCATGTATTTGTTGACTGATCGTATATCTTCTTCTGAAAAGTGTCTGTTCAATTCCTTTGCCCATTTATTGATTGGGTTTTTTTTTGTTTGTTTGTTTGTTTGTTTGTTTGTTTGTTTGTTTTTTAGTTCTTTGTATATCCTGGATATTAATGTTCCTTCTGGGGTATAGGTGGCAAAAACTTTCTCCATTCTGTAGGCTTTCTGTTCACATTCTTAATTGTTTTCTTGGCTATCAAGAAACTTTTTAGTTTGATACCACCCCATTTATTGACACTTGATTTTACTTCTTGAGCTTTAGGAGTCTTGTTGAAGAAATTGGTTCCTAAGCCAACATGAGGGAGAGTTGGGCCTATGTTTTCTTCTAGTAGGCTCAGGTCTAACGCCTAGGTCCTTGATCCACTTTTGAGTCTTGTGCAGGGTGAGAGATAGGGATTAAATTTAATTCTACTTCATATGGAACAACATCTCTAGCAATTAGAGAAATGCAAATTAAAACTACACTGATACCTCATATAAATGTATGACCAATGAGATCCTGCAATATGTATAATCAGAAAAATGAGAGATTACACTTCATTTATGTATGATCTATCAAAATGTATAAATGTATTCTACTGCCATGAACAACTAATTAGAACAAATAAAATAAATTTTTAAAAAACTACACTGAGACTCCATCTCACTCCAGTCAGAATGGCAATTATCAAGAATACAAGTAAAAATAAATATTGGTGAAGATGTGGGGAAAAGGGTTCACTCATACACAGCTGTTGAGACTGCAAATTGGTTCAACCACTGTGGAAAGCAGTATGGAGATTCCTCAGAAAACTTGGAATGCAACAACCATTTGACCCATATATTCCACTCCTCAGTAGGTACCCAAAGGACTTAAAATCAGCATACTACAGTGATGCAGCCACATCAATGTTTACAGTGACTCAATTCACAATACCTAAGCTATGGAACCAATCTAGGTACCCTAGAGATGAATGGATAAAGAAAATGTGATATATATACACAATGGAATATTACTTAGCCATAAAGAATAATTAATTTATGGCATTTGCCAGTAAATGGATGGTAATAGAGACTATCATGCTAAGTAAAATAAGTCAGTCCTCCCCCAAAAAAAAGAGCAAACGTTCTCTCTGATATGTGAATGCTAACACACAATAAGGGGCAGGGAGGAAGAAGAGAAGTTCATTGGATTTGACAAAGGGGAACAAAGGGAAGGGAGGGGAGATAGGAACAGGACAGATAGTAGAATGAATCAGACATAACTTTCCTATGTTCATATATGAATATGTGACCAGTGAAATGCCGTATTGTATACAAGAAGAATGGGATCCTAATGAAAATAAGTTATAGTCTATGTATATATGTCAAAATACACTCTACTCTCATTTATATCTAAAAGGAACAAATAAAAAACCCACTTTTACCAAGAAAAGAAATACATATAAGTTCCAAAAGAAACTAGCTAAACACAAGCATAGAACTTCACTCCTCACTAAAACCACAGTTAGGAAGAATTTGTCTACAAAATGGTGGAAAAAGAGTTTCCAGGGTTCATTCCCTCAAAGAAATATCAATTTGAACAACCACCCAAGCACAAAAATACCTTAACAAGAGCTAAGGAATCAATACAAGCAATTACAGCACCTACACACAGCAAAAAATATGAAAAGATGCACTGAAGAACATAGGAAGGAAAGTTTCACATCACTCACCTCACCCCTTCCTCCCAAGTCTATGCAACAAGGACAGAGATAACTCTCTCCTTGTAGGGTTAGGGAGTGAGGTAACCAACTGACTCCATTATTGATCCCAGTCCTGGCCCAAGTGAACCCTGATACCAAGCCAGCCTCCACAGACCAAGGTTCCAGACCAGGTGCGACACCAGGCCCAAGGACTCAGGCTCAAGGCCCACTGCAGTGACAGGTTCGCTGCTGGCCCCCACAAATCCTGGTTCCATGCCAGTACCAACCCAGTTTTCCAGGCTATCCCTCACAGATCATGGAGTTTCTATAGACTCAGGTTCCAGGATAGCAACCATAAATCCAGGCTCTAGGTCTGACACCATATACTCAGGCTCCAAGCCAGCCTCCAAGTACCTAGGGACTCCAGCACCAAGCCAGTCTCCATGGTATCCAGCCCCACACCAACACCTGCATACCCACGTTCCAAGTCCACTCCTGAGGACTAGGGCACCAGACCAGCTCCTATGGAAAAGGAAGGCAAGGCCCACCCAACCTCTAATCAAAGTACCAATCTAGGCTACACAAGAACTCTGGTGGCAAACCCCCCTGCACACCTCCCAGATGGCCTCCCCAGAATTGCTAGACTTACTGGCTGGTGAATGGCTTACCCTGCCACAACCAGCCTGTAAAGAATGCAAGAAATGCCTACTTCTTCAAATGCAAATATCAATGCAAGGGCAAAAGGATCACAAATAATAAAGGAATTCTGACACCACCACCAAATGAGTAAAATAAAGCACCATTGCCTGACTCTAAAGAAATGGAGAACTACAACTTACCTTGCCAATCTAAAATAATCATCTAAAAGAAGTGTTGTGGTTTGGATGTGAGGTGTCCCCCAAAAGCACATACGTGAGACAATGCAAGAGGGTTCAGAGGAACAATGATTAGGCTGTGAGAGTCTTAACACAATCAGTGAATTAATCCCCTGATAGGGATTAACTGAATGGTAACTGAAGGCGGGTAGGGTGTGGCTGGAGGATGTGGGCATTGGGGGTGTGGCTCTAGGGTATGTATTTGTGTCTGGCAAGTGTAGTCTCTCTTCCTCTCGCTCTGCTTCCTAACCATCATGTAAGCCACTTCCCTCTGCCACACCCTTCAGCCATGATGATCTCCCTTACCTCAAGCCTCAAGGAATGGAATCAGTCTTCTATGGACTAGGACCTCTGAAACTGTTGAGTCCTCAAACTCTTCCTCCTCTATAATTGTTTTGGTTGGGTCTTTTAATACAGCGTTGAAATAGCTGGCTAGAATAAGAAGCTAAAAGATTACAAAGACAACTAATGATATCAGGAAAAGAATACATGAACAAAATAAATTGAAGAAAAAGAAAAAATCTGAAGCTAAAAAATACAATGACCAAACTGAAAAACTGCATAAGAATTCAATAGCATTCTCAATCAACCAGAAGATAGGATTAATGAGCTCAAAGATACATCATTTGAAATTAGTAAGTAGACAAAAAAAAAAAAGAATAAAAAAAGGAGCGAAGAAAGCCATAAGAATTTATGTAACACTATAAGATGAACCAATATGTAAATTTACGAACATTTCAAAAGGAACACAGAAAAATAGACAAAAAACTTGAACTAATGACAAAAAATATTCTCCTGTTCTGCAGAAATGAACACTCATATCCATGAACCCCAAAGAATCACACAAAGATTAAAAACAGAGTTCTTCATTAAGATTGCCTTAACCCAATAGGTGAATTCATTCCCTCCACCACACTCTTCCACAATGATATTCTGCCTCTCTTATAGTCCTGAGGAATGAAGTTGGCTGTCTATGGACTGAGACTTCTGAAACTGTGAGCCCCCAAATAAACTTTCCTCCTCTAAAATGTTCTTGTCAGGTCTTTTAACCATAGCAGCAAAAATACTGACTAAAACACAGATTATAATCAAATTCTTAAAACTCAAAGACAAAAAAATTTTAAAAATAGTAAGAGTAAAGTGATCATGATTTAGAAGCTATCCTCCATAAGACTATATCAGCAGATTTCTCAGTAGAAATCTTGCGGTCCAGGAGATAAGTGAGATTATATATTCAAAATTCTGAAAAAAAAAAAACTGCTACAAATGTACTGTACTGAGAAAAGTTGACCTTCAGAAATGGGAGATAAAATTTTCCCAGACAAGGCTAAGATAGTTCATAATCATTAGAACTACCTAACAAGGAATATTAAAGGGAGTTCTTCAAAGTGAAAGAAAAAGATGCTAACAAAATGAAAATTTATTCACAGCACAATTCTCAATATCTAAATTATGGAATCATCCAAGGTTTCCATCAACAGGTGGATTTTTTAAAATATAAGGTGTGTATACACACACACACACACACACACACACACACACACAAAATGGGCTATTATTGAGTCAAATAGAAAAAAGAAATCATGTTATTTTCAGGAAAATGGATGGAACTGTAGATCACTATGGTAAGTAAATAAGCCAGATTCAGAAAGACATGTATCATGTGTTACCTCCTATGTGGAATATAGGAGGATAAAAAAGATGACATCAAACTATTAGAGAAGAGGAAGAATACAGCAAGAGGGGGGTAAGGGCAGAAAGTGATCAAAATATGTTTATGCATGAGTAAATATGCCACAATGAAACCCATTATTCTGTAAAATTAATATGCTCTAATAAAAATACACATTAAATATAAAGCAACAAAGACATGAATATACTCAAATTCAGAATAATCATGTAATGGTAGTATGTAAGTCACTTTTAACTCCACTATAAAGATTAAAAGACAAAGAATTTAAAATAACTGTTACTCCAAAAATTTTTAATGGATATACAATATATAACAATATAAATTGTGATATAAAATATAAGGACACCATGTGGGATTTTATGTTTAACTGACAAAAAAACTGTATGTGCTTATTGCCTATGGTATGTGATTTTGAACTATTATATATTGTGGAATGTCTAAACCAAGGTAAGTATTACCTTACATACTTATCTTTATGTATGTGTGATGAGAACAACATAAAGTATTCCCTTAGCACTTTTAAGAGTAAAAAAATACATTGTTACTAACTATACTTACCATGTTATAAGTGTAGAATTTTTATATGTTGTCCCAGTTATCACCTATAAATAGACTCATTTTAAGCCTCCAACATCAAGAAAAATATCCATAGTGATACACAAAAAAAAAAAAAATAGAAAGGATTCAAAGAATACCAGAACAAATAACCCTCAAGTCACAAAGACTGAAAAGAAAAAAAAAGGAACAACAAAAGACAACAAGCAAAATATCAAAATAGCTATCAATAATTACTTTAAATATGAATGAACTAAACTCACCAGTCAAAAGATACAAAGCAGTTTAATGGACTAAAGAAACAAAATCAAACTTTATGTTTCCTGTAAGAGACTCACTGCGTTTAGATTTAGGGATACAAATAGTGTGGCACTGAAGATATGGAAAAGGATAATCTACCTAAATGGAAACAAAAAGAGCAGGGATAGCTAAATTTATGTCAGACAAAAAAGACTTTAATCAGAAACTGTCACAAGACAAAAATATGGAATGATAAAGGGATCAATTCATCAAGAAGTTGGAACAATAGCAAATATGTATGTATCCAACATTAAAGCACCTTAATACATAAAGCAAACATTAACAGATCTAAAGGGAAAATTAGATGCCAATACAATAATAGTAGGTAACCTCAATACACCACTTTCAACAATGGATTTGCCATCCAGAGAGACAATTAATAAAGAAAGAGCAAACCTAAAGAACACTATTGAACAAACTGACCTAAAAGATATACACAGAATATTCCATTCAAAAGTAGCAAAATAAACTTTTCAAGCACTCAAGACATTCTCCAGGATATATTATGTTAGGGCATATAACAAGTCTTAATAAACTTAGGACTGAAATCAAATATATTTTCTCTTTTTATTATAATTAACACATATTAATAGTACAAACTAATTGGATTCACTTTGACATTTCAATATATGCACATACTATGAAATGATCATGTCTTTCCACCCTTCCTCTTACATCCCTTCCTTCCCCCTTCCAGAAGTACCCTTCCCAGCCCCTAGTAATTCCTCTTCTACTTTCCGATCAACTTTTTTCATAAAGTTTCCACATATGAGAGAAAACGTGATAATGTCTGTGTCTGGCTTATTTCACCTAACACAAAGTATACCAATTCCATCCATTTTCCTGCAAATGACAGGATTTCAATTCTTCTTTTATGGCTGAATAATTCTCCATTGTATGTAGTATATTTACTCTATTCCTTAATCTGCTGAAAGGCACCTAGGCTAATTGCGTATCTTGGTTGCTGTAAATAGTGCCACAATAAACATGGGTATGCAGGCATCTCTTTTGCATGCTGACTTCATTTTCTTTGAGTATAAATCCAAAAATGGGACAGCTGGATCACATGGTAGTTCTATTTTAACTTTTTTGAGGAACTGGTTTCAGTAATGGTCATACTATTTTACATTTCCATCAACAACGTAAAAGAATTCCCTTTTCTTCACATCCTTGCCAATACTGTGGTTTTGTGTTTTGGTTTGGTTTTTTTAATAGCCATTCTAACCAGGGTGAGACAGAATCTCACTGCAGTTTTGATTTGCACTTCCCTGAAGGCTAATGGTACTGAGCATTTTTTCATACAGCTCTTTCTTTTGATATGTGTCTACTACAATAATTTGCCCATTTTTAATTGGATTACTTATTTTTGTTTACATTTTTTGGGTCCTTATATATTCTGGATATTGATCCTTCCTCAATGAATAGCCAACAAAGATTTTTATCCCACTCTGTAGATCTCCTCTTCACTCTGTTGCTTCCTTTGTTGTGCAGAACCTTTATAATTTGATGTAATCCTATTTGTCAATTCTTTTGTTTCCTGTGCTTTTGGAGTCCTAACCCAAGAAATCACTGACTATACCAGTATCTTCAAGTGTTTCCCCTATGTTTTACTCTAGAAGTTTCAGAGTTTCAGATCTTACATTTGGGTTGATTTTTGTGCAGGGTGAGAGGTAGGGGTCAAACTCCTATCTTCTATCTTCTATCTGCATGTGGATATCCACTTTTCCCAGCATCATTGTTGAGGATGATTTGTTGTCCTTTCTCCAATGTACATTTTTTTTTCACTTCTGTCAAGAATTAACTGGCTGTGGATTTACTTCTAGGTTCTCTATTCTGTTCCACTGGTCTATATGTCTGTTTTTTATATTAATACTATATAGATTTAATTATGGCTCTGTAATAAGTCTTAAAATTGCATATTGTGATGCCTCCAGCTTTGCCTTTTAGTTCAAATTTGCTTTGGCTAAACATTCAGGGCCTTTTGCCCTTCCATATGAATTTTAGAATTGCTTTTTCTAATTGTGTGAAGAATGTCATTGAGTTTTGATAGGAAGTACATTGTATCTGTATATTGCTTTAAGCACTATGGACACTTTAACAATATTAATATTTCTAATCCATGAACACAAAAGATCTTTCTACCTTTTTAGTATCTTCTTTCAAGTATCTTTTATGATAACAATGATATGAAATTAGAAATCAACAATAGGAAGAAAATTAGAAAATTCACGAATATGTGGAAATTTTAAAACATACTTTTTGAACAACGAATGATTCCAAAAGGAAATTTTTTTATTTTTTATTTTTATTGTAAACAAATGGGATACATGTTGTTTCAGTTTGTACACGGAGTAACAGCATACCATTTGCATATTCATATATTTACATAGAGTAATGATGTTTGATTCATTCTGTTATTTTTTTCCTCCCCCCCACCCCTCCCACCTCTCTTTTCCCTCTATACAGTCCCTCCTTCCTCCATTCTTGTCCCCCTCCTACCCCCCATTAAGTGTCATCATCCGCTTATCAGTGAGATCATTCCTCTTTTGGATTTTTGAGATTGGCTTATCTCACTTAACATGATATTCTCCAATTTCATCCATTTGCCTGCAAATGCCATAATTTTATTATTCTTTATACCTGACTAATATTCCATTGTATATATATACCACAGTTTCTTTATCCATTCATCAATTGAAGGGCATCTAGGTTGGTTCCATAGTCTGGCTATTGTGAATTGAGCAGCTATGAACATTGATGTGGCTGTATCTCTGTAGTGTGCTGATCCAAAAGGAAATTTTTAAAACTTACACAAAAACAGAAATAGAGGATACCAAAACACATTAGATGCACCAAAAGCAATTTTTAAAAGAAAAATTATATCAAATGCCTACCTAAAGATAAGACAGGGCTGGGGTTGTGGCTCAGTAGTAGAGTGTTTGCCTCACGTGTAAGGCAAGGGGTTTGATTCTCAGCATTGCATTAAAAAAAATAAATAAAACAAAGGTTTTTTTTTTTTTTTTAAAGAGCAAGACAAAGATAAAACAGGGTAAGATCAAAAAAAAAAAAAAAAAAAAAAGACAAAAATCTCAGGCAACTTAGCTTTAAAAAAGAAAATGAAGAACAAACTAAGACCAGTCAGCAGAAGGGAAGATAGATATAACAAATATCAGAGAATAAATAAATGAAACAGACTAGAGAAAATAGAAACAATTCATCAAAAATTTTTTTAGAAATAATAAAGAACTAAGCAAATCTTCATCTAGACTAATTTAAAAAACAGTCTCAAATACATATATATAAATAACATGTGTATATATCGTCTCAAATATATATACATAACATATGCATATATAATATATATATATTAAAGAGGAGAAATTATAAATGATGTCACAGCAATATAAGGGACCATAAGAGACAAGTTCATGCTAACAAATTTTATAACCTAGACAAAATGAAAAAAAATCCTAGAAACAGAACTTACCAAGACTGAATCATGAAGAAATACAAAATATAAACAGACATAACAAGAAAGGAAACTAAATCAATAATCAAAAACTTCTGAAAAAAGGAAAGCCAAAGACCTCATAACATAGTTGTGGTGAATTCTCACAAACACATAAAGAATTAATGTGAATCCTCCTCCAACTCTTCCAAAATACTGATGAGGTGGGAATACTTTCAAACTTATTTTACAACGCTAGCATTACCCTGATAACAAAGCCAGACAAGTTAAATATGAGAAAAATTATAGACCACTACCCTATTGAAGACACATGCAAAAATTCTCAACAAAATAATAATAAATCAATTCTAGTAAACCAATGCAACAGTATAATAAAAGGCTCATAAACCATCACATGGAATTTATCCCTGAGATGCAAGAACGGCCAATCAGTAAACATGATACACCACATGTAATGAAGGATAAAAAGCATGTGGTCATCTCAAAAGATGTAAAGAAAACATTTAAAAAATTACAAACATCCTTTCATGATAAAAATTTCCAACAACTAGGTAAAAAATATACCTCAATACAATAAAATACACAAAGCAAGCCCACAGTTAATGTCCTACTCAAAGATAAAAAGTTGAGCTTTTTCTCTAAGAAACAAGACAAGGATGCCTATTCTCACCACCTTTATTCAAAAGAATATTGAAAGTTCTAGCCACAGTAATTAGACAAGAGAAAGAAATAAAAAGCACCCAATAGAGAAGAATAAATAAAATATCTGTTCACATATAATATAATGTGTAGAAAACTCTAAAGCAAAGTAGAAGTGAATATATTCGGTAAAGTTATAGGATACAAAGTCAACATACAAAACTCAGTAGCATTTGTCTACACTAACAAATGAACTATCCAAAAACAAAATCAAGAAAACAATTCCACTTACATGAGTGAAAAAAAGTAAAATACCTGAAAATGTTTAACCAAGGAGGTGAATGATTTATATACTGAAAACTATGAAACACTGATGAAAGAAATTAAGATGACACTAATAAACACATTCTATGTTAATAGACTAGAATAGTGTTAAAAATGTCCTAATTACCCAAAACAAAATGCAGATTCAATTCCTTTCCTATCACAATTCCAATGACATTTTCACATAACAATAGAAAAACCAATCCTAAAATGTGTATGGAACCACAAAAGATCCCAAGTAACAATCATCAGCTAAAAGAACAAAGCTACAGGCATGATACTATATTTAAAAATTATATGCATGTAGTATATTTTTAAATGTACTACACGGTTATAACAATCAAACCAGCATACTATTGGTCTAAAATCAGACATATAGGCCAATGGAAAAAACTAGTGAGTTCATACAGTATACTGATTTTAGATTTTTTGAATATATACCAAGGAGTGGGATAGCTGAGTCATACAGTGGTTCTGGTCCTAGTTTTTTTAAGAAATCTCCATAGAGCTTTCCAGTGTGGTTGCACTAATTTGCAGTCTCATTAACAATGTATAAGTATACCTTTTTCCACACATCCTCCCTAACACTTATTATTATTTATATTTTTGATAATTTCCATTCTGATTAAAGTGAGTTGAAATCTCACTGTGGTTTTGATTTCCCTAATGGTTAGTGTTGTTGTTTTAACATTTTTTTCATATATCTGTTGGCCATTTGTATTTCTTCTTTTGAGAAGTGTCTGTTCAGTTCCTTTGCCCATAGCAGCATAATTCACAATAGCCAGACTATGGGACCAACCTAGGTACCCTTCAACAGATAAATGGATAAAGAAAAGAAAATGTGGTTTATATACACAATGGAATATCATCCATTCATGCAAAAGAATGATACTGTCCTTTGCTGGTAAATGGATGAAACTGGAGACTATAATGCTAACAGAAATAAGTCATACTTAAAGTCAAGGGTCAAATATTTTCTAAGATATGCAGAACTAGTCTAAAACTAAGGGATAGAAGACAAAGAAGAAATGAGGGAGATTCCATCAAAATAAAAGAAAGATCAGGGAAACAGAAGAAGGGGATTGAAGGGAAGAGAGGATGGAGAGGATAATGGAATGAATCTGACCTAACCTTCCACTGGAGATATATGAATATACTATATTCAATCTCATTCTTATGTATATCCACAAGACACTAATTTAAGAAAATATAAATAAATATAAAGACCAGTTGTGTAGAAAAAAGGGAATGGGGAATGGTGGATAAGAAAGACAAGAGTAAGTGCTGGGAACTTAATGGGAGCAAACTACACTCGAAGCATTTATAATTAGGTCAAAATAAATCCTAATGTCATGTATAACTATTATGAATCAATTAAAAGAGAGCACTCAGAAACAAATTCACATACTTAGGATCAACTGATTTTTCCATTTGTTATTTTTAGATATACATGACAATAGAGTGTATTTTGATATATTATATATATGGAATACATCCCATTCCAATTAGAATCCCATTCTTGTGTTTATACATAATGTGGACTTACACTGCTCCTGTGTTCATACATGAGCAAAGGAAAGTTAAGTCCAATTCATTCTATTGTCTTTCCTACTCCCATCCCTTTCCCTTCGTTTCATTCCCCTTCGCCCAATTCAGTGAACTTCTATACTTCCCTTCCCTACCCTCCCTTGTTGTGGGTTAGAATCCATGTATTTGAGAGAATATTCAGCCTTTGGTTTTGTGGAATTGGTTTATTTCACGTAGCATAATATTCTCCAGAGAGATCCAAGATGGCGGACTAGAGTGAGGCTGCATTTCTTGTCGCTCCTTACCTCCAGTTTCAAGCAGAGGATATCTGTTCCTCGGCAAGGCAGTTTTTGCTGCTTATATATCCCCTGCTGTTTACCCCATTTGTCTGCTGTGATCACCTGCAGTCTGCCAGCATATAAACGCCTTTTTTGAGTGCAGATTGCTCACTGTCAGGCATCTATCATCCGCCATTTGCCTGCCTCTCGCCTGTCCATCGCCTGCCTTACTCCTACCCATTACCCAATGCACGAGGTTCACCTCCTGATCGTCCGACAACAGTCAGCAAACAGATTGCCAACCGCCAGTGGAGCACCAGCTGCCTGCTGCTGCCTGGAAGTTCACTGTTACAGTACCTGCAGTTTTGATTACATGTGGCTGCCACCATTTTGAGACAACAGCCAGGCCCCGTGGAACCCCTGACCAGACTGACTGAGCCCTGTCTCCAGGATGCCTCAGCCCAACCGATCACTCCCTGCCTCTGGGACCCTACATCGACTGACTGCTCCCTGCCACCAAGACCACTAGACCAACTGACTGCACCCTATCACCAGGACCCCAGAACGACTGATTGCAACCAGCCTCCAGGATTCCACAACCACACCAAACACACCCGACATTCAGGATCCCTGCTTGACCAACCGCATCCCGCCTCCAGGACCTACTGCTGACCACATCCACCCCCTGAGCTGCAGCTCCCCATGTGCCAACACGTTTCAAAGGCAGAGCAGCCATCTTGGATAATCCTGGAAGCCATAGCTCCAATCTTTAGGTGGGGCAAAACCCATCCTGAGATGCCCACTAGAGGCTTGAAGCTCATTGTCAGGTACCTCTCATGCATCAGGCTACGGAACTCTGGGAGGTTTCATTATGAAAAGACTGTTATACTGTACATTTTCTTTTTTTTTTCCTTATTTAATACATTTAAGTTTTTATTTCTTTAATTTTCTTGCTCTCTTTTCCTTTTGTTAACATGTTCCCGCAGAGTCTCTTTCTCCCTTTTTTGAATGCTAATATCCAATTTCTTTTGATTACACTCTCATCCTATCTATTATCTAGAACTTCTGTATATTCTGTTCTTATCCCATTAACAGCCACATTCTATATCCCTCTGCATCCTCTTTGTCCTCCATTTGAAACTGCAGACCTTATTGCAAATCTGTTTGTTATACTGAAGATAATATTTGAACTCCTTCTGTTTCTTATGACAATTTTGTTATTGTCCTCATAGGGGCTATTTGGTCTAGGATTGCATAGTGTCTGAATTGGGCACTGCTAATATTGATCTCCCCTTAAAGAAAAGGATTTGGAAACCTATAGGGCCACTATAAGCCTTCAGGGGGAAATATGCAATACCCCAGATCTGCAGCGCTAGAGGGGAAGATACATGAACAACATGAAAAAACAAGGGAAGAAAATGATCCAAACAAATCTAGATTCTATAGTAATAGAATCCAATGACAGTATGTTAGAAGAAATATCAGAAAAGGACTTCAAATTATACATGATTAAGATGATTCGCAAAGCAAAGGATGAGAAAAGAGAGCAAATGCAGGCAATGAATGATAATACCAAGAAGCTGAAAGAGCAACTGCAGGAATCAAAAAATCATTTAAACAAAGAGATAGAGATTCTCAAAAAAAAAAAAAAAAAAAAAATCCTTGATATGAAGGAAACAATAAATCAAATAAAAAACTCAATGAAAAGCATCACCAAAAGACTAGACCACTTGGAAGACACAACCTCAGACAATGAAGACAAAATATTTAATCTTGAAAAAAAAGTTGCCCAAACAGAGAATATGGTAAGAAATCATGAACAGAATCTCCAACAACTATGTAATATCATGAAAAGACCAAATTTAAGAATTATTGGGATTGAGGAAGGCACAGAGATACAAACCAAAGGAATGAACAACCTATTCAATGAAATACTATCAGAAAATTTCCCAAACCTGAAGAATGAAAGGGAAAATCAAATACAAGAGGCTTACAGAACACCATATGCACAGAATCACAACAGATCCACACCAAAGCACATTATAATGAAAATGCCTAACATTCAAAATAAAGATAGGATTTTGAAGGCCGCGAGAAAAAAGCATCAGATTACATATAGGGGGAGACCGATACAGATAGCAGCAGACTTCTCAACCCAGACTCTAAAAGCTAGAAGGGCCTGAAACAACATATTTCAAGCTCTGAAAGAACATGGTGGCCAACCAAGAATCCTATACCCAGCAACACTAACCTTCAATTTGAAGATGAAATAAAATCCTTCCATGATAAACAAAAGTTAAAAGAATTTACAAATAGAAAACACTACAGAACTTAAAAACCAAAAATAAGCCAAATGACTGGGAATAAAAATTATATCTCAATAATAACCCTGAACATTAATGGCCTAAACTCATCAATCAAAAGACATAGACAGACAGAATGGATTAAAAAGAAAGACCCAACAATATGCTGCCTGCCAGAGACTCATCTCATTGAAAAAGACATCCACAGACTAAAGGTGAAAGGATGCGAAAAAACCTACCACGCACATGGACTCAGTAAAAAAGCGGGGGTTTCCATCCTTATATCAGATAAAGTGGACTTCAAGCCAAAGTTAGAAGTGATAAAGAAGGACATTTCATACTGCTTAAGGGAACCATAAATCAGGAAGACATAACGATAGTAATTATTTATGCCCCAAACAATGGTGCATCCCTGTACATCAAACAAATCCTTCTCAATTTCGGGAATCATATAGACCACAACACAATAATTCTGGGTGACTTTAATGCACCACTGTCACCACTAGATAGATCTTCCAAACAAAATCCAACCAAGAAACCATAGAACTCAATAACACAATCAATAACCTAGACTTAATAGACATATATAGAATATTCCATCCATCAACGAGCAGACTCACTTTCTTCTCAGCAGCACATGGAACCTTCTCGAAAATAGACCATATGGTATGCCACAAAGCAGCCCTTAGGAAATGCAAAAAAATAGAGATACTGCCTTGTGTTCTATCAGATCATAATGGACTGAGAGTAGAAATCAATGACAAAATAAAAAACAGAAATTACTCCAACCCCTGGAGACTAAATAATATGCTATTGAATGAAACATGGATAACAGAAAACATCAGGAAGGAGATAAAAAAATTCTTAGAGGTCAATGTGAACGACGACACAACATATCAAAATTTCTGGGACATTATGAAAGTGGTACTAAGAGGAAAATTCATTGCATGCAGCGCATTCCAGAAAAGAATGAAAACTCAACAACTAAATGACCTAACATTACACCTCAAAGCCCTAGAAAAAGAGGAACAGAATAACAGCAAAAGTAGTAGAAGACAGGAAATAATTAAAATCAGAGCTGAAATCAATGAAATTGAAACAAAAGAAACAATTCAAAAAATTGACATAACAAAAAGTTGGTTCTTTGAAAAAGTAAACAAAATAGATAAACCCATAGCCACACTAACAAAGAGGAGAGAGAAAACTCAAACTACTAAAATTCGTGATGAAAAAGGAAATATCATGACAGACACCACCGAGATACAGAACATAATGAGAAGCGACTTTGAAAAATCTGTATTCCAACAAAATAGAAACTACCGAAGACATTGACAAATTTCTAGAGACATATGCTCCTCCCAAACTGAACCAGGAGGACATACACAATTTAAACAGATCAACATCAAGCAATGAAATAGAAGAAGCCATTAAAAATCTACTATCCATGAAAAGCCCAGGACCAGATGGATTCTCAGCCGAGTTCTACAAGACCTTCAAAGAAGAACTCATTCCAATACTTCTCAAAGTATTCCAGGAAATAGAAAAGGAGGGTACCCTACCAAACTCATTCTATGAAGCTAATATCACCCTCATACCCAAAACCAGGAAAAGACACATCAAGGAAAGAAAATTTTAGACCAATATCCTTGATGAATATAGATGCAAAGATCCTTAACAAAAGACTGGCAAACCGTATCCAAAAACATAGTAAGAAAATCATGTAAAACGATCAAGTGGGGTTCATCCCTGGAATGCAAGGATGGTTTAACATCTGTAAATCAATAAACGTAATCCGTCATGTCAATAGACTTAAGGATAAGAATCATATGGTTATTTCAATTGATGCAGAAAAAGCATTCGACAAAACACAACACCCCTTAATGCTCAAAACACTAGAAAAAATAGGGATAGGAGGAATATACCTGAACATTGTAGAGGCTATTTATGCTAAGCACATGGCCAACATCATTCTTAATGGAGAAAAACTGAAACCATTCCCTTTAAAAACGGGAACAAGACAGGGATGTCCTCTTTCACCACTTCTATTCAACATTGTCCTTGAAACTCTAGCCAGAGCAATTAGGCAGACTAAAGAAATTAAAGGGATATGAATAGGAAAAGAGGAACTTAAGCTGTCACTATTTGCGGATGACATGATTCTATATTTAGAGGATCCAAAAACCTCCTCCAGAAAACTTCTAGACCTCATCAATGAATTCAGCAAAATAGCAGGCTATAAAATCAAAACTCATAAATCTAAAGCATTTTTATATGCAAGCAACAAAACATCTGAAAGGGAAATGAGGAAAACAACTCTATTTGCAATAGCCTCAAAAGATAAAATACTTGGGAATCTATCTAACCAAAGAGGTAAAAGATCTCTACAATGGAAACTACAAAACATTGAAGAAAGAAATTAAGGAAGACCTTACAAGATGGAAAGATCTCCCATGTTCTTGGATAGGCAGAATTAATATTGTCAACATGCCCATACTACCAAAAGTGCTATACAGATTCAATGCAATTCCAATTAAAATCCCAATGATGCACCTTACAGACATAGAGCAAGCAATCGTGAAATTCATCTGGAAGAATAAGAAACCCAGAATAGCTAAAGCAATCCTTAGCAGAAAGAATTAAACAGGGGGTATTGCAATACCAGAACTTCAACTATATTACAAAGCAACAGTAACAAAAACGGCATGGTATTGGCAACAAAGTAGACAGGTAGATCAATGGTACAAAATAGAAGACACGGACACAAACCCAAATAAATACAATTTTCTCATACTAGACAAAGGTGCCAAAAATATGCAATGGAGAAAAGACAGCCTCTTCAACAAATGGTGCTGGGAAAACTGGAAATCCATATGCAGCAGAATGAAACTAAACCCCTATCTCTCACCCTGCTCAAAAATCAACTCACAATGGATCAAGGACCTCGAAATCAGACCAGAGACCTTGCATCTTATAGAAGCAAAAGTAGGTTCAAATCTTCAAGTTGTTGGCTTAGGATTAGACTTCCTTAATAGGACACCCATAGCACAAGAAATAAAAGCAAGAATCAACAACTGGGACAGATTCAAACTAAATAGCTTTCTCTCAGCAAAGGAAACTATCAGCAATGTGAAAAGAGAGCCTACAGAGTGGGAGAAAATCTTTGCCACTCATACTTCAGATAGAGCACTAATTTCCAGAATATATAAAGAACTCAAAAAACTCTACACCAAGAATACAAATAACCCAATCAACAAATGAGCTAAGGATATGAACAGATGCTTCACAGAAGATCTACAAGTAATCAAGAAACATATGAAAAAATGTTCACCATCTTTAGTTATAAGAGAAATGCAAATCAAAACTACCCTAAGATTCCATCTCACCCCAATTAGAATGGCGGTTATCAAGAATACAAGCAACAATAGGTGTTGGAAAGGATGTGGGTAAAAAGGTACATTCATACATTGCTGGTGGGACTGCAAATTAGTGCAGCCACTCTGGAAAGCAGTGTGGAGATTCCTTAGAAAACTTGGAATGGATCCACCATTTGACCCAACTATCCCATTTGTTTACAATAAAAATAAATTTAAAAAAAAAAAAAGACACACCTCATAGGAAAAGACATCCACAGACTAAAAGAGAAAGGATGAGAAAAAACATATCATCTTATGGTCTGTGTAAAAAAGCAGGGCTTTCCATCCTCATATCAGATAAAGTGGACTTCATGCCAAAGTTAGTCAGAACAGATTAAAAAAGAACATTTCATATCACTTAGGGAATCATACATCAACAAGACTTAACAATCCTAAATATGCCCCAAACAATAGAGCATTTACGTACATCAAACAAACCTGTCTTGATTTCAGAAATCAAAGAAACCACAACACAATATTTTAACACACCTCTCTCACCATTGGATAGAGTTTCCAAGCAAACTCAATAATACAACCAATAACTTAGACTTAAAAGACATATATAGAATATTCCTTCCATCACTTTTTCCTCAACAGCATATGAATCCTCTAAAGTAGACCGTATGTTATGCCACAAAGCAACTCTTAGCAAATACAAAAAAAAAAGAGATACTTCCATGCATTCAATCAGATAATAATGGAATGAAACTAGGAATCAGTGATAAAATAAAAAATAGAAGCTACTCCAACACCTGAAGTCTAAATAATACCTACTGAATGATGCAGGGTTAGCAGAAGATATCAGGGAGAAGATTAAAAAATTCTTAGAGGTGAATGAGAATATCAATACAACATATCAAACTCTGGGACACTATGAAGGCACTGCTAAAAGGAAAGTTTATTGCACTGAGTTCATTCATTAAAAGAATGAAAAGTCAGCAAATCTGACCTAACATTAATTACATATCAAAGTCCTAGAAAAAAGAATAAATCAACACCAAAAGTAGAAGATAGGAAATAATTAAAATCACAGCTGAAGTTAATGAAATTAAAACAAAAGAAACAACTGATAAATTGACAAAACAAAAAACTGGTTCTTTGAAAAAATAAATAAAATTGATAAACCCCTAGGGCACACTAAATGAAGACAAGGATAGAGGAAAATCAAATTACTAAAATTTCTGATGATAAAGAAAATATCACGGTGGACACTACTGAAATACAAAACATAATTAGAAGCTATTTTGAAAAATCTATATTCCAACAAAACAGAAAATCTCAAGACATAGACAAATTTCTAGAGACTTACGAACTACCCAAAGTGAATCAGGAGGACACATACAACATAAACAGATCAATTTCAAGCAATGAAACAGAACATGCCATCAAAAGCCTACCAAGGGGCTGGTAGTGGCTCAGTGGTGGAGTGCTTGCCTGGCATGTGTGAGGCCCTGGGTTTGATTCTCAGCACCACATAAAAATAAATAAAATATTTTTTAAAAGCCTACGAATAAAATCCTAGGACTCAGCTCAGATTCTCAGCTGAGTTCTACAAGACCTTCAAAGAAGAACTAATACCAATACTCCTCAAAATAATCCATGAAACAAAAAAGGAGGGAACCCTCCCAAACTCATTTTACAAAGCTGATACCAAAATCAGGCAAAGACACATCAAGGAAATAAAACTTCAGACCAATATCCCTGATGCACATAGATGCAAAAATTATTAATAAAACTCTGGCAAATCATATACAACATATTAAAAGGATAGCACATCATGATCAAGTGAATGCAAGGTTGGTTCAACATACAAATCAATAAATGTAATTCATCACAAGACTTAAATTTAAGATTCATATGACTGTTTCAATAGATGTAGAAAAAAACATTTGATAAAATACAGCAACACTTCCTGCTCAAAACACTAGGAAAAATAGGGGTAGAAGGAACATACCTCAACATTATAAAGGCTATCTATGCTAAAGCCCAAGGTCAACATCATTCTAAATGGAGAAGAGTTGAAAGCATTCCCTCTGAAAACTGGAACAAGACAGGGATGCTCTCTTTCACCACTTATATTCAACATAGCCCTTGAGACCCTAACCAGAACAATTAGATGAAAGAAATTTAAGGGATATGAATAGGAAAAGAAGAATTCAAACTATCACTATTTGTTAATGACATGATTCTATATGTAGAGGATCCAAAAGATTCCACCAGAAAACTTCTAGAACTCATAAATTCAGTAAAGTAGCAGGATATAAAATCAACACTTATAAATCTAATGCGTTCCTATTCATAAGTGATGAATCCTCTGAAAGAGAAATTAGGAAAACTACCCTATTCACAATAGTCTCCCCAAAAATAAAATACTTGGGAATCAATCTAATAAAAGAGATGAAAGACCTCTACAATGAAAACTACAGAACACCAAAGAAAGAAATTAAAGAAGACCTTAGAAGATGGAAAGATCTCCCATGCTCTTGGATAGGCAGAATTAATATTGTCAAAATGGCCATACTACCAAAAGCACTACATAGATTTAACAGAATTCCAATTAAAATCCCAGTGATGTACCTCCTAGATATAGAGAAATAAATCACAAAATTTATTTGGAAAGCTAAGAGACCCAGAATAGCTAAAGCAATCCTTTGCAGGAAGAATGAATCAGGAAGTATCACAATACCAGACCTTCAACTATACTACAGAGCAATAGGAACAAAAAAGGCATGGTACTGGAACCAAAACAGACAGGTAGACCATGGTACAAAGCAGAAGACAGAGACAAACCCACATAAATATAGTTACCTCATATGAAACAAAGGTGCCAAAAACAGACAATGGAGAAAGAAAGCCTCTTCAACAAATGGTGCAAGGAACACTGGAAATCCATGTGTGACAAAAAGAAATTAAATCCCTCTCTCTCACCCTGCACAAAATTCAATTCAAAATAGATCAAGGACCTAGGAATTAGATCAGAGACATTGCAATGAATAGAAGAAAAAGCAGGCCCAAATCCTCATCATGTCAGCTTAGGACCTGATTTCCTCAACAAGACTCCTAAAGCGCAAGAAATAAAATCAACAAATGGTGGCTGGGGTTGCGGCTCAGTGGTAGAGCACTTGCCTACCATGTGTGAGGAACTGGGTTTGATCCTCAGCACCACATAAAAATAAATAAACAAATAAAGGTATTGTGTCTATCTACAACTAAAGAAATATTTTTAAAAAAGAATCAACAAATGGGATGGACTCAAACAAAAGATTCTTCCATGCAAAGGAAACAATCAATAATGTGAAGAGAGATCCTATAGAATGGGAGAAAATCTTTACCATATCCACATAAGATGGAGCATTAATCTCCAGGATATATAAAGAACTCAAAAAACTTAACACCAAAAAATCAAATAACCCAATCATTAAATGGGTTAAGGAATTAAGAAAACACTTCACAGAAGATACAAAATCGATCAAAAAAATATGAAAAAATGTTCAACTCTCTAGTAATTAGAAAAATGCAAATCAAAACTAGTCTAAGATATAATCTCACTCCAGTCAGAATGGCAATGATCAAGAACACAAGCAACAAAAAGTGCTGGCAAGGATGTGGAGGAAAATATACACTCATATATTCCTGGTGGGACTGCAAACTAATTGCAACCACTCTGAAAAGCAGTATGGAGATTCCTTAGAAAACCTAGAATGGAACCACCATTTGACCACATATCCCACTCCTCAGTATACATCCAAAGGAATTTAAATCAGCATACTACAGTGATGCAACCACATCAATGTTTACAGTAGTTCAATTCACATAGCTAAGTTACAGAACCAACCTAGGTACCCTTCAATAGATAAATGGATCAAGAAACTGTGGCATATATACACAATGGACTATTACTCAGCCCTAAAGGAGAATAAAATTATAACATTTGCAGGTAAATGGATGGAACTGTAGAATACCATGCTAAGTGAAATAGCCAATCCCAAAAAACCAAAGGCCAAATGTTTTCTCAGATATGTGGATGCTGATCCATAATGTGGGGAGGGACGAATGGAGGAACTTTGGATAGGACAGAGGGGAGTGAGGGGAGGGAAGGAGACAAGCAGTGGGAAAGATGGTGGAGTGACATTGACATTAATCGGACACTTGAATGGAATGGACTCTACATCATGTACAAGCAGAGAAATGAATAGTTGTGCTCCATTCATGTACAATGAATTGAAATGCATTCTCCTGTCATGTATAACTAATTAGAACAAATATAAATCTTTAAAGGCTGGTTAAATTATGCTATATGGGGGGATCCAAGATAGCGGACTAGAGGGTGACTGCATCTCCTGTCGCTCCAGAACTCAGGATTCAAGAAGGGGAGGTATTGAGAGACACTGACCAACACAGAGCCGCTGGGTGAGTCTCTCCCACTGGGTGAAGCTCTGCCCAGGCGGCAAGCCAGGACAGTGGGCAGCTTCTTAGAGCAGGGCAGGGCAGTGAGTGACTTCCTGGAGCAGCCTGGCTCCTACCGGCAGCAGGCCGGGTCCACAGCCAGCTTCTTGGAGCAGGCCCACCCAGTGAGAGCTTTTCCGCACAGAGCCAACCTACAGACCTGGACCCAGTGCGGGTCCTGGCCCACAGGCAGCTTCTCGGACCAAGGCAGGACAGCGAGAGGCTTTCCCAAGCAGCCAGGCTCCATCCTGCAGCAGGTCCAGTCCACAGTCAGATTCTCGGAGCAACCATGCCTACTAAGAGGTTTTCCACACAGAGCCAGCCCCCAACCCTGGACCCAGCGGCGGGCTCCGGCCTGCAGGCAGCTGCTTGGTCCAGGGCAGGACAGCGAGAGGCTTTCCCAAGCAGCCCTGCTCCCTCTGGCAGCAGGTCCGGTCCACAACCAGCTTCTTGGAGCAAGCCCACCCAGTGACAGGTTGTCCCCACACAGAGCTAGCCCTCAGCCATGGACCTAGCAGTAGACTAGGGGCAGCTTTTTTGGAAGCACTGCAATATCAAGTTCCTCCAAGACTTCAGGATACTAAAGGCTGGTAGGTGATATACTGGAAATCTGCAGGGACACTATAAGCAAATAGAGGAAATCTGCAACATCTCAGAGTCCCACTAATACCTGGTCAATATGAGAAAACAGGGGAAGAAAATATCCCAAACAAACCCAGATGCTATATCAATAAAACCCAATGACAGCATGGCAGAAGAAATGTCAGAAAGGGAGTTCAGAATGTACATCATTAAAACGATCAGGGAAGTAAATGAGATGAAAGAGCAAATGCAGGCATTGAATGATGAGATGAAAGCGCAAATGCAGGCATTAAATGATCGCACCAATCGACAGTTAAAAGAGCAAATACGGGAAGCAAAAGATCATTTCAAAAAAGAGAGATTCTAAAAAAAAAAAAAAAAAAAAAAACAAATCCTTGAAATACAGAAAACAATAAACCAAATTAAAAACTCCATAGAAAGCATAACCAATAGGACAGAACACCTGGAAGACAGAACCTCAGATATTGAAAACAAAACATTTAATCTTGAAAACAAAGTTGACCAAACAGACAAGATGGTAAGAAATCATGAACAGAATCTACAAGAATTATGGGATATCATGAAAAGCCAAATATAAGACTTACTGGGATTGAGGAAAGCTTAGCAAAACAAACAAAAGGAATGAATAATCTATTCAATGAAATAATATCAGAAAATTTCCCAAATCTGCAGATTGAAAAGGAAAATCAAGTACAAGAGGCTTATAGGACTCCAAATACATAAAATTGCAACAGACCCAAAGCAAGGCACATTATTATGCAAATACCTAACATACAAAATAAAGACACAATTTTAAAGACTGCAAGAGAAAAGAATCAAATTACATTCAGGGGGAAACCAATAAGAATATCAGCAGATTTTTCAATCCAGACCCTAAAAGCTAGAAGGGCCTGGAACAACATTTACCAAGCCCTGAAAGAAAATGGATGCCAACCAAGAAGCTTATACCCAGCAAAACTTACCTTCAGATTTGATGACGAATTAAAATCCTTCCATGATAAACAAAAGCTAAAAGAATTTACAAAAAGAAAGCCAGCATTACAGAACATTCTCAGCAAAATATTCCATGAGGAGGAAATGAAAAACAATGATGCAAATCAGCAAAAGGAGGAACTAGCCTAAAGTAATAGCCAAATAAAGGAGAAACCACATCATGTCAAAAAATAAAAATGAGTCAAATGGCTGGGAATACACATCATATCTCAATAATAACCCTGAATGTTAATGGCCTAACTCATCAATCAAAAGACATAGACTAGCAGATTGGATTAAAAAGAAAAATCCAACAATATGCTGCCAGCAAGAGACTCATCTCATAGAAAGAGATACTCACAGAACAAAAGTGAAAGGATGGGAGAAAACATACCATGCACATGGACACAGCAAAAAATCTGGAGTATCCATCCTCATTTCAGATCATGTGAACTTCAAGCCAAAACTAGTCAGAAGGGATAAAGAAGGACATTTCATACTGCTTAAGGGAAGCATAAATCAGCAAGACATAACAATCATAAACATCTATGCCCCAAACATTGGCTCATCCACATATGTCAAACGAATCCTTCTCGATACAGGAAATCAAATAGACCACAACACCATAATACTAGACAATTTTTTACCACACCTCTCTAACCACTGGACAGATCTTCCAAACAAAAATTGAATAAAGAAACCATAGATCTCAATAACACAAAAAACAATTTAGACTTATCGGACATATATAGAATGCACCATCCAACAAAGAACAAATACACTTTCTTCTCAGCAGCATATGGATCCTACTCTAAAATAGACCATATTTTATGTCACAAAGCTACTGTTAGCAAATACAAGAAGAGAGACATACTACTTTGTACTCTATCAGATCATAATGGATTGAAATTAGAAATAAATGACAATGACAGAATAAAAAACAGAAACTTCTCCAACACCTGGAGATTAAGTAATATGCTATTATATGATGAATGGACAACAGAAGACATCAGGAGGGAAATAAAAAAATTCTAGAAGTAAACGAGAACAAAGACACATCATATCAAAATATCTGGGACACTATGAAAGCAGTACTTAGAGGAAGATTTATTTCATGGAGCACATTCAACAAAAGAAGAAAAAATCAACAAATAAACAACTTAACAATACAGCTCAAAGCCCTAGAAAAAGAAGAGACCAACACCAAAAGTAGAAGAAAGGAAATAGTTAAAATCAGAGCTGAAATCAATGAAATTGAAACAAAAGAAATAATAGAAAAAAAATTAACAAAATAAATAGTTGGTTATTTGAAAAAATAAAATTGATAAACCCTTAGCCACACTAACAAAGAAAAAGAGAGAGAAAACTCAAACAACTGAAATTCAGAATGAACAAGGAAATATCACTACAGACACAAGTAAAATACTATTTTGAAAATCTATACTCCAACAAACCAAAAATCTCCAAGACATCCAAGTTTCTAGAGACATATGAATTACCTAAACTGAACCAGGAGGACATACACAATTTCAATAGATCATTTTCAAGTAATGAAATAGAAGAAGTCATCAAAAGCCTACCAACAGCTCTGAGTTTAACTATTTCCTGTCTCCTACTACTTTTGGTGCTGGTCTGTTCTTTTTCTAGGACTTTGAGCGATAGTGTTAGGTCGTTTATTTGTTGAGTTTTACTTCTTTTATTAAATGCGCTCCATGAAATAAATTTTACTCTAAGTACTGCTTTCATAGTGTCCCAGAGATTTTGATATGATGTTTCTTTGTTCTCATTTACCTCTAAGAACTTTTTAATTTCCTTCCTAATATCTTCTGTTATCCATTCATCATATAACAGCATATTGTTTAATCTCCAGATGTTGGAGTAGTTTCTGTTTTTTACTCTTCCATTTATTTCTAACTTCAATCCATTATGATCTGATAGAATACAAGGTAGTGTCTCTATCTTCTTGTATTTGCTAACATTAGCTTTGTTGCATAATATATGGTCTATTTTAGAGAAGGATCCACGTGCTCCTGAGAAGAAAGTGTATTCACTCTTGGTTGGATGGTATACTCTATAAATGTCTGTTAAGTCTAAATTATTGATTGTGTTATTGAGATCTATGGTTTATTTGTTCAATTTTGTTTGGAAGATCTGTACAGTGGTGAGACAGGCATGTTAAAATCACCTAGTATTAATTGTGTTATGGTCTCTTTGGTTTCTGAAATTGAGAAGGATTTGTTTGACATACATGGATGATCCACTGTTTGGGGCATAGATGTTTATGATTATTATGTCTTGCTGATTTATGCTTCCCTTAAGCAGTATGAAATGTCCTTCTTTATCCCTTCTGACTAACTTTGGCTTGAAGTCCACATTATCTGAAATGAGGATGGATACTCCAGCTTTTTTGCTGTGTCCATGGGCATGGTAAGTTTTTCCCCATCCTTTAGAATACAAATAATCCAATCGATAAATGGGCTAAGGAAATGAATAGACACTTCACAGAAGAAGATCTACAAGCAATCAACAAACATATGGAAAAATGTTCAACATCTCTAGTAATAAGAGAAATGCAAATCAAAACCACCCTAAGATTCCATCTCACCCCAATTAGAATGGCGATTATCAAGAATACAAGCAACAACAGGTGTTGGCGAGGATGTGGGGAGAAAGGTATACTCATACATTGCTGGTGGGTCTGCAAATTAGTGCAGCCACTCTGGAAAGCAGTGTGGAGATTCCTCAGAAAGCTTGGAATGGACCCACCATTTGACCCAGCTATCCCACTCCTCGGCCTATACCCAAAGGACTTAAAATCAGCATACTACAGAGATACAGCCACATCAATGTTCATAGCTGCTCAATTCACAATAGCCAGATTGTTGAACCAACCTAGATGTCCTTCAATTGATGAATGGATAAGGAAACTGTGGTGTATATATATACAATGGAATATTACTCAACCATAAAGAATGATAATATTATGGCATTTGCAGGCAAATGGATGAAATCGGAGAATATCATGCTAAGTGAGATAAGTCAATCTCAAAAAACCAAAGGACAAATGATCTCACTGATAAGAGGATGATGACACATAATGGGGGGTGGGAGGGGGGCAAGAACTGAGGAAGGAGGGACTGTATAGAGGGAAATGATGGGTGGGAGGGGTGGGGGGAAGGGAAAAAAATAACAGAATGAATCAAATGTCATTACCCTATGTAAATTTATGATTACACACGTGGTATGCCTTTACTGCATGTACAAACAGAGAAACATGTATCCCATTTGTTTACAATAAAAAAATTATGGTATATCCATATTTTAGAATATTATGCAGATTTTAAAAATAATAAAACTCTCCCTGGTCTATATGGAAAGATCACCAAGAAAAAATTTTAAGTTATCAGAATAAAACTGCAGAACAGCAAGTATGAAATGATACTTTCAGTGCAAGAAAAATGAGTATAAGAATATACATTAATATTTGCTTATCCCACATAAGAAGCTGGAAGAATACATAAGGAATAACTATGTATAGAATGGAGGACTGAATGGGCAGAGAGAACACACAGTAGTCCATAGCTATTCTATCTGGGGATGCTTAAGCCATCTGACTTAATTATTCAAATATATGAATTTAAAAAGGTCCAAGTTTAAAAACTAAGGTAGAATTCTAAGTTAAAACTAACAAAGTAAAGCTTAAGAGGAATAAATTTTAAAATCTACAAGATCAACTAAATTAATATAAAATATCTTAAAAACAGTTCATGTAAGAAGTTTGATTAGCTTTAGTGACTCAATATGAATAGTATGAAATAGCTACCCATAAAAATATTATATTGTCATTGCCAATTTCATCAACAAAGCAGAGGGCAAGGAACATAACAGCAAAAGCTCTAGTCTACTCAGGAATGAATGATCAGGATACATCTGGTAGGAAGTGCACATCTGAGGGCATTTTAAAAGAGGCATTGATAAGACATATCAAAACTGAAAGAAGATAAAACTATACCAAAAAATTCTCTGTGGGATATGTAAAAGCAAAATATGTAAAATCTGACTTCAAAGAATGATGATCCAATTTAGGATATAGTTATAAACTTTGAGTATATCAAGATAATTTGATACCAACTTCACATAAAAAAAGGTAAACAACCATTTAAATACCCTCATTAGCATGAATGGTTCCCAAAGTCAACAAAAAGAGTTATGACTTAGCAGGCCCTCCATAGTCTGATTTCTTCTTCATCCTCAATATTTCCTCAAATGCACACCCCATACTTTTTTACACCTTTGTGCCTCTGAAAATGATGTTCTATCTCCTCCAACCATAATTCCCTTCATTAACCCTCATCCTCACTCCTGAACATTTTTTCAGTTAAAGCTATGGTTTTTTAGTGCATTATAGTTACATACAATAGTAGGGCTCATTTTGACATATTCATAGATACATATAATGTAATTTGCTCCATTTCAATTTCCAGTACTTGCTCTTCCCCTCCCCTGATCCCTTCCTTTACTGCACTTACTTCCATTTATTTATTGTTTTTTTCAAATTGGTAAATTATAGTTAGACATAAAACTGGAATTTAGTGTAATATATATTCATACATGCATATAAAATAATCTAGTCTATTTTATTCTATAGTTTCTCCCCTTTCCCATCCCTCATCCCTCCCACTCAATTCTCTTGCTCTACTCCACTGTTCTCCCTTTTATCTTCGTGAGATTTCCCCCTTTTTTTTTCACTAAGTGCAAATTAAATTTATTATTTGATTCTTTGCCTCTGTATTCCAAATCTTTTTTCTGTTCTACTTAGTTATACATGACAGTAGAATGCATTTTGACACATCATATAAATGGAGTATAACTTCTCATTCTTCTGGTTGTATATGATGTAGAATTACAATGGTCATGTAATCGTATATGCACATAGGGTAATAATGTCTGATTCATTCTACTATCCTACCTACTCCTATACCTCCTCCTCTCCCTTCATTCCCCTGTATAATCCAAAGTACCTCTATTCTTCCCTAGCCCTCCCCCATTGTTGTGAATTGCATCCGCATATCAGAGAAAACATTCAGCCTTTGGTTCTTTGGGATTGACTTATTTGACTTAGCATGATATTCTCCAGATCCATCCATTAATCAGCAAATGCCATAATTTCATTCCTCTTTAAGGCTCAGTAATATTCCATTGTGCATATCAATCTAACAAAAGAGGTGAAAGACCTCTACAATAAAAACTACAGAATACTAGAGAAAGAAAATGAAAAAGACCTTAGAATATGGTCTTGGATAGACACAATTAACACTGTCAAAATGGTCATATTACCAAAAGCACTATACAGATTTAATGCAATTCCTATTACAATCCCAAAAACTTTCTTCATAGAAATAGAAAAAGCATTCATGAAATAAGAGGCTCAGAACAGCCAAAGCAATCTTTATCAAGAAAACTGAAGCAGGAGACATCATAATACCAGAACCTGAATTATACTACAGAACTATAGTAACAAAAACGGCATGGTATTGACACCAAAACAGACAGGTAGACCAATAGTACAGAATAGAAGACACAGAGACAAACCCACATAAATACAGTTATCTTATATTAGACAAAGGTACCATAAACATACACTGGAGAAAAGATAGCCTCTTTAACAAATGGTGCTGGGAAAACTGGAAATCCAAATGTAGCAAAATGAAATTAAACCCCTATATCTCACTCTGTACAAACTCAACTCAAAGTGAATCAAGGATTTAGGCACTAGAATAGAGACCCTGCACCTACTAAAGAAAAAGCAGGCCCAAATCCCCACCATGCTGGCTTAGGAACTAAATTCTTTAACAAAACTCCTAAAGCACAAGAAGTAAAATCAATAAATGGGAGCTTCTGCACAGCAAAGGAAACAATCAGTAACATGAAGAGAGAGCCTACAGAATAGGAGAAAATCTTTACCACCTGCACCTAAGTTAGGGCATTAATCTCCACATTACAAAAAGAACTCAAAAAACTTAACACCAAAAAAAAATAATAATCAATAAATGGGCTAAGGAACTAAACACACTCCCACCGTACTTTCTTATTTCCTTATTTCTCTCTAGCTTCCACATACTAGAGAAAACATTCAACCACTAACTTTCTCTGAGTTTGGCTCATTGCACTTAAGTACGATGTTCTATCCGTTTGCCAGAAAATGTCATTCATTTTTCTTTTTTTAATATTTTTTAGTTGTTGATGGACCTATATTTTATTTATTTATATGTGGTGCTGAGAATCAAATCCAATGTGAATAATAACCCTAGTCCATTTCATTCTTCTTTATGGCTGCTTATAAAACCCCATCACATATACAGGCCACATTTTCTTTATCCACTCATCTGTGGAAAGGCACCTAAGTTCATTTTATAACTTGGCTATTGTAAAACTATATGAATGTATTGCTATAGTATGCTGATTTTAGTTCTTTTTTACAGATGGGTCATATGGTGGTTCTAATTCTAGTCTTTCAAGGAATCACCATACTGCTTTCCAAAGTGACTGTATTAATTTGAAGTCCCACCAACCATATATGTGTAACATCCTCACCAGCAATTATTATTATTTGGATTTTTAATGGTTGCCATTCTAATTCAAGTGAGATAAAATTTCAGTATAGTTTTAATTTGCATTTTCCTGAGTGCCAAGAATGTTGAACTATTTTATGTATTTGGTATCCATTTGCATTCCTTCTTTGTAGAAATGTGTTTATCTCATGTGTCCATTTATTGACTATTTGGGGTTTTTGAGTTATTTATATATTCTAGATAGCAATCCCATCAGAAGAGTAGTTGGCAAAGATTTTCTTCCATTCTGTAGGTTCTCTCATGCTCTTGTCTCCTTTGCTATGCACAGGATTTTTATTTTGAGGTTATCCCACTTATCGAATCTTGATTTTATTTCTTGAGCTTTAGGAGAAATAATGCCTATCCTCCTCAAATATTCCATGAAACAGAAAGGGAGGAAACACTCCCAAATTCATTCTATGAAGCCAGCCAGTATCATCCTGATACTAAAACCAGAAAAGGACACATGAAGAAAACTATAGTCCAATATCCTTGCTGAGCATAGATGTAAAAATCTTTAATAAAATATTAGCAATCCACATTCAAAAACACATTAAGAAGACTGTACACCATGACCAAGATGTTTTCATTCCTGGTATGTAAAATTGGTTCAATATATACAAATCAATAAAGGCAATTCATTATGTAAATATAATTAAGGACAAAAATTACATGATTATTTCAATGGATTAAAAAAAAGTCTTTGACAAAATCCAGCACCCATTCATATTGAAAACACTAGAGAATAAGGATAGAAGGACCTCAACATTATAAAGGCTATACATGACAAACCCAAAGACAAGATCACACAGAAAGGAGGGGAAGAAATTAAAGTATTTCCTCTAAAATTGGGAACAAAACAAGGATTCCATTTTCATCACTTTTATTCAACATAGTTCTTAAAACTCTAGGCAGAGCAATCAGGCAAAGAAAGGAAATTAAAGGGATGCAAACAGAAAAGAAGTCGAATTATCTTTGCTGATGACATGATCCTATTATCTAAAAGACCTTAAAAACTCTACCTTAGAGTTCTAGAGTTGATAAATGAATTAATCAAAGTAGCAGATGCAAGATCAACATACATAAATTAATCACTTTACTATACTTCAATAATGAATCTGCTGAGGAAGAAATCAGGAAAACTATCCCATTCACAATAACCTCAAAAAATAAAACAAAATACTAACCAATAAATCTCACCAAGGAGGTGAAAGACCTCTGCAATGAAAATTATAGAACACTGAAGAAAGAAACTGAAGACAACTTTAGAAGACAGAAAGACCTCCCATGTTTTTGAACAGGCAGAATATTGTCAAAATGGCCATACTACCAAAAGTGATTTACAGATTCAATACAATCCCCATCAAAATGCCAATGACATTCTTCACACAACTAGAGGAAAAAATGATTTTAAAATTCATATGAAAGAATAAGAGATCCAGAATAACCAAAGCAATCCTGAGCAATACAAGGAATGCTGGAGGCATCACAATACCCAACCTTGAATTATCTCTACAGAGCTATAGTAACAAAAATATCATGGTATTGGCATTAAAACAGACAGATCAATGGAAAAGAAAATACGATACAGAGAAAAATCCATATAGATATAGTCACCTGATTGTTGACAAAGGTGCCAAACACATATGTTGGAGAAAAGGCAGTCTTTTTAAACAAATAATGCTGGGAAAACCAGATTGTCCATATGTAGAATGAAACAAAATCCCTATCTCTCACCTTGCATAAAAATCAACTCGAAGTGGATTCAAGATCTAGGAATTAGACAGAAACTCTACAACTGTTAGAAGAAAAGAAAGGGTCATCACTCCAACATGCTGGTACAGGCACTGACTTCCTTAAATAAGACTCCTTATCTTCTGAAAACTTCTACTCATTTTTCAAGCCCCAACTCTGATGCATTTCTGTCTCTAAAACATTTCATGGCCTGCCAAATCAAAGTTATGTATGTCACTTGTTAGTCAACATTCAATAAATATATACTGAGAATTTTCCATGTGTCTAGCAAGAAGCCACATGCTGGGGATACAGTAGTTATTAACAAGACAGACACAGACTGCTGCCCTTTCAGAGCTCACAGTTTAGTAGAGGGGGGAAAAAAGTGATCCTTATGTGTTGAGTACTATACCAAAGTACATAAAAGATGCATACAGCAGAGGAATTAAACCTTGCCCAGAAGTCATAGACGGCCTCCTTGAGGAAATTTAAACTGAAAACTAAAGGATGAAATGAATAAGACAAAAATGGATGAAAAGAAGTGTTCTTTAGAATAGCAGGTGCAAAGAGTCAGGAGGCAAGAGAAAGCATCTCTCTCAGGAACTAAAAGCTGCTTAATTACTTAGATAACACAGTTGGAGAGAAGGAGAGTCATAAAGAAGAGTCCATTCTAATTGGAGTGAGATGAAATCTTAGGGTAGTTTTGATTTGTGTTTTTCTAATTATTAGAGATGTTGAACATTTTTTCATGTATTTTTTAATCGATTGTATATCTTATTCTGTGAACTGCCTGTTTGCTCAGTTTCTTAGTCCATTTATTGATCAGGTTATTTGCATTTTTGGTGTTAAGTTTTGGAGTTCTTTATAAATTCAGATTAGTGCTCTATCTGAAGTGCATGTGGTAAAAGATTTTCTCCCACTCTGTAGGCTCTCTCTTCGCATTATTGTTTTCTTTGCTTAGAAAAAGCTTTTTAGTTTGAATCCATTTATTGATTCTTGCTTTTATTTCTTGTGCTTTGGAAGTCTTGTTGGTCCTAAGCCAACATAATGAAGATTCAGGCCTACTTTTTCTTCTATTTGGTGCAAGGTCTCTGGTTTAATTCCTACGTCCTTCATCCATTTTGAGTTGAGTTCTGTGCAAGGTAAGAGACAGGCGTTTAATTTCATTTTTCTGGATATGGATTTCATCTCCTTCCAATTAGAATGGCTATTATCAAGAATACAAGCAACAAAAGGCTGGAGTTGGGGCTTAATGGCAGAGTGCTTGCTTGACAAGTGTGAGGCCCTGGGTTCATACTCAGCACCACATATAAATAAATAAAATTGAACAAAAGATCCACTGACAACTAAAAAAAAAAAGAATGTATAAAAAGGAACACAAGTAACAATAGGTACTGGCAAGGATGTGGGGGAAAAGGTACATTCATACATTGCTGTTGGGATTGCAAATTGGTACAGCCACTCTGGAAAGCAGTATGGAGATT
The DNA here is from genome assembly GCF_902686455.1 of Sciurus vulgaris. Taxonomy (NCBI): domain Eukaryota; kingdom Metazoa; phylum Chordata; class Mammalia; order Rodentia; family Sciuridae; genus Sciurus; species Sciurus vulgaris. The sequence continues at coordinate 116,024,264 of NC_136470.1, read as the reverse complement.
CCTCAGAAAATGTAGAATGGACCCACCATTTGATCCACATATCCCACTCCTCAGTTTATAACCAAAGGACTTAAAATCAACATACTACAGTGACACAGCCACATCAATATTTATAGCAGCTCAATTCACAATAGCTAGATTGTGGAACCAACCTAGATGCCCTTCAATAGATAAATAAAGAAACTATGATACACACACACACACACACACACACACATACACACACACACACACACACACACACACACACACAATGGAATATTACTCAGCCATAAAAAAGAATAAAATTATGGCCTTTGCAGGGAAATGAATGGAGTTGGATAATATCATGCTAAGTGAAATAAGCCAATCCAAAAAACCAAAGGCCAAATGTTTCCTCTGATAAATGGATGCTGATACATAAGAGGGGGGTAAGGGAAGAATGGAGGATTGTGGGATTATAGAGGGAAATGAGGGGAGGGGAGGGGCGGAGGAAGGAAGTTGGTACAGTCAGACAAACATTATTACCCTATGTACATGTATGATTACATGAATGGGTGGGACTCTACATCATGTACAACCAGAGAAATGAAAAGTTGTACTCCATTTGTGTACAATGAATCAAAATGCATTCTGCTGTCATGTATAACTAAATAGAATGAAGAATTTAAAAAATAATAATCAACGAAAAAAGGAGAGTTCAATCTCCAAGACCCAGATATTAGAGAAAACATTTCACATTTCAAACAACTCAAAGGTTCAATATGGCAGTTTAATACCTTAGATGACACAATGACATTGGAGAGGTAAGCAGGAGTCAGAGGTCAAGGGGATTTTAAAATATTTTAAGAAATTTGGTCTTTAATGGAAGCAATAACAAGGTTTTAGGCAGGGAAGTACCAAGATCCAGGTTTGGAAGTTTTTGATTTTTATTTCAGTAAAATCACTTGGGAAGTTATAGTGTAGAAAAGAGAACAGAGAAGAATAGCAAAACTAAATGCAGGAAGAACAAACGAAAAGACTAATCCAGTAATGCAAAAAGAGATAATGGTAACATGATCTTACCTCAAAAGATATTTAGAATCTTACTATATGGTAACTACCTAAATATGAGCAAGAAAAATTCTACATTCATCTGAGTGATATTAAGGCAAACAAATACAAAAAGAAGAATAGAGACCTGAAGACCACAAGTTCCATCTAAACCTGTAATTAAAATGCCTGTAGATACCCGAACTGAAAAATGTAGTAGAAAGTGGGATACCGGCATCTGTAGCTCAGAATATATACCTGAAGTAAAAATTTTTATTTATGAGACCATATATAGTAACACTTTTTTGTCTGTATCAAAGACATACCAGAAATACTGTACTTGAAACATTCAATGTGACTATATTCTTGAAAAGGAAATGTCTTCATACCCAATACAAAATAAGTGCTCAACAAGTTTTTTATGAATTGAAAATAAATTTCTTTCTGCATAAACTCTAAGTTCTATAACCCTAATCTCTTCTTCCCATTATTCAGAGACTACAGATTAACTTCACTGAAACAAAATGTTTTTTTCCTAAGACTTCAGTAGTTTCCTGTTGCATACAAAAGCAAATCCTAAATCTTAACCCTTTACCTTAAATATCTTTCCAACATTATCTTCAACCCAGGGCATTCATATCCCTGGAGTAAAGATAAAGAGTCACAATTATTTTTAAATAATCCCTTTTTCTAGAATACTTATTATGTGCTCTGGATTTTATTTAATTTAACCTGTTTAATCTTCACAAGAATCTTACAAAGAAAGTACCATTATTATCTCTGTTTTACAAAGAAAATAACTAAAAGGACATGGTAGAAACTACAAACAGGAACAGAAATCTGACCTAACCTCACCTAGATTTTTAACCTAAATTGTCCACATTTTATTAAAATCGTTCTCCTTGGGAAGAAAAAAAAGTATGTATACAATTTGTTGCCATATCCCAGTATCCAAATACTATAAACCTTCCTAAACCAGATCTTGCTGAGAGCATAAAGTTGAGCACTACTTTTTCTTCTTTCTCTCCTCCCTTTGCACAATAATTCCACTTTATCCATCTTCAAACTAACCATGGTATACTGTTCTAAAGTGTGGAAAAGTAAGCCCAGGGCACCAAAAGGACTATTCTAAAGCACTGGGAAAGAAGCAGTGTCTTTTCTGTTTTACATATATCTATTATTCAGAGCAAAACACAGGATAGTTTAAACCTAACAGACAATTTGAACACTCCCCCAGACAATAACACAGTTGTTTTTCTCATCAAAGACGTGAAATATTTCCAAGGACATACCTACATTAGACCATCAGACAAGCCTTAGTAAATTTTAAAGGACTAAAAATCATCCAAACTATCCTCAGATCACAGTGGAATTAACAGCAAAAAATAAAGGAATTCATAAGTATGTAGAAATAGGACAACACCCTCTTAAGTAAGCAAGGAGTCAAAGAAGAAATCACAAAATAGAAAATAACAAAATGAGTGAAATCAAAATTACAACTTGCCAAATCTTACACAAGAGGCAGCTAAAGGAGTACTCAGAGGAAAATTTATTGCTGTAAATATCTCTATTAAGAAAAAAGATTTCACAAATACAAAGTAATAGACAAGTGAAAGGAGAATAGAGGAAGAAGGGGAGGGGGAGGAGGACAGGAAGAAAAAGGAGAAGGAAAAATGAGATCATGAATAAAAATCAATTTTCATACATGGAAGAGTTAGTCAGGAAAAACACAAATTATTATGTATAACAATAAAGCTCTAATTTAAAAAAAGATTTCAAATAACCTAGGTTTCAACCTTAAGAACTGGAAAAATAGAAAATTAAATCTAAAACAAGCAGAGGAAGAAAATGACAAAACATTAGAGTTTAAGTAAATGAACCAGAACAATGGAAACCAATTGGAAAAAATCAACAAAACTGAAATTTGGATTTTGGAAAGAATTATATGCCACAGTGAATTTATGTACACCCATAATTATGTATATACATCACACACTAATCAAAAATACTATAAATTAAAGAAAGGTAAGTAGAGGAAAGGGAACAGGAGGAGGGAGGAAAGGAGGAAAATAGGAAGTAATGGGTCCAAATTGGAGAAAATTATATCCTATGCTTATTATAATTATATCAAAATGAACCCTAATATCATGTATAACTATAATGAACTAATAAAAAAGATGTAAGAATGTTAGAAAGGAAGAAAATCATGACTCAACTATATGATTTCTAAAAAAATTTCATATCAAATGTAATGAGATTGCTGGTTATGTTAGTTTCCTGTTACTAATAAAATACCTGAGATAAATAAATTTAAAAGGAGGAAAGGTTTATTTTGACTCACACATTTAAACATGTTGGTCCATGGTCAACTGCCCATGTTGCTTTTGGGCCTCTGGTGAGGCAGCACATAAGGACAAGACTAAAGGGCAGGATACAAAGAGAAAGATGAAGGGGACAGACACATTCTCTGATGTCCATACTACATCTACCTGAATTACCAGATTGTTTCTATTCTTGCAAGACTTGAAAACAGGTCTCTCTAACTCCAATATAGTACATTCCCTGTCCAAATTCCAAAGCCAAAGAAGCTACAGGGAGATTACAGTTTATAGTTGACAATAAACTAAACAATACACAAAAATCTGATGCCCCAAAACGTCACCAGCAGAAAACCACATGACAAGAAAGCCATCATAAAAAGTGGAAAAACTATCCACCCTGACAGATGTGCAAATCTCAACATATAAAACACAAGAAATATTTTAAAAAACAATAAATTTTTTAAAAATGTTATGCAGCACCTCCTAAAAGTCCTAACTCCCTAGTACAGATTCCTAAGATACTAAAGTAGATAAAATGCTGGGCAAATAATTCAAAAGAATTATTTTTAAAAAGAGCAATGAAATCCAAAAGAATATAGACAAATGGTTAAATGAATTGAGGAAAACACTGCAGAATATGAATGAGAAATTCAGTAAAGCAGTAGAGATTTAGAAAGAGAAACAGAAATCAGCAAGTCAGATTAAAAACTCAGTTTAAGAGGCCAGGTGGGGGGGTTTCAAGATGGCGGACTAGAGGGTGGCTGCATTTCATGTTGCTCCAGGACTCAGGATTCAAAAGAGGAGATATTGAGAGACCTGGGATCAACTCAAAGCCACAGGGTGAGTCTCTCCAGTTGGGGAGGCATCCCGGATGGGGCGGTAGTCCCAGAACGCAGGGAACTTTGTGAAGTAGAGCTGCCCAACGAGACACCCCTCCCCCCACTGGAGCAGTGAACTTGGACAACTGGGAGCATCGTAGAGGAGGCCGCTCAGCACAGCGCTTGGACTTGGAGCAACCACTGGGGCTCCGGGCAGCTGCCCAGAGGAGAAGCTGCATGGCGAGCTGTTTGGTCTCAGAGCAACTGCTCCTGAAAACCAGGGGGCTGCCCGGAGGAGAAGGAGGAGCGCGGCGGGTCACTTAAACTAGGAGTGACTGCACCAGAGCTCCGGGCGGCTGCTCACAGGAGGAGGCGAGTGGTGAGTTGTTTGGACTCAAAGCGACTGCTCCTGAACACCAGGGGGCTGCCCAGACTCCTCCGGGTCGCTTGGTCTCAGAGCAGTCACACCAGAGCTCCAGAGTGTGGTGGGTCGCTTGGTCTCGGAGCGGCCACCCCAGAGCTCCGGGTGGCTGCCCAGAGGAGGAGGCGTGTGGCGGGTCGTTTGGACTCAGAGCGGCTCCTGAACACCCGGGGGGGCTGCCTGGAGGAGGAGGAGGAGGAGGAGGAGCGCGGCAGGTCGCTTGGTCTCAGAGCGGCCGCACCAGAGCTCCAGGCAGCTGCCCGGAGGAGGAGATGTACGGCGGGTCGCTTGGACTCAGAGCGTCTGCTCCCGAACACCTGGGGGGCTGCCTGGAGGAGTAGGAGGAGCACAGCGGGTCACTTGGACTCGGAGTGACTGCCCAGGGCTACAGGCGGTTGGCGGGAGGAGGAGGCGTGCAGTGAGTTGCTTGGACTCCTAGCGACCGCACCAGAACACCGGGTGGCTGCCCGGAGGAAGAGGCATGTGGCAGGTCACTGGGACTCAGAGCGACTGTATGGGGCTCCAGGTGGCTGCTCAGAGGAGGGGCTGCATAGCCAGGCAATTAGGCGGAGAGCACGGTCCCAGGACCTAGGAGGCTTCTTGGTGGAAGAGCCGCAGAGACACGCTTAGGGGCAGAGCGAAGGTTCCAGGACTGTGGGCAGATTCTCTGAGGAGAGGCAGCCTAAGGAGACTCGTCTGTGAAGGGTGAGGATCCCAGGCCCAGGAGGTAGGTCCAGGCCCCTGGAAACATTGGAGAGGAAGGCAGCCCAGCCCAGGCGGTAGTTGTACATTGAGGGGAACTGACAAGTGAGACCGCCCCACTGGGTGAGTCTTCCCTGCCAGGAGAAGTTTTCCCACAAGGATGGTAAAAACAGAGACACAGGCCCAAACAGGCCTTGCCTCAGCCCGCAGCCTAGTTACCCTTTGGATGACCATTGGTCAACAAGTGGAGGCACCTCTGCCCGCTAGCAGGGAATATACCCCACCTGAAAGCCACCACCCCTAGAAAGGCAGCTTCCTTGTGGAGCACCGCATTATCAACTTCCTCCAAGACTTCAGGCTACTGAAGGCTAAGAGGGGATATACTAGAAATCTTCAGGGACATTATAAGTCAATAGAGGAAATCTGCAATATCTTAGCAGTCCACTGATACCTGAACAATATGAGAAAACAAGGAAAGAAAATGCCCCCAAACAAATCTAGATGTTACATCAATAAAATCCAATGACAGCATGGCAGAAGAAATGTCAGGAAGGGAGTTCAGAATGTACATCATTAAAATGATCAGGGAAGCAAATGAGGAGATGAAAGAGCAAATGCAGGCATTGAATGATGAGATGAAAGAGCAAATGCAGGCACTGAATGATTGCACCAATCGACAGTTAAAAGACCAAATACAGGGAGCAAAAGATCATTTCAATAAAGAGTTAGAGATATTGAAAAAAAACAAACAGAAATCCTGGAAATGAAGAAAACAATAAACCAAATTAAGAACTCCACAGAAAGCATAACCAAAAGGATAGAACACCTGGAAGACAGAACCTCAGATATTGAAGACAAAATATTTAACCTTCAAAACAAAGTTCACCAAACAGAGAAGATGGTAAGACATCATGAACAGAATCTACAAGAATTATGGAATATCATGAAAAGGCCAAATTTAAGAATTACTGGGATTGAGGAAGGTTTAGAGAAACAAACCAAAGGAATGAACAATCTATTCAATGAAATAATATCAGAAAATTTCCCAAATCTGAAGAATGAAATGGAAAATCAAGTTCAAGAGGCTTATAGGACTCCAAATACACAAAATTACAACAGACCCACACCAAGGCACATAATAATGAAAATACCTAACATACAAAATAAAGACAGAATTTTAAAGGCTGTGAGAGAAAAGAACCAAATTACATTCAGGGGAAACCAATATGGATATCAGCAGATTTTTCAATCCCTAAAAGCTAGAAGGGCCTGGAACAACATTTACCAAGCCCTGAAAGAAAATGGATGCCAACCAAGAAGCTTATAACCAGCAAAACTTACCTTCAAATGTGACGATGAAATAAAATCCTTCCATGATAAACAAAAGCTAAAAGAATTTACAAAAAGAAAGCCAGCATTACAGAACATTCTCAGCAAAATATTCCATGAGGAAGAGATGAAAAACAAAGAAGCAAATCAGCAAAGGGAGAAATTATCCTAAAGGAATTGTCAAATAAAGGAGGAACCAAGTCATGTCAAAAAAATAAATAAATAAATAAAATTATAAAAATGAACCAAATGACCAGGAATACAAATCATATCTCAATAATAACCCTGAATGTGGGAGCGATCCAAGATGGCGGACTAGAGGGTGACTGCATCTCCAGTCGCTCCAGAACCCAGGATTCAAGAAGGGGAGGCATTGAGAGACTTGGACTAAAATAGAGCCTCGGGGAGAGTCTCCCCAACCCGGTGAAGCACTGCCCGGGTGGCAGGCCCGGATTCGGGTGGCTTATTAGAGTAGAGTAGGGCAGCTAGAGCCTTCCCCAGGCGGCCCTGAGCACTATGGCGGTGGGCTCCTCCAACAGGGCCAGATTCTCCAGCATCTCGGAGCAGGCCCACCAGTGAGAGCCTTTCTACACAGAAACAAGCTTCAAGTCCCTAAACCAGGGCGGCGAGTTCCTGCCCGCAGGTTGCTTCAAGGACCAGGACAGGGCATCCAGGGATTTCCCCGAGCAGCCCGCAGCCCAACCCCCTCTGGCGGGAAGCGCCTTTCCAGGCTAGCATCTGGGAGCAGGCCCCCCAGTGAGAGCCTAACCACACACAGCCAGCTCCAAGTCCTGGAATCAGTAGCGGGCTAGGGGCAGCTTTCCTTGGAAGCACTGCATTATCAAGTTACTCCAAGACGTCAGGCTACTGAAGGCAGGAAGGTGATACACTGGAAATCTACAGGGACACTATAAGCCAATAGAAGAATTCTACAATATCACAAAGTCCCAATGACATCTGACCAATATGAGAAAACAAGGGAAGAAAATGTCCCAAACAAACCTAGATACAATATCAATAAAACCCAATGACAGCACAGTAGAAGAAATGTCAGAGAAGGAGTTCAGAATGTACATAATTAAAACAATCAGGGAAGCAAATGAGGAGATGAAAGAGCAAATGCAGGCATTGAAGGAGGAGATGAAAGAGAAAATGCAGGCATTAAATGATTGCACCAATCAACACTTAAAGGAGCAAATACAGGAAACAAGAGATCATTTCAATAAAGAGTTAGAGATACTGAAAAAAACCAAACAGAAATCCTTGAAATGAAGGAAACAATAAACCAAGTTAAAAACTCCATAGAAAGCATAACCAATAGGATAGAACACCTGGAAGACAGAACCTCAGATATTGAAGACAAAATATTTAATCTTGAAAACAAAGTTGACCAAACAGAAAAGATGATGAGAAATAATGAACAGAATCTACAAGAATTATGGAATATCATGAAAAGGCCAAATGTCAGAAGTACTGGGATTGAGGAAGGCTTAGAGAAACAAACCAAAGCAATGAACAATCTATTCAATGAAACAATATCAGAAAATTTCCCAAATCTGAAGAATGAAATGGAAAACCAAGTACAAGAGGCTTATAGGCTCCAAATATACAAAATTACAACAGACCCACACCAAGGCACATCATTATGTAAATACCTAACATGAAAAATAAACAGAATTTTAAAGGCCGTGAGAGAAAAGAATCAAATTACATTCAGGGGAAAACCAATAAGAATATCAGCAGATTTTCAATCCGGACCCTAAAAGCTAAAAGGGCCTGGAACAACACTTACCAAGCCCTGAAAGAAAATGGATACCAACCAAGAAGCTTATACCCAGCAAAACTTACTTTCACATTTGATGATGAAATAAGATCCTTCCATGATAAACAAAAGCTAAAGGAATTTACAAAAAGAAAGCCGGCATTGCAGAACATTCTCAGCAAAATATTCCATGAGGAAGAGATGAAAATCAACGATGCAAATCAGCAATGGGAGGAACTAGCCTAAAGGAATAGCCAAATAAAGGGGAAACCAAATCATGTCAAAACACAAAAATGAGTCAAATGACTGGGAACACAAATCATATCACAATAATAATCCTGAATGTTAATGGCATGAACTCATAAATCAAAAGACATAGACTGGCAGAATGGATTAAAAAGAAAACTCCAACAATTTGCTGCCTGCAAGAGACTCATCTCATAGAGAGAGATACCCATAGACTAAAGGTGAAAGGATGGGAAAAAACATACCATGCACGCAGACACAGCAAAAAAGCTGGAGTATCCATCCCCATTTCACATAATGTGGACTTCAAGCCAAAACTAGTCAGAAGGGATAAAGAAGGACATTACATACTGCTTAAGGGAAGCATAAATCAGCAAGACATAACAATCCTAAATATCTATACCCCGAACATTGGCTCATCCATGTACGTCAAACAAATCCTTCTCAATTCCAGAAATCAAATAGACCACAACACAATAATACTAGGCGATTTTAACACACCTCTCTCACCGCTGGATAGATCTTCCAAACAAAAATTGAATAAAGAAACCATAGATCTCAATAACACAATCAACAATTTAGACTTCAACGACTTATATACAATATACCATCCAACAAAGAACGAATACAATTTCTTCTCAGCAGCACATGGATCCTTCTCTAAAATAGACCATGTCTTATGCCACAAAGCTGTTAGCAAATACAAGAAGATAGAGATACTACATTGTACTCTATCAGACCATAATGGATTGAAATTATAAATAAATGATAGAATAAAACACAGAAACTTCTCCAATACCTGGAGATTAAAAATACACTATTATATGATGAACGGAAAACAGAAGACATCAGGAAGGAAATAAAAAACTTTTTAGAAGTAAACGAGAACAAAGACACATCATATCAAAATCTCTGGGACACAATGAAAGCAATACTTAGAGGAAGATTTATTTCATAGGGCGCATTCAACAGAAGAAGTAGAAATCAACAAATAAATGACCTAACACTACAGCTCAAAGCCTTAGAAAAAGAAGAACAGACCAATACCAAAAGTAGTAGAAGACAGGAAATAGTTAAAATAAGAGCCGAAATCAACGAAATTGAAACAAAAGAAACAATACAAAAAATTAACAAAATAAATAGTTGGTTCTTTGAAAAAATAAACAAAATTGATAAACCCTTAGCCACACTAACAAAGAGAAAGAGGGAGAAAACTCGAATTACTAAAATTCGTAATGAACAAGGAAATATCACAACAGACACGAGTGAAATACAAAACATAATTAGAAGCTATTTTGAAAATCTACACTCCAACAAAACAGAAAACCTTGAAGACATCAACAAGTTTCTAGAGACATGTAAATTACCTAAACTGAACAAGGAGGACATACACAACTTAAATAAATCAATTTCAAGCAATGCAATAAAGAGGTCATCAAAAGCCTACCAACAAGGAAAAGTCGAGGACCAGATGAGTTCTCAGCCGAGTTCTACAAAACCTTTAAAAAAGAGCTCATTCCAATACTTCTCAAAGTATTCCATGAAATAGAAGAGGACGGAACCCTCCCAAACTCATTCTAGGAGGCCAACCAATATCACCGATACCTAAACCAGACAGACACATCAAGGAAAGAAAATTTCAGACCAATATCCTTAATGAACATCGACGCAAAAATTCTCAACAAAATTTTAGCAAATCACATGCAAAAATATATTAAAAAGATAGTGCACCATGATCAAGTGGGTTTTATCCCAGGGATGCAAGGTTGGTTCAACATCCAGAAATCAATAAATGTCATTCACCATATCAACAGACTAAAAGTTAAGGATCACATGATTATTTCAATAGATGCAGAAAAAGCATTTGATAAAATATAGCACCCCTTCATGCTCAAAACACTAGAAAAAATTGGGGTAGTGGGAACATTCCTTAACATTGTAAAGGCCATCTATGCTAAACCCATGGCCAATGTCATTCTAAATGGTGAAAAACTGAAATCATACCCCCTAAAAACTGGAACAAGACAGGGATGCCCTCTTTCACCACTTCTATTCAATATCGTTCTTGAGACTCTAGCCAGAGCAATTAGACAAACCAAAGAAATTAAAGGGATACACATTGGAAAAGAGGAACTCAAACTATCCCTGTTTGCTGATGACATGATTATATATTTAGAGGAACCTGGAAATTCCACCAGAAAACTCTTAGAACTCATAAGTGAATATAATAAAGTAGCAGGTTACAAGATCAATGCTCATAAATCCAATGCATTTTTATACATAAGTGATGAATCTTCAGAAAGAGAAATTAGGAAAACTACCCCACTCACCATAGCATCGAAAAAAATAAAATACTTGGGAATCAATCTCACAAAAGAGGTAAAAGACCTCTACAATGAGATCCACAGAACACTAAAGAAAGAAATTAAAGAAAACCTTAGAAGATGGAAAGATCTCCCATGTTCTTGGATAGGAAGAATTAATATTGTCAAAATGGCCATACTACCAAAAGTGCTATACAGATTCAATGCAATTCCAATTAAAATCCCAATGATGTACCTTACAGAAATAGAGCAAGCAATCATGAAATTCATCTGGAAAAATAAGAAACCCAGAATAGCTAAAGAAATTCTCAGTGGAAAGAGCGAAGCAGGGGGTATCACAGTACCAGATCTTCAACTCTATTACAAAGCAATAGTAACAAAAACGACATGGTATTGGTACCAAAATAGACAGGTAGATCAATGGTACAGAATAGAGGACATGGACACAAACTTAAATAAATACAATTTTCTCATAATAGACAAAGGTGCCAAAAATATGCAATGGAGAAAAGATAGCCTCTTCAACAAATGGTGCTGGGAAAACTGGAAATCCATATGCAACAGAATGAAACTAAATCCCTATCTCTCACCCTGCACAAAACTCAACTCAAAATGGATCAAGGACCTAGGAATCAGACCAGAGTCCCTGCATCTGATAGAAGAAAAAGTAGGTCCAAATATTCACCTTGTTGGCGTAGGATCAGACTTCCTGAACAGGACTCCCGTAGCACAAGAAATAAAAGCAAGAATCAGGAGGGGTTTCAAGATGGCGGCCTAGAGGGTGGCTGCATTTCATGTTGCTCCAGGACTCAGGATTCAAAAGAGGAGATATTGAGACGCTTGGGACCAACTCAAAGCAGCCGGGTGACTCTCACCCCCTGGGGAGGCATCCCGGATGGGACGGTGGTCCCGGAACGCAGGAAACTTTGTGAAGTAGAACTGCCGGCGAGACGCCCCTCCCCCCGCTGGAGCAGTGAACTCGGACAGCTGGGAGTGCCGTAAAGGAGGCCGCTCGGCACAGCGCTGGGACTGGGAGCAACCACTGGGGCTCCGGCGGCTGCCCAGGGGAAGAGTGGCGAGGAGAGCTGTGTGGACTCAGGACACCGGGGCCTGCCCTGAGGAGGAGGAGGAGGAGCGTGGCCACTTGGATTCGGAGTGACTGCACCAGAGCTACAGGCGGTTGCCAGAGGAGAAGCTGCACAGCGAGCTGTTTGGACTCAGAATGACGCTTCTGGCCTGCCCTGAGGACGAGGAGGAGGAAGAGGAGCGCGGCCGCTTGGATTTGGGGTGACTACACCAGAGCTACAGGCGGTTCCCAGAGAAGGGGCTGCGTGGCGAGCTGTTTGGACTCAGACCACTTCTGAACCCCGGGGCCTGCCCAGAGGAGGAGGAGGAGGAGGAGGAGGAGCGCGGCGGGTCCTTTGAACTCGCAGTGACTGCATTAGCGCTCCAGGCGGCTGCTCAGAGGAGAAGGCGAGTGGAGTTGTTTGGACTTAAAGTGACAGCTCCTGAACACAGGGGGGCTGCCTGGAGGAGAAGCGTGGTGGGACGCTTGGTCTTGAGTGGCCGCACCAGAGCTCCGGGCGGTTGCCCAGAGGACCTGTGCTGCGGATCACGTGGACTCAGAGCCACTCAGAGCGACCGCTCCTGAACACCCCGGGGGTTATCTGGAGAAGGAGGAGGAACGGGGAGGGTCACTTCAACTCGGAGTGATTGACTGCCCAGGGCTACGGGTGGTTGGTGGAGGTGGAGGCACGCAGTGAGTTTCTTGGACTCCTAGTGACCCCACCGGAATACTGGGCGGCTGTCTGGAGGAAGAGGCATGTGGCGGGTCTCTGGGATTCAGAGCGATTGTACAGGGTCCCAGGTGGCTGCTCAGAGGAGGGGCCGCATAGCCAGGCGATTAGGTGAAGAGCAGGGTCCCAGGATCTAGGAGGCTTCTTGGTGGAAGAGCCGCACAGAGACAGGCTTAGGGCGGAGCGAAGGTTCCAGGCCTGCGGGCAGATTCTCTGAGGAAAGGCAGCCTAAGGAGAGTCATCTGCAAAGGGTGAGGCTCCCAAGCCCAGGAGGTAGGGCCGGGCCCCTGGGAACTTTGCAGAGGAAGGCAGCCCAGCCCAGGCGGTAGCTGTAAATTGAGGGGAACCTCTAGGAGGGAACTGACCAGCGAGACCTCCCCACCGGGTGAGTCTTCCCTGCCGGGTGAGGTTTCCCCACAAGGACGGTAAAACCAGAGACTCAGGCCCAAACAGGCCTTGCCTCAGCCCACAGCCTAGGTCCCCTTTGGATGACCATTGGTCAACAAGTGGAGGCACCTCTGCCCACTAGCAGGGATTATACCCCACCTGAAGGACACCACTCCTAGAGAGGCAGCTTCCTTGTGGAGCACCGCATTATCAACTTCCTCCAAGACTTCAGCCTACTGAAGGCTAAGGGGGGATATATATAGAAATCTTCAGGGACATTGTAAGTCAATAGAGGAAATCTGCAATATCTCAGCGGTCCTCTGATACCTGAACAATATGAGAAAACAAGGAAAGAAAATGCTGCAAACAAATCTAGATCTTACATCAATAAAACCCAGTGACACCATGGCAGAAGAAATGACAGAAAAGGAGTTCAGAATGTACATAATTAAAATGATCAGAGAAGCAAACGATGAAAGAGCAAATGCACGCACTGAATGATGAGATGAAAGAGCAAATGCAAGCATTGATTGATCGCACCAATCGACAGTTAAAAGAGCAAATACAGGAAGCAAAAGATCATTTCAATAAAGAGTTAGAGATATTGAAAAAAAACCAAACAGAAATCCTTGACATGAAGGAAACAAACCAAATTAAGAACTACATAGAAAGCATATCCAATAGGATAGAACACCTGGAAGACAGAACCTCAGACATTGAAAACAAAATATTTAACCTTGAAACCAAAGTTGAACAAACAGAGAAGATGGTAAGAAATCATGAACAGAATCTACAAGAACTATGGGATATCATGAAAAGGCCAAATTTAAGAATTATTGGGATTGAGGAAGGCCTAGAGAAACAAGCCAAAGGAATAAACAACCTATTCAATGAAATAATATCAGAAAATTTCCCAAATCTGAAGAATGAAATGGAAAATCAAGTTCAACAGGCTTATAGGACTCCAAATACACAAAATTACAACAGACCCACACCAAGGCACATTATAATGAAAATACCGAACATACAAAATAAAGACAGAATTTTAAAGGCTGTGAGAGAAAAGAACAAAATTACATTCAGGGGGAAACCAATACGCATATCAGCAGATTTTTCAATCCAGACCCTAAAAGCTAGAAGGGCCTGGAACAACATTTTTCAAGCCCTGAAAGAAAATGGATGCCAACCAAGAATCTTATACCCAGCAAAACTTACCTTCAAATTTGACGATGAAATAAAATCCTTCCATGATAAACAAAAGCTAAAAGAATTTACAAAAACAAAGCCAGCATTACAGAACATTCTCAGCAAAATATTCCATGAGGAAGAGATGAAAAACAAAGAAGCAAATCAGCAAAGGGAGGAATTATCCTAAAGGAATTGTCAAATAAAGGAGGAAACAAGTTGTGTCAAACAAATAAATAAATAAAATTTTAAAAATGAACCAAATGACCGGGAAACCAAATCATATCTCTATAATAACCCTGAATGTTAATGGCCTGAATTCATCAATCAAAAGACATAGACTGGCAGATTGGATCAAAAAGAAAGATCCAACAATATGTTGCCTGCAAGAGACTCACCTCATAGAAAAAGATACCCAAGACTAAAGATGAAAGGATGGGGAAAAACATACCATGCACATGGACTCAGCAAAAAAGCTGGAGTATCCATCCTCATTTCAGATAATGTGGACTTCAAGCCAAAGTTAGTCAGAAGGGATAAAGAAGGTCATTTCATACTGCTTAAGGGAAGCATAAATCAGCAAGATATAACAATCATAAACATCTATGCCCCAAACAGTGGCTCATCCATGTATGTCAAACAAATCCTTCTCAATTTCAGAAACCAAATAGACCATAACACAATAATACTAGGTGATTTTAACACGCCTCTCTCACCACTGGACAGATCTTCCAGACGAAAATTGAACAAAGAAACCATAGATCTCAATAACACAATCAATAATTTAGACTTAACGGACATTTATAGAATATACCATCCAACCAAGAGCGAATACACTTTCTTCTCAGCAGCACATGGATCCTTGTCTAAAATAGACCATATATTATGCCACAAAGCTAATGTTAGCAAATACAAGAAGATAGAGACACTAGCATGTATTCTATCAGATCAAAATGGATTGAAGTTAGAAATAAATGAAAGAGTAAAACACAGAAACTATTCCAACATCTGGAGATTAAACAATATGCTATTATATGATGAATGGATAACAGAAGATATTAGGAAGGAAATTAAAAAATTCTTAGAGGTAAATGAGAACAAAGAACATCATATCAAAATCTCTGGGACACTATGAAAGCAGTACTTAGAGGGAAATTTATTTCATGGAGCGCATTTAATAAAAGAAGTAAAACTCAACAAATAAACGACCTAACACTACAGCTCAAAGCCCTAGAAAAAGAAGAACAGAACAGCACCAAAAGTAGTAGAAGACAGGAAATAGTTAAACTCAGAGCTGAAATCAATGAAATTGAAACAAAAGAAACAATACAAAAAATTGACAAAATAAATAGTTGGTTCTTCGAAAAAATAAACAAAATTGATAAACCTTTAGCCACACTAACAAAGAGAAGACGAGAGAAAACCCAAATCACTAAAATTCGGAATGAACAAGGAAATATCACAACAGACAGGATTGAAATACAAAACATAATTAGGAGCTATTTTGAAAATCTATACTCCAACAAAATAGAAAATTTTGAAGGCATCGACAGGTTTCTAGAGACATATGAATTGCCTAAACTGAACAAGGAGGACATACACAATTTAAATAGACCAATTTCAAGTAATGAAATAGAAGAAGTCATCAAAAGCCTACCAACAAAGAAAAGTCCAGGACCATATGGGTTCTCAGCCGAGTTCTACAAAACCTTTAAAGAAGAGCTCATTCCAATACTCCTCAAAGTATTTCGTAAAATAGAAGAGGAGGAAACCCTCAAAAATTCATTCTAGGAAGCCAATATTACTCTGATACCTAAACCAGACAGAGACACATCGAGGAAACAAAATTTCAGACCAATATCCTTAATGAACATCGATGCAAAAATTCTCAAAAATTATAGCAAATCTCATACAAAAATATATTAAAAAGATAGTGCACCATGATCAAGTGGGTTTCATCCCAGGGATGCAAGGTTGGTTCAACATCAGGAAATCAATAAATGTAATTCACCATATCAATAGACTTAAAGTCAAGAATCACATGATTATTTCAATAGATGCAGAAAAAGCATTTGATAAAATACAGCACCCTTTCATGCCCAAAACACTAGAATAAATAGGGATAGTGGGAACATTCCTTAACATTGTAAAGGCCATCTACTCTAATATCATGGACAATATCATTCTAAATGGTGAAAAACTGAAAGCATTCTCCCTAAAAACTGGAACAAGGCAGGGATGCCCTCTTTCACCACTTCTATTCAATATCGTCTTTGAAACTCTAGCCAGAGCAATTAGACAGACCAAAGAAATTAAAGGGATATGAACAGGAAAAGAAGAACTCAAACTATCCCTATTTGCTGATGATATGATTATATACTGAGAGGAACCAGGAAATTCCACCAGAAAACTTTTAGAACTCATATGTGAATTCAGTAAAGTGTAGGGATATAAGATCAATGCACATAAATCTAATGCATTTTTATACATAAGTGATGAATCTTTGGAAAGAATAATTAGGAAAACTACCCCATTCACAATAGCCTCAAAAAAAATAAAATAAAATACTTGGGAATCAATCTCACAAAAGAGGTGAAAGACCTCTACAACAATGAGAACTACAGAACAGTAAAGAAAGAAATTAAAGAAAACCTTAGAAGATGGAAAGATCTCCCATGTTCTTAGATAGGAAGAATTAATATTGTCAAAATGGCCATACTACCAGAAGTGCTATACAGATTCAATGCAATTCCAATTAAAATCCCAATGATGTACCTTACAGAAATAGAGCAAGCAATTATGAAATTCATCTGGAAGAGTAAGAAACCCAGAATAGCTAAAGCAATCCTTAGCAGAAAGAATGAAACGGGGTATCGCAATACCAGATCTTCAACAAGCAATAGTAACAAAAACGGCATGGTATTGGTACCAAAATAGAAAGGTAGATCAATGGTACAGAATAGAGGACATGGACACAAACCCAAATAAATACAATTTTCTCATACTGGACAAAGGGGCCAAAAATATGCAATGGAGAAAAGATAGCCTCTTCACTAAATGGTGCTGGGAGAATTGGAAATCCATATGCAACAGAATGAAACTAAACGCATATCTCTCACCATGCACGAAACAAAACTCAAAATGGATTAAGGACCTCGGAATCAGACCAGAGACCTTGAAGATTACAGAAGAAAAAGTAGGTCCAAATCTTCAACATGTCGGCTTAGGACCAGACTTCCTCAACAGGACTCCCATAGCACAAGAAATAAAAGCAAGAATCAATAACTGGGATAGATTCAAACTAAAAAGCTTTCTCTCAGCAAAGGAAACTATCAGCAATGCGAAGACAGAGCCTACAGATGGGAGAAAATCTTTGCCGATCATACTTCAGATAGAGCACTAATATCCAGAATCTATAAAGAACTCAAATAACTCTACACCAAGAATGCAAATAATCCAATCGACAAATGGGCTAAGGAAATGAGTAGACACTTCACAGAAGAAGATCTACAAGCAATCAACAAACATATGGAAAAATGTTCAACATCTCTAGTAATAAGAGAAATGCAAATCAAAACTACCCTAAGATTCCATCTCACCGCAATTAGAATGGCGATTATCAAGAATACAAGCAACAACAGGTGTTGGCGAGGATGTGGGGAGAAAGGTACACTCATACATTGCTGCTGGGTCTGCAAATTAGTGCAGCCACTCTGGAAAGCAGTGTGGAGATTCCTTAGAAAACTTGGAATGGACCCACCATTTGACCCAGCTATCCCACTCCTTGGCCTATACCCAAAGGACTTAAAATCAGCATACTACAGAGATACAGCCACATCAATGTTCATAGCTGCTCAATTCACAATAGCCAGATTGTGGAACCAACCTAGATGTCCTTCAATTGATGAATGGATAAAGAAACTGTGATATATATATATATATATACACACACACACACACACACACACACACACACACACACAATGGAATATTACTCAGCCATAAAGAATGATAAAATTATGGCATTTGCAGGCAAATGGATGAAACTGGAGAATATCATGCTAAGTGAGATAAGCCAATCTCAAAAAACCAAAGGACGAATGATATCACTAATAAGTGGATGATGACACATAATGGGGGGTGGGAGGGGTTAGTGTTAGGGTTAGAGTTAAGGTTAGGGAGGGGAGCAAGAATGGAGGAAGGAAGAGACTGTATAGAGGGAAAAGAAGGGTGGGAGGGGTTGGGGGAAGAGAAAAAATAACAGAATGAATCAAACAACATTACCCAATATAAATTTATGATTACACAAATGGTATGCCTTTACGCCATGTACAAACAGAGAAACAACATGTATCCCATTTGTTTACAATAAAAAAAGAGAAAAAGAAAAGAGGCCAGGTGAAGTGGTACATACCTATAATTCCAGCAACTAAGAAGGTAGATGCAGGAAGAACACAACTTTGAGGCCACCTTCAACATCTTAGTAAGACCTTGTCTCAAAAAAAAAAATAAAAATAAAAATGCTTGGGTAGTATCTCACTGGTAGAGTACCCCTGTGTTCAATTCCTAGGACTACAAGAAAATAAAAAATAAAATTGAACTGAAAGTCCCAACAACAGACTAGTAGATCCAGCAGAAGAATATCAGAGCTTATAGACAGGGTTTTTGAAATATTACATTTAGACAAAAATTAAAAAAAGAAAGAATGAAAATAACATATAAGATATATTAGTCAGTTTTTCATTGCTATACTCAGCAAAGATATTATTCAGAACTGAAGAAGAAATGCAGAACTTCCAATGACCTGTGGCTGTACTTCAGTGGCATAGTATTTGTCTAGCCTGTGTAAGGTCCTGGGTTCGAACCCCAGTACTGAGGGGGGGAAAAACTTCCAACATAAACTAAGAGAAGTCATGACCACTAGACTATCATTACAAAAAAATGTTTAAGGCATGCCTACACTCAGAAAAGGAAGAAAGATAATCTTCATAGAAGAGTACAGATGCAAATGAGAAATATGAAAGAATCAAATCAAAATGAGAAATATGAAAGAATCAATACAGTAAACAATCAAACCTCAAAGATGAAAAGAGAAGAACTCACAAAGAATATTCAAATCACCCAAAATCAACAAACTGAAAGAAACAAGCCCATATCTTTCACTAATAAATCTGAATGTAAATTGTCTTAATTCTCCTATGGTCTTAACTCTCCTAAAGACAAAGACTTGGCTTAATGGGTTAAGAAACAAGCCGCAATAAAATACTGCCTACAAGAAACTCACACTGCCTTCACAGACAAATGCACACTTAAAAGACAGAAAATGATATTCCACACAAACGGAATCCAAAAGCAAGCAGGACTAACTATACTTACAATTCAACAAAACAGAGTTAAAGAAAAAACTGGGAGACAAAGAAGGTCACTTTTTGTCACTATGACCAAAATACCTGACATAAACCAATTAGAGGAGGAAAGATTTATTTTGGCTCACAGTCTCAAAAGTTTCAGTCAATGGTTGGCTGATTCCATTGCTCTGTGCCTGAGGTGAGGCAAAAACATCATGGCAAGATGGCACTGCAGAGAGAAGCTGCTCAGCTAATGGAAACCAGGGAAGAAAAGAGAGAAATAAAGGGGCCAGGGACAACATATACTCCCCAAGGGTATGCCTCCAGTGAACTATTTCCTCACACCATGCCTCCCCTGTTTACAGTTTCCACCACTCACAGTTATCAATAGATTAATCCATTGATGTCATCAGCACCTTTGTGAACCAATCACTTTCTGAAAGCCCCACCTTGAATATTGCTGCACTGGGGAACAAATCTTTAATATGTGAACTTTTGGGATATTCCAGAACCAAAATATAGCATTCCACCCCTAGCCCCCAAAAGCTCAGCTCACATACAAAACTCAGCCCATCTCCAAGTTAAAAGTTTCAGCTATGCCCAAAAGTCCAAGTTCAAAGTCTCCCCTAAGACTCAAAGTAAACTTTTAGCTATAAGCTCCTATTAACACATATATGTATATATATTACAATATATTAACAGCACAGAGTAAACATTCTTATTTAGAGGAGGAACAGGGCATAGAAAAGAGCAATGGAATCAAAGCAAAATAGAATTCCAGCAGGACAAACAACAGGTCATAAGGCTCCATGTCCAGGATATGGGGCACATGGTAGTGAGATATGAGCCTCCAAGGGCTTGGGCAGTCCCACCCCTATGGTGTGCTAGTTGCAGAACAAGTGGCCCCTCTCCAGACTGGTTTAGCCTGCTGCCTGAAGTTTGCCTAGATAGACATTCTGTGTTCCAGGTATTTCCAGTATTTCTTAAGTCTTGGAGTCTCCACTACATCTTCAACTTCAATTCTTGCAGGTTCAGCTTCATTCTTACAGGTTCACACATTGCCCATGGGGATTCTGACCCTGAAACATTGCCTGGTCTCCCAAGGCCTTGCTTTGACATTTCATTGGAAGCCCCCAGGAACCTGGAACTCCAGCATTTTTCATTTCTACCAACTGGCACAATGGGGGCATGCCAACATCTCTGTCAGCTATAATAGTAGCCAGGCCCTCCTAAGCCCCTTAAGTGTCTTGACAACAGAAAATTCAGAGCAAATAACTTTTTCTGCCAAAGGACAGCAGAAGCCCCCTGAGTTTTCTTCTAAAGCAAAGTCTTCCCAATGAGTTTTCACTTTTACACACTTGATTCAGCCACAGGTAAGGTCTTGCTGATTCCTGAAAGAAAATGTGGTATATATACACAATAGAGTGTTACTCTGCTATAAACAAGAATGAAATCCTGTCATTTGCAGAAAATGAATGGAACCAGAGGACATCATGTTAAGTTAAATAAGCCAGACACAGAAAACAAATACTACGTGTTGTCTCATATGTAGGAATTTTTTAAAAAGTGGACCTGAAACAATAGTGATTACCAGAGACTGAGAAAGGAGAATGGGATAAGGTGGTTGGATTTGATCAGTGCATACTGTATGCATGCAAGGAATTATCACACTGAATCCCACTAATAAGTAAATTTGTGTGTTAATTTAAAAAATGGAACATTAAAAATTTTTTAAGAAAAAAAATAATATGAGATGCAGAAACACAAGTCATATACACTAGCAGTTCTGGCACTGAGTCCAGGTGTCAAAAATCACAAAGATAGTTTGGGGAATTCTCAATAATAAAAAAAATTATAAAGCTAGAAGGAAAAAGAATATTAACACTTCACACTAAATCCTAGTCTCAGAACTTCTTTCTGTCACTTACCTAGTTGAAATAAAGAGTTTGAAGGAACTAATAAGATAATTGTCACATCCTGAATTGATAATCTATTTCCAACTTACGATATCCAAATACCATGGAGAAAGATATTCTTTTGTGTGTTAAAAGTTAATAAGATAAAAGAAACCATTCATTCTGGCTCACCAAAAAAAAGTTAATAAGATCATTTATAAAGCAACAATGCTAAATACAACATAACATTTTCATACTGAAATTATATATAAACTCAAGTGAGAAAAGATATAAGTGTACATATAAAATACACACACACACACACACATATATATCTTACCAAAGAGGTGATTAGTTCACAATCATAGGTTTTCCATGCTAGGAACAGTATTATTCAGTCCTTCTGGTAAATAAATTCCATTATTCTTTTATCACCTAGTTTTTCTGAATCAAAAACCACTCTCATGGTCTTCCATTTGCCTTCATGAAATATCTTTTTTCTTTGACCACAGTATATCAATGGCTCCTTACTGTCCACAGAACAAAGGCCAAATTCCTTAATTTAACATTCAAGCCTTTCATATTCTCAGCCAAACCTATTGCCCCAATCTTCTCACAGGACCACAGGACTTGGTCTATTCATGGTCCTCCAAATCACCTTGCACAAATCTCTCTCATATCTCACAGTTTACTGCTCCTTGGATCTCCTCTAATGCTTCCTCTTCATTTACAAAATCCTATTTACTCATTGAGACTCAGTTCCACTTTCACCCTTTCACCACATGTATTTCACCACATGTATTTCCTTATGACCCCAGTCTCTGAACTCTCCTATGGCCCATTCTACTTCTATTTGTTCTACATGGTTGATATTTACAAAACTACTGTGTGTGTAGCGTGTATGTTGTCATACATACACCATCTCCCCTCTGCTCTGCATACCCAGAATCCATAGCCCCCACCTTTTACAAAAATTTTCTGACTATGTTTGCACAGTGGGGCTCTCAGTTGTACCCCTTCAACCACAAGTGAATATGTAAAGTAGACTGGGCCATACAACTCATTCCCTTAAACTTTCCTAACTGGAAATAGCTCTTTCCTATTCCATCATATACTGTAAGGATGTAACCTGAGTTGCAAGAGGTTATAGTTCTCAATAAATGAAAGCAGCAAATTTAAAGAAGTTAATGAGTAGGAGACCAAAACAGACAGATGCCAAAATGAAAACAGAGATCCTAATGCTTTAAGGTCATGATTCCAGTCTATCCTGAGGCTGAATTTATTTTTGGTTACATGAACCAATATAAATCAATAAATTCCTCCCTTCTGCTTCAGTTTGAGATGGATTTCTATCAATTATGATTGAAAGAACTCTGTCAAGCTCCTCAACTTCATTATAAATACCTCAAGAACAAGAATATGCTTGTCTACTCCATTAATAGTACATAGTAGTCACCCAGTAATATTCCTTGACTGAGTTCTATGCTCTAGTAGTTTTGTCACAGATTTAGTAACATGGAAGAAAAAGCCCTGAACAGAGAATCGGAACCTGGATTCAAAACCTAAATAGCCATACTGTGACTCTGAGTAAGTCAGTATACTTCTCTGACCTTGGTGCTCTTATTTGAAGGCAAGAAGGTTAAGTTACATCATTGTGTTCCCTTCTAAATCTATAATTCCATAAATAATATTGTTAGCTAAATGTTTTTGTCACTGGCATTGTTTCAACTACCATCTTCAGGGGATCCAAGATGGCGGTCTAGAGGGAGACTGCGTTCCTTGTCGCTCCGCAACGCCGGACTTAAGCAGAGGATATCTGTTTCTTGGTGAGGCAGTTTTTGCTGCTTATCGATCCCCTGCTCTTTACCCCATTTGTCTGCTGTGATGACCTGCAGTCTGCCAGCATATCGACGCCTTTTTTGAGAGCAGATTCCTCACTGTCAGGCATCTATCATCCACCATTTGCCTGCCTCTCACCTGTCCATCGCCTGCCTTACCCCTATCCATCACCCAACGCTCGAGGTTCACCTCCCGATCGCCGACAGCTGCCAGCAAATTGACTGCGGATCGCCAGTGGAGAACCAGCTGCCTGCTGCTGCCTGGAAGTTCACTGTCACAGGTTTGATTACACATGGCTGCCGCCATTTTGAGACAACAGCCAGGCCCCATAGGACCCCTGGCCGGACTGACTGAGCCCCGTCTCCAGGATCCCTCAGCCCGATCAATCACTCCCTGCCTCTGGGGCCCTCACATCAACTGACTGCTCCCTGCTGCCAGGACCCCCAGACCAACTGACTGTGCCCTATCACCAGGAACCCAGACCGACTGATTGCACCCGGCCTCCAGGATCCCACAACCACACCAAACACACCCGACCTCCAGGACCACTGCCCGACCAACTGCATCCTGTCTCCAGGACCTCCAGCTGACCACGTCCACCCCTGAGCTGCAGCTCCCCATTTGCCAACACATTTGGAAGCCAGAGCAGCCATCTTGGATAATCCTGGAAGCCGTAGCTCTGATCTTCGGGTGGGGCAAATCCCATCCTGAGACACCTGCCGGAGGTTTGAAGCTCATTGTCACGTACCTCTCATACATCGGGCTACTGAACACTGGGAGGTTTCATTACAATATGACTATTATACAGTAGATTTTCTTTTTTCTCCTTTTTTAAAAAAAATATTTAAGTTTTTATTTCTTTACGTTTCTTGCTTTCTTTTCCTTCTATTTACCTGTTCCCTCAGAGTCGCTTTCTCCCTTATTTACATGATGTTATTGTCCCCATAGGGGCTATTTGGTCTAGGACTGCATAGTGTCTGACTTGGGCACTGCTAATATTGATCTCCCCTTAAAGAAAGGGTTTTGGAAACCTATAGGGCCACTATAAGCCTATAGGGGGAAATCTGCAATACCCCAGATCTGCAGTGCTAGAGGGGAAGATACATGAACAACATGAAAAAACAAGGGAAGAAAATGATCCAAACAAATCTAGATTCTATAGTAATAGAGTACAATGACAGTATGTTAGAAGAAATGTCAGAAAAGGACAACTACCATCTTCACAAAATGCAACTTCCCAAACACAATTTTTACAATCTTTTAGATTGAAGTCTTGAAAGTAGGTGGACTTTTATATTATCCTATTCCCAGTGACAACCATATACTAGCTCTTCCATAAATGTTTTCTGAATCAATTAAAAATCAATGAAAAATCTTAATTTTCCAGTTAGATTTACATGTTCATCTACAGTTAGATTTATATGTTAAATATGTCGTATATTAAGGTTGTGTTTCACTATCTTATAAAAACTATTTCTCTTCTTTCAACAAGGTGGGTGAATAAACAAGAATTTGGGGGAACTTTACTGGAATTTAATATGGGACACTCCAAACAGACTGGGATGAGACTCAAGAGATCAAATATAATAAGGAACTCTACGTTCCCAGACCCACAGTCATGGCAGCAGCTGGACGCATAGGCCAGGCCAGTCACTACATGAACACATAAAGCAAAAGGGAATAAAGGGAAGCCCCATTCTCATGAGGACTGAGGCATGTCAGGGTATTGAGTTTAGAGATCAGAATCACTGCCAGTGGTATTGGCACCAAACTAGACAGGTAGACCAACGGTACAGAATAGAAGAAACAAAGACAAACCCACATAAGTACAGCTATCTCATTCTAGACAAAGTGCCAAAAACATACAGTGGAGTAAAAATAGTAGTGCTGGCCAAACTGGAAATCCATATGTAGCAAGATGAAATTAAACCCCTATCTCTAACCCTGTACAAAACTCAATTCAAAATGGATCAAGGATCTAGGAATTAGACCTGAGACCCTTCACCAAATAGAAGAAGTAGGCCCAAATCTTCGTCATGTTGGCTTAGGGCCAGACTTCCTTAACAAGACCACCACAGTGCAAGAAATAAAAGCAAGAATCAATAAATGGGATGGATTCAAACTAAAAAGCTTCTTCCCAACAAAGGAAATAATAACATGAAAAGAAAGCCTATACGTAGTGGGAGAAAATATTTTTCACACACACTTCAGACAGAGCACTTATCTCCAAAATTTATAAAGAACTTAAAAAACTACACCAAAAGTACAAAGAACCCAATCAATAAATGGGCCAAGGAACTGGGTAGATACCTCACAGAAGATGATACACAGGTGATCAACAAATATATGAAAAAGTGCCCATCATCTCTAGTAATTAGAGAAATGCAAATCAAAATTACCCTAAGATTTCATCTAACTCCAATTAGAATGGCGATTATCAAGAATACAAGCAATAATAAGTGTTGACGGAGATGTGGGGGGAAAGGCATACTCATACATTGCTGGTGGAGTTGCAAATTGGTGCAGTCACTCTGGAAAGCAGTACGGAGATTCCTCAGAAAACTTAGAATGGACCCACCATTTGATCCAGCAATCCCACTCCTTGGTTTATACCTAAAGGACTTAAAATCAGCATACTACAGTAAAGCAGTCACGTCAATGTTCATAGCTGCTCAATTCACAATAGCCAGATTGTGGAACCAACCTAGATGCCCTTCAACTGATGAAATGGATAAAGAAACTGTGATATATATACTCAGCCATAAAGAATAAAATTATGGCATTTGCTAGTAAACAGATGGAGTTGGAGAATATCATGCTAAGTGAAATAAGGTAATCCCAAAAAACCAAAGGCCAAATGTTTTCTCTGATAAGTGAATGATGATACATAACAAGGGGGGTGTATAGGGGGGGCAATAAGAGAAAAATGGAGGAACTTTGGATTGTGTAGAGGGAAATGCGGTGGGAGGAGGTTGGAGAAGGAAAGATAGTGGACTGAGACAGATGTTATTACCCTATGTATGTGTATGATTACACAAATGATGTGAATCTACATTGTGCACAACCATAGAAATAAAAAGTTGTACCCTATTTGTGTTCAATGAATCAAAATGCAGTCTGTAAAAATATTTAAAAAATTTAAAAGATAAATACACACTTAATATGTAATAGAAGGCAAAACTAATAAAACGTTTCAAGAGAAAAAAAGAATCACTGCTGGAAAAAACAGTAAGCTGCACTGTACAGTATCCTTGTATGGGAAAGAAGCCACCATCTCTACCCACAGCCTCAATGTAGGGGCCAGCAGCTAGGGGAGCAGGTGAGTCTGGCTGGGATGAGTCTGGCTCAAAAAACAAGCTGGGCAAACCCACAATATGGAACAAAGAATGTGCCTAAGTGATCCAGAAAAAATCAAGTGTGTAGAGAAGTTTACACAGGGGAATAGTGGTCATGGGAAACCTATTTGGCTTCCCCCTCCCCTTCCAATTTAGCTGCTGGGAGAGAAGCACTTGACCGGAATTTGAAAGGGTTGGGATGGGAAAGATGGAATTTGGAGACTGAATCAGAGACCAGGAATCATGGAGTCCACAGACAATACCACATGAGTGGAACCCAAAAGAGATTCCTGGAGTGAAATGTTCCAGTGTGAACTAGCAATTGTTGGACCCTGGAGCCTGGAGGTGTACTGACTTAAAATCTCCACATGAACTTGGCATTCAGGGAAGAGACTGGAGCATACCTAAGCCTACACCCTGCCAGGAGTTCTACCTCCAGGATTAACCCTCTCACCCTACCAACCCTATTCACCCTGAAGGTGGAACAAGAATCAAACTCCAGACAACCCCACCTAACTGCTGAAAAGGGAGGCTGAGAAACTTCTAAACTCCAAAGGAAACAATTGTTCAATTTATCATTGAGATTTTTTCTTTTTTCTTTTTTCTCTCACATTTCTACCACTTATGAAACCAATTATTCTTCATGTATCAATTAATTAAAGACTGGGGGTGTCTGAATAACATTTCAGTTTTGTTTTATATTCTTTATTTTCACTTTTTTCTATTTTTCATTTTTTTTAATTTTTATTTTATGTGTTTTTTTCCTCTCACTTATCTGTCTCCCTTGATTCTCTCTTTTTTCTAATAGCCACGCTCTATTATTTCCTTTCACTCTTCTTATAATTTTTTCTTCTATCTTCTCTCCTCCTTCTTCATAAACATCACATCCTACACTACTACTGTTCTCTCTCTGTCCTCCATTTAAAACTGTAAACCCTTTTGCAAACTCTTTTTACTATAGGCAATAACTGAACACATCACTTCTGTTTTTCACAACAAAACTGTAGACATCATAGTAGGAGCTATTTGGTTTAAGGCTATATCTTGTTTACATTGGTTGCTGTTAATATTTGTCTCCCCCTTAAAGGCAAGGTCCTGGAAACCTTCAGGGACACCATATGTCAACATGGTAGAAACTGCTCTGCCTCAGATCCACACTGCTAGATGGGTAGGCACCCAAACACCATGAAAAAATACAGGAACAAAGCAGCCCAAACAAACCAAAATGCTCCAATAATAGAATCCACTGACACCAAAGTGGAATAAATGTCAGAGAAGAAGTTTAGAATATGCATAAACTGATCTGTGAGGTAAAGGATGACTTAGGAGTGAAATCAGAGATAAAATTCAGGAGATGAAAGATCACTTCAATAGATAAGAGATTCTGAAAAGAAACCAAGCAGAAATATTCAAAATGAAGGAATCAATAAACCAAATTAAAAATTCAATAGAGAACATTACCAACAGACTAGACTACTTGAAAGACAGAACTTCAGGCAATGAACACAAAACACATACTCTTGATAATAAAGTTGACCATGCAGAAAAGATGCTAAAAGACCATGAACAGAACTTCTAATAAATATGGGATAACATGAAAAGACCAAATTTAAGATTTACCAGGAGAGATAAAGGTTGAGAGTTACAAACCAAAGGAATGCATAATCTTTTCAATGAAATAAGGTCTAAAAAATTTCCAAAACTTAAGAATGAAATGGAAAATAAAATACAGGAGGATTACAAGATGCCAAATGTACAAAACTACAACAGACCCACACCAAGGCACATTATTCTCAAAATGCCTAACATTCAGAATACTGATAGAATTTTGAAAGACTGCAGATAAAAATATCAGATTACATTTATGTCAGAACCAACTCAGATCTCAGCTGATTTCTCAGCCCAGACCCCCAAAGCTAGGAGGTCATGGAATAATATATACCAAGCTCTGAAATAATACGGATGCCAGCCATGAATTCTATACCCAGCAAAATTAAGCTTCAGATTTAAGGATAAAATAAACACCTTCCTTGATAAACAAAAGTTAAAAGAATTCACACCTAGAAAGCCAACACTATATAACATTCTCAGCAAAATATTCTATGAAGATAAAATTTTAAATAATGAAAACCAGCAAAGGGAGGAACTACATTAGAAGAGTCAATCAAAGGAGAAAAATAATATAAATTAAAAACCAGTAATAAAGCAATATTATTGGGAATACAAATCATATCTCAATAATAATCTTGAATGTAAATGGCCTAAACTCACCAACTGAAAGACAGACTGGCAGACTGGGTCAGAAAACAAGACACAATAATATGCTCTCTCTAAGAGACTCACCTCATAGGCAAAGACATCCACAGGATAAAAGTGAAATGATGAGAAAAAACATAGCACTCACACAGGTTGCATAAACAAGCAGGAGTTTCTATCCTCATATCAGATAAAGCAGTTTCAAG
This sequence comes from Sciurus vulgaris, assembly GCF_902686455.1. Lineage (NCBI taxonomy): Eukaryota > Metazoa > Chordata > Mammalia > Rodentia > Sciuridae > Sciurus > Sciurus vulgaris. Next base: position 115,995,083 of record NC_136470.1, on the reverse strand, counting down.
CCAAAGTTAATCAGAAGGGACAAAGAAGGACATTTCATACTGCTTAAAGGAATTATACATCAACAAGACATAACAATTGTCAATATTATGCCCCAAACAATGGAGTATCTACATACATCAAACAAACCCTTCTCGATATCAAGAATCGAATAGATCAAAACTCAATAACACTGGGTGACTTTAACACATCTATCTCACTACCAGATAGATCCTACAAACAAAAACTAAACAAAGAAACTACAGAACTAAATATTATACACTTAATGATTCAGACTTAACAGAGTATTTCATCCATCAATGAATAGGACACAGATATTTCTCTAAAATAGACTGTATCTTATGCCACAAAGAAACTCTTAATAAATACAAAAAATAGAGATAATACCTTGCATTCTCTCTGTTCATAATGAAATAAAATTAGATATCCATAATAAAATAAAAAAATAGAAGCTATTCCAACACCTGGAGACTAAATAATACATTACTGAATGACCAATGCATATCAGAAGAATCAGGGGTGAAACAAAAAAACACTTAGAAGTAAATGAGTGACCCAACATATCAAAATTTCTGGGACACTATGAAGGTAGTTCTAATAGGAAAGTTCGCTGTATTGAGCTCATTTATTAAAAGAACAGAAAGTAGACAAATAAATAACCTAACATTACATCTCAAAGTTCTAGAAAGAGAAGAACAAATCAACATCAAAAGTAGTAAAAGACAGGAAATAATTAAAATCAGAGCTGAAATCAATGAAACTGAAACAAAGAAACAATTCAAAAAATTGACCAAAAAATTGGCTCTTTGAAAAAAATAAATAAAAATGATAAACCCTTAGCCATTCTAACAAAGACAGAGAAAACTCAAATTATTAAAATTTGTAATAAAAAGGAAATATCATGACAGACACTACTGAAATAGAGATGATAATCAAAAGCTATTTTGAAGATTTATACTCCAATAAAGTAGAAAATCTTGAAGTCATCAATAAATTTCTAGAAACATATGACCTACCCAAACTGAATCAGAAGGACATAGAAAATTTAAACAGCTCAATTTCAAGTATGAAATTGAAGACACCATCAGAAGCCTACCAACCAAGAAAAACCCAGGACCAGATGGATTCTCAACCTAGTTCTACCAAACCTTCAAGGAAGAGAGCAATTCTCCTCAAATTATTCCAAGATATAGAAAAGGAGGGAACGCTTTCAAACTCATTCCATGAAGCTAGTATCATCCTGATACCAAAACCAGACAGACACATCAAAGAAAGAAAACTTCAGACCAATATCCCCAATGAACACAGATGCAAAAATGCTCAATAAAATACTGGCAAAATGCATACAAAAACACATTTAAAATGTAATGCACCATGATCAACTGGAGTTCATTCCAGGGATGCAACATACAGAAATCAATAAACATAATTCACCACATCAATAGACTTAAAGACAAGAATCACATGGTTTGGGTTGGGGTTGTGGTTCAGTGGAAGAGTGCTTGCCTAGCATGTGTGAGGCACTGGGTTCGATTCTTAGCACCAAATATAAATAAATACAATAAAGGTCCACTGACAACTGAAAAATATTTTTGGCATCATGATTTTTTTTTTTTTTTTTTTTTTTTTTTTTTTTTGCGGTTGGGGATCGAACCCAGGGCCTTGTGCTTGCAAGACAAACACTCTACTGACTGAGCTATCTCCCCAGCCCTGAAAAATATTTTTTAAAAAAGAATCACATGGTTATCTCAACAAATGCAGAGAAAGCATTTGACAAAATTCAGCATTTATGCATACTCAAAACACTAGAAAAACTAGAGAAAGTAGAAACATACCTCAACATTGTAAAAGCTATATATGCTAAACTCAGGTCATCATCATTTTAAATGACTGAAAAATTGACAGCATTCCCTTCAACTACCAGAAGAAGACAGGGATGTTCTCTTTCACCACTCCTATTCAACATCATCCTTGACTCTCTAGCCTGAGCAATTAGATGGAAGAAAAAAGTTAAAGGGATACAAATAGGAAAAGAAGAATTCAAACTATCCCTATTTGCAGACAACATGATTTTATATTTAGAAGACCCAAAAAAATTCACCAGAAAAGTTCTAGAACTCATAAATGAATTCAGCAAAGTAGCAAAATACAAAATTAACACCCATAAATTAAATGCGCTCCTATACATCAGTGATGAATCTCCTGAAGGAGAAATTAGAATAACTACCCCATTCACAAAAGCCTCAAAAAAATATCTGGGAATGAATCTAACTAAAATAAAAGATCTCTACAATGAAAACTACAGAATATTAAAGAAAAAAATTGAAGAAGACCTTGGAAGATGGAAAGATCTCTCATGCTCTTGAATAAGCAGAATTAATATTATCAAAATAGCCATACTACCAAAAGCATTATACAGATTTAATGCAATTCCTATTACAATCCCAATGACAAATAAAAAAAGTTAAACAAATAAAAAAATTAAATTCCAATGACATTCTTCATAGAAATAGAAAAAGCAGTCATAAAATTCATTTGGAAAAATAAGAGGCCCAGAATAACCAAAGCAATCCTTACCAAGAAAAGCAAAGCAAGAGGCATCGTAATATCAGATGTTAAATTATACTACAGAACTATAGGAATGCAAATGGCATGGTATTGGTGCCAAAACAGAAATGTAGAGCAATGGTACAGAATAGAAGACACAGAGACAAACCCACATAAATACAGTAATCTCATACTAGACAAAGGTGCCAAAAATATATATTAGAGGAAAGATAGCCTCTTCAACAAATGGTGCTGGGAAAACTGGAAATCCATATGTAGCAAAATGAAACTAAACCCCTACCTCTCACCCTACACAAACCTCAACTCAAGGACTTAGGGATTAGAACAGAGATCCTGTGCCTAATAGAAGAAAAAGTAAGCCCAAATCTTCATCATGTTGGCTTAGGACCTGACTTTCTTAACAAGACTCCTAAAGTGCAAGAAGTAAAATCAAGAATCAATAAATGGGAGCTTCTTCACAGGAAAAAAAGCAATCAAGAACATGAAGAGAAACCTACAGAATGGGAGAAAATCTTTGCCACCTGCATGTCAGACAGAGCATTAATCTCCAGGATGTATAAAGAACTCAAAAAACCTAACACCAAAAAAAACAAATAACCCAATCAATAAATGGGCTAAGGAACTGAACAGACATTTCACAGAAGAAATACAAATGGTCAACAAATATGAAAAAAAATGTTCAACATCTCTAGCAATTAGAGAAATGCAAATTAAAACTACACTGATATTTATCTCACTCCAGTCAGAAAGGCAATTATCAAGAATACAACAACAATAACTGCTGGCGAGGATATGGGGAAAAAGGTCCACTCATACATTGCTGGTAGAACTGCAAATTGGTGCAACCACTATGAAAAGCAGTATGGATATTCCTCAGAAAACTTGAAACGGAATGACCATTTGACCCACATATCCCACTCCTCTGTTTATGCCCAAATCAGCATACTACAGTGACACAACCACGTCAATGTTTATAATAGCTCAACTCACAACAGCTAAACTATGGAACCAAGCTAGATGCCCTTCAACAAATAGGTAAAGAAGATGTGGTATATATATGCACAATGGAATTTACTCAGCCACAAAGAATGAAATTATGGTATTTGCCAGTAAATAAATAGAGCTGGAAATTATCATGCTAAGCAAAATAAGCCAATCCCAAAGAATCAAAGGCCAAATATTTTCTCTGATATGTGGATGCTAATTCACAATAAGGGCAGGTAGGGAATAGAGTTACTCTGAATTAGACAAAGGGGGAGTGGTAATAGGAGGGAAGGGTGTATAGGGTTCAGAAGGATAGTAGAATGAATCAGACATTAAGACCCCTATGTGCACATATGATTACATGACTGGTATAATTCTACATAATGTACAATCAAAAGAATGAGAAGTTATACTCCATTTATGGATGATGTATCAAAATACAAATAAAAAAGAAAATGTGGTATATATACACAATGGAATATTATTCAACCATAAATAAGCAAAATTATAGCATTTGCTGGTAAATGGATGGAACTGGAGACTATCATGCTAACTGAAATAAGCCAATCCCAAAAAACCAAAGGCCAAATGTTTTCTCTAATATGCAGATGCTAATTCACAAAGGGGGGCAGATTTAGGGAAGAATAGAAATACTCTGGATTAGACAAAGGGGAATGAAGGTAAGGGAGGGGAATGGGAATAGGAAAGATAGAAGAATGAATCAGACATTACTAACCTATGTGCATATATGATTACACAACCAATGTAATTCTACATCATGTACAACCAGAAGAATGAGAAGTTACACTCCATACATGTATAATATGTCAAAATATATTCTACAATCATGTATAACTAATTAAAACAATTTTTAAATACATAAATAAAAGAAAAATGGATAAGAAAAAGTTAAGCATGGAATTACTATATGATTCATCATTTCTAATCCTAGATATATATACACCCAAGAGAAAAGAAAATTAGGACTCAAACCTGCATGCCAATGTTCATAGAAGTTTTTACTCACAATAGCTAGAAGATGGAAACAACCCAAACATATATCAACAGATAAATAGATAACCAGATGTGGTATATACACACATACTAGAATATTAGTGAACTATACAAAGGAATGAAATTCTGATACACACTACAATGTTGATGAACCTTAAAAAACTTAGGCTAATTGAAGTAACCAGTGATAAAAGGACAAATAGTATATTATCTTACTTATACAATGTACCCAGAATAGTCAAATTTAATGAGAGAGAAAGTAGCTGAGTGTGGTGGTGCACACCTGTAATCCCATCAGCTCAGAAGGCTGAGGCAGAAGGATCACAGGTTCAAAATTAGCCTCGGTAACTTAACTAGATCCTGTTCCAAAATAAAAAATAAGGGTTGGGGATGTGGTTCAGTAGTTAAGCACCCCTGGATTCAATCTCTGTTACCAAAAAAACAAAAAAACAGAGGAAGAGATAAGAATAACAGAAAGTAGAGTACAGGTTATAAGGGGCTGGCAGGGGGAGGAAGAAAAAAATGAGGAGTTACTACTTACTGGGTATAGTGATGCTCTCCATTTCCCCATTTGGATAATGAAAAAGTTCTGGAAATAGTAGTGAAAGTATAAACAGTCTGAGTGAACTTATGTCACTGAACTATACACTTAAAATGGGAGAAAGTCCCATTAGATAAGAGCCCTTATCTCAAAAAAAAAAAAAAAAAAAAAAAGGCTGGGAGTACAGTTCAATGGTACAGTGCCTCTAGGTCCAATTCCCAGTAATAAGGGGGGAAATGGGTAAAATGTAAATGTTATATATATTTTCCCACAATAAAATAAGGATAGACAACAAATTTTTAAATTAAAAAATCAAGGTGATTGTGGGAAAATCAAGGTGAAGAGTTAATCAATTAAATCACTCCTCCATATAAACAGAATCCTGCTATAGTTTCTGAGAAAGCTAATCAATAAAAAAAAAATGAGTATTTTGTGGGATAACCACAGTATCACTACTATGTATCATACACAGCTGACTCCATAGAGCTTAAATATTTCAGTATGTTTAAATGAAGTGATTTTTTTTCTTTTCCTTCCTTCCATCCATAGTGCTTCAAGCAACCCTAAAGGCTTCTTCCTGTCTCTATACCAAAAAGCAAACTAAACCCCCACCTACTGTTCTTGGCTTTCCTTATGACCAGACAATTGCAGCAGTACCCAATGCCACATATGTATGTACTCACCTAAGAAAGGAAACTATCCTCTACACAGATCGAATTTACATCTCCCCCAAATAGGCATTCCTATAGGGTCGAGCCTTGACCATGAGTCAAAAAGATATTTAACAGAATTGAGTCTATCACAAAGGCACTGAAACCCACTCCAAAGGAAAGGAAACAACTATTTTAGTTTTTCACACACCCAATTACTCAGTTTACCTTTCCAAGTTAATGGCTAGGGAAAGAAGCAAACATCAATGAGTGGTGGACAAATTGGAAAAGGAAGATATTCCAAGTAGCTACAGAGAAAAGAAAAGTACAAAGAAAAAAAAAAGCAAAGCAAAACAAAAATGCCATTTCAAGGCACTGATAATGAGTCAAAATATCCACATATTTGTTTTCCAAATTCCCTAGGAGCTTCATAACCAGGTGAGAAAAGGAATAAATGAACAAGAGAACCCTAAATGGAATTAGTGATTTTCCTATGGATTTCAGCAAAAAAAGAGACAATTATCATTGTATTAATGTCATAATCAGTTGTTTATATTAATAATGTCAAATAATCAGAAAATTCAGTTAAACAACTGATGCCTAAGAAGTGGAACTGGAAGGAGGGAACCCTTTGCTTTTATAATACTTGAGGGTTTGTTGCTCTCAAGTATGTAACCATTTTAAGATTTTTAAAAATACAGGTCTATGGAGAAAATATGTAATGCCCTATGCTAACAAAGGTACAAAAAACAACTACCTTCATTGTCCTTGAGAACAACGTGGCAATAGTTCAAACTTCAAACAACCAGCTACCCAAAAGTAGAAAATTAGGTAAATTATAGTACATTCAAAATATGTAACAACAGTCATTAAAACAATGAGCATTCTAGATGTAAGAAAATGTTCACAGTATAATATAGTTAAAATTTAAGTAGATCATACAACAATGTAACAGTATAGTACTAAATTTATTTTTAAATCCCTACTTAGAAATATACACAGAAAAAAAACTAGAAAGATATGCCAATATGTGGAGAGGAATTATGTCTGGGTAACAAAAAAAAGACATAACCTTTATTTCCTGTTTCTATTTACTAACATTTCTTTGTATTTCATGTAATCAGAGGAAAATGTAACATAGCAAAATAAACTCAAATGTATGAAACACATTAAATTTGTATTATAAGGAAGACTAGAATATGTTATATTTTAGAAATTTTTTTAAACCAAAATAGACAAAATCTCTTCCTGGTGCTTTTAAAGGATTAAACTTGAGTTCTCTGGGGGGAAAAAATCACTCATCCAAAACACAGCATTCCCCAAAGATGTCAAATGAAAGAGATAATGGGGTAAGTTCAAACTGTATCCCAATTACCTGTAGCAAGACTTTTGAATCACTGTTTTCATAACCATGAAACTCAAGGTGAAACTCTAAGGTCCCCACCCAAAGTCAGTCATTCAAACACAGCTGTAGGCAGCAAAATGTCCCTAACAGGCTCAAGAAAGAGAAAGGGCAAGAAAAAAAATTATTTTCATGATGTCACAAATGTCTAACAACCAAATATGACTAGACTTACAGACTGCCTTTTAAAATACTCTCAGGATTAACAAAGAAAAAACCTCTTCTTAGGTCAAACTTCTAATTAAGCATTTATTGATCATTCTCACTGTACCAGATCCTGGTGATAAAAACATGAAAACAAAGTTGCTTTTCTTCAAGAAGCCCAGCCCTCTGAGGCAAAGAGATGCAATCAAGCATGATATAAAGGGATAAGTGACATACTAAAGACTGATACCAACTACAGAAGGAACAAGAAATAGCATTTATTTATATCAGGCCAGGCAGAGCTGTGGAAGGCACCAAAGAGGAAAGGCATTTGAGTTTCTTCAGCTGGCATTCCCCAAAGAAAAAGGTAGTCATGGCATTCCAGTCATGTTACAACAACCTGAGAAAAAGCAACAAAGGTAGAAAGTTCAAGGCTTTCCTGGAAAAAAGAATGAACTGTCCAGCATAATTACAGTAAAGGTATGTTTGTCAACTTTGCATTACTGTAACAGATATGAGATAAATACACTCAAAGAGACAAGATTTGTTTTGATTCATAGTTTTGAAGGTTGCAGTTCATAACTGGGCTGACCAACCTATTGCTTTCAGGCCTTCAGTTGGTGGGAGTAGCACATTATAGTAGAAGCACACAGCACAGCAAATCTTTCACCTTGTGGCCAGGAAGTAAGAACAGAGAGGCAGAAAGGACTGAGGTACCACCATTCCCTTCAAGGGCATTCCCCACCATGACCAGAAGACTTCTAACTAGGTCCCAACATCTTAAAGGTTCCAATGCCTGCCAACAAGCTAGATACCAAGCCTTGAATATTGGCCTTTTCAGGGACATTTCAGATTTTAACTACAGCAACAGGGAATGTGGCAATGAAGCCACAAACAGAACTCAGGAAAATTTTAGCATTACCCTTCCTCCTATATACAAAGTAAAAATGGAGTTAACATCTTTTTAACACATTACTTTGTCCCCATGCTTAAAAGTTGGTCCACACAGTCCTCTCAGCCACAGTTTTCCTCCTTGGCCCTAGACCATAGGGCCAAGAGGCCAGAGGTCCACCCTAACCACAAACACTATCAGGTTCACAAAAGATGGCATGGCTGTCATGAAATGTTCATTCAAATAATTTGTATTCAAAACACATATTAACAGGGCTGGGGTTGTGGCTCAGTAGTAGAGCACTTGCCTGGCATGTGTGTTACCTTGGGTTCAATTCTCAGCACCACATATAAGTAAATGAATAAAATAAAATGCCTATGAACATCTAAAAATATATTTTAAAAATCACAACATAGCAAAGATCTAGGTTTTATAGGTTAGACACTTCCCTCTAGGGCAATAAATATTCTCCTATCCTATTCAACATTTGTAATAGCTACTTGGAAAAAAGATTAGCCACTTGGATAAGACAGTCTTATCAACTGTGTAGATACAAGGAGCAAAGAAAAGATAATATGTGAGGTTACAAAATTAAGCTGCAAAAAGAGTTGACAAGTTGAACTGATGAGCCAAAATATAATGCCTGAAATATAATTGAAATAAATATAAAATCTTTAAAGAAATAAAACCAAAATTTAGCATCTATTAAATATCAATCATATAGGCTCAGGATGGAAGAGATATAGCTTGACTTTAATTCCTATGAAATAAAACCTAGAGTTTAGTTGGTAGAAGTTCGATATGAGCCATCAGCATGAAATGGCAGCTAATAAGTCTACAAAAGTCATATTAACAAAAATATCCAATTCAGTGGTACAAACTCATGTATAAAACCTTCCACATGACTGGTACTGACTTATACCTACCAAGAATACAAAGATAAATATGGCTCAATCCCTATTTTTAAGAGTTTCCTAGCCTAAAGAAAAAAATTGTTTAACCATACTTCACACAAATACGGGCATTCTTCTGCTGAGCTATATCCCCATCCTAAGACTTTTTTATTTTTTTTATTTTGAGACAGGGTGGTCTTGCTGAATTGTTCAGGATGGCCTAGAACTTGCAATCCTGCCTCAGCCTCTAGAGTTACTGGGATTACAGGTATGTGCCACCACATCTGGCCACCAATATTTTTAATGAAACAGAGATAAATAGAAAATATCATAATACACCCAACGAAGTACAAAGTACAAGTAAGCATATCATGAAACTTATAACTTTTTTCAAATATATGTGTACGTGTATATATACCCACACACACATATAAGATAGCAATTTTTAAAGTTTCCAATTGTAGATCATTTCAAAAGTCAGAAGAACATTAGTTCAATGGAAGAGGAAAAGGTTTCATATGGAACACATGGCAGCACTGGTAAAAATAAGTTCAGACAGAGGAAGTCAGGGAAAGCCCAGTTTGGCTAAACTATAAAGTACAAGTCAGCCAGCAGATGAAGTTGAAAATGCAAATATGAGCCACAACATGAAAAGTACTAGACACAGAGTAAACAATGAATGCTAACTATTCAACTAGTCTTAGCTCTGAAGCTTTAAACCATATTATCTCTAAGTTCCCTTTCGAGTTCTAAAATTTCATGAATTACTGAAGGTCTGTGATCCAAGTTATTTATACACAGGCACACAACAAGGATTTATAAGAATGTACAGTGAATCATTAATTCTACTCAATAACAAAGAATTTCTAATTATAACTGTCTAACAATAAAATGGACTACCAAAAATGGTGAAGGCACCATCACCAGATGTGTTTGAATAAAGGCCAAATGCACATTTGGAGGTATGTTACTAAATCTATACTATAGAGTTCTGTGTTTATCACACATTAATTCTCCCATCAATGTTAGTTCTTGCTCATCAGTAAGAGCTCATGAATGAATTTTGAAGGGTAAGGAAGAAACAGATGGAAGCAGGAGGTTGTGATTTTATCCCATTGTAGGAAAACAGGAGGCTTCTGAATGACATTTTCCAACAGTCATTATTTTTACTAATGTATCCTAATGTGTGATATAGTAAATCAACTGCAAGTACTTCAGCTGCAGAGCTAATTATTTGGGAATGAATTATAAACTTAATGATTTTAGAAAAAAGGTTTCCAGAGACTGTACATGCAAAAAATAAATAAATTTTCATTCTTCCATAGAAAATCTGTCAAAAGGGGTATGCAAGAGACTTGTCATAAACAGGTTTGTGAATGTAACATTGAAATTAAAACTCTAATACAAGGGCTGGGGTTGCAGCTCAGTGTCAGATCGCATGCCTAGCACGTGCAAGGCACTGGGTTCGATTCTCAGCACCACATATAAATAAATAAATAAAATAAAGGTCCACGACCAACTAAAAAATTTAGTTTTAAAAATTCTAATATAATATACTCAAAGATGCTCACATATTGGGAATAACTTCGGATCATTTTACAATCAAGAATAAAGACACAAGCATTCAAAAAGATTCAAAATACAAACTACTAAAAATTAAAAGTCAAGCTAGGTACAACAGCATAAGCTTACAATCCCAGTTACGTGGGGAGGCTGAGGCAGGAGGATCACAAATTCAAGGCCAATCTGGCTCTATCCCTAGTACCACACAAACATACACAAAAAAATTAAATCCAACACAAATGTAAAATTATGGTATGAATATAAAGTACTTTCAGAAACCTCAAAGTTCATTCTTTTCAATTTGCCATGCTTCTGAAAGTATCATTTAGAATGTCTTAAAATGCTACACAGAAAATGTTGCCACCTTTACAAATTAGTGTGTATATTCTAACATCGTGATAAACTGTACTTCTGAAGTCTACTGACTATTGTTGCATATTAACTTTTCAAAAAAAAATAAACATGTTACTCAGCCTTAAAGAAGAATGAAATTACAGCATTTGCCAGTAAATGGATGGAGCTGAAGAATATCATGCTAAGCTAAATAAGCCCATCCCAAAAAACCAAAGGCCAATTGTTTTCTCTGATATGTGGATTCTAATTCACAATTAGTCGGGGGAAGGCCTAGGGAAGAACTTTAGGTAGGGAGTCACTTTAGGTAGAGGGGAGTGAAGGAAAGGGAGGGGTATGGGGGTAAAAAGGATAGTAGAATGAATCAGACATTATTACCCTATGTACATATGTAACAATATGATCAGTGGGATTCTACATCATGTACAACCAGAAGAATGAGAAATTATACTCCATTTATAGATGATGCATCAAAAGTTCATTCTGCTGTCTTATAGAACTAATTAGAATAAACAAAAATTTAAAAAAACAAAAACATGTTAAGCCCAGCCTAGTCAACAGACATGTAGCCCCAGCCACTTGGGAGGACAACGTGTGAGGATTCCTTGAGCCCCAGAGTTGGAGACAAACCTGGGCAACATAGCAAGATTCTATCTCAAAAGAAAACTATCACTGATAGTTTCCTGTTGATTATTTCCTATTTTCTTTATAGAATATGAAATCAAAACAAACCCTCTTGGTTTGAGAAGCAAGTCAATAAATATTTGCTAAATTCAATTTCTCTCCTCCCTGGTAACAATAGTATCCAATATATTCCTCAGGCCATTATGAAAACCTGCCTTCTGAACTTTCATGCCCTGCATCTATACTCATTATCAATGTAAATCATTACATTCAGAAGCAGAGCAATAAATACCATGTATTGTTATAAAATGTCCAATACAGAAATCAAATTCCTTAAATATCTAGTTTAAACTGAAGTATGTATATTTCAACTTCCAATCCAAAGACATACACTAATAACAAATTCCATTCAGAGGCAACATGGTGTAATAAAAGAATCTGGGTTCAAATCTCAACTCAGTACTTACTAGTTTAGTACCTTAAATCAATCACTTAACGTTTGGTATAAGGGTCAAGTAGAATCATGAATGGGGATGTTCCTTGTACACAATAAACCCCTGGTCATAAAAACATAAGCACACTTTCACTTTTCAGAACAAAATAAAAGTCCTGGACATGTGACATTTTCTCTACCACTGGTAGATGTCTTTACCTTTAAGTGATATGCAAGCATGAAGCCCTGGGTTCCATCCTCAGGAACACACACACACTCACAAAAGAACTGAGTGAGAGGTATCAAGCCCTTTCAGAGGCTTCAAAAGCTGAGTTTCTCTACTGGAGCATATAATTGAAGAGCCCTAAGCAACTTCAGTGATGTTTAGTCAGTTTACCAACAGATTTACTCAAATTTTATAAATACAGATTATTTCAGATCTGGTTTCACGGACCTATTCCCTTTCCACGTTCATATTCCTCTACATCATAAGAATAAAAGTGAAATTTCTTTTAAATTCTCAGGCTTTAATAAAAAGAGAGAGTGAGCAAGCATATGCAAATCTCCCCAATATAGGAGAAACCAAGCAAATAAGGTAAAGGTAAAGCAGAAAATAGCCATTATTTTTTAAATTAGAAAAAATAAATATTACACTATAAAACTAAAATGTAAAGTATTCTGGATGATAAGAAAATTTTTTCATGGTCTACTAAGTGGGGATCTGGAAAAGCTAAGCAATAAATGTCCTAAATTATTAAAAATTTTACTTCATAACAGTAGAGGAATAAAGAATATGGACTTTGGAGGCAGTTTCCACATCTAAGATGTCAAAATAATACATACATATTCAAACCTCTGCTGCTATCTATTGTAGGAGTTCAGTTGCAAATTCTTTTGTTTAATTTATTATGGGTATTTGTTGCTATTGCTATTGAGGAGAAACCATGATGTTTCGTTATTTGATAGCTTTGTTGCAATCAGTATGAGGAAAGAGGTGTTTCACAAAATAACTGGATTTTTCTCACCCAAATGCACTTTAGAGCTGGAGGCTTCTTGAAAAAGTAGAATAAAGAATGGGAGTATGCAAAACTTTCCAAGCAATCATGACAACGGAAAGGAAAACAGAATTCTCTAATGGGAAAGAGACATAAGGAATGAAAACATGGACTAATGAATTTAGTGAAGAGCTCCCCCTTATAATATTACAGGAGAGCAAGACAGTCAAGTATAACAGAAAACATTGCCAACCACAAAGAAAAGAAAATAAGGAAAATATACAATTATTGAAGGACAAAAACAACCCCTGAAATTCAGTTTCTTCATCTGTATTATAGAGATAATAATAGGACTACTCTGGGAATCTACAAAATGTAACATAAAGAGCAAGTCCACAGTGCAATGACTGGCCCATCACTGACTGATCCTCAGAAAAGGGCAGTGTCCTCCCCATCCCCAAAGTCACAGAATATTACAATGGCAAGGGAAGCTCAGGTGTCACGTAGTCCTAAGTGAACAAACCAAATAACTCATAACTAAGTATAATCTGTACAGAATCTCTACATTATAAAAAAATTAAAAGATATTACTACAGTATCTCAAAAGTCTTACCAATGTCAAATACAGTTGAAGAGCTGCAGTGGAGAGAAAAAAAAAAATCTTTGCGCTGCTGCAACAGGGGACTCCTTCCCTCACCACCACCAGGACAAAGGAAATTCTCATGTTTCTCCAAATTGGTAGAAAGTAAGTATAAGTTCTCCCTCCTTGTTCTTATATATTGGGACACAGAAATAGAAATCTGTGCTTCAAGTTAGTCATAAAAATCAAAGCTGAACTCAAAACATTTTCTCACAGGAACAATGATTATGGTTAAATTGTCAAGAATTTCCTCAGAGCAATTAAATGATGCAACTAAAATACCATTTTAATTGGTGATATTTCTCATTATAACTACAGTATTGAAGATGTTTTATAGATTGAATTAAATTTTATGAAAAGGCCTAGGAGTGTAGCCCTAAGCTTTCCATATAGCCCAAGCTTATGGGAAAAAAATGTACCCTGAGTTTTAAACAATTTACACAAAAACTTTTAGACCATACCTGAGGAAAGGACAGTAGAAGAAAGCTGTAAGAGCAATAGGGAGTTGCCATGTTTAGCAGAAAAGGCATCTAAATTATACCAAATCACAGCTGCTAAGAAAATGTCTTCAGAATAATTTTCTCTCATTTAACAAGCACTTAAGTCCTGCCCTGTGCCTAATGCTGTACCCATCCACAGGGAATAACAATTTTTCTAAAGCTAAGCACACAGTCCTAGGAATGCAAGAATTTCATTCCATCTTGCTGATTAAAACATATACCAAATCGTAAGGCTAAGATTCACATATACCTATCTTGATGGTCTTGCATGGCCTGTTTCAGAACTAGCATTATTATTCTAAGTACTAAGGGAGAAAGAAAAAATTAACATTTATTGAGTACTCAGTATGGTCTCATTTGATGCTCACAGCCCTATAAGATAGATAAGCATTATCCCCAAGTTATGCATTAAGAAAACATCAGTTAAGCAACTAGCCCACAGCACCAATAAAGAAAAGCCAGGGCTCTGAAGGCCACTATCTCCACCACTTCAGAGCTCCTCCCCAGAAGAAAAGAAATTAATCAGATTACTACTGAAGAGTACTACTTTCACATCAATTACTGTTATTCTATTAAACAGTTCTAAGAACAAGTTATGATGAAGATAAACTATCAACTCCTCATTTCACAGTGTCAACCTGGTATCCAGGGAATGCTGTAAGAGAAAGGGTGCAATGCTAGAAGTGAATTCCAGTTCTTGGCAACATTTCCCAATTCTTTTTCAACAGGGGCTCTTTTTATCACTTACCTCCTAGCATAGCTAATTAAAACTTTGGAAAGTTACCTTTAAAAACAAGATTTTTCTACCACCTAGAAGATCTCTCTGTGGGTCCTTAAATTTAAATAAATTCAATCTTTACATGGTAACTTGCCTGACAGTATTTCAAAACGACCATTACCACTGCAGTTTAAAAATCATTTTATAATGAACCGTGAACTAAATTTTTATTAAACTATAAGAAAACATGGAAACAAAAATCTCTGTTCAGAGAGATTTCCTATTGAAAATGTTCTATTACAAGCTTAGAAAGAAAAAAGAAAAATCTGTACATTCAACATTTTAAATGTTTCTAAATGAACACAATGATAGATGATTTATAATAATGAAATGCAGCTGAACTCTTCTGTCGTGCAATTGTCAAGGAATACTAACCCTGGAAAAGCACAACAGTGAATCCTTTAAACTACTGAATATTCCTAAGAAACTGAAACGTTAAAAAGAATCATTTCACTTTTGGGGTTTCACACAACAGATAAAAAGAGGATTCTAAGGAATAACGTTCTCATCTGAACACATTTTTTACAAAACCATGTTTATAAAATACACTAAACAGCATGGATACATGTCCAAAACATTTCCCATCTTAAGGTAATTATTTCTGATACAAAATAAATTGAAAGGGATCAAACATGTGCATTCACATATCTGCAAATTGAACTGGGAAAAATGATGTCAATGATCTCATTCTTTATTTGTAAGATTTCAGTTAGAAAATAAACAGCTATCCGACTCATCTATTCAGGTGTGAAAACTCATTAAATTCGAGGTTGGAGAGAGGAGAAAGCTGATTCTCAGAACTGAGCATCTTGGGTAAACTGCCTTGAGCCCCACACCAGAAACCTCAGGCAACTGCCCTGGCCTTGCCCGCCCTTCCAGCGGGCCGCACCTGCCGAGGCCGCGCCACCAGCGCCCCCTGCCGCCCTGCAGGCACCCAAAGACCCGCGCCCACTTCTGCACCCGCACCCACCCAGCGCTGGCACCGAGCAGAGGCCGTACAGCCTGCGCTCGGGAGCCGTAGAGCACCGATTGAGGTGGGGCCGGTAGCCCGGAGCATTCCCTGGAGCCCCGGCCGCGGTCAGGCCCGAGCCTTACCTACCTACGCCGTATTTCTCCTCCTCCGTGGGGGTCCACATGGCCGGGCCGGGCGCGGCCCCGCGGGCGCGGCGGCCGGGCAACAGCGCGGCGGGAACGGCCGCGGGCCCGGCTGTGGCGCACCGCGAGACGAGGCGGGGGCGGTCAGCCGGCGCGGGGCAGTGGGCGGCGCATCCCTCACAGGCCGTCCGGGATGCCACCGTCGCCCCGTCCAGACCGCGAGGCTCCGCAGGCGGCCCAATAGCCCCTTGTGGCACAGGCGAAAGCTCGCCACCTGTCCGTCGCCACCACTCCCGCGGCCCAGCTGGTCCCCTCACAGCTCCGCGGCTGGGTTCCCGGTGCTGCCGCGGCTTGGCTCGCCTCAGCGGGCTCGCAGGACGCCCGCGCATGCGCCGCTCCCCGGCGCGCGGGGGCTCGCGCCGCCCGGGCTCGCGCCGCCCGGGCTCGCGCCACCAGCCTGAGCGCGAATCCACGCGCTGTCGCCGTGCGCCAGCGGAGGGAAATCCGGGAGAGGCAATAGGACCGCCCAGCCCGAGCAGACTAGCCCTCTGTCCACCTAGGGCCTTCGACTGCTGCCAGCGCACTTGGAATGCGAGGCCCGGCAAGTGGAAGCTTCCCTGTAACCTGCACTGGTTTGAGTTTCTAATACCTCCTGCCTGGCACACAGAGATGGCCATGGGCTTCTGGTTGGAGAGGGGCAATCCAGAAAAGGAGAGGACAACACCGTTTTCAAACCCATCTCAGGTCACTCACAGTGCTTACAGAGCCACATTTTCTGAAAGGCCCCCACCCACGCACCCTTGTCACTAAGAGTGCACTCACTCCTGGGTCCCCAAAGTGTCATTTAGATGATGCCGCTGACACCTCCTGGGTACTTGTCTTGTTGAGTTGGCCAGTGTGGTGAGTATATGGGGCCTGAACAATCTCAGCAGCCTTCCCAGTAAGAAAGCACCTCTTCATTGGGCTCCGGGTGCTCCTATAGGCACCACCTACCTTGTGCCTGGAATCTCTGCCTCCCATGCCATCCTGAGTTCTGGCTCACTCCTTGTCCTCCCTAAAGACAAAAAGTACAAGTCACCTTGTGACATGCACCATCCCACCTCACCCCACACCCCACACCTTGACTCATATTAACCACTTCTGAAAGACCAGGACTTCTTTCCACCTACATCTGGACCATATGGTGTTCCCAGGTCTAATGTCAGCAGAACTTACCATCTCTGTCAGCAGCACTACCACGTCAAAACCTTGGTGTCATTCCTCATTATCTCTCTTGGACACCCCACTCTTCAAATTCCAGCTCAGTACCTCAGAAGCCTGCCCTGATCCTGCAACTAGCAGGCCGAATCCTTTCCTCCTTTGTTTGGGATTCCAGCTGTGTTCCTTTATGTCTTATTTCCCCCATAGGACTGCAGCTTATTTGCTTGGAGGCAAGCTCCAAGCTAAAGATATCTTTCTGGCCCCTCAGCACCCAGCCCAGCACCTGTGTATAACTGTTGAGTGGGAAGCAAGACTAGTATGAGAGTATCTTGGTAAGCACCAAATTTTATTGATTCCTCCTTCAAAGTGTCCTTTGTGATTGGTAACTCCTCTCAGACCTGAGTGCGTTTACCAAGATTATTTCCACCACTTACTAATCTATGGACTCCTGCCTCACCAATGAAAGTTGCCCAATTCCTGTCCAGAAAATGTCTGTTCTGTGAATTATTGCATTGCTCAATAGCCAGATACAGTTTTGGGGCGAGGAAGGCTACAGATACAAGAATATAACAAAAGAGATGTCCTTACTTATGTTTCTAACTGTTCCGCAAAGGTAGATCCATGCCCATTGGCCATAATGGATAATACACCACGGAATAAAGCCACATTCCCACCTAAAGATCTCTCCAGGGGCATCTGTCCAGCAAGTAGGGCCATGCTACACAGGCCTTCTGAACAATCATGAATTTCTTATTTCATCCTCTAGTTCCACCCCCTTGTCTAATGTACATGACAACAGTCAGAGAGCCTAAGGACCAATTTTCCCAAAGTTTATTCTCCTGTTTCCAGTTTGAATCCATCATAGTTGTCATCATAGATGAACTTTCTTACACAAAATTGACTCCACAACTGCTCACCTCAGCTGTGGAGTGGGAGTATATAATCCCACTCCAGTAAAATGAAAAGAAAGGGGACCAAGGTGAGAAGGATGATATTTGATAAGTCCTAGATTCTTACATTCTTGCTGTTGTTACTAAATTTAGATTATTTTCTTGAAATGAACAAAAAAGGACATAGCACACATCATGGAATAGGTCTTCAGCAGGACTGTGTGCCTACTCTTCTGTCCCATAGCATCTGTTCTGAGTCTTCCCTTCTTCCAGTTTTCAGTTCACTTGACACTCCCCTACTTAGAACCCTTCCAGAACGTGAGCTGCCTTCCAACTCGCCTCTGGAAATCAGAACCCTCATGCACACTGCCCACTCCTTCTCAGGATCCCCAAGAACTCACCACACTATTGTTGCCCCCGTCTCCCATTTTCACACTGCCCTGCTCCAGAGGCACCTTCAGCTGCCCTAAAAACACCTACCTTGTCAGTAGCTTCACCTGTCAGATTCCTTCTCTCTTCCTTCTCTCTCCATCTCACTTCAAAGGAGAATCATCCACCCCAGATCCTTGTATTTCAACACAATTTATTTGATTCTCCATTCCTGAAAATCTGGTTTCTGAGCTTGTCATCTCCTAGTAACTGATCTGCCAGAATTCTCCAGAGTTATCTGAACTCCAAACACAAACAACTACCATTCCCTTATTCTCGAATTGGACCTTTGCAAAATGTGTTCTTCAGTCCACATCCTCTCCCCCCTTGAAACTCACAGATCCTCCTTACCATACAAGGACTATCTCAGGGCTACACTGTCCCCAGAAAAGCTTCCCCATCTGCCCTCAGTTGAAGGGGAGTCTTTCCCAATGAGGTCTTTCTTTTTTTTTTTTTTTTTATTGTAAACAAATGGGATACATTTTGATTCTCTGTACATGGAGTGGGTTAGGGTTAGGGAGGGGGGCAAGAATGGAGGAAGGAAGGACCCAGTGAGGTCTTTCTTGTAGTAGTTACTCCTCCCACCATCCTCCAAGAGATCCAGTGTGTCTACCTTGCACATTGACAAACATCTTCAGTGACAAGTGTTGCTCTTCATTCATCTTTACCCCACACACAAGCTAACATAGTGCCTGCCATCTAACAGGAATTTAACACATATTCTCGAGTGAATGATCAATGTTTTCTGAGACCATAATGAAATGGATTGGAAGGGAGAACTGGTAAGCTTACCTCAGCAAGTCACAAATCTCCAACTTCAGAAACTTGAGTTAGAGTAAATTTCCTTGATAGTACATTGGTTTTAATTTAAAATTTATTAAAATGTCTTATTGTGTGGCTATATAAAAGATAAACATGGTAGAACAATTTATCTACAAAACAAAGAAGTCTGCAATTTGACTTATAATACCACCATTACTTTTGGGTTTACTTCATTACTTTAGATGATAAATTACAAGTTGATGAATGAGGAAGAACTCAAGTTTCCAGCAGGAAAGTCTTTAAGACAGGTGGTTATTTAAAATAGTCTATAACCAACAGATTTTTTTAAACACAAGAAATGCAGAAAGCATCATCTTTTTTGCTTAAATTAAATTTCAGTTGATCAATAATTATTTTGTCATAAGCAAATTCCATAATGGCAAATTCCCCATCACCTTTGGAGAGTGAGACTGGCCCTCTACAAAGCATGATGAACTACACTTCATATCTTTTCTCCTTGTTTTCTGCTGCCTGGAGAATCAGACAGCAGTATGTAAGGAGCCAGCCAGGCTGATGACTCAGCTCATAAAACAATGTGTGGCCACAAAGATGATGTTTATCCAGGAGCATTCTGGAGGCTTTTGCTACTGAAGTAGGCAAGCAGTGGGTAAGTGGCTCACGATGCTTATTCTCCCAAGGGTTTCTGGCCACATTGCCAAAGCAGAACTCACTTCCCTCTCCCAATGGTTGATCTCATCTGATGCTTTATCCAAGCAGAATGGTAGGAAAACTTCAGAGAAATACAGTTGGAATATGGGCAAATCTGAGCTAAGTGCACTGATAACATTGACATTCTGCCTTCTCTTGACCAGGAGGTACCAGCAGTCAGAGCTTCTACCCATACAAAGCCCAGGAGCAGGTGGATGAGACAAGTTACTCAACTCATTTCTACCCTGCTGAGTCCCTCAAGGAGCAGGTCTGCTCTGGTTAGTAAAGCACTTGCAGAGCTAATGTTCTTCATGGCAGAGAGTCACCCAAGCTAGTTTTACTTCATTACCCACTTCTTATGTCCCAGGAAAGCAACACCTTATAGGAAGCATTGGAATAAAGGGCTAACACAAAAATGGCTAATAAAATTAGGGTCCCTTCAGAGAAGGAGACCTAAAATGACTAAAAGATAAAGATTAGTATTTTGTTTTAAATTGTGTTATATCTGAGTGTCTATGAAGTGGGGAGAAGATAGGGAAGAGTGTGAAAAAGAGACAGATTAAGTAGCGTAATATTTTTCCTGAAATGGCAAACTTTAACCATCTGTTCCTATTTTATCAACCCATTCAAAATATTATTAAAATGCAGATTCCTTACAATTAGCCAGAATATTCAAGTGAGAAATGACCAAGTTCCTATGACTTCAATACCTGAAAACTAATGTATTACTTTTGGATGGATGAAAACTATCAAGCCCCATTATAAGTAGCACCCTCAGATGTGTCCAGATGTGTCTGAGAATCCTCAGCACTTCTAGACTCTCAAAACTGTGAGGGGTCATATTCTTTTTTTTTTTTTTTTTTTTTTCATCTTCAGTCTAGCACATAGGATCTGATAAACAATAGGTGCTCAGTAAATATTATCTGAATGAATACATTAGTGAAGGTATGCTTTCATTTTTTCCCAGAAGTGTATCTCTTTGTTCCAGTAAGGTTTTTGTTTATTGTTTTCTGGGCAGGAAAAAAGGGAGGCAAGGCAATCAAAAATGAAATAACTCCAGAAGGAAGGGCAAATAGATAGAAACGTGGCATTATTTAGTTCTCCTTTCCCTTTGGGGGCAATAACTATACCCTTGAATTTCTGAACTAAGTTACCAAGGAGGAATTGAAATTAAAAACCTTGGAGAGTAATTAGCAACAAAACGTTCTAATGTCAAGAACTGAATTTTATGGGACCATATTTGTAATATTAATTGAACCTCTGTGTAGCCAAATGGTGGAATTATTGCTCCAATGCAAATAGGCCCAAAAGAGAAAAACAGCCCAAAATAGCACAGATATTGCAAATCAGGACAGAGGTAATTTCTCTACACATAAAAAGCAGCCAATTGCAATGCTTTCACCAATTCACTTAAATGCAAAACAAAGCTTGTTTGATGCAGCACCACCTACCACAGGTCTGAATTGCTATGGGACTGGGGCAAGAAAGGGAACTAAGACTTTGTTCCCATCAGATCTTTATACTTTTTATCTTAAAGTGTGAGAAATTTGACTCATTCATTACCCAAAATTTATTGAGCACCTATCATCAGTAAAGTCCAGGGCAGAAGATGTTCAATCTTTCCTGACAGTTTACCATCTAGTTATAGAGAAGAGACATTGAATTAATTATCACAAAAGTGAATCTCTAAAGACAGAGTGCATGAAGGGAATATCAGCCAGGGAGGACTGACTGACCTAGTATGTAAGTCAGAGAAGGCTTCCTGGAGGAAATGATATTTAAAGTGAAGACTGAAAACACAAATCAGCCAAGTTAAAAAGAATAGAAAGTGTTCTAAACACTTGGGAGGTCAGTGTGGTAGGGAATGAACTTGTTGTATCAAAGGAATAAAGAGGCCAGAGTGACCAGGGTATGATTGTGAATGAGCAAGTAAAGAGAATAGGTATGGCTGGAATGGAGGCAGGGCCAGATCTTAAGGCCTTGCTTGGTCTCATGAGGATAAGGTACCAACCATTGTCAGGCCTTGAGTCAGAATCAGATTAGAGACATGAATAAGTCCAGGCCCCTCAAGTAGATCCTGGCTCATTGAAGGACAGCAGAGGAAAAGGCTCATCCCCTTAAAAACTGGGCTTAGAGGTACTACTACATATTCCCCAATTCTCTGAGCACCCAACAAAGGTTTTACAGAAGCATCTAGGACCACACCCTCACAGGACCATTCCAGGCTTCTCTCATTCTTGAGCAACCCACTCCTTTGAGCTCAAGATGGCGTACCTGTTCCCAGGTTCGAGGCTCAGTGGAGAAGATCAGCTTACCTCCCTGAATAGCCCACTCTCAGGAGTCTGAGAAGGGTTCTGGGATCTCTTCCCTCAGCTGCAGTCTCAACACTTTGCTTGTGACCTACAACTCTTACATGCTAAGAGTCCCAAGAAAGAATAATGCCAAGCATGCCAGGAAACAATTGACCCTGAATCTGATCAAGGACCACTGCTAATATCTTCTTTGAGGGAAATTTATTAGAAGATGCAAAAAAAAATCTTCAAGGAACTGCCTTAAAAGAGCACACCTTGCACATGGAACACCTGGGGAGTAGCAGGACAGTACACTGTCACCACTGAGGAGGAAAGACTTTAAGAAATGGAGATTATTCAATATGCACCAAGTATGATGGATCCAAATTGATATGTACAGTCATGAATTATGGAATAATCAGAAAAGTGATCCTAATCTAGAAATCTGCCATGTCAGAAGCCTCAGCAATTTTTTATAACTCTCTGGATGGCCCCTGCTGAAACCACACCTGTACTTAGCCTCTCATCCATGACCCTAGTCTGTCACTTAAGTCCAGTGCCAGTCATGGGCTTTTTCAAGTTTCAGGTGACCTAGACATAGGGAATAAAACCTGAGGGCTTTGGAGTCAGAACTGAACTCACATCTAGCCCTAAAGACTTCCAAGCAGGGTGACTCCAAGCAAGTCATTTAACCTTCCTGAATTCACTTTCCTCCTCTGTCAAGTAAAAATCTTAACAGTCCCTCTATCAAGGATGATTGTGAGGATAATATTTGCAAAACTCTTAACCCAGACCCTAGCACAGGGTAAATATTCATTAAATATTGGAAATCTCACTCCCCTCCCCACCAGCTCAGATTTGGCTCCCAGAAATTCTGGGTCTCCTTGCATTTGTGAAATCTGCTTCTTCTCCAGACCAGCCTATGAGAGCTGGTTTGGTCATCCTTGCATAGCTGGGCTCATTCTGTGTGTGTGCCTCTTACCAGCCAGCACTTAGTGCCATTCTCTTCTCTCTATTTAAAACCAAAAGTATTGATTTCCCTGAGCAACTTCCATGGTACAATACCCTCAAGAACCACATATTCCATCAGTTCTCCTCCATGACCATCAAATATCCTGCTCAGAGCCACAATCCCTAGATCCACAGGGTCCTCATTCACTGAGGCATAGATCTGTTTCATTTTGCACTTGCTTAAAGGTCAAACATGAATTTCTCCCCATTATTGTACTGTGTCTTGTCACACAGACTCTCTGTTTCATGGATTAGTCACAGTCTTGCTATCAAATTAAATATTCCTCAGCAGTTATTTTTAGAGAGATCTTATTCTAACTCTACATGGTGCAATGATGTGTGTGCACCCACAGCTCTGGAATCCAGGCATTACCAGGTGGGCTTCAAAATATGTGAGGGCTCAAATTTTATCTAGAAAGTAGCAGCCAGCAGAGCAGAGGAATTTGTAACCTGGCTCCATCCATGGACTCCTCCATCCAGCTCAAAATATTTCCTCCTCTATGCCTTGGATGATTACTCATTCATCAATCAGTCCAGAAGGCTCTTAGCACAATTGTAAGTTAAGCAAAGCATATCTGTTCCATTCCAACATCTTGTTTGGCTGTGTCCTTTATCCCAATGCAAGGACAGTAGTGCCCATGTGCCCTGTACCCTCATGGAAAGCAGCTCTCAGGGAAGGATCCATTGTCCTCCTGACTGAGACCTGAGCCAATGACAGTGATTACATCCATCCCTGCCTGCTTCAATAAGTTTTGTCTACACACTTAGGCCAACATCAATATAGAAATGAGGTCCTCAGAACAGACCAGTATTTCAGAATTAGATGGGATAGGAAGAAGTGACTTTCTAAGTGAGTCTTCTTCACCTACTTGAAAGCACTGCGAAAATAAGAAACTATATGTACCTTGGGCCTTAAGGATCTGATGGTATTTGTGAAGCAGCAAAACCCACAGAATGACTAACTTATAATTTGAGACAGGATTTAGCATATCCCCCTGGGCTATGGTCTGTAGGAGGGCAGCAGATTTCTCATTCCCAATGTTTCTCCAGGGTAGGTCTCCACTGACTGTGACATGTGGGGCCTCACTCACCTAGAGCATGTGAGACTGGCAGAAAGGCAGGAAGTAGTAATTCTAGGGTTCATTTGACTTTACCATTGTTCCTTCACTAAGTCCCTATTACTGAAAAAGGTGTTGCTTCGGCCTTCATTTGGGTTTTTCTGCTTTATTTTGTTCAGATGTTGGATGAGGAGAAAGAAACTCCTCATTTCAGAAAGTCCTTGTAGACTGCAAATGCTCCAGAAATTTAGAGGCGGGGGAGGAAGAGTGGACTAGAAAAATCCAGGAAGACTTCACAAAGGGGCAAGGAGTCAGAGGCTCAGCATAATTGGACATGGCCCAGAAGTAAAGAGGGGCCCTCTTGAAAAAGTTTTCACGAACCAAGACACAGAAGAAGGAAGAACAGAGTTATATAGGAAGTAATGACAAGATCAGTGTAACCAGAGCCCAAGATTTCCTTGGGGAATATGGCAAGTGGATAAGGGCAGGTTATGGAGAATTATGAGCAGTCAGTAAAGACAAGAGTAATCAGTTGTTCAAGTTCTATTTCCCAAAAGCTTTTCTAGGTCCAGGGGAGGTAGCTAAGGGTAAAGTCAATGAGGTTTCTATAAGGCCTTCAGAGGTCTCAGAGGAAGAATACAACTGTGAAGATCAGATGGAAGTTATGAGGATATGTCAGAGGACACAAAGATTTGAACTTAGATTCCTCCAAAGATGAGAACAGCCCTGGCAGGGCCTGGTAAGCCATTCATGAGGTTCACTGGGAAAGATACAAATGTGGATCACTCAATGGGAGCTGCTTCCTCCCATGAGGGGAAATAGAATCAGTAAATGAACAGATGGGAAAATGAGCATATTATTTAACCACCAAAGAAAGACAAATTAAAGCCATAATGAGACTCTTCTGGTCTAGCAGAGCTTTTAAAAAATCTAATGACAAGGTGCAGGCAGTTAAGAAAGAAGGGGTCTATTCCAAATGGGATGGATCCCTCCCACCAACAATATGACAAGTGGATATCAAGAAACCTAAACACTGCCAAGTGTGGTGGCACACACCTGTAATCCCAGCTACTCAGGAGGTTGAGCCAGGAGAATCTCAAAATCAAGGCCAATCCAGGCACCTTGGAAAGACTCTGTCTCAAAATAATAAATTGAAAGGGCTGGGCATGTGGCTTAGTAGTGAAGTGCCCCTGGGTTCAAGCCCCAGTGCTAAAAGAAGGAGGGGGAGGGGGGAGGAGGAAAGAAAAAGAAAACAGAAAAAGAAAGAAAAGAAACTTTAAAATTCTTAGTTCTGTGAGAATGGATCAAAGATAAATTCCATTTACATAAAAACTCAATGTGCTTATGTCTATAAATATTGTAAATTACCCAAATGACCACCAGTAGGGGATGAATTGTTTGAATATGGGGCATTGCCCCACGCAATTTTATGCAATCAAGAATAGGCTTGAAAACAATATGTCAACATAGAGAATATCTATTATATAACTTTCAGTGAAAAATAATTAAGCCTAAAACTATTCACAGTGTGGCTGTGATTATGCAAGAACAAACACATGTAGATACAAGCCAGAGTAAAATATACCAAGAAATTGCCCTTCTTTCCCCCATAATTTCCCAATGGCTATATGTTGCTTCTATCTCAAACTTAACAGTATAAAGCAGTGCAGTTTTCTCAGAAGAATAACACTTAGAGGTAGGACATGGAGCTGAATAGCACTGAAGTTCACCCTCTCACCCTCCTTTTAGCTTATCCCTCCTAGTGATGAATAGGGAGGATTTCTCAAAGTGAGGCCCTCAAGATAGAGCCAGGACAGTATTGAAACAAAACCATGTGTCCATATAGAGATTTGAACATAAATGATTTGAGCAGATTTTTTCATAATAGACCAAAATTAGAACATCTAATAACCACCAAATTGTTGTATAATTCATAAAATGGAATACTAGTCAGCATTTGAAAGGAACAATAAGGTAGGCATGGTTTCTCACACCTGTAACCACAGCTACTCAGGAGGTTAAGGCAGGAGGATCACAAATTTGAGATCAGCCTGGAAAATTTATCAAGACCCTGTCTCAAAATAAAAAATTTTTAAAGTAACTCAGTGGCAGAATGCTTGCCCTAGCATGTGCCAGGCCCTGGGTTCAATCCCTAGCAACACACACACACACACACACACACACACACACACACACACAAAGTAAAGAACTACTAATACAACTTCTTTCTCCAAAAGAAGTCAGACACAGAAAGCTATATATTTACATACTATAAAATTCCACTTATATGAACTTCTAGAATAGGTAAAATGTGTCTATGGTGATAGAAATCAGATCTATATTTGCTGAGTCCAGGAGGAGTAATGGGAAACTGAGGGGTTTCTCTATCCCGATTGGGATACTGGTTTATGAGGATATATGCATTAGGTAAAATTTTATCTAAGCTTACACTTAAGATTTCATTTTATGTAAATTATACCTCAAGTACAAACTTTGGAAACTGCTTGGTTGAGCACACCAGTGGCCAATGGACAAACTTTTGGAGTGTCTTTAGAACCCATTTATTCCCATGGGAATAAAGACCTGGATGTTTCTGTAGCCTCCCCTTAGAGGGGTTGAAGAAATCAGACTTGTGAACACACCACATGTATTTGATCTGATGCATTCATGAGGCTCAATCAAGGCCTTGACTTCTGAGCTCAGAAATCTGGTCCTCAGGAGCAGGAGAGGGTAGATCTATGCTAGGTGATATAAGCCAGGATTGTCAGGGTCTGGAAATGGAACAGAGGGCTGAAGGCTTTAGGCCTGGAACCAAGCAGTGCTCTCAAGGTTAATCTTTCTTGGGAAGCTTTCTCATTCTGTTAATTAGGGAGCAGGAAGTGGGGGGACTTACCCCCAGCCAACACTCAAGGGCTGCAGGTGACTCAAGTTCATGAGCACAGTCATAGCCTTTGGAGAAGAGAATTCTCTCCTTCCTTCAGGATGACCACTGGCCTCCTAAAGTGTATGCCCCTGGCTCCTTGGACCTCGAGCTTTTGACTATTGTAAACTTTTCCAGGTAAACAGCAGACTACCCTCAGCGTTTGCACAACAGAGACCTTGGAAGGGCACAGAAGCCTTTGAACTCCTAAATGCCCTAACCCTCCTATCATATCAGATGCTACTTTCTCTGCAGATCCTTTTCCTCTCCCTACCCTGTAGAGCTGGTCCAAGGTACCCCATTCATCCAAACTCATCTTTTGAATTTCCAACTCACCCCAGATTCTGTTTTTTTCACACGTTCTCACATTGAATCTTCCCCAGAACCCTGTAAGCATCATTGTGGTCATTTCAAAAATAAGGAAACTGAGATTTCAAAGAGAGGAAGAAGCTTGACAAAGATCACATATAGCAACCAGCTCCAGAGCTCCATACCTTTTCTGACACTGAAAATCCCTTCTTTATACCAGTGGAGAATAGCAGCCACAGTCTTGGAAGGGCTGAACTTAGAAATTCTGCAGAATCTGGAGGGGACAGCGGCAGACCTAGGACTATGGCACTCTATGGAGACAAGTCTGGCAGCTTTATGGGAGAGGAAAGTGGAGAAGACCTTCTCTTATCTCCATGCACTTGCGGGTTATAACCTATGTTTTTTGTGCTTTGGTTTAGATCCCAAAGGCAAAGAGGATCCCAAGGTCTTCTTGAATGGTAGCTCTTGAAAGTGGCTCCTGACACTAGCAAACATTGACTAGAAAGACCACTATAGGTAGCACCTGTGCCCAAGGTACCCAAACCCAGTTGTGGAGCAACATCACTCAGAGTCTGAGTCAGGTTTTCCAAGTGGAGACCTCAGGGAGGTTTTAATGAGGTCCATGGCCAAGAAAACCTTGGAGTCAAGGGACCAAGAGGGACTACGGAGCCTGCCTGAACAGATTTGGTTTACCAGGGTTTCTTAGGTGTGAAATGGCTGAGAAGGGCAGCACCTGCCTCTTAGAACTGCCTCATGAACCAAGAATTTCTGCATCCTTCTGTCGATAATGTGAAATTTTTTCCCTCCTTCCATTGGACAGGAAGTTCCAGTTCAGGAGCATCCAGAGGACTGGCAACATGATAATGTCTAGACCTGCCTAAAAAACACACCTAGAGCTAGTTTAAAATATCCCAGGGAAGACTTATTAACAGAGACTCTAATCAAGAGTGCACATGAGCCAAAGGCCATTGATGGTTTGTATGGGAATTGCCCTGGGCTGTCCCACAGCATCCAGCTTTAGTCTTCAATCACCTTTGGCAAGAGATGCCTACCCTGAGGCCAGAAGAGATGCTAGGTGATTTCCTCCACTCCTGCTCCATCTTTGTCAATCCCAGGTAAAGCTATCCCAAACACTCTCTTAACATATCACCTCCCTTCAGTGCCAGGATCTCTAATGGCTCCCTGTTGTCTCCAGAGCAGTCTACATACTCAACCTGGCATTTATTTTTCCATCCAAATCTAGACCGATCCCAGGTGCAGCAAGACCCTTCTCATAGATGTGCTGTATCTTCTCTTCACAGACCTTCCCAAAATTCCATCTCCCTTCCAAATCCACCTCAAGTCCTAAGACCAAGCAAAGCTGCCACTCTCCTCCCAGGACCCCTAATAGCCCTGATTCTGTGAAGACATCCTGGTGCAGAAAACCAGGAGTAGCCACATCTCCAGGCAGGGAATAAGAACCCTAATTCAGGTCATGGTTTACAATGTTTCCATCTCTGTAGGGTGCAGTCAGAAAGTCCCTCATGTATATCCAGCCTTTGGGCTGAGAGTGGTAGGGAGAACAGCGGCAACCAGCCCAGGAGCCAGTGATCTCAGATTCAATCCCTGGAACCAGATCAGGGATGGGGCCTGAAAGACTCACTCTCAGGCCTCTAGGCTCTCAGGGTTCCAATAACCCAGCACCTCCAGCATCATCTCCCCACGTATATACCCTTCTCCCTTGCCACAGACAGAACCCCTTACATTTGCTCTCAGTGCCAAACAATGATGCTCTCCTTGCCAAAAGCTATCTGTAAAGGAAGCCCCAAGGAAGCCTAATTAAGATCTGTGGAGGCTCCAAGCACAGTCACTGATAAAGTCCTAGCCAGAAATCAGCAAAAATGGAAAACACCTCTGCATAAGAAAGTGAAAGTCAGAGGATCTGAGAGGGAACTCTAAGGCCAGGGAATGCAGGGTTACCAAACCAATGACCAAGGAGGCTACATGTTGGGGTTGGGAGGAGCAGTCTAGATTGAGGGGCTGACTTGTAAGCTTCAGTTTTCTCATTTATAAAGCCAGAATTAAATGTGATAAGGCATTTTCCAGCACTGACCTTCTCAGATTCTATCTAGAACTGCCTACCCATTCCGGCTCTCAAAGCCGTTTCTGAACCACACTTGGTTGACTTGCTATTCCAGAATTTATTCCCATCCTTGGAGGGCTGGGTTTGGCCAGTCCAGGAGGGCCAACATGGAAGTCAGAAAGTACGCCAGCCCAAGAGTCACAATTTTTTTTCTTCCAGGTAATTGGACTCTGGGGTGGAAAAATCAGAAACCCCAAGTGGAAACCCATAGACTCTTTTAGACCTCTGCATTTCTGATGCCAACCTCCCCTGTCCCTAAAATTTGGACTGTCTTCAAGAGTTTTGTTCACAGCTTTAACTACTAACCTGTGTGACATTGGACAAGTCAGTGATCTCTGACTACTTTCCTTTCAGAAGGTAGAAACTGACTTCCTGCTCTTCCCCTAGGCCCTACCTCCTCCGGGCAGCTTCAGAAAGGACTTACTGCATAGAACTAGCTGTCTGTGTGAGAAAACTCAAACAATATCCAAAGTAACAGAAAGAAGAAAACACTCCAGAGTCAGTCCTTGAAGGGTTGACATGGGAAGAGAGGTGGCTGTCCCGGGAGGAACACTCTGAGGTCCCCTGTTAGTACTCTTAGTTCAAGACTCCAGACCTCCATTGACTCATGGGCTGGAGGGAGGAGGGGCTTGATAACTGAGATTATGGTCAGTGACTATTGCTGAGAATTTCTGCTCACCCCCAACCCCATGGAGCATTCACAGAACTTCAATGAGATTGAACCCCAGGTGATGAAGCTCACTAAGAGGAATCAACCCCCAGAGGGCAGGCCCTATCTCTATCTCTATTTTCAACTGTTGAATTGTATCTTATTGCATCTTGGTGTGGAAACAGACATGGCTGTTGGTTTTGCTGATATTAACAGACCCAGCGAGTTTTGTATCCATGGTTTAGTGGGTTCAATTTATTGCTAACAATAAGATGTTAAAGCCATTTCAGGAATTTATATTCCCTCTGCAGAATCAAGGTCCAGGTGAGGATTCACATCTGACTGAACTATTGTGAAGCCTGGACCAGACTCTGTTCTGAGTGGTCAGTGGCAGAGCCTAGAAAAAGGCACCTGCAAAAGCTTTGATTTCCTGGAGTCCCAGAAGGCTAGCCACATACTTACTCACTTTTCTCCAGAGGAGACTGGTAGAGCCCAGCTCTCTCCAAGTATAAAGTGCTCATATTTGCATATTTGCTTCTCAAAAAACTTTTGACCTGTGAAACTCCTGCATTTGCTTTTCTTTGCCTGGGATGCCCTTCCTCTTCTTATAGCCAACTTCTTGTCATTTGTTCTCAATTGAGTGTCCTCTACTTAAAGACTTCCCTGATCCTTCTGTTCCCATCTGTCACCCCACTCCTTAGTTGTGGGTTCCATCATTAGAGAAGGATCCCATCTGCTTAACTTGCCTCAGTCAACAGCACAAGGAAGCCTACCCACAGTAGGCACTCTGAGTCGATCTATCTCCTTTCTAGCTGAAGCATTGCCCAGCCTTGTGCCCCAAAGTCTCTGGTCCCTTTTATGTCTGTGTGAGGAGGAGTTTTCTGAACCTGCCTCATTGACATCGGGCAGGGCCTGCTTGGCCTTATATGCCCTACAGCCCCACCACACAGCCTACTAGGCCCTGGCCTGGCAGGGACCTTCACAGAGAGACAGGTCCAAAGACAGGTGAGTGACTCTATCAAAAAGGAGCTCTAATTGCAGCTTCTGTCAGGGAATCAATCTCCTTTTGAGAGGCTTTAACCTGTGAGTCAACATATTCCTGAATACCATCATGTCCCACATAACCTCTTGTGTGAGGTGAATTCTGGGAGACCTGTGACATGATGGGAGCTGTGCCAAATGTCATGCTTTATCTTTCAAAATCTCACAATCCAGGAGACAGTCATTACTGTCTACTTGTTCCAATAAGGAAATGGACTCAGAGTGATTAAGGGGATTGCCCAAAGTCACAACAAAGTAAAGAGGGGACTTCAGGTTGTGTGACTAAGGCCTGACATCTGTCTCATCTGCAGGAAGTACCCTGACTTTAAGCCTTGAGAGGTGCTGGGTACTCCCTGCCCAGGGTCAGTGACCAGAGGCTATGGAAGATCATTCCAAGTGTCTTCTATTTTTTTCTTTTTTTGGTACTGGGGATTGAAACCAGGAGCACTTTACCACTCAGTCACATTCCCCAGACCTCTTTATTTTATTTTGAGACAGAGTCTCACTAAGTTACTAAGGCTGACCTCAAACTTGCAATCCTTCCATCTCAGCCTCCTAAGTTGCTGGGATTATAGACATGTAGCACTGCCCAGCACAAGTGTCATTTTTCTGGCATCCAGGGACACAGTAGATCAATAAAGGGAAAGGGTGGGTTTGTGACACTTCCAACTAGACTAGGTCAGGGGAGAGGTCAAGTTCCCTTCCCATAGTCTTAGGGAAGGGACTGTGGAGCCCATGGTCCTGAGTTTAGACCGACCCTGAACCTATCGCATATCACTCATAGAAATGTGGGTGCTTTTTCCTGGTACCATTCAAACTTCAATGACTTCATCTGTAAGATGGGCATAAATTTCTCCTCAAAGGGCTATTGGACTATTGTGAGATATTGCCTGGCACACATGAAATGCTCAAACCTGAGTTGTGAGGTGTGACAGAAACAGGTCAGGCCCAGAGCAGAGTAGCCCAGGCCCTCACCTACCTTCCTCAGTGGGTTCTAAGTCCTTCCCATCCAGCTCCATTAGCCAAGTCTAAGAGATGTGACCCAGCAGTCAAGGTCCCATCACCTGAAAGGAAGGATGAGTTGGGGTAGATCACCACACTAGGAGTCTGCTTCAGGAGGTGACTGAGAGGCCTGCCTCATTCCTACACTGAGAATCTCTGTGCCAGGTATGAGAATTGATTGCTTCCTGATTTGCTATGGACATAGAGCAAGGCCATGAGTGAGATGGGGGCATAATCTGCTTTGTACACACAGCCCCTGCATCAGGGGCCAATTTTGCAGGATAAAACCAGGCTTCACAATACCTTCTCTGCTATCTCCTCATCCCCATTACCTCTCTTTTACTCTAATATTCTCTGACCAAAATGAATTTACCACCAGAAAGGGAAACGCAAGTCATGCCCACCCAGTCATCTCTGCTCCCCTTGCTAGTCCCTGTTTGCAGCCCAGGAGACAGTGCAAGAAACTATTCTCTGCCTGTCCCCACGGAATCTGGACTCTCTGGTAGGGGGAATGGGGAGAAAGGACAACTGGAAGCCATTTTGCCATGGCAGAGCCCTGCCTCCTTTCTTCCCCAGTCAAGGACCTTAAGCAAGCCATTTAGTCACTCTGAGCCTTGGTTTCCCATAAGTAACCTGGGGATCACAGTGCCTGCCTTGAGGGATTGGAGATATATTTTGGTAACATCTAGTTCAGTGGTCCATAAATTTTTTTAATCACATAAACTCTTGTTCAACTTAAATCTCAAGAGAAATTCCAATATATAAAATAGATCTGTTGGGAGATCCTAGGATACCTTCACTAGATCCTGAGGGTTCAGGGAGTCCAACATGAAAATACCTGGTCCCA
This sequence comes from Sciurus vulgaris, assembly GCF_902686455.1. NCBI lineage: Eukaryota > Metazoa > Chordata > Mammalia > Rodentia > Sciuridae > Sciurus > Sciurus vulgaris. The sequence continues at coordinate 115,961,779 of NC_136470.1, read as the reverse complement.
AATCTAACAGCCAACTCAAGCTAACTGGAAATGGCAGGGCAGCATGAGGAGGTGGATGGATTGTCTGACAAACTGGCATCAAATTTGGGTATATCTTTGGGGAGGCAGAAGTGGGTGTGGGGAACGGGGAACGCACCACATATGACAGTGCCTTGGGGGCTCTAAGAGCAAGAAGATGCCACTAGGTGTCCACATCTCACTCTGAATGCCCCCTCTGGCTCCTTACAGGAAGGGGATGAGGAGATGAGAGAGCCCCTTGCCATGGTTTTCTCTCACCTGTTATAACACTTTGCCTCACCCTTCACCTGGCAGTTATAATGCCCTTTTCTTAAATCTTGTCTATTCACATCTGCCTTGCCTTTTGAATTGACATTGTCACCACATCTGGGAAGCCTTCTTTGATTGTCCCCAGCGAAGAGTAGTATTTCTTTTCTCCAGCCTCCTTTAGGGCAGAGGGTCATGGCTAAGAGCTTGGGGCTGAGTTTCTCTAAGATGAGAATGTGGGGCCTGAGTGAGAAGATCCATGTAAGGCCCCAGCACAGTAGGCAGATAGAATTCACTCAGTAAACAGCAGCTCTTTATTATGATGTTGTGGTCTCTGTTCCATCAGTGCTCTTTCAGGCTCTGGCACACAGTAGGTATCACTGAATGCTTATCCCAGTGACCAGTAGGTGGCCCCACACCCCAATTAACCTAATTTGCTGGCCACCAGATTCTCTGAGCTCCAGGAAGCTAGTGCCCTTGAGTCACTTTCTCCTGGTCACAGAAAACAGAGGGTAGAACTGGCAGAGTGCTAGGCAGCTGGACATATCACCTAGTAGATTCTGGTGACCAAAGCCTTTGGGCTTGACCACCTCCTCCCCTTTTCCATTGCAGCCCCATCCCACCTTTGTGAGGGGTATTCCCACTGAAGAAGTAGGAAAACTGAGGCCTAACAAGGTACATGGACTGTCTAAAACCACAGAATATTCTTCACAATTCATCATCTTGTGGTAACATGTCTGCCAAGAGTGCTGGAAAAATCTGATACCATTTAATCATTACCTTATCTCACTGATGGAATGCCCCAAAGATGAGAACAGACTTGACCGAGGCCTCAGGTAAACCAAAACTCAGATCTCCTGGCTCTAAATACCCTACTCTACCCCTCACATAGGATAGGAGAGGGGCTTCCTGCATGCTGATCTTGCTTCCAAGGGCTAAGTATGCTGGTTGTCCAATGGACAAAAGGAAGATTTTTACCCTTCCAGACTTGAGAGCAGCTTTGAGGACCCAGTAGGAATAAGGAGGCTCAGCCCAAGGCAACCAGGTCTGGAGAAATAGCCACATAGGGCCTGCTGTACCACCCTCCTCCCCATGCCTGCAGGAGAGAGAGTTTTAAGCAGGCCTGAAAACAGAGACCCCTGTAGAGACTGCAGCAGGCTGCATTTTGAGGCTCAATTCTGATGCTGCAGTGAAGGGGCTGAAATGAGGACGAGGGCAGAGAGGGGCTGGTATAGAATAGCAATGAGCCAGGCTGCTGGAGGCCAGCCAGCACCAGGTTCAGAGGACAGAATCAGGGGTGATCTCTCTCTCTCTCTCTCTCTCTCTCTCTCTCTCTCTCTTTCTCTCTCTCTCCCCCACCCCCCACCTTTCCTCTTTCTATACACACACACACACATACACACACACGAAAGCTTTCCTTTAGTGAAAGCTCCCTGGAAAGCCACTATGGAGAATGTACAAATGTCTGTGTGTCTAGATTAGCTGATGTGAATGTATGGCTACACATCACCTAGTAGATTCTGGTGACCAAAGCCATTAGGCTTGACCACCTCCTCCCCTTCTCTATTGCAGCCCCATCGCACCTTTGTGAGGGGTATTCCCATTGAAGAGGTAGGAAAACCAAGGTGGCTACCTTGGTTTGGCTCACCTGATACCAGCTGGTTATCAGAGATTTTTTCCCATTTCACAGATGTTATACTGAGTCCCAACAATGAGTGTGACTTGACATGGCATTCAACCTCCCAGTCCAGGCTTGTAAGAACTATATCTAATGCCAGAGATCAGGGAGGCAGGCTCTGGTCTGGGCTTGTCCCTGGGTCACAGTCCTCTTGGGCTCTTGGAAGTGGCCCAGAAGACATGGAATATAAAGGGGCAATCCTTCTATCCTTTCCCCTGCTAACCATCTCTACAGCAGAAAAAGGGACATTCTCCCTTCCCCACAATAGCAACAGGCTAAGTGTGATCAATAAGAATCCTTCCCTGTCCTCAGGTGTGGACACCTGAGCAGATACAGCCCCTACAAGACTTCTGCAGATGTGTTCTTGCCTGTGGATAAGACTAGTGCAGTGGAGCTCAAGGCCAGCCCCTGGAAGAAGCACAGACTGCAGAGCTAAAGGACTGACAGAGCCCTAGAGCATAGTCTCTCTGTCCCTGAGGCCCTGGTCTCAGCTGTTCTGCCTCCAATTCTGTAACCTATCAGCACATGCCCTAGTCTCTGAAGTGCTTCAAATCTCTTTTTTTTTAGATTTCCCCATGACACCTTTTCTCTGAAAGCCATGTCCTTCCTTCATAGACCACATCAAGGCCATGATTTGACACATATTCGTGTAATGTTTTATCCCTCTCCATCAGGAATGTAAACTCCTTGAGGTTAGAACCCTGTCTACAGCTTCCACAGTTGCCTTTCTTGTACCCAGCATCAAGTCCCAGGCACAATGGGTGCTCTGCAGCTTTGTCACTAGATGGACTATATATATAACTTTGCATCTGGCCAGCATTTTGACATACTCAAAGAATATGCTAGGAGGGTTAGCCTGAACCACAGGCTCCACAGGAACCCTCAAGTAATTCATCTGCCCACCCTCCTTTGAAGCCCAGGCCTGAAGGTCCTTGAGTGGAGGCCTGATTTTCTGGATTGGAAGTCCCAAGGGTAGATTTGAGGCAGGATTGTTTTCCTCTCAGACAACTCTAGGTACTTCTCTCCTTCCTGATGGCTAAGGTACTGGGGTGGCTAATGGGGTTTGGGCATAAGCCATTTATCAGGTACCCCCTAAGTACTTCACACATATCATCTACCCAAATCCCCCAGATGATACCATGAGGTGGGCACTCTCCTCCCCAGCACACAGTTGAGGAAATGGAAGCCTTGGACTTGTCCAAGGTCACCAGGCTGGAAAACAGCAGAACATTTCTGGAGTGCTTGCCTGTCCCTTGCCTTCTAACATCTCTGCGCCCTCCTCCAAGCCCCGAGGGAAGTGGGGGCGGAGGAAGGAGTGCTGCCTGAGCCAGATGAGCTCTTAGAAGACTGGGAGGTTTCAAGATTGAAGCTGGGGGAGAAATGCCACATTGAGGGCCCCCTTGAGGCTGCCCGCAAGGGTTCCTGAGGGGTGAGGGGTGCTTTCTTACTGCAGTAGTGAAAAGACAGTCTTCCAGCATCCTGTCCCCTCCCCTCTCCGATATTCTTGCTGCCAAATGAAATCTGGCAGCTTCTGAAAATAGCTCAGCGCTACAGCAGGCACTCTGCCCGCCCTTCAGCAGACTGGCACACAGCTGGGGGTGGCCACTGTGGGCAGAAGCTGGCACATGTAGGGATGGGGGTGGGTGTCACACACACAGTGCACAGGGGCGGCACAGAGCTGGGGGCATGTGTCAGCTGCCATCCCTCAGCCCCTCTGACCTTCCCACGCCTAGTGAGGCCACAGTGTCTCTAAGAGTCAGCTTGGCATGTTTACCAGGCCAGAGGCACCCTCTTCAGCTGGACAGAAATCACTAGTAGGGCTGAGCAACAGACCTTAGGTCACTTCTTTCCACCCATGTAGACAAAGAGAAGCCTAGGAACCAGGAAAAAATGTCAAAACAGTATTTATTAACATGTGGATATAAAACCCAGCAGCACTGTCCTAGCTGACATGATCTAGAGTTTCCCAGCCAGTGAGATAGAGGCCAGGAACCAGGAACTAGGCTGTCAGGCACTTGTCAGGCCCCATATCAAGCACTCAGCACCTTGAGGCTACACTTGGCAGGATGGGGCAGGGTAAGCCTGGATCACCCAGGAAGGACTCTCTGCTCCAACTCAGGCTGAAGCCAGGACCACACATTCTGAGCATGGCTCAGCAGCCCTCCACCTCAGGTCTGACCTAGAGTCAGAAAGGGACCCTGGATAATGGGAGCATCCTATCTCATAAACATACACCAAAAGATAATCTCTGGTGTTAACAGAGAGGAGTTTTCCTACCTGGGATCTGGTAAGCAGATGAGGGTAGGGGGCTCTTGTCACAGTGACATTTTCCAAAATAGAAAAGGGCTGAAGATACCCCCTACCTTCAGCTGAAATGAGAAATAACCCTTTGTGTAGTAGGTAGTGGCAGGATGGCTAGGCCCAGGAACTCCTTGTGGAGATAGCTCTGAGTGCCATCCAGGATTGAGCTGCAGCAAGTCAGGGATGCACCAGCCAGGAAGGCAGCAGGCTGGGCCTAGCAGTGTCAGGGAGATCAAAGAAGGGGCAGCCTGAAAGGGGCAGGCCAGAGAGCAAGAGACCAGCCTCCCCAAGAAGGCAAAGGTAGGCCCTCAATTACCCCTCCTTCCTGTCTTGCTCATTCACTCAGCATTCACAGACAGAAACACTGTCCTTGGTCACCATGACAACCAATGGCCAGATGCCTTTCTCAAGGCCAAGCCCATCTGCCTACCCTACATGGTGTCTCCAAGGAAGAAAGGAAGTCCAGCCACAACTCCCAGTGACCTAGAAGGCTAAAGCCATGCCTTGGGTGGGACAGATACAGCCTCATTTGGCAACCCTGGCCAAAGGTACAGCAGTGACTCCCTATCCCCTAGGCCCTGGTCTTTTCTGGGAACTGAGCCTGATCTGGGGCTCTGAAGGAGGTTTTGGGTCAGGGTCCTCCATTCTGAATTTCCAAGTGACAAATTAAAATGAAAAATGATACTTTTGTTAAAAGAATGACCCTGGGATCTCCTGGCCAGAGCTTCAGCACAATGTAATTCTGTCACCCAGGCTGAGAAACCTGACTCCTCCAAAGACCCATGAGCTACTGATTGTTGCAGCCCTGTGACGCTGAGGTGCTGCCTGCCTGCTTTTTTCTCCGCTTGTTGAGGAGCCGGTTATTAGAGGTCTTCAAGTCTTTGATCTTCACCTGGTCATAGTCCACCCGCATGGTGGCCAGGGCACTGGTCATCTCCTCCTAAGAAGAGACAGCATGAAGAATGAAAAGGACAGAATATACTGATCTTTGAAGCCATCACCCTCCCATCTTGGCAGCTCCTTAATAACTTCAGTGACAGACTGTGTTGCTCCAGCACCCACTGTGTCACATAATCCTCCTTATAGTTCTTTCCTAAGGACACTGAGTTTACCTACTAGAGCACAGAATAGTAGTGACATCCTTGGACCACAGAGGGACAGAGAAGTAATCCAGTACCACTTGCTCAGAACCACAGGCCTGCAGAGAATACGACCTCACTTGGTACCCAGGGCACTGGGGCCTGAAGATCATGCCATGCGTGTCCCAGGGCTCTGACTGCTATCCCATATGATCAAACCTGGCCTCTGCTGAACCTGAAACAATGATGACTACCTTCCCAAATGTTGTAGGTCATAATGGAGGTTATAATCAAAGCTTGGACCCCAAAGCATTCCACTGAGTCACTGGTCCAAAGTTTCCCTTCACAAAGGGAGTGAGCCAGGAGCACCACCCTGAATGAGGCAGTGCAGTCCAAAGTGTGGAGTGCCAAGGGTACTGTGATCCAGGCATGGGGAAAGGGCCAAACACTGACTCTAGGGAGCTATCACCATGGAAACTTCAGGAAGACTGAGGCAGGATCTACCCACCTTGACTTCATCCCAGTGGTCTTTGTCCTCTTGCAGCACTCGGGCTGTGTGGAGTGGGGTCTGTGGCACCACCATCGATTGCTAGAAGGAGTCCCAAGTCCATGGATTAGAGCCTAGGAGCATGTGGAACAGTACTGGCTGCCCCCTTTTACCCTCTCTCCCAATCTCAGGTTGAGAGAAACCAAGGCTCAGAGAGGTAAAGGACCCTGACTGGGCAATGCCTAAGCCAGGTTGTAGGTGGGATAGTAGCAAACATCTGTGTGTAAGGGCCCGTTATAGCCCTGCACCCAGGTCTCCAGAGCCACTACCCATCCTCTTGCTAGGCTGCCATACTCCAGCTTGACACCCTGCCCTCTGTAGGAGAAGTAGTACTCACGTTGATCCAGGGATGGTTCATGAACTGTGTGATAGTCAGTCTCTCTGTGGGGTCTGTCTTCAGCAGCAGGCGGATCAGCTGCTTGGCTAGGGGGCCCAGGGAAGAGAGGAGAGTGGTGAGATTGCAGTTCCCCACTCCTCCCCACATGTCAGGCCAGAGCTGTGTGTGGTCTCACTTTCCTAACCCACAAAACAGTGAGCTAACCACTATTTCTTGTTTTAAGCCACTAAATGTTCAGGATAATTTGTTAAGCAGCAACAGATAACTAATACAACACAGATATGTTTGCGGTATATGAAGAGACTTGAAGTTATAAGGGGTTTTGAGGAAGCAGGTTATTAATTAATTTGGCGAATGCAGAAACTAAGGTTCCAAAAGGTTAGGTGATTTGCCTAGGATTGCACAGTGTGGAGCAAGTGGGGAACACAGGTCAGTTTGACACCATAAAAACAGGTCATTTGTCTAAAATGAAGGCTGCAGGGGTCATGGTGGGACAGAGGGGCTCACTCACCATCCTCAGAGACCTCTGACCACTCAGGATTGGGGAAGCCATACTGGCCCAGGCGAATCCTTCTCTTCATCCCTGGGGAGATGGCCTGGCCCGTGTTGGAGTAGAAGGGTGGAAAGCCACACAAGCTGAGAGAGGGAGGAAGTCATTTGGCACAAGGATGGGGTCAAAGATAGGACAGACCCATTCTCTACCCCAAGCCCCTAACTTGGAGACAGGCAGTTAAGACACCATGGCAATAATACTGGATCTCTGGACTCCTAGGCACATCCCAGGAATATCATCAGTCCTTGGCATGGAGACACTCTCAGGCAGCCTGAAGGAATGGTATCTCATGGCCAGAAGGAAAGGACAGTTTGCCCAAGGGGTGACATACATGAGCCCTACACTGTGGACATGGCAGATAGGGAGCAAAAGCAGTACTAAAGGTAAATGGTGGCGTGAGAACAAGAGGTTGAGACAGGGTTGGGGATGATACTCACAGAATATACATGATGACTCCCAGGGACCACATGTCACATGACTTGTCATACTTCTCTGGGCCCAGGACTTCAGGGGCTGCCAGGGCATAGGACATAAGAGGGTTCTCAGCCCCAAGGGTCTTGGGGTCCAGGCAGGAGCCTGAAGCCTGGGAAAGGTAAGGAGCAGATGCCCAGGCTGGGAGGTGGGGAGAGCAGACAGGTGTCTGACACCTTCTGGGAAGGCGGCATGTACATGAAGTTAGGGGAGGAGAAATAGCTTCTAGGGAAAAAGAATAACTGCTTTTAGACAACCCCTAGCTCCTTTGGGATCCTTTGCTAGTCTCAACCCTGGTGAGGGAGGACAGAGGGAAAAAATAGTCCAGAGCTTGGTCCTGCCACAGGCAAGAGAGCCTCAGACCTCCTGCTGCCCTGTGTCCCTTGCCTCCCTGAATATACAACCTCAGTCACAGGAAAGGAGGAGCCATAGACAGGGCTCTGTATCACACCATCAGCTTGGCTGCCAATCCAAGGGACCTAAGTCTTCGCATTTGTGCAATGAAGTCAGCAGGCCAGAAGATTTCTAAGTTAAAATGCAAAAGTTTTAAGTGTGATGGTGCACACCAGTATCCCAGCTCCTCAGGAGGCTGAGATAGGAGGATCACAAGTTGGAGGTCGGCCTCAGCAACTTGTAAAGCAATGTCCCCAAATAAAAAATAAAACGGGCTGGGGATTAGCTCAGTGGTAGAGCACTCTGGGTTCACCATTTTGGTTGTCTCAGGGGGCTTCCTGCCCCTTCAGCTGCCCTCCCAGAAGATGTCTCCTGAGGAAAAAGAGTCCCTGTTGGCACCCCACTTTCAGGTAAGGGGCACTTGCAGCAGGGTTCTTTCCAGATTTGGGAGAAGCTCAGAGCTTTGCAGGAAACATGAGTATATGCATACCCCCAGGACCCACCCAGGTCCTAATTAAAGGGACCCTTTTCTGCAAGGCAGGTGACTGGCATCCTGTATCCCTCTAATGGAGAAAAGTCCTGCCCACATTCTGAATATGAATCCCAGGAAGACAAAAAACAGAGAAAAACAACCGCAGTTGGGCTCTGTCCCGAGCTGATGGCAGCCTTTTATCACATATATATTTAGAGCTGCTGTGATGTCATTCAGCTCACAGGCCACAGCCAGAATTTTCCTGGATCTATTTTCAAAAGCAGAAGCTGAAGTTTGGGAGAATATTTTTGCAGCCTCCGGCCCCCCACATCACCCGCCTCCATGCAGACAGTTCTTCCCCTCCCTCCTCGCTATGATTTAACTCTTTGGTTTCCACACTCCACTGGATGCCCCCTATCATAGCAGTGTATGGTGGGTGTAGGAGGTACCGAGGACTCACCCACATAATAGGGAGTGTAACAAGGTGTCTGCAGGGCATTTTGGGTGGTCTCCTTGGCAAAGCCGAAGTCAGTGAGCTTAAGCACAGCATCTTTCTCCTTGGACGTATAGAGCAAGTTTTCAGGCTAGTCCAGGAAGAGAAAATGTGTGTGGGGTTAGGTACCAGGTAGAGACAGATCACCAAGGTTGTCTTTCGACATACTCCCTCCCTCTCAATATAGGAGGAATCAGGTTCATCTCATGAATAGACTTGGCCATTGGCCATCAACAACATGGACCCCATAAGAGTCAAGGTGACAGAGGTGGGGAAAGTGAGTCAGGTTCTTAGTCAAGACTTTGAATGACCAAGTGCCATAGCCTAGGGGCAGGAACTTCTGATCCTGAATTGGTGAGGCTGCCATGAATTGCCACAATCAGGGTATGGGAAAAGGCAGGTTGCTAGTGAGCCAGTGTTGCCAAGCATATGTCCCACATCCAGCCTGGAAGGAAACCTTCAAGGACAGCAGGCCAAACCTACCTGAGGCTACTCAGAGGAGGAGCACCCCCCCACCACCACCGACTGATCAGACCCCAGGAGCTGTACTGATGCAAACCTTCCCAGTCGTGAAGCCCAGACAGGCCTGACAGATGGGGGAAGTAGGGAGGGCTACAAGGAAAAGGCAGCCCTGAAGCTGGCTTTTAATGAATGGGCAGGATGTAGGCCCATGCCAAGGAGCAGTGATTCCCAAGCTAGCTTGGGTAGGATAGGGAATTGGACAGAGCTCTGATATGGAGCCAGTGGGAGCTATTTCTCAAGTTCCTTTTGAGACAACTTGACCTTGGACTGGGATAAAAGCAGAGAAGCAGATTTAGCATATAGAAAGGCATCTGCTCTGCAGAAGGTATTTCTCCCCTTAAGAAGAAGAAGAAGAAGGAGGAGGAGGAAGAGAAGGAGGAGGAGGAGGAAGAAGAAGAAGAAGAAGAAGAAGCAGCAGCAGCAGCTAGGAGTCAAAGCCAAAGCAAGGATTCACAAGGTGATCTATTGTGGCTCCACATGTACCCTGAATCTCAGGATAAATATGAATTGGCAGCACTCAACCAGAGGAAAGACCAATGCAGCAATTGGTTCCTCCACTCATCTCTGCTTAGTCTTAGGAAGAAATAAGTCAAGGTGGGTAATGCTCCATATTTGGTGTAGAGGGCCCAAGAGGAACAAGCTCTGCTCTGATGGTAGCTTGCACATGCATGTTTATGTGTGCACATGTAGGGCTGCCTGGAAGACTCAGTCCTCCCCGGAGAGGAAATTTAGAGCACTGAGCTTCCAGAATATCTTTCAAGCCTATCCACTGGGAAGGCAAGTAGGCCCAAGAACTGGGACTCCCTGTATTCCTCCCCCACACCTCATGGCCAGCATCTTTCTGTTGAAATGCTAGTGTTTGAGATCCTAATCTACTGAAAGTATGACTATGACTTCCTAGAAAAACCAGTAGTATCAGGCAGGCCTTTCCTGAGGCCTCCTGACCATTGTATGGTCAAAAAATTTCTTGCTGAGATAGTGGATGAACAAATGAGTGAGTCCTAGTGCAGCAGTTGCACAGTCTTAGGAAAGTCCCCGCAGCCTCCTCTCTCTCTGAGCCTTGGTTTGTTCATCCATAAAATGGGTAATGGCCCCTACTCACAGGACTGGATAAGGATTAAACAAGATGCTTGTCAGAGCCTACTGGCTGGAGGCAGGCAGTCAGTTATTCTTTATTGGGATGATGCAGTATTTGAAGGAAACAAGGAGATCCTTCTGGCAAGAGCAGAATGAGTTTGCAGGAACCATCAGAGGAGAGACACAGAAAAGCAGTCTGGGCCAAGAAGCTCATTTGTGGAATGATGACCAAGGAACTTGGCCACCATCCAGTGGGTGCTGGGAGCCATTGGGAGTTATGGAATGGGATAGTTCCTCCTTCTCTTGTCCTCCAGCCTGGGTCCTAGAGCCTCACCTTGACATCTCTGTGGGCAATATTCTGACTGTGCAGGAACTGGATGGCAGTGCCGATATCCCGCATTATCTCTGCAGCCTCTGTAGACACAGGGAGTTTGAGGGTAAGTGATGCCAGTCAAAGGTCAGGTCACCTGGGGGCCCTTATCCTATCATTCCTCCTGGGCATGGTATACTAGGCCAGCACAGGATGGTGAACTTTATCCTGAACCCCAATCTCAGATACCCCAATTTTCTTCAAGGATGCTCCCAGTCCACTTGTGCCTCTTTCCTCAGGCCTAGGCTACCTCTTCCCAGCTCAACTACAAGTTAGCACCAAGAGGCTCTGAGGCCTCCATCCCAAGTCCACCTCCAAAAGTGTCACAGAGTCATAGAACCCCATGGGGGGAAAAGTCATTCTGTCTCACCCTCTCTTGTTCTACTGGGAAGACAGAGATCATGCAGCAGTTCTGATGCAGCCCTCTCATCCTGACTCCCTGACACTGGTCCAACTGCCTGCACATACCTCTCTCAGTAAAAGCCTGGTCACCACGCTCCTGAATCCTGCTGAACAATTCGCCACCTTCCATGCTGTAAGAGAAGTTCACTGTGAGCAGAGAGCGGGGAAAACTGGGCATAACTCTGCCTCTGCCCTGGATCAGATGTCTAGGCCCCAGACTCTACTGCTACTCCCCTGGTGAACAGACACTATTAGCCTCCTGTGCCCTGGGGTATCTGGCACATATGGGCTATCAGCTTGAGCGAATTGATCTGAACTCATAGAACTAAGGGAAGATAGTGGGCTCATATCCCTGCCCAGAAGCCCCTGTGTTCCCAGTGGTGCTACATGGCTATGAGGTCTCAGGCAGCTCTAACCCCATCCAAGTCCCAGTTTCCCCAAATGTAGAACAAGATGTTATCATCATCGTGACCCACTGTTCTCTAAGTGCCTACTCTGTGTTCATGTGCACTTATGTATGACCCTTGGTTTGTTCCTTCACCTCTTTGTACATCACCTATTACTTTTGTAAAACAAGAAAAATAGCATTAACCTCACAGAGTCATAAAAACTGAATGTGCAATATACATGGGGCACTTTGAACAGAGTCAAGGTTACTACATTAAGATCTTCCTCCACATTTCACATGTGAGTTATAGAGATTCAGAAGATTGGCAGCTACCCACAACCCCATGGCCAGTGGGTGGAAGACCCAGGATCTGAACCCCTAATCTGAAGAGTTGGTTAACCTATTCAGGGAAGAATTTTTGAAAGGCAGACAGAGGAACTGAGGCCCAGACATGGGACCCAGGGTCTATGGAAGGCTGGGGCTAAACCACAGTGCTAGTGGAAGAAGCCCAGGATGAAGGCAGCCACTGGCTTCTGGTCTTGAAATTGAATACTCAAGATTTAATGGGACCATGGCAGCACAGACCCAGGAAGGAGAAAGCTGAGGGGACTGAGTATATCCCCATCTTCCCCACATCTCCCTACCTGTACATGTTCAGAGTGTAGCAGTCTTCTCTAATGGCTCTTCAAGAGCTTCCTCACAGAGTTCAAACCACACCCAGAAAGGCCATATGACAGCTATAATCTTTCCCACCCTTCAGGAAATGCCCTGGTGGCCAGCTCCATAATTCATGGCAGGCCCTGCAACTGCCCACTTTACTACCCCTCAGGTACTTTGGTGGTACCCAGAGCTGCTTTCTGAAGAACAGAAAAAGTCCTAAAAGAATGGTAGTGAGCCTGGGGACAAAGTGATATGAAAGGGGCTTTCAGGAGGGATACCAGCATACCATTCCATGACAATGAGGAGGCAGCGCTTGCCATGATGCATGTTCTCATACACGTCCAGGATGCACACGATATGGGGGCCACCTGAGGCTTGCCAGTGGTGGTCCACTTCCTGCCGTGCCTTAGGGCTGTCATACAGGAGCTGTAGGTAGGTGAGCGCAGAGAGTATCAGGTCCACAGCCCATAGCCTTCACCTTGTAGATAAGGACATGTAAGCTCAGAGAGACCCGTAACCTCCCAGGTCACACTATGCTCTCTGAGGGGCAGAATGCAGATTCATATCCAGGTTTTCCTGCCTTGTGGTCTAGTGAGCCTCTGGACTGATGGCGAGCCCTGGGTGCAAGCAGCTTAGCTAATAACTCTAAGGGGTCCACAAGGTAGCTGGCAAGCTAGAGGGTCTCAGAAACCAGAGAAGCCCCTGCTTCCCACCCCTCTTTTTTTTTTTTTTTTAATACTTTCAATTGTAGAGGGACACAATACCTTTATTTTGCTTATTTAGTTTTTTTATGTGGTTCTGGGGCTCAAACCCAGTGTTTCACATGTGCTAGGCAAGTGCTCTACCACTTAGCCACAACCCCAGACCCTGCTTCCCTTTTGGAGTGTAACAAATGCAGTGGAAATTAAGTGAGTTTTGTAGTTTTGTAGTTATATCAGCCATGGTATCCCAAACTAGTGACTACACATCCCTTGAGCTTCATTTTTACAACAGGAATGACAGAGTTGCCACATTTCCCAGGTCAGGATTGGAAACTGTGCATGTAAAGAGTGCAGGATGACATGTGGCAATGGCAGGCTCTCGGCAACTCCCCCGTGCTCCCTCATTCAGCACCTGTGTGTGACAATGGAGGGTGCTGGAGAAAGGCTGATGGAGGATGAGGAGTAAGCTGCTCTGATGAGCAAATCTTCCCAAAGGCCCCAGCATGACCAGGAGGTTGCTGGATCCAAAGAGAGGCTTCCTGTGGGAGAAACTGAGGCCTGTGTCAGTCAGTCTATACCTGGGATCCAGCACCAGGTGGAGGGAGACAAGGCCACACTCCTGCAGGAGAGAAGGTAATTAAGACTTCAAATTCTCCAGGAGTGGGTGCAGGAATAAAACTGTCACTATCAAGAAAAGTGCTTCTAAAATGAGTTGCTTGGTCATGACCTTCCAGTCAGTCTCTGGCTTCCAAGGTAACTTTGTAGCCTCCCTGGGAGCTGCTGGGCCAGGTTAGTGGGAGGAGGGGACAATGCCATTCTCACTGCTAGAGAGATGGGGGTCACTGCAAGGTCACCTGGTTGCCTAGGCCCCACCCTCATTTAATGCCTACAGAACCCAGGGGTAGAGACTGAGGACAAGGAGAACCCTAGTTGAGGGAGATGATAGCTGGGTGGAGTGGGATGTTGGTTTGGGATTGAATACCTCCAATGACTTGGTATGACCTTAGGCAAGCCTGTAGTTATAAGCCACAGCCCACAACTCTGTAAAATACAGTAATAACAGAGTCTTCCCCATAAGATGCACCACAGCAAGGCAGGCATTAGGTGGGTAGGTGTCAGGATCCTCCTTCAGGTTAATTCAGTCCTAGATTGCAACTGCCAACCCTAAGGCTGATCATCCAAAAATGAGCAAAGCCCCTGAGTAGCCATGCTTCAGGGGAAGAAGTCAGCATTCAGGGGGAGAGGGCCGAGGGGTGGGGAGAGCAAGGATAGCCATCCCCCAGCAGACTTGCTTATACAAAGTCTAGCCACATTTTATTTCCTAACAGGGGAGGGCTGTAGACCAGGACTGACACTCAAGACCAGAGCTCAGATCAGTACTGCTCAGCATCCTGCTCCATTACTCAGACCAGGATGGGAGAGAGTGTTGGGGCTGCTGTGGTCCAAAGCTCCTGGCCTGACACCATGTCCTATGCCTTCCAGAATAATTCTGAGGTCTACACCTGCACAGCGCCCAAGCACCGGCTTCTTGCTCTGTGTGCTGGGGGCAGAGGGCTCAGTCACCCCCATCACCACACCAGTCCACCTCTACTGTGTCCTGATGGGCTTCAGCCAGATCTATTCTAGTTATTTGTCACAGGACACAAGATGTGCCATTCTCCCTCCCTGAGCCCCATTTCCCCTTTGCCTTCTAACCCTCCTCATATCATCTCCCCCTGTCCTCTACCCTCTGTCCCTGCTCTCCAGCCTAACCTGACATCTCCTATCAGGACTTTCAGGCTAGCTCCTGTACCCCTCCTCACTTTGTCTACCTTCTGGTATATCACCCCCACACCAGAATCCTCTCTCTCTTCTTTAATAGACCCTTAAGCCCACAGCTGGAATGTTTTTTGGTGGGATCCTCAGTCCTTTCTCCCCACCTCCCATCTATGTACTAACCTTGCCCAATCCCTTCTGAGATCAGACAAAATTGGGCACATTCAAGGTGGTATGTCTAGACAGTGTCTCTCCCCCTCTAGCCCCTCTTACACCTCTGAAGCTACTACCTTTGACCTCTGTGGACATAGACCCTTTCCCATGTCCTCCAGATAAATAACACCTTTTCCCCTGGCATCTGTTTCTTTTCTTTTCCACCTCATTTCCTGCTATCCTTGGCCCCAAAAACACCTTTTGTTCTGGCCAGAATCCTGCACCAAGTGTTCCCAAACAGGCCCAAACACTCTCAAGCCTCTATGTCTATGCCCATGTAAGTCTCTGCCTCATGAATTCTAACCCTATCTCATCCTCTACGGGGTCAACTCCATCTTTTTGAGAGACCTTCTGGAGTCAGTTCAGATACTTCTGCCTCTGGAAAGTCCTCCTAATATTTTGCCTCAGTTCC
The DNA here is from genome assembly GCF_902686455.1 of Sciurus vulgaris. NCBI lineage: Eukaryota > Metazoa > Chordata > Mammalia > Rodentia > Sciuridae > Sciurus > Sciurus vulgaris. The sequence continues at coordinate 115,946,691 of NC_136470.1, read as the reverse complement.
TCTGGCCAGACTGGGAGCAGCTTGAACCTGGGGTTTCCTGACTGGAGCACAGCAAGAAACCCTGGGTTCCTGGGCAAACAAAGGATAGATGGATAGGCTAGTGGGAGACAGGAGGTATGGGAGGGAGAGAGGAGAAAAGGGTGGAGGGTGGAGCATGGCCACAGAGGGAGCAGAGAGCATCAGAGCTGGGTCTGTACCTGTGTATGCTGAAGTGAAAGAGCAGGTAAAGTATCCCTGCATTAGAGCTTCTCAAAGCCCATGCTTTGCTCAGTTCATATTTAGGAACCCATTTTCCCCCATGAATTAAATGGTTTTTCTCAAGTGCTAAGATCATGAAAATGGGCACAAGGACAGAGAGAGGGCTGCCCCTAGAAAACACAATGCTTCCTCTGGTCTCTGCAGGGGAACCCACAAGGGCAGAGTCCTGAACTTGGGCCTATTCAGGCCTAGCTGCTAAGAAATTCCCTGGGCTAATACTCCTAACCCCTCAGGTTGGCCCTGAATATAGCTCCAAATCTCTTAGAGCCTCAGTTTCCTCATCTTTCTTCACCATAGCCAGGACTGCTGTGGCCTCCTCCTTCCTTTACTTCCTCCTCTTCTTCCTCTTCCTCCTCCTTCTCCAGGATTTCTTTCATGTCCAGATGCTCTCTTTAACTGCCTTGTCTAAAAATGACCTCAAGGATCCCTCACACTCCCTTCACCCTTTACTTTTCTATCTCTATAGTTTCTGTTTGTTTATTAAGGTGTAATTTACATATAGTAAAAGGCACAAGGCTCACAGGTGCAGTTCAATTGAGCTTTGACCATTGCACACACCCAGGATCCACACCCCCATCAAGACAGAAAACATTCCCAGCTCCCAGGTCACCACCCTTTCTACCTGTAGTGTAACACTTGCTGACAACCTACAATTAGTGTGTTCCTTTGATAACTCTTTAAACAAACACCAGATATTGTACTTTCAATGAACATGGCTCTGCTCAGAGCACTTTACAAATATTAGGAGGAAAGGATTTTATTATTACTAATTTTTTAGATGGGAAATTGAGGTACAGAGAGAAGAAGAAACTGGTGCCTGATCACACAGCTGTTTCCCCAGTCAGGCTAGCACCCAGCTGTCTTTCACATTAGACTGTGGGCCCACAGGGTAGGGTCAGTCTGCCTAACAACCTCTGGATCCTAGTCCTCAGGTGCAGGATCTGGTACAGAGCACTGGCTCAGATAACATTTGTAGATTTAATGACCAAAACCATAAAGTAGAGATGGGGAGAAGACACCCGCACATGCATCATGAGGACAAGGTAAGACTAAACAGAGGAGGAGCCAGGCAGGCCCAACAAATTGGTGACATGACATCCTAGCCAAACTTGTTCTCCACTGCCCAAGCAGCCTGTACCTCATCCACTCTCTCTGCTGAACCAGACTTTACCTCTTTTTCCCAAGGGCCCATCAGGGCTTCTCCAGTCCATGAGGTGCCTGCCTCAAGTTGACCTCATTCATTCAGGTACATGACTTCACACCGGCCTTCCTAAAAAGTATCCCCCAGCAAAAGCTCCACCTTTCCAGATATGGTAATGGGCCCAGGGTCAAAACCCAGATGGCCCAGGTTCTTCCCCTATTCTCAGTATAACCTTGGGCGAGTCCCTTTTCCTCTCTGGGTCTCTGTTTCCCCAGTGTGAAACTGCAGGGCTTGGGCTAGATAGAAGTGGGAGAAGAACAGTAACAAAGGGACAATAATGTCTTGACCCCCAGTTACATCTGGGAGTACAAGAAGATGAGAGGACAGGCTTATGACAAACTAATAGATCCCTGCCCTTACCTCACTTTTATCCTATATTCCTTGAGCTTCCTGAAGGTCCATCAAAGATGGAGAATCTGTGATGGCACCTGGGAAGTGCCACAGCTCTAGCTGTGCCTAATAGGTGTACACACACACACACACACACACACACACACACACACACACACACTTGTCTGGGAGGCAGAACTCTGACTTTCTCCTAAGCAACTGGGCTCCTGGCTATAGTTAAAGAGTAGGACCCCACTGAAGCTCAATGTGTTTGTATACAGTTTGATGTAGTGGTTTCCACCTTACCTACTTCCCTCACTCTCCTTTGCCAAATCCTCTCATCCATCCCTAGAGCTGGCAGCCAAGTGGCAAGACTCCTATTGACCTCACCAGCCAGCAAGCCCCAACAAAAATTGAGAGCAGACTGGGCTGTGCCCTACGGATACTTGCTCATGCCCCTTTAGCATCACCAGTTGGAATGGTGGCCTCAGAACAGCCAGGACCCCTCACCACCTCCACACTATATCCCTTCCCACCCAAGGATAGGGCTTACTTGAGGGCGGAGGAATTCTTGAGTTCCAGAGCTGGGAAAACAACAGCAGCATTTGCCTGTTTGGAAAACAATTTGCAGTTTACAAAACACTCTGCTGTCCTTTATCTTTTGAGATTGCTTGGTGCCACCCTGTGAGGCAAGCAGGGTGGGGACCATTAGCCCCAATTTGCAGATTGAGGAAACAGAGGCTCAGAAAAATGAAGTCATTGCCCTGGGGCCCCCCTGCTGTAATATGGCAAGGCTGAAGAGGGAGGAGAACAGAACTTTTGAGAGAGAATCCAGACAACTCCTCCCCAAGGGCAGATGAGAAGAGTGGGTGGCCCCAAGTTGGAGAGGCACTGGCTAAAGCCACAGCTTGTACAAGACTTGGGAAACCTGTTCTAAAATAAATGTGTGAATAAGTATGTAAATACATAGAGGTATGGGGAGCATGCATGTGCATGACATGGGGGGGGTGTGTGCATGACTATATGCATGTGTAGGGGTGAATGCAGTGTATGGAAAATGTGGGGTGGGGGTGGGCTCTTGCATGTGCATGTGTCTCTAGCCTCTGCAATATTAACTTTGAACTCCCAGAGAGTGGGACTCATTCATCTGTTATTCTTCCAGTGTTTTCTATTTCTCCAAAGTGCCTAGCAAAGAACTGGCCACCAGGAAGAGCCCAAGAAAGACTGGGGGTCTTGCTGCCACAACTCACCCTGTGAGAGTCTTGCCTAGGATAATGACCAAGCGTGGATATCTTCATTCAGAACTTTTCTCCCTATCTAAGGCCCCATCTCCACTGCAGGGCCCAACACCTATCATTGCCCACAGCTGGAAATGCACTCAATCTGTCTTCCTAAAGCATGGAGAGGGGCAGGGATGTTTACAACATCTCTAAAGACACAGCCTTGGGAACCAGCCTCCAAAGTTCTCCAGCCTTCTCCTATCCCAGGAAGGGCCACCTACCCAGATCCACCCACACATTCAGCATCCCCATTCAGCTTATCCCAGGGTAAGACTCTTCTCAAGTAAAAGTGTTCATAGTATCTCCATTTGTCTCACTCACAGGAGGCATCAAGACTACCAGCCTGGACAAGCAGCTGTCCCCCAACACCCCTGCAACCAAAACCCCAACCTCCACACCCTCAGTCAATTAACCTACAACCCTGGCCTGGCTGCTTTATGGCTCTAGCCAGAACACCTACTCTTTCCAGAGGAAAAGAGCTGACTTGTAATCTCTCCCATCAATGAAGCAGTAACAAATGAAGAAGATGAAACCTAGATTTCATACCAACCCACAACCTGAGAGACATCAGCCCCACAGCAAAGAGAACCTCCTGGATGCCAGGGATCTGACTCTTCTCACTGCCCCATGAGTAACTCCAAGCCTCATTATTTCTATATGCCCTGTGTATTTTATTTATTATTTTTGAAGTACTAGGGATTGAACCCAGGGCCTCATGCATGCTAGGCAAGTGCTCTAGCACTGAGCTACATCCCCAACCTCTGCCTTGTTTATTGACAACAGGATTTCAAGCATTCTATAATTCCAAAGCATGATAGAAGCCAAATTTTTAAAAATGCCATCATATTCTCTTTAGAATGAAGAACATAAAATTTACTGGAAACCCACTTAAGATCATAACTATACACAAAGACATATTTTAATTCTGAGCTTCCTGGAAGTCTTGGCAAAGAAGGAAACCAGGTAGACTCTACTGCTTTTATCAGAGATTCACAGACATTCACTAAATTTTTCTAAGAGCAAATTTTAAAAGGGATTTACCATCAAACCTTACATGAAAAGGAAAAGGAAAAGTCTAACATTTTGCATCATCTTCAACAGCAATTTTGCAAAAAATACAGGAAGATTCAAATGAACATATCTAATATGGAATCCCACACAAAGACTGAGGCCAGCACATGGCACTAGCCTGACACACCTGCCAGAATATTGAGATAACTACCAGGTTCTTTACTTTCTTGAGATGTTTGTGCCAGAAAGTTTAAGTAGAATTTCCGCCTTGGGAGCTGATGACAAGGACTGCAGTGTACCTCCAATACTTTCTCTTTAATCTCTGGGGTCTTGTCCTGACCTTGGGCCAGGGCAGGCAGGAAAGTGGAAGAACTGCATTCCCAGCTGTTGATTAAACCACAGCACACATGCTCAACACCAAACACTCAGGCAGCAGAACTAAACAGAGTATTATAGGAAAATATAGGTTTTTGACTCATGCTGTTTTCATTGTAGGGAAACCCTATTCTCTACAGGGGGAAGCTGTGGATAACAAACAAACAAACAAAAACACACTATTATACTCCCTCCTTGACAACAGTTTTCAGTTCAGCCATCTCTGAAATCCATTCTGGCTCCCAATTCTGTGATTATTTGGGTTTGTTCTCCCATGAAGAAACATCTCCATTTTTATAAGACATCCCTGAAATAATGGGATTCATTTCTCATCCAGCTGTTTAGATAACCCCTGCCTTGTACTGCCAGCATCTGTGAGGGTTAGTAACACACTTGGCCTTGGCCCCTAGCCAACCAGTGTGACCCTTTGCAGGCTGCTTTGCCCACTGAGATCATGGACCTCAGTCTCTGCTTTAGGGGCAGATGTCAGGGATGGGGTTGACCCTAAGTTCAGGTTCAGAAGCAGGTATTGCCCTCTGAAGGCCTCAGCACTAACCTTATAAAGCCAGAACCAAATCCCACCTATGTTCCCCCAAGAGGGCCAGTGCTATTTGGAGAGATGATAGCAGTGTCAAATCTAACTTTTTAGCCACAGTTTCAAATTAGAGACTCAGACATGTGCCATTATTCTCTCACACACTAATTTTCCCAGCTTTTGTAGCTCATTAAGAGAGCTAATGGAACCAATTTTGCAGCTATGGATTAGTTGGCCTCACGCCACATCAGACTGTGCTTCATTAAGTTCTGACCACAGTCTGTCCTTCATCTCACTCTGTCTATTTACTCCTCCTCCTCGGACACAAAATTCCAGAGAGTTCAGCTCACATGATACCAATGACCCCAAATGCCCAGGCCCCAGCTGAGCGCACAGGGAATGATGGAGTCAAATCAGTGTTAATGTCCCCTTCACAGCAACTGTTCCCTGGTGCTCAGCCAGTGCTGTGCTGATACTACCTCACACAGTGCTCACAAAATCCCAAGAACAAGCAGCACCCTTTTATCTGTGGAGAAACTGACTTTCTGAAAGGTTATGTTACTTGTCCAAAGTCATACAGCTGGGTAATGTGCCAAGACCTGAATCCCATCTGTCAGCTCCTAGGCAGTGGGGACAATGCACACAGATGGTTTATCCCCTTTCCACACGATTGCAAGGTTTGGAGTAGGCACTGGTCCCCACAACATCAGCCTGGGGAAAATAAAAAGCACCCTTCCCAGAGCTTGGCCTCACAACCCTGGGTCCAGACCAGGCTCTGCTACTTGGTAGCTATGAGGACAGTGGAGGATATTCATAGAGCCCCTACCCTGTACTGGGCATATTACACCCATTATTTCTTGTCATTCAACAGGTGCACGATCAACCACAATTTTCAGATGAAGGGACTGTGGCTCAGGGAGGTATTGTGGCTTTTCCAGGTCACATGACTCACATTTGGCCACCTTCAAGTCTAGGAGCTCTTTGGGAACCAGGATTCAATTCATCCCTGGGAGGTCTTTTCATTGACAGATCCTGGAACCCAGGCTATAGGCCTGGCCCTGCCTGTCTAGGCCCAGAGCCAGGGCCAAGAATGCTACTACAGTCACTGTCTTCAAAGATTTGGGGTATATGCATGAATTACTGTCAACTGGGGAACTTGATGAGGATGTTGACCCAGGGAAACTAGTCTTGGCTCATTCTCTTTCCTTCTCTGTTCTTTACAGAGCAGAACCTTATAGAGCAGGCAAGATGGGGCCACCCTCTCCAGCAAAAACTCAGGAGCAATGAGGGCCCCCAACCACTCCCCTTCAAGCCAGCACCAGGACACTTGATGGGGGAGAGCTAACAGATTGAAACCTCCCTGAAAGCAGTTGAGACTCCAAGTCCAATACTGTCCCAGGAAGTCCTGCTAACAGGGAAGCCAACATACTCAATGATTTTTAAATTGTCAAGTCTCAGAATACAAGATTCCTCCAGTTTGCTAAATTTTGATGGCTTTGGTTTGCCTGCTTCCTGCCAGTCCCAGACAACCTGGAAACAAAAGCAGAAGTGCCATGTCTGGCAGGGGTGGGGGTGGAGGAGAAATGCTTCCAGAAAGAAGGGACTGAGCTGTGCTCCCAGTCAGGGAGAAGGAAAGACAGTACGAACACGAGTACTGGTTAGGGCAGGCCAGGGAGTCCCAGTGCCCTAGGTCAGGGACCATGTACTACAGGATCAGCTATGGCCACAGAGTTCCAAGTCAGACAGACCTAAATGCAGAGAACCAGTTCATCCCCCTGCTTCACTTATAACCTCGAATAGGTCATTCTACCTCTGTGAGTCTCTCTGACCCAGTCTGGAAAGTTGGGACAATGACAGTATTCATGTTCCCAGGTGGCCACAAGAATAGAATAAGAATATACACACACTGCTCAGACTGTCACTGTGACAAGCACATATTGAAAGTGTTGAGGGGCTACTGCATCATGTGTAGAAATGGGTTTCAAGGTTTGCTTGAGGACTCCCGACTTCGGGATTCCCCTGGGTGGCCTCACATTCTTCCTCCCTTTTTTCTAGAACTCATAAATCTAGGTGCAGCATCTGGGACCTGGGGAAGGCAGACTTCCTCCAATCCAGCAGGTGACAGGAAATGGTCTCAGATCCCTCAGAGGGTAGAGTCAAACTGGGTTCTTCAAAGGTGAACCAAGAATGGCTCCTATTTTGCTGTGAAAGGCTCAGTAAGGAGCGGGCAGGTCTTCCAGGAGGGGGAAAGGTGACTGATCTCCAGAGAGGAACCCTGGGGAGTGGGAGGTGAGGACCCAAGTCAGAGAACTAACTAGTTCTCAGCTTTGGTTGACTGGAGAAGGGGCACATTTCCACTTCTCTGTGGCAGCCCCAACTTTCTGAGGTGGCAGATGCCTTATATCTCTCAGCTCCTCTATATATCCTTCTAAACATGGTCCTCTACTGCTACACGTGTAATTCCAGGTCAGTCCCTCAACCTCCCTGAACCCCAGCTTCCTTGCACTCTCCTTACACCTGTTTTTCAACTGGGAGAAGAGATCCAGGAAGAGCTATGACCTCTTCCCTACCCCAGAGGTAAGTGGCAGGATCAGATAGATGCCAGATACCAGGATTATACCCACAAACTTCCTGCAGGTTGGAGAAAGGATACATAGAGCCTCTGCAAGTTTTCTGGTGCATTCAGAGGATTCAGCCTCTACTAGTCTCCTTTAACTTCTCGAAGGGAAAAAAGATTTTTTCTGTCAAAATCAGCTACATAATTTGTGAAACACTACCCTGGTACTATTTCTTCTACGACAGTGTAAAAATAGAACATTTTTATCATAAGACTAGAAAATTTTAGCAAACATGTCTTGTTCTAATCTCAGAAATAATGGCCCTTCAGGGGTTTCTCTTCATGAAGAGACCCCCTCAGTCATGGAATACATGCCCCCAACTGGCCAGCCATGCTTCAGTGATACCCACGTAACTGCCACAGGGTTACAATCAATGGTCACCCTTCTTAAGCAAGGGATGCCAAGGATAAGTGAGGCCACACCCAGGTGATCCCTACTTAGGTACCTAGTCTAGCCACCTCTAAAAGAGGGGACCCAACACCCTCTAGCTCTCAGAAGAATGACTGCTGGTGTCTTGCCCCCTGAAGGACATGTCATAGAGATGACAAAGGAATAAGAAGCAGGCGTGGGGAGGCTGAGCTGGATTCCACCAGAGGCAAGGCAAGGAGACCCTAGGAAACCTTTCAACAACCACCCCTATCCCTGCCTTTCCTGAAATCTGTATCATCTCTGCTCAGCATCTCTTCCTTCTCTCTTGGCTTCATCCATGTCCCTGTAGTGCCCCACATAGAATTGGGTTAGCACAGGCAGCCATTGCTATACTCAAGCTCCTTTAGAGGCACTGGCTGTCCAGCTTCCCTTGGACCCTAGCCCCACTCTCCCTCTGCCCCTGTTCAGTCAGATTGCTCCCAAGGTCCCAACACCCAGATGGCTCCTGGAAGAATTTTTCTGGCTCTGAGGATCATACCATGGAGCCACAGTCATGAGGAAGAGAGGTGAGAGGCCTTGCCCTCTGGGGGAACATGGTGGTGACCTGGCAGTATTGAGGGATATCCCTGCCAAGGGAATGAGTTGCAGTGACTCACTCCACTCTTTCAGCCCTGCCTAGGGTGAGGATATTCCCTGGTACTATCTCCAACTGACTCAAGTATTTAACTGGGCCATGAATACAGCAGAAAGGGATTCTCAAACCTGAGTCATAACCCCAGAGCTCCTATCCCTAGAATACCACAGACCCTGCTGGTGGCATTGCCAAAACTGACTGTTTCCCCGGCAACACCATTTGCGAAGTAAGTTGGGAAAGGCATCCTGGGCTATCTTCTGGCCAATCTCCATACTGCTAGTCTGTTTGCAAGAGCAGCTCCAGGAGGAGGCAAGGCATCCCCTCAACTTCCCTGGAACTGCCTCTAGTCACTGCCCACCAAAAGTGTCTTCACAGCGAGAAGGGAGGCCCGTGCCAAGCCAGAGTACCCAGCCCCTCATTTTACAGATGGGCAGACTGTGACTCCTGGTCCCTGCTGTGTAGGAACATAGGGAAGGATGGCCTGGGTTCCAGGCCAGACTTGACATGTCCCTGCTATGTAACCCTGGGTGAGTTACTCTGCCTTTCTGAATCAGTTTCTGCATCTATAATAGGAAAATGGTAACCTGTTGTCAGAGTATGCTGTTTGTACTTAGCATATAGGAAACACTCAGCAAGTGGGGCTCTGCTCTCCATTGCCTCCTGCCCCATGGCCCCTGTGCTGCTGCCTGCCAGAGGGTGTGGAGAGGATTTGCCAATCCCTCTGCCACATCCTGAGAAGGGGGTTGTTCATGTTGTGGGGGACATCTATGGAGCAAGCTCTGGGTGTCCTGTGGAAACTGAACTCTTAGGAATGGGGTAATAGGTGTGGCAGGTCAAGGCCCTTGTCATTCATGCCCTGGAAATAGCCTCTAAACTCTACTAGGGGAATGGGGTCAGGTGGAAGAAATAGGCCAGACTGTTGGGTGCCCACCCCAGCTAGTGCAGGGGCAGCTCACATTCTGGTCCACCCTCTAGAGAAGGGAGGCAGGTTGGACCTTACATCTTGACTTCTCCCTGATACCCTCCTGCCCTGGGCTCTCCCCACTGGCTCTGAAGCTCCAGTTCAAGTCAGACCCCAGTAACTTTCTACCCCAACTGTGGCCTGAGAACCTTAGGGATCACAGTGTGCCTGATATCATACTGTTGTCCTAAGCAACAGTCCCAGATCACTGGGCCATAAAAGGAGACCCAACAGTAGAGATGCTGCTCAAGTTGTCTTCCCAAACTCCACTGGGGACGCCTCAGGTTACAGCTCAGCCCATGTGTGCCTGACTCCACTGTTTTGGCTGCCAAGGCTGCCAGCACCTGGTCAAGGCTGACAGTAGGAGGGAACACTGGGAGTGGTGTGGGCATAGCCCTGCTGTCCTTGTTCATGCCCACACCCACCTCCCCTGGGGGCAGGGGGAGACACAGACTGTCTAGAATGAATCCCCAGCATCTGACCTGCCCCTGGCCTGTCCTCTGTCTGCTCTCAGCCTGCAGGCTGAAGGGAAGAAACCTAGCCCAGTCTAAAACACTTGAGACAGGAAGAGTAGCAAGGCCTGAGAAGAGGGACTGAGCAGCTGCAGGAGAAACAGGCTGAAAAAAGGAAATGAGAGTCAAAGAAAGACAGAAAGATAATGCCAGAGAAAACCAACAAGGACAAAGCCCTAATCTAAAGAAAAAGCCATCCTAATTCCAAACCTGCAAAAAAACAGAATCAATATTCTCAGCCTCTCTGGCCTGGCCTGTGCTGGAAGGCCTCCTGGGGCTCCCTGTACTCCCAAACAAGCCCCTGTATACCCGCACAGGCCCAATCTCTGGATTCCCACACAGCAGGATTTTAATCACAATTGCACACAACCTAATTCACTCAGTTCCAAAAGGCAAGAGGGTGGGGAGCCCAGGAACTATATCTTCCTTCATACCATTCTTTCTGTGGTACAAGGAGCAGGTTTCCTTAGGTGCAGAGGGGACCAAGTAAGTGCTTATAAAGACCAATAATGTGCCACCAAAAAAATGCATGCTGATACCTAAAGGAGTGCCCCACCCTCTGAGAGTATGTGCTGGCTTGGGCTGTCTCACAGCATGGAGGCGGGGATAGTCACAGTCACTAAGACTGAATCCTGCTCCCTGCCACAGAGTCAAACCCAGACTCAACTGCACCACAAAGAGCTTTACAAAAGATTCCCAAACTGCCTTCTACTCAAGGTCACTTAGGGAGAAGATAGCAGGAAGGATTTTAAGCCTGGGACCCTGCTTCTTTTTCCACCCCAGGTGACCTCTCATTTGAGGCCACACAAGATCTCAAATAGGTGAAGTGAGGGCCATAGAACCAATGTTCTGGGAAGACACTGGAGCTCAGGGGAGCTGTGGTCTCCTTGTGATGAGAGAAGCAGAGCCAGCCTTTCAAGAAGTGTTTTACAACTGTTATAGCACAGGAATCCCACCCCTCAACACACACACACACCTAGGGATGAGAATGACTACTGCCTTATTCTTTCAATTGGTGGCCATCACCCTCAGACAGGCAACCAGTTACAAGGCTGGAACCAGGGGAGGCTAGGGGGCCACAGAACCAGATGCTCCAACTGCTGTCCCCTTCCAGAGGTCTCCCGTTATGAGTGTCCCAAGGAGAGGAAGATGAGGAATGCAAGGAGGAAAACCACTTCCTCAAGCTCAAAGCCCAGAAGAGAGATAAAACCTCTGTTGTCATGGAGACCAGGCCCTGAACAAACAAGCCAGGCAACTCAGAAGCCTCTGTAGTACTCCTGGAAATGGTGCTCTACCCTTCAAGTTCCCATGCAATGCCTCCTTCTCCCCAGAACCCTTCATTCCTTCTACAGTTTGACAACAGCCCTGCTGAGATCAGCCAGAACACAGGTGTGTGCAGGTGTGGTATTCCACAGCAGGTGCCCAGTGTCTAAACCAGGCATGTTGTCATACACAGTGGTTCCTCCTCTGTCATTCACACCCTTCTCAGGTCAGAGGTCTGAATTAAAGTGGGCAATCCTTCCAGAAAGCCCCCACTTCCTCTTGCCCACTCACCAGATTTCCTGTCTGTGGTGCTCTGGGCTGTGCTGTGCAGAGCTTGTCTAAGACTCACAAGGGCTAGCACAGTCACACAATCTTTCTGAGATGGTCCCCCACATCCATCATGGCCCTTGTGTACTGACCTCATGGGACTACTGCCTGACCGTTCACAGGCATAGGTTCTACACAGTGAGGAGAACTGGGCAGATATAGGTAAGTACTGGCAGCATCACTGGAGGCACAGCTGGAGCTGCCAAGGCTCCCAGTGGAGCCATGGAGGAGAATACCAGCATCCTTCCAGGTGTCAGGTCTCAGAGTCCCTCCCCATGTCCTCACAGACTTGCATGAGGTTGGGTGGTGACTTAGATGCTATAACTCTGGTATTAAACTGCCTAGGCTCTTATCCCAGCCCTGCCACCCACCAAGCTATGCAACTTGGGCAAGTTGTTGACCTCTGAATTGCAGTATTCTCATCCATAAAATGGGAAGATAGGAATTAGATAAAACAACATGTTGCACATTGGGGTCAGGGCCTGCCAGACAGAATGCTCTGGAAAATTGCGAACTGTTATGGGGGGATGGGTATTAGAATTCACAACACCAAGAGCTGAAACCTGGAGGACTGGCATGGGATAGGATAAAAATCCTAGAAGCCCCAGTAGAGGTGATCTTGAAGGCAGGCTGGGAAAACAGATTTCCACCCAGGTATGGTATAAAGGATCACAAAATAATCATCCCCACCTAAATTTCACTTCTGCATTCTGCAGGGTTTGATGCCTTCTCCAGTTTAAAAAGCAAAATGCACACTCCTGGCAGTTCAAAAGATCCCACCTGTGGTAGCTCTGAGTGCCTCGGATTCTTCCTACCAGATGAGGGGCAGCCTGGGGAGGACCTTGAGTTCAGTGAAACTATTTAATTTCCAGGCATTCTCTTATACAGGGTCAACCCCCTCCACATGCTCCTGATTTGTTGACTGAGTAACAAGTGGCTCTACAGAGGCTGATCTGACCAGTCTGGAGATGGTAGGTGAGGGGGTGGTGGCTGCCAAATGAGAAAGGGCCTGGCCTACCTGTCAGCCCCACCCAGCATCAATCCAGCTCTGCAGCACCAGCCCAGACAGGCCCTGGTGCAATGGGCCCCATCTCCATGCTGAGGGTGGGGCATCCAGGATCCTGAGCTATGGGTCCACTGCCTCTCAGTCTCTGCATCTGACTCCCTCCCATTCTAACTTCCTCCTGGCATTCTGGTTAGAGGGAGCCCCTCTGCTCAGTAGTGTGGCCTAGATGGCAGGCAGGAGACAGGAACAGTCTCATGGAAGGTCAATTCCTTTCTCCCAGACCTTCTGCATAGGCTTTGTCTGGGGGCAGTAGAGGTGTTGAGTTCCTTTGCAAAGTCTCAGGACTTAGCTCAGGTGAAACAGCATGTCCCTGAGGCTTTTCTCTGAAATGCAGTCAGAGAACCCCTCTCCTGTAGAAAAGAAAAACTGGAAAAAGTCTAGATCCTAGTGTTCCCTCAAAAGCTCAGAGGTGCACACATGGTCATTTTGATAGGCATTTATGAGTCCCTGTTGTACACCAGGCCCCAGACCAGATGCTACAAGGGATTTTGAGTCAAAGGTGAGTATTACAGGTTTAGGAGATTGCATAGCCCCAAAGTCAGGGACTCTGGACAGCTTCCTGGAAGAGGAACAGTGAGGCTAAATCTTCACAGATGAGAAGAGATTCTCCAGTGTAAAAAAGAAAAGATATCACACAGGGAAGGAAAAGCAAGAGGGTCAGCCTGTTATGCCACATTTAGAGTCTCAGAGTATGTATAGTCAAGTCCTCAAATTCCTATGTGCAATCGGACAAGGCTTCCTGGTCCCCAGGGCTTTGTTTCCCACCTGTCAAGGGAAATGGGCCCTCCTCAGCACTGTGCTTTGGGGTGACACTGTGACCCCACAAACAGCATGCAGAACAGCCTGGCTAGCTATAGCTATCTAACACCAAGAGTAAGAGAACTGTCCTGGGTGAGGTAGCCTCACAACCTCCCTAATCCTGGGACGAGGAGGAGAAGGATACTAAAGAGGACTCCACTCAGAGGACTCTACAGAAATCACCTAGTCCCTCCCACTCCACTCTCCTTAACAAAGAAGGGAAGAAGAGGCATTGGGAGCCCACTAGTGTCCAGAGATGAAGGTGAAGGGCTCCAGTCCCCCAGTCCAGAAGCAGGGTCAAAAAACAGTACCTCACCTTTCCTCCCATATGCAGACCACCAATGTTTCTCAGTGCTTTCTAATGCTTTTATTTAGAGGTATGAAGTGCCATGTTCATTTCTGCCCACCAGAAGGCAGACAACCATAAGCAGTTGGGACAGGAAGTCAGAAGGGGAAGAAATTCTGGCCCCTGCCGCAATCCCTCTCCACACCCGCCCACCTCTGTCAGGTCATGTGACTTCCAACCACTAACTCCAGGTCCCAATTTTCACATACATGATAAGGTTTGAGGGGCTGGGTCTTGGGTATCAGCATAAATGATGAATGACAAATCTCGGGCCTTGCCCAATTTGAGGTAAAGCTGAAGAGTGCCAATTAACTAATTAGGCTTGGGAGGGGACATAAATAAGAGGTTGCAGGAGGAGCAGGAGCAGGAGGACTGCCTGTCCCTTTGCCCTCCCCAAGACAGTCAGTTCCTCCACTTCCTGCCAACAGGACAGTAACAAGTACTTGGTATGGCATGGAAAGCAGAAGGGCTGCACTGGTGGTGGAAATTGGATTGGTGAAGGAGGCTTTGCTCTGAGTGAGGTCAAGATGAGGCAAGGTGGGCAGGGGAGGGGGGTGTTAGGGTCTGAAGGAAAGGGGAAAGGGCCCAGCTCCCAGGGAGGGAAGGGCCTATTCCTCTAGGGTCCCCACCAAATAGTAATAGCTACAGGGACAGTGACCATAGTCTTCCTATTTTATGAGTGCCTGCTTCATTCCAGGCTTTCTGCTGAGCCCTATCTACCATTTCTGGCTACAGGGCCAGAGGATGAGAGATGAGCAGAGATGACTTGAACAAAATAAGGACGGGTGAGCCAATAATCCAAGGTGTAGCCCTGAGGAGACAGAAAGGCACAGAGTCATGACCTTCACCTAGGCTGAGCTAGGGTAGCTGGGGAGAAGGCTAAGCAGAGGCCAGGAGAGGTCTGGGACCCATTCATAAGTTGGCTGAACTCCCTGGGCCCAGGTCTACACATGTAATGAGGTCCCCAGGTCCTGGCCTTCTTGGGCAAAGAGCAGAAGCTAAAAGTGAGGAGATGCCACCTCCCTCTGCATGGCCACAGCTATCACCAAAGTACATGTGCAATCACTGGGGAGGATCACCTATCTGCTCCAGTGCCTCTGGAAAAGACACAAAGAACTGAGCCCAGGTTCCTGTTCAGATACTTGCAGATTTTGTGCCTTAGAAATGTCACATACCTTTTCCAAAATTCCCATAGTTGCCCCAATCTTGGGGGTATGAGAGCTGCCCAGCTGAGTAGGGAATTTGAGACTTTGTCACTTTTTTTTGAGGCAGGGGAGGCAAGAACAGGAAGGAGATGGGGAGAGGGCCACATCTAATCCCTGTCCCCTTTGAGGACAAATGTAGGGGCAGGTCCTGAAGGTCCTAAGCCAGTAACCACAGCCATGCTCACCCATAATCTAAAGGGCTGGAGGGGAACCCACCCCAGGCCTGTCCCAGTTCCTATCCCAGGAGAGGGAGATCACTGAGGCCCTAGATCCAAGAGGAGGGGCCATGGAAATTGATGCAGTCAGAAGTTCCCTCAAGTCACCTGTCACCTGTCAGCTTAGCCCTACTTAAAGCTGGCACTGCCTGGGTCCACAGACTGTGGCCTCCTACCCCATCTCTGCCTTGTTCACAGCATGTGAACAAAACCGAGGCAGCTCAGAGCTCTATCCTGTCTCTTGAGTCTTGGGACTGAGAATAAGTTCTCTGGCCTCAGTCCCATACCTACTTAGATTACCTCTGACCCTGGCACAGGTGGGAGGACTAAATGGGTGCCCAGTGGAGAAGATGAAGGCTCATTTCTCATTCCCTTGTACCCATCTGCCCTCAGAAGAGCCACCTTTTCCTCAAGTACTCAGAGAATCCCCTGCCTGGAATTCCAAAAATCACTCTCTCCATTCCACTGTTAGGTTCGTAGGCAAAGAATGCCTCAGGCCTAACCCTACCAACCCAGACCTAATTGCCCCCAGACCCATGCTCCTGATTCCCTGCAGCACCACTCTGGGGAGGATAGCTTCTATTTGCCCCAGTGCCCCTTGGAAAAACATAAAGAGCTGAGCCCAGGTTCCTGCTCAGATACTTGCAGATTTTATGCCCTAAAAATGTCTCATAGCTTCTCCAGGCCCTACACCAAGTACTGTACATGCATCATCTCATTTTAAGCTTATAACTCCTGTTCTTTTCCCCCTGAACAAAGGTAGAAACCTGTTTTCAAAAGTCTAGAATATTGTCCAAGGTCACAGAGCTGGCAAACACAGGGCAGAGATTAGAGCCACATCTCTAGGACTCTGTACTCAGGCTCATAATCACAACTTGTAATGGGAAAATCTTTTGCTGTACATATAAGTTGCAGGAGCCACTCTCTCATCCATGTGCCACTGGCATGAGCAGCAGATGAGTCAAGTTCCCAATGATAGCAGATTCAAGTGATTCTAGGTATGGGCAGGGTCCTGGGCCAGAACCATGTGCCTTAAGCTATAATCAGGTAACTAGATCAGTCACTACAAGACACCCACCTCCATTTCACTTAGTTCAGTGTGCCAGGCCTCCAGGGAGCCTGTAGTATGATGTGGCTAAAAGAATGGGCCATTCTACACAGGAACCAGGATGGATCAGACTTGGGGGTAGAGCCTGCTCCTTTCAACATGTGGCCAGTGACTCATCAGGAGCCCAGCAGCAGCCCCCTGCCCTAAGGAGTGATGGATGGACCTTGCCTACTGATCAGCTCTGGGAGGCTCAGACCACTCCTGCCCACATAGACAGGGGCTACAAGCAGGAAGCAGCCCCATCCCAAGCAAGGTGGTTTCTCAGTGTCAGACAGAGGGAAACTCAGACCCATCCCAGACACAGGAGCTTCTTTGGGAGTTGAGTATGTCCCCCTTGGGCCTGAGCACATAGGCTCAGCCAGAACCACAGTCCCGGGCCACTCCTTCCCTCCTTCCGGGTACAACAGCTCTCCCCATACTGACTCCACCCCTTTCTAACTGGGACACCTAAGCTTAGCTAGGATAAGCCTCTGTTTCCCCTCTTGTAAAGCAGATAGAATCAACTTTAACCTTCCAGAAGAGTGTAAGGATGAAACATGAGGTTGAGCATAGGAAGCCTAACAGGAGCCTGGACATAAGTGAAACACTCAGGTCTCTATTACTGAACCCTCCAGGTCACCCCATGCCTCACGGAGGGGTCACTAACCTTCAGGGCACACTTCTGCCCAGTGCGCCGGTGGAAGCACTCCAGCACCTTGCCATTCACACCCAGGCCCAGCACCTGCTTGGACAACTGGTAGTCATCTGTCACCGCGTATTTCTTGGGCTCCCGCCGCCCCCCGAGGGCCGCAGCACCCCGCAAGCCTGGTCCACCGAGTGCACCTGCGGGGGGCGCAGGAGTCCCCTGCTCCTCTGCTGTCTCGACGTCCATGGCCCCCACGGGGCTCTCAGAGGCGGCCCCAGCCTGGCGCGTCCAGGGACACCTGGGAGAAAGGGAAAGAGTAACTCCCCGCCCAGACTTTTTCAACACACCCCAGCCTAGGAGAGCCTGCGTTGTTCTGGGGACAAGCTGGGAATGCGAGGCGAACCTCCTGGGAGGACTGGTGTGCAGTAGAAGGCAGTGGTCCCTCAGCCAGTCATAAGCTAGTCTCTCCCGGGCACGTGTCAGGAGTAGAAGTTGGGTGCGCAGTGGCTGCAAAGTTCTGAGAGTGGGTCGCACAGGGGCCCAAGGGAAGCATACCTGGCGAGGGCGTACCTGGCAGCAAGGCATTTGACGGCAGCACCGGCAAGAGGAACGGGGGTAGTAATCACGAGAGCCGGCGGCAGAGGGGCGCCCTGGGCCGAGAGTCTAGCCGCCCGCGGCCCACGTGACACCCAGCGCGTCACACGGACTTGGGGCCCCGCTAGGTCAGTCTTAAAGGGCCAGGCGGCGGGGGCCAGACTAGACACAGCAAGAGCCCCCGTCAAGCCCCGCCCAAGAACCGGGACAAAATAGGGGCGTGGCTTCCTGAAGGGGCCATAACATTCCCGGAGCTGGGGGACCCCTGCACGTGCTGTCACAGCCCCAGATTTTAAACCACGACCTAGAAAGTGACAGCACAGGACATCTTGTTACTCTTGAAGCCTCGACTTGAGTCGAGTTCTCTCTACACACTTCCAGAAGGCCCTGCAGTATGGCTTGCTAGGCTTCCAACTTCCCTTGGTATAGCTAACCGCCCTACACCCCAGTAATAACCAACTTCTTAATTTTTGCCAGTCTGGGGAGGAAAGTGGCATCTCTGATTCGTGACTCTCTGGACCCTGGTGGCTCTTGGCTTCTTTCCACCACTGGAGACTGTCCCACTCTGTGCACTTCTTGCTTATACTAGAAATTTTTATTTTCCATTTGGTCACACATCAACTTTTTACTTTATGATTTGGGACTTTGTTGTGGTGTTTAAAAACGCACCTCCATCTCAGCCACCCCAGAGGCTGAAACAGGAGGATCCCAAGTTCGTGGCCAACCCCAGCAATTTAGCAAGAACTTCTGCAATTTAGGGAGACTCTGTCTCAAAATAAAAAATAAAAAAGACTGGGGACATAGCTTAGTGGTAGAGCGCCCCTGGGTTCAATCCCCCGTACCAAAAATAAAATGTCTCTTCCCCCACCCCAGTGACATATGCTCTATTTGCTTCGTAGTTTTCCTTTCCACATTTAGACCTCTACTTCATTCTGAGTTCATCTTAGCCTACCTTAGTAGTTTGATCCAGTTTTTCCAACTCGTCTCTCATATTACAGAGAAAACTGAGACCACCAGAGAGGAAACGACTTGTCTAGAGTCACAGAAAATGTGGTTTTGGATGTCTCCTGGGATAAATCCGCATTACCCCATCCCAGTATCCCCCAATCCCAGCCCAAACCTGAAAGCTGAGGGGACCCTAAAGAAAGCCACCTTTCTGTGAAGACTGAAAATGTGCGGACCCAGGCAGAGTCTCTGCACGCGGCACTTCTGCCATCTACAGGCCATCCTCAGGACTGCAGGCTCCGCGGCCTCGGTCCCACCCAAGCCATTCTTCTCCGGCTTCAGAATTGGTGATCCTGAGGCCTTCCCCCACAGCTTCCCAACACACACACACACACACACACACGCACACACACACACACACACATTAGTTCCCTCCTGTCTGTGCAACAGCATCCTGCGTCACTGACAGCTGCTCTATGAGGAACAAAGTGAGTAAGCTAAGGGTGCTACGACTATTTTTTTTTTGGGGGGGGGGGGGTACCGGGAATTGAACTCAGGGGCACTAGACCACTGAACCACATCCCGAGCCCTATTCTGTATTTTATTTAGAGACAGTTGCTTAGCACCTCACTGTTGCTGAGGCTAGCTTTGAACTCACGATCCTCCTGCCTCAGTCTCCTGAGCCACTGGAATTACAGGCATGAGCCACTGTGCCTGGCAGGGTGCTATAACTACTGATGAGCCCCCTCTGAGTGCAGGTGTTGAGTGGGGATAGGGGCTTGGGGGCTCTGCCCCTTTTTCTTCCAGGTGACCTTCAAGTTCAGAGGAACAGAGGTCCCCAGGCAAGAGCCTCAGTTGATCATGACTGAACACTCCCTGTATCCCACATGCTGGGAAGATGCTCTATCTGGACACCCGTAACCATGGAATCTGGAGAGGAGAGCATACCCGTCTCTTTGGGCCCACACTATAAACACACAGTAAAGACAAGCCCAGAGAGGTCAAAATGACTTGATCAAAGTCAACAGGTATCCAAACAGAGTCCCCATTTCAAATGCAGAGCACAACTCAGGGATGAACTCCTATCCTCAAACTGTATCCTCCTCTCATGGTTCTCTCTGCCTCCCTATGCAAGCATACTTTTACATATGCATATTACGCATGTACTTGCACATGCACATATATTTGCATGCATATGCATAAACAAATGCACACATGAAAATATGCATATGCATAAACAAATATGCACACAACCCACCATGCACAAAAATACACATGTATGTGTGCATGCACACACCTATGCTCAGATGGGCCCAGGATCGATGTCTTTAGTCACATCTGAGAATCAGATCCAAGATCAGAGCCTTGGAGGAAACTCTGCAATCTGGAAGCTTCTACTGCTAGGAGGTTGGGGAAGATACTGCCCTTTGGAGGTAACTGGTTTGGGCCTGGTGAACCTAAGGCCA
This sequence comes from Sciurus vulgaris, assembly GCF_902686455.1. Lineage (NCBI taxonomy): Eukaryota > Metazoa > Chordata > Mammalia > Rodentia > Sciuridae > Sciurus > Sciurus vulgaris. The sequence goes on along the minus strand of NC_136470.1, from coordinate 115,926,649 downwards.
AGCAAGGTCTCATGTTGGATAAGCAGGGTCCCACAAGTGAGCAAAGGGCTAAACAACTGAGGGTAGATGTTAGTTCCTTATCCCAGCCAAGGGCATCTCAGTGAATTTTTTTCTTAAAAATGGTGTTAGATTACAATTACACTGAAAGCTTTTTAAATTATTTTTTAAGCTTGTATGATTTTTACTTAAAAATTTTTTTGGAGACAGGATCTCACTAAGATGCTGAGGCTGGCCTCAAACTTGAGATCTTCCTGCCTCAGCCTCCCAAGTAGCTGGGATTACTGGCATGTGCTATTGTACCTAGCTCTTTATTAAGATTTTTAATTGCATAAGTAAAACTTGCTGGTTGCAGTTAATTCAAGCCACACAGAAGTGTGAAGTGTAAGCAATGGGTGATATTCGCCTCTCCCAGTTTCACACCGATGCCCATGCTTACACAGACATACACACATTGCTCACATGCATCCATCATAGACAGAGGTTTTGCAACTGCTCACTTAACCAAGGACAGTCTGAAAATGTGGTTTCTTCTCAGGGCTCATGTTTCAGCAATCACCTGCCTCCTCCTCCTTCACACTGATGGGAGGACTCAGTATGTAGGGTGACTAGGCCTGGATGTTGGCAGACTCTTGCCACACAGCCCTCCATAATAGCTGTGTATCCAAGGGACAGAGATTGAGGACTTTGAAGTAGCTTACAGTGACCAAGGAATCCAATGTGTAAGGGAAGCAGATGCACACACACACACACACACATGGACTGTCTTTCAGGGAGAAGGGAAGCTGCTCAGGATGAGAGGACAGAGGCCCCATCATTCAGATGTTGAGGAAAGCACTGTTGTGTATTCTTGTGACCTATCTTGTGATTGTTCTGGATGGGGAGGGCCAAGGGAGCCTACAGCATGGTGAATCCATGGACAGCATAGGAGGGAATATCCTGGAAGGGACAATCTGTGGAGATTTGGCTAGTGAAGTCATAAGAAGGAGTGCCGCTGGGTGGCAGTGTGGGTACAGTAGTTAGGTGGGGGTAGGGCTCATAGTGAACACAGGACAGGAAAAGTAATGAGATTGTCAGAGGGAACCACAAAGCCTGAAGCAGGAAGGCACCTAGGTCAGAACAGACAGGAGCACCCCACTATTCCTAGCACGAAGTTCAGATGTTTAGTGCTGTCATTCACAAAAAGATGGCTAAGGGGCCAAAACTCTTGGGACCCCTAGGTTCACACAGAATTGCCTAATTACTACTGATCTCCATAGGGGATGCCTCCAATGGGGCACCCATAGTGCTCTAACATTGACTGGCCTAGGGACAGGGAAGTTTGACTGCAGAACTTAAAGCTGAATCCTGAAGGATGCCTAGGAGTTAGCAGGTCACCAGTAAATAGAAAGGAAGTGGGATGAAGTAGGTAAGGCCTTGGCTCCAACTCACTACTTACTTACTGTGAGACCCAGGGTAAATGGCAATCTTTCTATGCCTCAGTTTCCTCACTTGTCAAACAGGATATTGTGTGATAATTTTAATTATGAAATGAGACTGGAAATTGCTGAGAGTGTAAGCAAAAATAACCAACACGGGGTGTCTGAAGTGTTTATGAGAGTAATCACAGTGAGCAGGAAGGGGAATAGTGTTAAGGTAGATGTTAGAATTTAGCACCAAAAAGACAGTTTCAAAATTGTATCTCTAGAGGCTGGGTCTGTAGGCTCAGTGGTAAAAACACTTTCTAGCACCTACAAAGCCCTGAATTTAAAAAAAAAAAAAAATTGGTAGTTTTGTTTCATGGTAGCTGTGTCATCATAGTAATGTATAAGTAGACAGACTCTACTAAAGAGATAGTACCCACACAGGTCTCCAGGTAACTCAACTTTCAATGTGGGTAATGAAGTATCCAGGGCACCCCACTTCTGCTCCAAGAAACTGACTTCTGGCCTATTAGGAGGGGCCAGGCAGGGCTACACTGAAGCCTGGCTTCCCTTACGAAAAATTACAAAGAAGTGACTCCCCTGGAGTCATTTCTCTTTTTAACCAATTATTTTTTTTCTGTTTCACAGGGTTTTGCTTTCAGATCTACATTGTCCTCTGCTCCACCCTGGGTACCAGGTACTGAGCCTTGTGTGCCCTGGAAAAAGATCAGACACTATCATTCAGGCCTCTAAACACTGTCAGGGGTCTGCCATCTTTGCCCTTGATCTTGCAGCTCATTTCCTTTCTGAGGGAACTGGGAACACACACTGGGCAGTGTGGTGGGCGAGGAGGAGTGGCCCCGATGACTCTCCAGAGCTCATCTCCCTCAGTCCTTCTGGCCAAGGGTTTGAAACAGGTTTTCACAGTCCTTCAAAATACTCCTGGGCTGGGGTTGTGGTTCAGTGGTAGAATACTTACCTCGAATGGGTGGGGCACTAGGTTCGATCCTCAGCACTACATAAATAAAAGTAAAATATATAAAATAAAAGGTAGTGTGTCCATCTACAACTAAAAATTTAAGATTTTTTTTTTTAATTCCCTGGTGTGTCTAAGGAATAGAAAAATGTGAGGGTTGGACAAGTCAGTTAGGAGCACGGGATTCTGATTCAGATTTGGAATCAAACCGTGGCCCTGCTATTTCCTACGAAGGCATTTCATTGTCTGGGGTTCTATTTTCTCATCTGCAGAATGGGGACAATACCAAATGTTGAGGATCAAATGTAGAAAGTTTTTCATGTAGATGGGGCTGCTGTTACTGCTCTGCCCCCCCACCTCTATCACCCCACTCCAAATCATCCATGTTTGGAAGTCCTGGACTCTCTCCAAGTATTTTTGGAGGGCTCAACGAACCACAGACCGGACCATCTGGGGGCTGACTGTCCCTGAATACCTCAAGTTGACTGTCACTTCCCCTATTGATGGGGCCCACCAGAGGCCAAGCAGAGGGCCAACACTGAATGGTCCGGCTATATGCCTTCTCTCCCACTCTTTGAAAGGAAACGTTCTTGCTTGGATCCTTTTGGTTGTGGGAGACGCAGGCTCCATCTCAGCCCACCTACTCAGTTCTGGAGCCGCTCTCTGCACCCAGCTCCTCTCTTTACTTCTTCTTCCCAGACCCCGCCCCCATGCCATCCACCTCCCAGTAACCCCACACAGAATCCCGGGGTCCAGGAACGACCCAACTGGGAGCCTATTTATTTCCCGACAGACCGCCTTGGAGAACCGGCTAGCAAGAAGTACAGGTCCAGGAACTCGTCCCCTCGCTGGCACTGGTTTGATGGTGAGATAAGCGTGCCCATCCCCAGTGGAGTGGAATGCCGAAGGCAATCTAGGATCGAGTTGCAGAAGCCTCCGCCCCTCCTCTAACCTCCCCTAACCAGGTCTTAGCCTACTGGTCTCTCGGTCCCGCCTGGCCCTACACGTCAGTTCTGGGTCCACGCCCTGCAATTGGCCCTCCCAGCCACTCAGTCCCGCCTCCTACTTCTCGATTGGTCGGCTCGCGGAGCCCCGCCCCGTTTTCCTGGAAAGTTCTTGGAAATCTGTCAAAGGTGTTTCCTTTCAGGGCCTAAGGCCCCAGACGCCGGTTCCTGTACCCCCGCGCTAGACCCTGCGGCCCTCCCCCCGCCCCACGGCACAGCCTGCGGTTCTAGGAAGACGCCGCTTCCCGGAAGGGCTGGGACGCGCGGGACAAAAGATTAGGAGGTGGCTTGCCCCGCCCCGCCCTCGCGGCCCGCCCCTCTCGCCCTCTCTGGCGGCCCGCTCTGCCACCTCTCAGTGTGTGCCTGCGGTCCATAAGCCCTGGGACCCTGACCTACGCGTGCTCCTGATCCACTGGCTCCCTTTTGCCGCCTTCCTATCGGCCCCCCACACCGAAGCTGCTGCCCTCCGGGACATGGTCCTTTGCGTTCAGGGGTAAGCACAACTCTGTCCCCGCCCAGCCTCCGTGAGGGGCGCACGGAATAGGGCAGGCCTGATGCTACCGGCCGGGCTTTGGGAGGGTTTGATGAGCTTGAGGGGACCGAGTGCGGAACGACCTCTAGGGTGCTACGCTGCTTGGGACTGTGAACTACCCCGCACTCCACGCACAGGCTCACTATGTAGGGAAACTGAGGGCCGACCGACAATGGGAGGAACCAAGGGCGGGCTTCCTCTGGGAGCAGATGGACGCCGACATAAAGTCATCCCCCCCAGGATGTGGCTCACTGTAGTGCCCAGACCTCTTTCTGGGCTCAGAGCACTCTACCCTAGCCTGCCGGCTGCCCTGTCTACTGGTGACCTTGGGCCAGCCCCTTGACCCTATTTGTCCAAGTGTCCATTCCCCTACCCCAGGCTAACAATTAGGCTCTACTTGGGAAGCCAGTTCTCTCTCCCCATACTGGCACCTAATAACCAGGAGCTCATGGAGCATCCCCAAAATTGCTTTACCCACTGAACTGGATTCCAGTATGTTAAGAACCTTGGCTCCTGCCTACCTTCTCCAAGTTTCCCTGAGACATGGAGTGGAGAACAGCGGTGCGGGTAGAGTACTGATAAGACAGTCTTGACCTCAGCTGAGCATTCTGGGCACATCTGATCACCCTCACCCTGGGCCTCAGCATCCTCTTCAGTCAAAGGTCTGGTGCTTTCTACTGATCTGAAAGGAGCTTAGGAAGCTCCAAGGAAAAGGGAGGAGGTATAAGTGGGTATTCTATACCCAGGGAAAGCTGTGTGGCCCAGTGGCAGGTGCTATCAGAACTGGCCTGATGCCAAATAAGGAATAGTGGAATGTGGGTACCTCTTGTTCTAAGCAATCTTTGGTTCAGCGAAGAGGACATGGAGGTTCTGAGAAGACTACTTCTCTTTGTTACGGTCTCCAGCATGTTCCTTCCTCCTCTGAATTTTGGGACTCCTGTACCTACCCCCTACCGACCCCCCCCCCCCCACACACACACTGCCTTCCTCCTCGGGAGTCCTCCCCGTTTTGGAAACCACACCTCTTTCACTATGAACCACCTGAGTGCCCCTTGTAACCTCAGGGACAGTGTTGGGGAGCAAGGTCTTTATCAGATACACACATATGGCTACAAAAAACCTGGTGCCCCTCCAGGGTAGAGGGCAGGGATTCCAAACTGCAGCTTTGGTGAGGGACCCCCACTAGGCTGAGTTCACCCCACTGGCATGTGTCCCCAGGCAGAATTTACTGGCTGGGCTCCAAGGCAGGCACACACATGTACCTGGCACACACCAGTCCCGCCCCCGCTGTGATGGTGACACAGTCATGGACACACCCCTGCCCAGATATGTAGTCACTCACCAGAATCCCCTGAAGATCAACACAACTATTCTATAATCCAACACTACACCAGCTTCAGAGGTGCCCACACCCATACATGGGACCTGTGCTGAGGCCCTGGTCATGGCCACCCCCAAAGATTGGACTGACCAGCTAACTGCCTACCATACTTCAAGAAGGTTTCTGAGCCAAACTCTGGGCCCAAGCAGTCAGGTCACCAGAAAATTCTGCCTCCAGCTCACCTAGGGGGATTCCAGCTCACCTAGGGGGATTCAAGACTCCTACAATGCAACCAGGAAAGGTGTGGAAAAATACTTGGCAGGCTGTAATATGAAAGAGTTGTGTGGGCCTTTTCCTCATAAGTGATCATAGGGCCGTGGCCTTCTAAGGGCCACCTACACTTCTCTACCTACCTTCTGCCACCAGTTCCTGTCTACCTCTTCCCACCTCATAAGAAGTACCTAGCATTTTATGCCCAGGCTGCTGTCTCTGTCTATAGTGCCTTTCTCCAACTCCTGCCTTTGACCTGGCAAACTAAGTTCAGGAACAGGCAGACCTTGACTCTTCCATGACACCCTGCACTTTTATGGCTTCCCCAGCCAGGTGGGCAGGGACCATGTTTTTTGTTTGTTTTGGTTTTGATTATTGTTTTGGTTCCAAGGATTGAACCCAGAGGCTTAACCACTGAGCCACATCCCCAGTCCTTTTAAATAATATTTTATTTAGAGACAGGGTCTTGCTGAGTTACTTAGCACCTCGCTAAGTTGCTGAGGCTGGCTTTAAACTCACAATCCTCCTGCCTCAGCCTCCTAATCTGCTAGGATTACAGGCATGCACCACTGCGCCCAGTGGGATCATGATTTTACAATCTGAGGGTCCTAAGGCCCAGCTGGGGACTAGACCCAGAACTGAGGCCTAGAGGTATATTTTGTTAGGAGTGAGGGAGGACCAGCTGCCCCTTCCTCAGGAAGGAGGATCATTCCCTGTCCCACTCTCAGGGAAGAAGCCCTAGGATCACCATGCTGAGTGGGCTTTCCCTAGTAGGAAGCTGCTGCTCAGATTTTGGCCTATTCAGTTCCCCTAACCCCAACCATCTAAGGCTATGATGTTGCCCAATCCTTCAGTGTTTTGTCTGATGAACCACTCACTGGGGGAAGAAAAAGCTAAAGCCTATCAAGGAGCAAGCTGTGCATAAGACCATAGAGCTTAATAGGGTTGGCTTGCCAGGGTGTGACATGGAATGTAGGTTGAGTACCCTGCTCTTTGATGTGAGTTCATATTTATGGGAGGTGAGACTTGCCAGTACCTTTAGAGGCTACCATCTACCCACAACCTTTAGCTGGGAGGAACAAGCCAGGATGGCAGTCTGACCTATAAAGGTAAGGGAATGTTTCAACCTTGACATCCTAGCCAGTGTAGACCCAGCCCCTATTGACAGATGCTCTTATTGGTAAGCAAGTATCATGTGACTGCAAGCTTCTTATGGTAATCTTGGGACCTCCCTGAAGGACCCAGTGCAGTTCCATCCTATGGCTCAACCAGGATCAGTGCCACTTAATCAGCCTACTTCAGCCAGATGGGCACAAATATGAGGCTACTTTGCACTGGTTACTATCACTGTGATGGGGATGCTAGGAATGCTTATAGGGAATTATTTGTGGTTTGGGTTGATATAGAGTAGATAAATTCATATTTAATAAATGCAGAGGAGTGGAAATGAATTTTTCAAAAGAGGATCTACAATGCTAGAGATGTAGCTCAGTGGTAGAGCTCTTGCCTAATGTGTGAGATCCTGGGTTTGATCCCCAGCTAGTAATACCAATAAAAAAAAGAAGAAGAAGAAGAAGAAGGTCTGTCCATTGGGGAAGAAATCAATGGGACTTCTCTATAAATGGGGGAAGCATGGGACTTCAATTCACTGTCCATCCACCCCCTTCTAGATCTTGTCCTTTGCGGGCTGTGGAGCAGATTGGGCAGCGGCCCCTGTGGGCCCAGTCCCTAGAGCTGCCTGAGCCAGCCATGCAACCCTTACCTGCTGGGGCCTTCCTGGAGGAGGTGGCAGAAGAGACCCCCATCCAGCCAGAGGGTGAGCCAAAGGTGCTGGATCCTGAGGAGGATCTGCTGTGCATAGCCAAGACTTTCTCCTACCTTCGAGAATCTGGTGAGTCTGAGAGGAAAAGCAAGGCTTGTCCTGGGAAGTCTGGTAGGGGGAACTTAGCTCTCTGCCTGTTGAGTCTGATTTGGGAGGAATGGCCCTGCCCCAGAGAGTCTGATGGGAGAAGTATAGCCTTCTTCAGGAAGTGTGAAGAGGGAGGAACAGTCCTGACCTGTCCTGGATTAGTACCTTCAGCTGATTTCCATTGTGACCAGTCCCTTGCCCCCATTTCCATTTTCCTAGGCTGGTATTGGGGTTCTATTACGGCCAGTGAGGCCCGGCAACACCTGCAGAAGATGCCAGAGGGCACATTCCTAGTACGAGACAGTACCCATCCCAGCTACCTGTTCACACTATCAGTCAAAACCACTCGCGGTCCCACCAACGTGCGCATCGAGTATGCCGACTCCAGCTTTCGTCTGGACTCTAACTGCTTGTCCAGGCCTCGCATCCTGGCCTTCCCGGATGTAGTCAGCCTTGTACAGCACTATGTGGCCTCCTGTGCTGCTGACACCCGAAGTGACAACCCTGATCCTGTTCCCACCCCAGCCCTACCTATGCCTAAGGAAGATGCACCTAGTGATCCAGCACTACCTGTCCCTGTGGCTACTGCTGTGCACCTAAAACTGGTGCAGCCCTTTGTGCGCAGGAGCAGTGCCCGAAGCCTACAGCACCTGTGCCGCCTTGTCATCAACCGTCTGGTGGCTGATGTGGACTGCCTACCACTGCCCCGGCGCATGGCTGACTACCTCCGACAGTACCCCTTCCAGCTGTGACTAGCCTGGGTATCCTGCCCAGCCTCAAGCAGCCACATCCTGGAGGGGACACAGGTCCCAGCTGGGCTTGGGCTCCTGCTATCCTCCAGCCATCCTTGTGGCTGTGTACATCTGGCAGCTGGACCAGGAAGAACCATCAAGAGCAAAGAAGGGGGAGGGAGGAGTTGTCACACAACTCAGAGCTCAGCACTTTCAGGTCCCATGTGGTTCCACTGTGGTGAGCCATGTCTCAGAGAAGAGAGAGACAGGCAGGACCTTGTCTCACCCTGTGGGCTGGGCCCAGATCTCCACTCACTGGCCCCAACCACCTGAACTATGTAGACTTTCCCAGCTCTGGTTTTTCAATCTGCAGGGTGGGGCAGGCCCCCTACCTCTAGCCAGCCTGTTTCTGGGAGGATGGTGGCTAGAGGAACTGAGGTTGATGGTGACAGCCCCCTTGTGGGGGAGCAGGCTAGGTTGGGGAACTGCACAGTTATATACTATTTATTTATTTATTCCCCTGGGGGTTGGTCTCAGAAGCGAGGGACCCCGCCTCTTTGCCCTGAGCCCTGGTTGGCCAGAGACCCCAGCTGTGTTCTAGCTTCTCTCGTTCTTCCTTGTGGAGAGCCCCATCCTGAGATGTGTTGCTGGAACCAAGGCAGTCCTGGATGTCCTGGCACTGACCCACCTACCTGTGAATGTGGCCACTCTTTTCTGTCCCAGCCCTGTTTTGGGAAGGTGAATGAACAGACAAGAAAATGGAACCAGAGCCTCAGTCCCCAGCACCTTCTTGTAGGGCAGAATTGTGGCCATGCAGAGCTGCCCTCTCTGTGGCACAAGTCCTCAGAGTGCACAAGCTGTGCAGGAAGAGGGTGCTGGTTCAAGGGCTGCTGCTACAACTCTGCTGAGTCAGTTTCCTGCCCAGGAAGGTGCCTGCACAAGAGAGAGGGGGCCATATCTGATAAGACTTTATAAAATACATATCTGATAAGACTTTATAAAATGATTATTGTAACATACAACCCAGTGTGGTAGTCTTTTTTCTTCCACTGATTTTTCTGTAATGACAATAAAATTATACCTTTCATTTATGGAGCCGTCAGTGGGACCTCTGAGTTCTACTCAGAGTTTGTTCTCTTTGGTCCTTTTATCATGTTCTCCCATTTCACATTTGGGCTAGCAGAGGCCAGAGATCTTTCATGGCTGAACAGTCTCTACTAGGGGACTCACTGACGGGGTGGAAGAGGTAAACAGACGTTCTCATCTCATTCCTCCTTGTTCCCCTTAGAAAATGGGAAACAGGACATGAAGGCCCATTGGTCTGCCTGTAGGGTCACTACCAGACCACTGCTGGGTTGTGGGGATGGGGGATGGGGATGTCACAGGAACAGAGGCCTGAGAGGTATGTAAATAGATATGTAATGCAAGTGGAGAGTACCAGTGGGGAAGGTACTATGACCTGTTCCTGGGGGCAGTGACTTGAGAAGGAGCCAACAGTCAGCATTCAGGACCAGTCCTTGCAGGGAGAAGGTACAGTGACTGAAAGATACTGAGGCATGACTCACCACAGCCCTGGGAATGGGGTCCAAATAAGTAACAGGAGGAAGAGGGCTTGCCGAGGCAAGTGGGTCACAGAACACAGCTCATGCTAACTGTCCACCTGCAGTCTGCATCATGCAGACTGCTACATGAAATGGGGAGGACAGATGGCTGGGATGGTGGCATCTGAGAAAAATCACCTTTGGACACTGGTTTTGATGCCCCTGTCTCTGTCTCCTGAGAGCTCTGTAGTCATTGACCTCACTAATGGGATCCTGTCTGCTTTACCCTTTACTTCAGCTCAAGCCAGGGTCCAACTGTCTCCTGGGGACGAACTGCTACTTCAGACTCCCAACATTTTTCTGATTTGGTATTTTTGTTTCCCTACCAGGCGAGTTGCCATGTCTGCCTGGCACAGGGACAGTAAAGGTCCTAACAGCCTAACAGATGCTGGAAATCTTCTGGTTAATGCAATCACCCTGGGTGACCTAGTCTAGTAAAATGGCACTAGCTGGCACTAGCTGGGAAGAAAGAGACTCGCCAACTGATGGGTATACGAGAACCCTGCACAGTATGCAAACAATAACTGATGTAACCCTTTACCTATTAAGTCCTTCACCAGCACATGTGCTCTTCAGCACCAACTTAAGCCCTGGGGACACAACAGGGAACAAGATAGACACGGTCCCCATCCCCCTGGGGCTCATGGCTAGTGCAAGAGAGGTAGTAAACAAATGAACAAATGGGCACACAGGACAAGTTTTTGAGAGTATAAAGGAAAGAGCAGAGGGCAGGGCAGAAGTGACTTTGGGTATGGGAATACCCCTGCAGCTGAGAGGGTCTGGGAAAGTGCTGAACAGGGTGGAAATAAACCTGGACACCTGAGCAAAGAGCAGGAACTAGTCATGCAGACAGCTTGAGGAAGGGATGTCACAAGAAGGACACACCAGTACAATGACTCTGAGGCAGAAACAAACCTGGAGCCCAGAATGGTGTGGGCAGGGCAGAGGGGGCATGTGATTTTATTCTAGTGTGGCAGAGCACCTCTTCAGAGTCTAGCAGGCAGCAGTCCCCTGCATCGCACATTTCTAAGAGATGTACAGTTAGGTGGAGATGGACCCATAAGGGCCTAGAGGCAAGAGGCTTGTAGGAAAGTTAAGAAATATGAGATTTGGAGGGGTTAGGTATGATGGGAAGCAGGAGGAGGTAATGATGGCAATTTTTGTGACTCTGGGCAGGGTTCATGCCCCATTAAGTTCTCACTGCAAATCTGCACATCAGCAGAGATTGTCCCCACTTAAAGCTGAAGAGGTGAAGTTCAGAGAGGAATGATGACTTGCTCAGGGTTACACAGCTCATGAGAGGCAGACCCAGAGTTCACACCCTAACTTCAGATCTTGTTTGTATGACTGCTTTGTTCTGCCTCCAAGGACTGGTTGTCTAAATCCTTAGGACCCCCAAGATTTGGAGGATAATCAGAGAGGTGGTAATGCTCATGAGGGCTTTCTGGAAGTGGGTAGGCTGGGGGCTGAATTCCAGAGAATGTGAGTTTAGAGATTGATCCTGTGTAGTGTCTCTCCATGGATTCACAAGTCTCGCTCTGGAATGATTTTGAGACAGAGATGCTGGTAAGCTGTTCCAGGTATTTCTTGTCTGTAAGGTTTAACTGGCCAGCATATAGCTAGTATGCTGGTCAGTTACCTAGGATCTCCAAGTGACCCAGAATTCCTGGAATGACTGGGACCCTGCACTCAGGCCAGGCTTTTAATCTGCTGACTAAAGCTGACCCCAGTGGCCCATGCCTATAGTCCCAACTACTTGGGAGGCTGAGGTAGACTTGAGTCCAGGAGTTCAAGATCAACCTGGGCAACATAGCAAGACCTGTCTCAAAAAGAAAAAGAAAAAAAAAAAAAATATATATATATATATAAACAAAGATAATCTGTTGACTAAGCAGATCTTGCCAGGCCAACATTGGACACATGTCTGAATGGGGCTGGGGCCATGGCTGATTCTGCTCTCAAGTGAGAACCCTCCCACCCTATATGGCTGACCACACTGAAGTGAAGGAAGCAGAGGGCTAGGACCTGAAATAAGACTTGACCAAAAAGGCAGGAAGATTTGGGGTCTGTGCATAGGGCATCCAACCCTGAGGACCTCATAAAGGTCTTCTTCCAGGAGAAGTTGAGCCTGCGCAGGTCTCAGCAGCCCTTTCACACCAACCTGTTAGACCAGTTTTAATCTAAAGCAGACTTGAGCTTCACTGGAAATTCAACAGCCTCCCTACCTCTCCCCGACCCAGTGGGGCCATACAACCAGCCAACTAGGGGTTCAATACAATGGTCTCAGGGTAATAGGCTAGGACTTCTGTCTGAGACTCAAAAGGAGACGGTCCCTCGAGGTTTAATTCTGGCCAGACTGCAGATCAGAGGGTAGAGAAGAGCTGCTGGGCCTGGTTTTGCGGGTAAGTGGAATAAATAGAAGCTGACACTCATCTATAAGCTCAAGGAGATACAGCAAGTGCAGGGTAGTAGGAGGCCAAAGCTGTATACTCAGTGGAAAGATAGTCATTTCCATGACCAGGCCTGGTTGAAGCAGGTAGGGCCCCTGAAGGCTGAAGAAAGTTGGGACTATGATGACTCCTCCAGGGAGTCCTCCAGGACTGTGCTACCCACAGACTCACCAAAGATGCCCTGATGGTGTGACTGAAGGGACTGTAGTTTCCAGAAAATGCTCTTTAGGGACAGAAACCTGCTCCAGGGATTCTCCCCTGCACCCAGCACCCATGAGCCAGGCCCAACTCTTCCTGTCAGTAGAACTGGGCCTTTCCTCCACCAGAAGTATGGATTTCACTCAGAGTCCAGGTTGTTAGGCAAAGGTTGTGTTCTTAAAGTACCTCTCAGCTCTCAGCTTGCTCCAGGGAAGCACTTTACTGTTCCCCATCTCCACCAGCCCCACCTCTGAGCACATCATGTGTGTGTGTGTGTTGACCTTTCCCCTTGGCCAACATTCCTTTGTTTTCCTTAGCTCTTTCTGGTGGACAGACAGCTGTGGTAGGAGGAGCTGCCAGGAGAGTAGGTCCTCAGGAAATTTTCTCCTCATGCTCAGACATGGAGCTCAAAGAGACAAGGGAAAGTGAAGGCTTATCCAGGAGATGGTCACCCAAGGCAGTCTGAGAAGGGTGGGTGAACTACAAGAAGGGAACTCCTCAGCAGAGCCCACTAACCCTAGTGTGTGGGTGCCTGTGGGGTGTGTCCCTGGGCATCTCTGCCAGATCAGTGTCGTCAGTCAGGCGTCTAGAGGGCAGGCTGAGCTTAGGCAGGCAAAGCTGGGTGATCCTGGGCAGATTGCTTTATCTCTCTGAGCCATATATAGCCCAGGTCCTGGGTTTGCTGTCTCTAGGATCAGTTTGCTCTCTCTTGCCCCAGAGGTGACTAGGCTGGGTCTCCACAGCCCCTGTATTTCTTAACTAGGAGCCAGCCAGTGTCTGATTGGGAGCTGTAGACTTTGGGGGAAATAGCACCCACTCCCATCGCCTTGACACCATCACCCCTTTTCTCTTCTGGGTCTCAGCAGGTACCTAGGGGTGTCTTGTGCGAGGAAGAGAAGGCCTGGTATGGGCATCCCTGCCCCCACCCTGGGTGAGGTGTTTTCGCCAGAATCGCAGCAGCTGTGGCTGGAGGCCTCTTCCCAGGAAGAGCAGAGCGCCTCTTCCAAGAACTCAGAGGAGGGCGGGAGGGGCGGGTGGAGGGGGAGTTAATTTTAAACCAAACAGCCTTCAACGCTTCTCAGGAACTGGTTGCTCAACGTGATCTGGCAGGTCCCAGGCGGGTAGGCGGGCCTGGTGCCAGCTCAGAGGTGGTGGGGGTGGAGGACACACCCTAGAGGGGAGGCCCAGTGACCTTGAGGAAATTTGGGCCCTGTCCTTGCCCACTCATCAAGGCCTGTCACTCCCTGACCCCACTCACCCAGCCCAACTTGCTAGGGGGTATGGGTTGGGATGATTTATTCAGTTTTAAGCTGGTAAGGTGAAACTGTAACAGGATTAGTAATACAGGTGTCATGTCCTTCCAAGGGCCCCAAGACTGAGTGTCTCATCTTCCTTCCTTGTTCAGAACCTGCCACAACTGTCCCCTGTCCTGTCTCTCTGAAGGTTATCTGACGAAGGTTTATTCTGAGGCCAGGGTAAGTCCTGGGCCAATTCTCTATGGGATGGGAGGCTAGGTACCAGGCTAGTGGGGTGGGGAGGTGGAGAGTGAAGGGTGGAGTACAGCAAGCTGGCAGAAGTTCTGGACCCAGGGAGCAAGCTTCCTTTACGTAGAGAGAGACCTCATAGGCTTGACCTTCATGATGGACTGGGAATCAAGGCACCTTCACTTCACTAACCTATCCCCACCTCAGTGTGGCCACCTGCTCCTGGCTGACAGCCTGGACCCACCTCCCTGTGTCTGACCATGGAATGTCCTCCCTATAGAGGCCTCCCACATGCCCCTCTGACTGCCCTATGAGACCTCTAGACAGCCTGGGAGGGTTGAGGCCTGGGTTCTAGGAAAGAATCTCAAGTAAATGCTGCCAGGAGCTATAGTTCTTGGAACCAGTACTGCAGGGTGAGGGGATGCTTCCTGGAACCTGCTGACCATTCCAGGGAGAGAGCTCAGAAGACAACCGGTGATCTGGGGTGGAGTGGTGGGGATAGTGTGCTGAGACTTCTGCTTGGGACCCTATCTCCAGGAAGCCCTTCCTGATTGCAAGTGCCTCCTTAGCCTCCCCCTTCCCAGTGCTAGGGGTGCTGGGCCATTTTAAGGGCCTTTCCAGAAAGACTCAGGTCTTTGGGGCCTCTGTGGTACTCAGTGTTCAGTCTGGAACAGATTGGAAAACCCAGTAATGGAAGTAGGTAGGAGAAAAAGATGGCATATGTGCCAGTAAAGGTCGGTGTGTGGGTGTGGGGACACAGGTGAAAGGGCATAATTGTATTGCCCAGGTTGGTGAGCAGCTGGAGGTTAGAGGGGCTAGGGGAGAGTAGGCAGGAAAGTAAGGCATGGACAGCAGTGCCAGGGCCTGCTCACTGATCCTCCTGTGCTAGTGGGCAGAGAGCCCCAAGTTCCAGTCTCTCCGTCAGGCCAATCTTGTCCCTTCCCTCAGATCCCTATCCCACAGGAGGGGGTAAAAGCTCCAGCTTCAGCACCAAGCCACCCAAGAGTCCTCCTGGTACCAGTATCCAGTTGTGCATTCTTGGGCACGCACCCATACTATTGGAGTCTTAGTTTCCCCACCTGGAGGGTGGAGGGAAGAGGCTGAAAGTAAGTGGGCACTGAGGCCAGGCTTGGCTCTGGGGAAGGTTGTGAAGTGTGTGGCCCAGGTCTAGGATGGGTTGGGGTCCAGGCAGAATCCCAGGGTCAGCACTGTCAGAGAAGGGGCCTTGAAACCTGGTTGAAGGGGCTGGAGTTGCAGGTCATGGTCAGCAAAAAGGGAAAGTAAGGGCCCCCTCTCTGAATAGGATACCCTGGAGCAACCTTTTAACTACTCAGGACCTGTTTGCCTTCAGAATGGAGAACATCACATGGTCAGAGCTAGATGGAGGTGTGAGCAGGGACTTGCCTCTCCATTCACATCCTCAAGTTACTCTTTGGCCCTCCCTGAGCACAGCTCCAAGCTTGATGTCCACCTACCTCCATGTCACAGAAAAGAGGGTGGCGGATCATTCTCCAGAAGTCGTTCCTGGGACTGAAGGCTGGTTAAGTGTCCAGGGAGCAGTTGTGAGGTGGGGCTGTGACAGAGTTCCTCTGATCCATGTAGGAAGGCAGTGGAGACAGTGTAGGGACACAATTCATAACAGTGCTCAAACTTTGAAGCAGCCGGTTTTCTGAGGCTACATGGAACAACTGGCGGAGGATGGGAATGCTTCATTCTCTGCCACTTAAGAGCCTCAGTTGTCTGATCCAGTCAAGATGGCCTTGGCCATAAAGAGCCTGATGGAAGAATTTAATCTAGGACCCACCCAACCTGAGTGGCAGAGCTGCTAGGTGGCATCTTCTAGGTTTTCAAGGAATGCCTGTGTCCAGCTACAGGTGGTTCCAAAGTCAGGTAAGCTTTGGAAAATCAGTTTCACCCTCTATAAATAGGGGCAATATTATAACTTACCTTATGATATCATCATAAGGAGTAAATTGTAGACTTGATTTTACTTCTCCTTGGGGTATTCTCTCTGAGTCATCCCACTCCTCCAGCTCTCCCTTCACCATGAGCCCAGGTAGACATGAGTCCCAAGGGCACTTCCTGTGTTTTCTATTGTAGCAAGAAGTACCTGTGGACACATCAGCTTTCTCTTCCCACTGGAGCACACACTCTGATGTTTGTGGTGCTCTGAACAAAGGTTCTCATACCAGAATATAAATATTCTAAAAATCATAAATCAAATCAAACATAAACTGCTAATATGTTCTATCTTTCTACTCGACAAACTTTCATAGAAATAAAAAAATCTGTACATTTATAGTTTTTATATGTCTGAAAGTCAGCAAATATGAAAGATGATTGAACTTAATGATTACTACTCATGTCTAGGTGTACAGTGATAGGCTTGAGGTATAAGTGAATAGAGACATGCCTCATTCATAAAGTATTTCATATTTATTCTGTCAAACATTGTTCTCACCTTTATTCCAGTAAAATGATTGATCATGTTGTTATAATCAAGAGTTTCACCTAATTACTATTCTTTTGACAGTGATGATTTACAATATTAAAATAATGTATCATTGTCAAAAAGTTTAAAAATATAAATTAAGTAAAAAATATAAAAAATAAAAGTATTTCCAATTGATTCCCAAAAGTTATGTTTAAATAATCAAAATTATCTAGTAAAAGTGAGATAAAATAAACTATACATTATAAGAAATGGCCACCAAATTTTAAATTACAATGATTTAGGGCTGGGAATGTAGCTCAATGGCAGAGCACTTGTCCAGAATGTGCTCAACCCTGCATTCAATCCCCAGTGCTGTGAAAATAAACTAAAATAATTTTAAAATACATGAAATTATTTAAAAATAATTTTTCACTTAACTTTTCTATTTTTTTCTTCTATTTTTTGGCAGTACTGAGGATTGAACACAGGACCTCATGCATGCTAGGCAAGTACTCTGTGTTGCGCTACATCTCCAGACCTGAAATTTTATTAAGTGATATTAAATGTTCTCATAGAAAGAAATCTTCTCAGTCCACAATCAAATTCCCCATGAAGGATAAAGTGGTGTCTGCTACACGGTCAGAAGCAACCCAATCTGCTGCATTTCCCTAGGGTCTAAACAGTGTTACCATGAAGGGGATGTTTGGGTTTACCTCATACTGTGCCAGCCTGGAGTGTCCTGGTGATGGTGATGCTTATGTGTTCTTTAGTAAATTTAATGAAAACTGATCCTTTGTATATTTGTGATGCACTCTAAATCACAGGGCCCAGGAAGATTAGGAGAGAGTCGCAACAGACCAGGTACAATTCCAAAAAAATGATATTGGAACAATTTGGGGGAAAGTTCTGCCTCATACATGCCACCACCATAAGTTCTTAGATGGATCAAATATTTAAATTAAAAGTGACCCTAAGCAAACTTTAGAGTTCCTTTAGAGTCATAGCAGTATGGGTTCTGGGTGAGGAAACCTCTTATTTTACATGACTTCCCTGAATTATTTCCAAGACAAGAGGAAGTAGAGTCATACCAGAAATCTATTAATGCCCATTTAATGTTGGAAGACTATTCGCTATGGTTCTTTCACATTTCTGTACACTTGCCAGTAGAGGCACCAAATGTCCCTATTCCAAGTAAACTTTACAAGGTGATTACTATAAGGAAAGCCTTAGAAAATAGAGGTAATCTGTTCTATATTTCTGAACCAGGAGTCTTGCATCTTCTGTCAGCATCCTTAAGAATATATTAGGAAACTTTGTAGTACTTAAAAGGCAAATACAATATCAGTCTTCAGAGTTTTTAACATAAAGGACAGAGGAAGTAAGAAGGGAAGGAAACGAAGCCAAAGCAGGTGTGTTAATAAGTAGGGTCCCTCACTAGGCAACCGAGACTCAATCTTCAGTTGTAAGATGGTAGAGAACACCTCAGGGTTGTCTCAACCAAGGGGTGAGGAAGCTGGGGCATACATCCATCAACTTTCCCACTTCATTGGCTTAGAACTGCTCCAGGGAGTTAGTTCCTTGGCACTTTTCTTTTGGTTACTTGCCAACCTGGCCTCTGCTTCAGGCAAGGCCTTAGTTGATGGTTGCAACTGCTGTGTGAGAACTGAGTATAAGGGGACTGAACTGCTTGGACCCCACCAGACTGTGAGCACCATGTGAACAAGCGCTTGTCCAAATACTGTTCATTTCCAGTGCTGACACGGTGCTTAGCAGATGGTGAATAAAAAACACACAACCCATGGACAAGCTAAGAGCCTGTTTACTTGCTTCTCTTCTCCATTAGGCCATAGTTCCTTAGGTATAGGGACTGTCAATTTTTCATATCAAGTATAGGCCTGGCAATCAGCAAATGATCATTAAAGGTTTGTTGAATGAATGAAAGATGAGAATAAGTTTCCAAAATAAAGAAAATTCTGAGTCATCCAGAACTAGACTACAACATCTTTAAATACATAAAGGCTACCCAAACAAAATCCATGGCAAGCACACTTGATAGGGAGGGGCCAGAGGCATTCCCATGGAAGTGAGAAGCAAGGCACAAATGCTCTAGTCATTACTATTTTTCAACATTACATTAAAGGTCTTAGCCAAACTATAAATAAGGAAAATAAATAAAAGCTATAAGTACTAGAAAAGAAAAGATAAAATTGTTAAGTATCAATATAGGAAATCCAAGAATGATGAATAACAAATCTTATAATGGAAACCAAGGAGGTGAGCTGTTATAAGATAAACCCACACACATCAATGGCACCAGCAAGAACAAGTTAGGCCATCTTTCTGGATAAAAATAATAGATTTATTTAGTAATAAATCTCTGTGCATCTGACTGGCATGTCCTGAAATTCTTTTCTGTCACATAAGCCAAGAATCTGCTGATCCTGAGTCAAGGTCCCCCTTCTCTCTAGAAACTCCTTGGACCTTTCTTCAGAGACACTTCTCCTGTGACACTGAGTTTTGCCCTGCTACATGCCTTGAACCCACCAAATCTTTTCCAGCGCCCTAGGCCAGGTACATAGGTGAGTCCTGAAGGCCTTACCTGAATTAGCCCCTCAACTGGACACAAGCTGATTGTCCCAGTGTGCAGATTGACTGTGACCATTCCCTGAGATAGTAAAAAGCCGGGGCAGCAGCAAAGCTATATTCATGAGGTATGTTAATAAGTAGGGAATTCTGACTGGGAGCCTGAAGCTCCCAGTCAGAGGTTGGGGTAAGGTGGAAGGAAGAGGGAGCAGCCAGATCACCATGGGGCTCAAGGTCTTGTGGAATAAAAGCAGCCTTTCTTCCCCCACCCCAAAGCTAAGTGGAATGCAAGAGCTCTAAGAGTGAGTAGAGAACTGTCTAGGGGCTCTTAGTGAGAGGGTAATACTCACCAAGGCTAAGACCCCACTCTCACCCCACCAAAACCAGGCATAATGGAAGGGTATTCTGGGTACAGAGAAATGAGATCTCCACAGGATCAGTCTTGTCTTAAGCACAGTGCTCAAGGCCTTCTCTGACAGCCAGCAGCCTCCTCTGCCCTAGGAGGGAAGGTACACAGAACCTTGTGGGGAATGAGGTTGGAGGACAGGTGGTGACTATGGGGGAGGCACTGTCCTTTTCTAGCTCCAAGACCCACCTCAGTGTGAATGGCAAAGCCTGAAGCTGGACTGGCCTGGTGTGGCTCTAGTGGCCATTGCCACAGTCTTGAAGATGCTCCAACCCAAGCCTAGAGCTTTATAGGGGTCAACTGTGGGAGTGAAGGGGACAGAGGCTGGAGGGAGGTTAGAAACAGGGGAAAGGTCCAGGTTGTCCGAGAGGATGGAAGCATTTGAGCAGAATAAGGAAGGCTGATTGTTTTAAAGGAAAGGAAAGGGGGAATTCCAGGCTGCCAGACCAGTCCAAGCAAAGGTAGGAAATTTTGAGGAATTGTCATTTAATCTTAAGAATATCCTATGTTTGTCCACAGGTGGGTTTCTAGGAGCATCACCAGCCTCATCTCCCAATATTAGATGGAGTGTGGTCCTCAAGGTGTGCCAAGTTCCAGTTCAAAAGGTCAGGGAACTGAATAAGGTGCTCAGGTCTGGCTCATTCCCCTCCCAGACCTACCCCAAGTTGCTATGTAATCCTGGGAAAGTCATGGGTTCCCTCTGGGCTTCATCCTTCCTTTTTTTCCATGAAATGTGGGGGTATAATGCTTGAGTTTCCATGGGCTCCCAAGACTCAAAAACACTGATTGGGACTCTGAGGCAGGGTGATCTCATGCATACACACACATGTGGCCCTGCCCTAGTTTCCAGAGCCTGGAGCTTCCCCATCCCAGCAGAGAGGACCTTCATGGATACCTGTGATAATAAGCATGGGTCCCATGTTAGCCATGCACATGCGCATGTACATGTGAGTGTCTATGAAGTGTGTGGGTCTCTGTGATGGTGCATGTGTGATGTGACCTTGCCTCCCCAGAGCCTAATAACCTCTCATGACTCCTCATCCTGAACAAAACCATCCTAAGGACCCAGTCACTCATTAGGAACCTGTCAGGAGTCTATGTCCATCCCACCTCCCTGGGGATGACTTATAGTTTGTGTTTAATAAATGACTGTGGGTCAACGATGGGGATGGAAGGGGAGACAGGACAAATGAAGGCCTCAGTTACCCCTTCCCTAATCTTGGGGAGGTGGCCTGAGCCCTCAACAACCCAAGACCCCTCACAAAGAATGTTGGCAAGAAAGGACAGCTTGTCCCAGATGCTGTTGTCCTCACCTGACCCTAAATTCTGCCCCATCCTGGTAGCCCAAGGGAGGCTGAGGTACAGGGCTCTTAGCTATGACTCAGCGGAAGGAAGACAGAAATGGGGGGTGGCAGGGTGATGCTGGGGCCCTAAAGGGTTTTACTTCTCATTTTTCTTTCCAAAGCACAGCCGGTTCTCAGAAATGAAGGTACCCAGAACCAGAGAAACTCCAGGTTTTCAAGGGCATCGGGTCCCCAATCTTTCCACCTCAGAGGCACCATCAAGGGCCTGGGGAAAGTCCCAAGCCCATGTCTCTTGCCTGGGGCTCTCTTCCCTGCCCCAGAACAGGGATTGAGTGTGGGGGCCAGGTGGGAGCTGTGGCCCAGATTTACTTGCTGTGACAGATGCTGGATGACAGGAGGTACTGGGAGCTTCCAGGCCCTGTGGGTGGCTGAAGCAGTCAGGGCAGGCTTCAAGGAGGGAGTAGTCACGTGGCTACATTAGAGTGGCCTGGATGCCCCACCCCATGAGTTCCTTCTTTCACTTTTCCTTTTTTTTTTTTTTCTTTCTCTTTTTCTTTCTTTCATATTTGTAACTACTGAAAAACCCCAATTTTATTTTGCTTTTATATTTTTGGTACTGGGGATTGAACCTAGGGGTGCTTTATCACTGAGCTACATCTTTGCTTTTTTACTTTTTATTTTGACCTAGGGTATTGTTAAATTCCTGAGAGTCTCACTGAGTTGCTGAGGCTGACCTCGAACTTATAAGACTCTTGCCTTCCAAGTCACTGGGATTACTGGTGTGTGGCAACATGCCCAGCTTAAAAACAAAACAATTTTAAAAATCACACACAGAACTCTGATGGGCAAAGCACCAAATTATCAGACATTAGAATCTTCCTCTTGTGTTCAGGAACAGAGTTTGTGCTGAGTTTGAAATAAGAATTCTCCTACTGTCCCTTTCAATCAGAGACTGCCAGGTGGTCTGTAGAGCACTGCTGTTTGTAACAATTTATCTGTGAGTTGGGTCCCTTAGTCCTTCAAACACTGAAAGAAGCTGGATGCTTAGCCTAATGTAAGATTGCAACTCCCATCCCAGCCCCCAGTTCAAACATTTGTGTTCACTGCTATTTGCCTTGATGATTTTGTGCTAAGAAAGAATTTCAACTTGTAAAATACATTTATACTATTAAGATGCTGCTTTTATCTTTTTAAAAACATATTTGAGTTCCCCACAAAACTTGGTTTGAAGGAATAAGCTCCACAGCTCTAGGGGGCTGAGGCAGGAGGGTTGGGCAGAATGAGGAAGAGACTGTGGATTTCAGTGCACACAGAGAAAGCAGGGATCTATGGTCAGTTCTTGAGCTGTGAGTACCTGCAGAAGGGTTTTTAGGCACATCCACTCAGTGCCTCCTCTCTGAACCTCCCAGGCCTAGGTACCTGAAATGTTCCCCCAACATGGCAAAACTGAGATGGGGATTTGCCTTCTTTACTCACTTGCTAGTTGAGAATTAGTGTCTGGATGTATGTGAGTCCCACCCTACATCCAGAGTATATTGAGTCTCATTTCAATAACAGCCACCTTTGCTGTCCTTTCCTCCCCACACCCAGGGATTGTTATTTGGCCCCTCTGCTGTGGGGTATGAGAGTTAGGCACCCAAAAGGAAGCTCATCTCATGTCTGGTGCCTTCTCTTTGGTTTGCCATTTTTTTCTTTGTCCCAGAAGTCCTTGTCGGCCCTTGGGGCACCCTAACGAGTTGCTAGGCTCCTCTGAGAGTAGAGGCCCAGGGCTGCAAATGGCCTCTGTGACCAGCTCACTCCCCTTCTGTCCAGATGTTAGAGGACCAGGTTCAAATCCCAGCATGGTCATTTGCTGGCTATGTGATCTTGGACAGGTTAAATCTCACTCTATGTTTCTAGTGAGACAAAGAAGGCATCTTTGATGGAAGAATTTATGACAACATGTTTGTGGCATCGGCATTGCTTATATATGGCAGATGCACTGTTACTGTTGTTACTGTTACTCAGTTCTGGGAGGATGGTCTTTCCAAATCTATTCAAAGGGCTGCCATTGGGCTGTGATCCAACATGGTCACATCTGGATCTACAGATGTCCAATACTGCCTCTGAGGTGTTCTGAGGACATCCAATACTCTCAAGTTCACTGTCCCCATCACCCCAGTCTCCAGCTCAGGGTACTCCTAGGTCCCACTAAGATCCCTGGGCCCCACTACCCCACATCCAACCCCTAATGGTTGTGAGCCAGTTGTTCCTGAATGCCTGATGCCACCACTATTACCCTTAGCCACCTCCAGATCCTAGAAAGTTGTAGTCTGCTGCCCCAGATCCCTCCTCCTGGCTGAGGGAGAAAGCATCCTCAATGCCTAGCTGATCCTGTAACTCAGCTCAAAAGCTTTGCTTTTAAGCCCTGTGGTCCCCAGAAATGCATTCAGGGCTTAACCAAAAGACCCAACTCCACTACCTTGCTCCTATACAACCCTGCCCATATGCCTTCAATCTGCCAGGCTTTGCTCAGACTATCCCCACTGCCTGGTAGATCCTTGTCCTGGGTCCTCCCCACCTCAAGCCTGGTGTGATTACCAAGGTCTTAGACCCAGGATCACAGACTGTATCACAATCCCAGCTCAGCCAGCATGTAAGTAATCCTTTAGCATTCTCATCTTCAGTTTCCTTGTCTGTCAAATGAGAGGGTTCACAGCCTCCACCTTATAGGATGTCATGAGGGTTAAGATAATCCCATCATGGCTCAAGATACACTAGTAGAATTCCATATTTTATAGTCCTTCTACATGGTATCATCTCCCTGGAATCTGGCACATAGTAGGGCTGGGGAGACTAAGGTCCTAGTCCTACACTGCATGTGTCTCAGGAAAGATGCCCATTAGGCTACTGCTGGGTTTTTAGAAAACCCTCTGGTAACAAACCTGGCATCCCTTATTCCTGCCCCGAGATACCACAGGGTCAGATGGACCCCAATACTAAACTCTACAGGGGACAGCCCAGGACCTACAAATGCCAGTCTTCTTGTCTCTAACAGTCATATCAGCACCAATAGAAGCATCATCCTCCCTTCTAGTCTGGCTGTGAAACCTGACCCATGACCACACACTGAGCCTCAATGGTGTCTTCAACTGCAACACAGGGATGATTAAAAACCCCTGTCTGTTGGTTCATGAGACTTAAAGCTAATGAATTCAAAGTAGCTGCTTGGGGCCCAGTGCCTGGAAGGAGCTCAGAGGCAAGGTGAAGGTAGTTAGGGGCTGCCTAACTTCTCCCAACTGCAGAGTCTGAGGCCAAGCAAGCTCAGGCAGTGCAAGTTCAAGGTTTGTTCTGCACACTTAGGGAGCTCAGCCTCAAACTGACTTCCAGGAAGGGCAGAGGGGACTCTTCTGGCAAGTAGGACTGTTCCTAGAAAGCAAGGAAGGATGGGGGTCTTCAGATGATGGAGGGATGGCTGTTGGCTGGGAGTCCAAAAAGAAACCTGGGCTTGGGCCCCAGCACTGACCCTGCCTGCTGAGCCTTAATTTCCTCATCTGTAGTACCAGGTTCTCTGCAGGTGCTTCAAGCCCCAACAATCTATCTGCTCCCCAGGCTCAGAGGATAGGATAATCTGACCTCCCCATTCGCCTAGACACATGCCTCAGAAGAATGCAGAACTGGTAGAGTGGTAGGCAATAAGATGGTATCCCCTGCTCTCAGAATCCCTGGAGGAGACCCCAGTCCCTGGGAAGGGGCCATCTGGCATGCCTGCTTCCCATGGGGCAGGGCTACCCTAACTGTCTCAACTGAGTCCAAGTGGTGGTCAGCCCAGTTTCAGGGCTCCCAATGAGGCTGAGGAAGGCTTCCCCTGCTGTCACCATTCTGTGAACCAAAAAATTCATCTTTTCTAACCACTTTCCTTCAGGGTTGTTGAGGAGGTATCTGGAAGAAAAGGGATACCTAGAATGTGAAGCTCTTACATATCTGATTCCTGGTTGTGAGGCTAAAAGTTCTTCTATAAATCTCAAGAGGGCTCTGGGGGCCAGGACTGAGGAGTGCACAGCTAGTGCCCTCAGAGAGCTGCCCACTCATTATGTTTGGGGGACGACTCCTCTTCTCATAACTGCCTGGGCTTCAGGTGTGACCCAGGGGCTACAATTGATCTAATGTGGCTGACATCAGCCCATAACATGGTCCAGAGGATTATATGGGCCAGTATTCGTGGATTTAGGAGCTATATGGAGAGACATAGGAGCACCACTTAATTAATTGGTCACAGGATCTTGAAAATGATAGGGGCTAAGAACACTGTATCAGGAGTCAGGGGGCAAGTACAACACGACCTCAGGTAAAACCATTCCCTCTTTGGAAAGGAGAAACAGGGATTAGAGATGTGTCTTATTATAATCTACCCCTTCCAGTACAAACTGGCCTTCTTACTTCATCTAAATCATATGCAGAAGACTTGGGACCAAGTTGGCTCTTAATCCCAGGTGTCTGGTCCTGCCCAAGCCTTTGGTTGGAGTTGAGCACTACCTGGTACCTGTGAGGGGTTCAGCCTTCCACCACTGACATGGAGGGTTCAAGTCATTTGCTTGGTCAGCAGCTGCTATGTTTATTTCACAAGTATGGTACCTGCAACCCAGGGTGTGGGTCCCTGCTCATACTCAAAGGGTGCTGGGCTAGTCACACAACTCCATGAAGGACCAGGACTAGGCTTGGATCCAATCTCCAAGGTCCTCTCTGAAGGCCTGGGTGACACCTATGCTACTAGAGATGGACTATGAAGGACAGACTTACACTTTCTCCCTGGTCCCATTCCCATTCCTCGCCCACTCCCAGTGACAGGTCAGCCTCTCTGGGGCCCATCTTGGTGAATCTTCTAGTCCTCTCACTCTAAGAAAGGGCCAGTTCCTGCCAAATATGGTAAGACATGGGAGTAGGACCTTAAGAAATTCAGGATGGCAGGTTGAGGAGGGTCTTCCAACCTGGCCAGACTGCCTCTCAAAGGACAGGTGTTCAAGGCAATGCCTCATGCTTCCCAAAACTCTTCCAGCTTCTGCCCCTTTCCAAAATTCAATTCCAAAACCAATTCCATTTTTAGGTGTTACAGCAGTGCTCTACTTCAGGCATCAAAAATCTGTGTTTCTTATGGTTGCTACAACAAATTCCCACAAATTTAGTGACTGAAAACAACACAAATTCAGCCGAGTGCAGTGGCACACACTTGTAAGCCCAGCTACTTGGTAGGCTGAGGTAAGAGGATCACAAGTTTAAGGCTAGCCTCAGCAACTGAGTAAGACCCTGTCTCAAAATTAAAAATAATTTTTGAAAAGGGTTGGGGATGTAGCTCAGTGATAGAGAGCACCCCTGAGTTCAATCCCTGATGCTGCGCAAACAAAAAAACAAACAACAACAAAAACCCTACATAATTACTACCTTACATTTCTAGAGGTTAGAAGTCCAAATTCAGTTTCACTGGGCTTAAAATCAGGGCATCACAGAACTGCATTCTTTCCTAGGGCTCTAAGGGAGGAGGTCTGCATTCCTTGGCTCATGGCCCCTTCCTCTAGCAATTGCATCACTTTGACCTCTACTTTCATTGTCACATCTTCTCCTGTAGATATTCCTGCCTCCTTCATATAAAGAAGACCCTTATAATTACACTGAGTTTACCTGAACAATCCAGGAAAATCTTTCCATTTTAAGATCCTTAATTACATCTGCAATTAGGACATAGGCATCTTTGGGGGCCATATTTTCTGACAGGAGGGCAGGGTTGCTTTGCCAGTTCCAATACAGTGTAGAACTCTTGTCCATGGCAGAAGGGTCTTGAAGGAGGATCAGGCTACTGTCTTAGCTACCACCCTGGCTCGGGGCTGCCTGGGCCAAGAGCTCCAGGAAACTTGGCACCTGACCCTGCTGCTGCCAAGGACAGCCTGTTCTCCTGGCGTGGCTGTCATGCAGGGATCAGGTGCACTTGAGCCCTCAAAGTGGCCATGGCTCAACTTGAACAGCTGCCTAGTTTGGGCAGGAGGCCAGGCCCTCATAGCTTCCTCTCTGCTGACCGAAATACGTGAGAGCTACCATCAGGTCAGACATGGGCCAAATGAGAAGTTCCAGCCCTATTCTAGAAAATGTACACACTTTCAGCTTATTGGTGGACATTTACTGAACTTGAGTATGCCAGAGTCACAGGGGGCCCCAGGGAAATGAGCAAGACAGGCAAGTTTCCAAATTTATGGGACAGAATGTCATTGGCGCCAGCAAAGATATGGGGTAGGGGTAGGTGGGGAAAACACAGAGGTCAGGGCAGGTGTCCCAGAGGAGGCAGCATTTGTGTTGGAGCTTGGAGGGTGAGGCTTAGACTAGCAGTGGTGAGCAAGGGCATTCTGATGAAAGCACTACTGGAACAAAGGAATGGTGTGTTTAGAGAGCGGAGAAGGGTACTACAAGGAGGCTGAGGTCTAGGGCAGCAGTAAAAAGAATCTAAAGGCAGAAGGAAAGAAAAGGCATGCAGGTTGCAGAAATTAAATAGGTTCCCACCTTAGGCCAGCAGGTCTCAAACTTGTCAGTAGTCAAACCCTTTGTTCACTTACTCAGCACCTATGGAGCCAGAAAGGGGTTCCCAGGGCCTTTCCCACAGCTGTCCTCCCCGACTTCTTCAGACCCAGATTCTACAAGGCACAAACACCACCTCTACCAAGGTAATAGAATTTGGGAGATGGTGTCTGTCCTTTTGTCTGCAGACAATCAATAGAGATTGGGAGCAAGTGATGGACCAGGGTTCAAATGGGAGTGGAGGAGCAGTAAAGGGTGTATTTCTTGCAGTTAGGGGTTTGGTGGCACAGTTCAATAAAGCAGCACATTTCAATAAGCCCCATGAAGAAACTCAAGGGCAGCTTGGGAAAGCATCAAACTGTGAGATAAGACCATAGTTGTCAGAGGAAAAGGTGGACTTGCTCTCAGAGTACCTTGAACAGGGACTCCTACATCTGCTGTCCAGGTTCTGGGCTCTGGCTTAAGGAGGCTGGATGAGCAGCCGGGACATCCCTCAAGACCTCAGGGGTCTGCAGAGTCTGGACTGTACCATCTGATCCATATGTTCTAGCCTTAAGGTCTCCACTAGCAAAGGTAGCTCAAGTCTCTGGCTTTAGCATCAGGACTAAGGGTGGGGTGGGTGGGGGTGGAGGACAGGGTAGGCAAGCCTGGTTTGCTCTAAGTAGAAGCCACTAGCTGCCCTGGCCTGGGCCTTAGGGCTCTCTGGCCCTGGTGAGGAGGGACTGAGGGGAGATGTGGGCTGCCAGCCTCTCAGTGGCTCTATCTCCAGAGGGTGGAGAGAAGCAATGAGTCCAGGACTAAAATACCTGCTATCCCTCCCTTCCAGACTATTTTGTCTGTGTCTGCCTTACATTGGTGCTGAGCATGAGGAGGGCACAGGGCCCTCCCTTCTGGTGTCTGTCCTTTTGTCTGCAGATAATCAAAATACCCATAATGTGCCAAGAAAGGTGCAGCTCATGGGTTTCTCACAACATCTTATAAAATAAAGCACTCTGGTCCCATTTTGCTGGGCCTGGAAGCCAAGGATGAATAAGGTGAAGTCATCTGCCCAAGGTCTCATCCTGGTGAGGGGCAGACTGCTGAATCTGAATCCAGGCTGATATGTCTTCCACATCACAGCTCCATATTCATATCCATATCAAGCCAGTGGGTACAGGCTTAAGGCCCTACTTTGCCAATTCACTTGGCTTAGACCTTTTTCCCAGTGGAATCAAGTCCCACATTTTTCTGGGAAGGAAGCTGTCCCCAGGGTGGTTTCTGCTCCAATGACCCCAGCTGCCCCTACACTGTCATTCTCCATCATTACACTCTCTTGGGTGCCATACTTACATGCTCACCAAGGCCCTTCCTTAGTCATGGGCCTGAGGCCAGCAGGGTAAGACTGTTATGGAGGCCAGCACTAGCAGAGGTGTAGCCCAAGATGGGGGTCAAGGGTGTACCAGATAGCTAGAAGGTTAGGGTAGCTGCCCTGAAATGCTGCTAAAGAGCCAAAGAGCACAGGTGGAGCAAAGAAAGGGAAATACAAGAAAGGGATTTTGGAAGGCAAGGGGGATCAGGAAATAAGAAGCCTAGTTCTGGTTGTGTCCCATCCTGTCTTTCCAGGTTCCTTCTGGAGCAGTGAAAGTCCCTGGCTCCTCCTTAAAGGAGACCCAGGTCACTTCAGGGTTGAGTAAAGAACAGAATGCCAGGACCAGACACCAGGGCTCTAGGATCTGCAGCATGGCCTATGAAAGGTGAACTCTGCACACCTCACCCCCTGCCTCATGATAGCAGTGGGCATCATGCAGGCCAGGTATGACTCCTAGAATATAGACTACCTTAAGTACCTTAAGGCTGGGACCTAAACGTCTTCTTTTTTTTGGTACTGAGGATTGAATCCAGGGTGCTTAACCACTGAGCCACATTCCCAGAACTTTTTTCTATTTTATTTAGAGACAGGGTCTCACTGAGTTACTAAGTACCTTGTTAAGCTGCTGAGGCTGGGTTTGAACTCCTGATCCTCCTGCCTCAGCCTCCCGAGCTGTTGGGATTACAGCACAAATGCACCTGGCTGGGACCTAACTTCTTGTCTCCACTTGGCCACCTCCTATGATGGGACCTCTGGCAGGCCAAGTCTCCCCTTGGTACCTGGGTCTCCCATCTGGACCATGGGCATAAAGATGTGAGGATGAACACTCCACTTTGCTGACCAAGAGTAAAATGAGGCTGCTGCTTTGCATTGCCCTTGGGCTCAGAAAGAGTTTCACATAGAAAAGGAGTATGCACTGACAAATGCGAGACCCAGTCCTGGAATTTAGCACTACTGGCTCCAACAGAGGATACTGCCCATCAGACCACACTACCTCTGGCCACTACAGCTCAGGTCAGACTCATGAAAGTGCCAGGGCATAGGGGGAGGTCTGATAGAAGGAGCCTGCTGGGTCTCCTAGGCTCCATGGTACCCACCCTGACACAGCTTCAAATCAGCACTCATCAACCTAGAAGTTTCCTATTATTATTGACAGGAGGGCTGGTCTCTGGTCCTCCAGGTGGACATGAATCTACCAGACTAGCTTAAGGAAGGAGCTGGGGTGGAGGACACAACTTGGTACCCACTGTCTTAGCTTCTCACTCTACCAGCCCCATCCATAGTAACTTGGAAGGGATGTTCAGTTGAAAGCTATGGAAATAAAAATAAGCAAAAGCCCTGATCATCCTCACTGAACGTGGGTGTGTGACCCCAGAATTGAGTGTCAAAGACCCTTAGCCCCAACCCCTCCAAGAAGTAGGCAGGCAACCTTCAGTTAAAGCTTTGATAAGGTTTCTGTGCCCAGAGGCTAGACCCAAATAGGGAAGTGTGTGTGTGTGCACTCAGGGAAGGGAGGACTAAGTAAGTCCATCTGAGAGTAAGCCGCTCAGTGCGGGGCCCTATGGTATCCAAGGCCAGGAGTGGGTGCCCCTGTACCTTCCTCATACTATGTCCCACCCACCACCAGGTAGAGCCTGACAGTCAGCCCTTTTGGGACAGGAGGAAGCTCTCATCCTTATCACTATCTGGGGTTAAAAGGACAGGACCCCATAAATCATAAGAAAAACACTGTTCGCCACTATCAGTCTCTCAGTACTTTACTTCCCAATATCTCCACAGCAATTCCACTAACAGGAACACAGAACAACCTGCCCTTCACCATATTGATTTGATGGAGCTAGATTGGGAACTTGGGTCTTCCCAGCTCCAAACTCAGGAGCTGTCCAGGAAGGACACCCCCATCCTTGTTTCCAGGTCTTCTAGAAATGTAGAACATGGAGAATCACAGAATCATGGGAAATGCTACAAGCACCTGGAGTTCTGGGAAGCACCATCCATCTCCCTCTTAGCAGCATTCCAAGAAGAAATGGTCAGCCAGACATTCAGTAAGGCTGGGTCCCTGGCCAGGCAGCCACATGACAGTCACATTATGGCCCAGATCTCTGGACATGCAGGAACCGGGGCCTGAGGAGACAATGGCAAGAGGCTGGTTACTGCCTGGGCTCCAGGGAACAAAGGCACAAGGGGGTGGAAATAGCACACTTGTGGAACTGAGCCATGGGCCTTACCTCCCACAGAAGTCCCTGCGTACAGTTACGAGATTGAGGTACAGGTCAGGATGGCTCTGAAGCCAGTTGCTGACGAGCTCTGGGTGCCTCGGGTCTACTTCCAAAAAGATGCTTCTACGTGGAAGGGAAATGCATTGGTTCAACTGGGAAGGTCTGAGACTTGCACTTCTGGGTTGTCTGGGCTGAGAGAGGTAGGGGAAGAATGACTGCCAGGGCATGCCCAGCACACACTGCGAGTGGAAGAGGCTCCTGAAGACAGACCTAGAACACCTGTCCCATCCGTACCCAGAGTCCTTCAGGAACTGGGGTGCCAGGGTCAGGATATGGGTAATGATGTCCATGCCTTTTTCCCCACCATCCAGGGCCACTGGGTCTTCATAGCTAGATGGGAAAACAGTGGCAAGTGAGAGCTGGTAGGGGGAGTGTGTCTGAAAAATGAAAAGGAGATGGGCAGGGCCTCCACAAAAGGGACCTCTGACACATTCTAGGATGACAGGCAAGTGTGAAGACCCAGAGAAGGTGGGTCTTGAAGGGATCACAGTTTTTACTTCCCTCCTCCTGTGTGTAGCAGTCCCGCCAAGCAATGCCAGGCATGCTTGCTGAATCCCACTGATGGACAGTCCGCAGGGTGTGAGAGTCTCCCACCACAGGGCTGCTCCTGCTCTTTGTGGGAAGGTCTAGAGCTATTCCTAACCACTCCTGAGAAGTCCTGGGGGGAAGTCAGCACTCTAACCCACATTGTCACTGCCCCACCTAGGAGCTCCTTAGCTACCCCTGGTTCTCAGTCCATGAAAAAACAGGAAGGCTTGGTGCAAAGCCTAGAGGAGGATTTTAGTCCCAGTCTTCCCACTAAGTCCCCAGGGGCCCTTAGACAAAGCACCTTCCCTTTGGGCCTCATTCTTCTGTAAAATGGCATACACATCTACTGAGAACCTTCCATTAGCCCTGTGTCCAATGCTTTAGAGTTGTCACTGAGTTCTCCCCATGGGCCTGCAAAGTGCAACCACTATCCCTTCAGAAGTAGGAAACTGAGGCTCAGATAAGTTGAGGGGTACCCAGGAGTCAAGCAGGAAGATGGAAGCTGAAGCCAGGTGGGCCTATGGGCTGCAATATATACCTCTCAAAACCACTGTTCTTTTCAGCTCTCACCCACCCCTATAGATAGTGTGGTCATCCAGGGAGGGCCAATCCTACTAGGCTTTCTCAGGCATGCCCCTTTATCCCACCCACCCCACAGCACCTTCGGATCTCTGGGGCCAGCTGCTCCATATCCTGGTGAAAGACATAGGGAGGGTTGCTGACAATCAGGTCCACGGGGCCCCAGGGTAAAAGGTGTGTCCAGTTCCCCTCTGTGGTCAAAGAAGGGAACATACAACATGGACTGTCCATTGAGAGGTAAAGTTGGTAGCTCAAGGTGGTAGCTCTACCTGTCACCATGTCCCTCTTTCCAAGTCATACCTTGGGCCTGCCTCTAAACCTGATAAGCCAGATTTGCAGATTAGGGTCCAGAGTCCCTAAAGAGCAGCCCAGCCAGGAGAAGACATGCTGACATGAAGTCTTTCATCCAGACGGCCCTAGCTCTTTCTTCTTCCTGCCAAAAACTCCTCATTAAGCAAGATTCGTTTCAAGTGCCACCTCCAGATACCCTCTCTGATTACCTAGGCAAAGCAAGAGACTCTGTCTTCTGCAGCCCTACTGGCCTTGCCACATTGCCTTACAGCTAACATCATCTGGAAATACCTGGAGGGCAGGACTGGTCTCAGTTAGCAATTTCTGATAGCGCTGTTTCTTGGTCCTGCCCTTTGGCAGATGCTATTCCAAGTGTATGACACTCCACATGAGGCTCAGAGACTCCATGGTAACACAATGGAGCCAGAATTGGAGCTGGACACCTGAGGACACTCTGTAAAAGCTAAGGCTGTGCTGTACAGTGCCAGGCCACTTTTTCCCAAGCCAGGCAGGGGTGGGGAGTGCACTTACATATTTTGGCCCTAAAGGCTTTCTTTTTGGCTTATTTCTCTCTGTCAACAAGAAGTCCTAGTTAAAATCATTAGTTATGGGGGATTAAGAAGGTCCTCTCATGGGTCAGGTCAGCTATACAGACAATAGCAACATGGCTGTCCTCAGCGAGAACTGGTCTGAGATGGCCAGTGTGTGTGTGACTGTTGGGCAACCCTCCCCCAACCTCCACAGAGTGCCACATCTACCCAGCATCCCCTGTATTCAGGACCCCCACCCCAAGGAAGATGGGTGGGAGAGTATACCTGAGGTTACATCAAAGGGGATGATCCAAATCCTGTCCTGCAACTGAAGCCTGGAGAAATGGGGAGGTGGGGTAAGTACATGTAGCAGATCCCCAGCTTTGGCTACAAGGATCAGAAGGGATAGTGAACCTTTCATGAACCATCAAATACCCAGTGCCCAGCATTCATTCGTAACCCTGTGGGACCAATGCCAGGACACCCCTATTGTATCTCCCTTCTTGGGAACAAAGATCAGACATCAGTGGGTTTGATACTTGAAGAAGGGTCAAGTTCATGTTCCAAAGTCCAACTCCCCTATGCTGGCCTTCTGACTGTCCCAGCCTACCTACCTCTGAGCATTCTCATAGGTCAGATTGATAGCAGCTTCCTCCTTATCCACAGCAATGACTTGGCTCTGCCCCAAGAACAAATGACGGAAGGCAGAGTGTTAAGAGATGCCAGGCATGGCGCCCTTCCTCCAACCACTCCCAGAACCAGAAGAGAAGGAAAATACTTAACAGCCTTTTCTCTCTGGGTCAGGATCTAGCCAAACAGAAGGGAATGGGAGTCAGAGGTTGGGACCATGCTGGGTTGGGGACAGTCCTATCCTTCCTTATCTGGTTACTTTCCCCAAGTGCTTCTAGTAGAGGGATGTGGGAAGGACCAAAGGGAGAGACAGTGCATGTAAGTCCCAGTCTGGCTAGGATAAAGCAGAGGGATGCAGAGAGGGCTTACCTCAGGCAGTTGGCTCAACAGGCTGAGGGAGATGGCTCCTGATCCACAGCCCACCTCCAGAATGAGGGGGCCACCTTGGGCTTCTACAACATGGGGCCTCTGGGCCACCTCCTCCAGTACCCATTCAACCAGTTCCTGTGTGGCAGAGAGGCCTGGATCAGAGTTGGTCCAACCTGGCTCCTGGGGCTTGGCAAAGACATCCAAGCAGTTAGTACCTGTGTGAATATAGAAAGGGAGGTGACCAAAGCCAGACTGAAGTTTATGTCAGCTAGGGGCATGGGTAGATCACCCTGCCTCTTCATGCTTCAGTTTCCCCATCTGTAAAATTCAGCACAATAGAGGATAACCCTTCTCATGGGAA
The DNA here is from genome assembly GCF_902686455.1 of Sciurus vulgaris. Taxonomy (NCBI): domain Eukaryota; kingdom Metazoa; phylum Chordata; class Mammalia; order Rodentia; family Sciuridae; genus Sciurus; species Sciurus vulgaris. Next base: position 115,892,591 of record NC_136470.1, on the reverse strand, counting down.
TGCTGTAAGGATTAAACCCAGTCATATTCATGAAGCACACATAGGAAGTGCACAATAAACCCCAGAGTTAGTAGAGTGCTTGCCTCACATGCACAGGCCCTGGGTTCAATCCCCAGCTCCATAAACAAACAAACAAACCCCAGCGAAGCACTCGCCAGACATCCTCCCATTTTGTGATCACAGAAATGCTAAGAACCATGCCTGTTGGTTCCTGGCCACTCCCTCTGTGCCTGGCCCTGTTCCCAGAGCTTTCCCTATATTAGTCTGTTGGGTCCTCACAACTGGCCCACAAGGAAATGAAGCCCAATGGTCAAGGCCTCTCCTGGAGCATGACCTGTGGTTCATAGCTATCAAGAACTAGAGGCAGTAGAGAACTACTGCCTCACAGTAGTACAGCATTTGCCTAATATGCAAAAGGTCCTGAGTTCAGTTGTCAGCATAAGCAAGAAAGAAAGGAAAGAAAGAGAAAGAGAATAAAAGGATGACTGAATGAATCAGGGGCTTGTGTGTCCCCAGCTTCCTCATAAATCTAAGTTTGGGAGGCTCTATGCCAAAAATAAAAAGAGAATTCCCTATGTGGTGTTAAGGACATATCTGAAGGGGGTTGTGGCATACAAAGAGCATAGGATAAAGGGTATGGATGTGAGAGGAGATAACTGACTTCATTATACCCACCTTTGAAGTGGAAGGACACTTTAAGACATAATCACTTAGGAAAAAAGAAGGTTTCAAGTCTCAACCCACTATCTGCTGCCTGAAGGGACAGAGTATGGAAGCAGATATAGGGTAGGGACAAGGGACAAACAGTGGCTGTTGTCCAATGGCTGAAACATTTCCAATCAACAGTGGGGGTCCTGCATACTCAGGCATAGAGCTTTGAAAGGACAGTGTGGCTCCTACTCAAAGGCACCTCTTAGATGTAGGCAGAGGGACCCTACCAGGGACTTAGGACTCCTGGGGTCTCAGCTCCCACACAGGACTGGCTCAGGAAACTGGAGGGAGGAGAGAAGGGTCAAGCATGTGGGTGCTTCTCTCATTTGAAGAGCAGTCCACTTTCTCCAGAAAGCTTCCCTCTGCCTATAGCCAGGTTCTTTCCATCACAACTTTCCCCATCCTAATTCTAGGGTCAAGCATGGGATTTGAGTCTTTAACCAGGCTCCATGATGGGAAGACCTGGAGTCTGAACCATCAAAATGTCCTATACTGGCTTGACCTGCAGTGGTATCTCTTGGCTACTTTCCAAGTGCTACATAAGCTCTCCTTGGCCTGGAGAAGCCACCTTCCAAGTTTCATACCCCCAGGTCCTCCCAAACCCCTCAATGTCACCATCTAGGTCCAATCAAGCAGACAGCTCCAGATTACCCATTCACCTTATAAGGTGATCATGTTGAGTCCCAAAAAGTATCTCATCCCTCCAGGCCCCCCACCTCAGTAACAAAACTCATCCATTCCAAAAATAACAAGTTTAAAGCAGGCAGAAACTGGCCAGTGGGTCCAGTCTTCCCTGTTCGCAGCCCCTTCTGTACCAAAAAAGCCGTTGCCTACAGCTTAGGGAGCCCAGCTCCACCAGGAAAGGGCTTCCATTTACTTGCTCCTACCAGTCCTATGCCAGATATGGCTGGAGACCACTAGGGTGCTTTTAGCAAGCTGAGTGCATAGACTTCAGACGGGTACAAAGCATGCAGTCCAGGGCTGTGGTTGAGAGTCTGTGGTAAGGCCATGTGCTGAAGGCTGGCAGGGTGATGGAGATTTGTCAGGGGTTTGCGCCTCTTTTGGTTTTCTGACCACAGACAGCCCACTATGGCTGACAGGTGACCCTTCATCCAGCCACACTGACCAGCCATCTTACAAAGATACCCACAACCTCAGACACACACCACCTAGGTGAATGGGGCAGGATACGAAGCTAACAGACTGGCCACCAGTGGTCTTTTGCCCTCCCTTCCACTCTAGACCACAGGAACCTCACTTTGGTTATAAGGTCATTTGGAGGGGCACAGGGAGAAACAAAGTGTCCAAGGAACCACCAGCAGCAGGGGCACAGGGAGAAGCAAAGTGTCCAAGGAACCACCAGCAGGAAGTCCAGAAACTTCTTCCCCAGAAGTGAAGACCCACTTTGGGACAGGCTAAAAGCTGAGCTGGTCACTGGCCTAGAACATCTCCAGGTGAACATGGGAAGAATTCAAGAATATAGTAAGATAGAGTGACAAAGACATGCAGGAAGGAGGCAGGAAGCAGGCTGCTGTTGGCTCTGCCTGGAGTCGGCTCTGCCTGGAGTCACTGCCCCTGCATGTGTGCCACATCCCTCAAAAGGTTGGTCTAAGGATTTGGCAGGACCTAAGCACCCTCCGTTAGGATCACATCTCTAGTGGGGCAGCCCCAGGAAGGAGGCATTGCTTCCCCAAACTAATCATAGACAAAACACTAAGCCTCCCATACCCCCCATGGTCTTACCACACCAGACAAGGCCAGATGGCTTACACCCCAGTCTTGGGTTTCCTACTGTACACACTGCCATATGGGAGATCCTACTACTTTATCACCCCCAGGAAAAACCCAACTCATCAGGCCAGAAGCCACTTGCAACCTTGCTTTTCAGGCTTTCTTACTCATGTCAGAAACCACCCTTTAATTGATGGAAAAAATACAGACACCATGATTCCTCCCCTGCACCCATTCTCCCCACACCCTGCCACAGGCCACGTCCTCTTGAGTTCTTGGTAAAGCAACCCCACCCCAGTGCAGCTTCACATGGGGCAAACCTGATGAATTCTCAGAAATGTCTGTACAGACACTAGGGTTGTGGCTCAGCAATAGAGTACTTGCCTAGCACATGAGAGGCAATGGGTTTGATCCTCAGCACCACATAAAAATAAATAAATAAAATAAAAGTATTATGTTCATCTACAACTAAAAAATTAAAAAAAAAAAAAAAATTGCACAATGAGACTTCCAACCACAGCATCCCCCTTCTTTCCCACCTCCTGCAGTAAAGCTGTGCTCCTGGTCCAGACCCATGTAAGAAAGGAGGACCAAATGGGAGCTGGAAGTTCATTCCCCAACACTCAGAATCCCAGAACACATAGACGGTGCCAGGTCAGTTCTGAGGGGACTCAAAGGTCACCATGATAGATACCCTCCCATGCCCTGATCCTTGGCAGCCACAGGGGATGGCAAGTAACCTTCTGGACAGAAGGCACATGTTTGGGAAAGCCAAAAGCCCACAGGTGGTAGGCCACATTCTGCTCTAGGTCTCTGCACCCCATCCTGGGTCATGCCAATCCTAGATGGAATAGACCTATGTAAGGAGTCAGGAAGTCCAAGAACTACCCCCATGCTCCCCTCCCTTAAAATCTATATAACTCCACCAAGGCCTCAGATTTCCTAATTCCTCTACCCTGACACTGGTCAGTAAGGCAAGGATCCTGTCTCCAAAGCACATGACATGGAGGTGAGGGATAGAGTGTTTCCTGAATGAAAGACATAGGCTGTGAGTGTGGGGACTTGGGGAGGGTTTCCTCTGGGACCCTATCTAGAACAAGGGGCCTGACCTTTCTCAGGAATGTTTGTGGCTAGGTATTTTTCTAGAAACAACCCTTTTAAGAATGTGGTATCCTCTGGCTTGCCCACCAGTACACACCCAGCCCTGTTTCACCCTGTGTCCACTGTCTCAGGATATGGGCTCTGCCATCCACAAAATAATGGGGATATCCAAGAAGGATCAAAGAAAGCATCTCTCCCAGGATCAGAGTGCCTTACCAAGGGATAGCATGTGTGGGGCACATATTCCCAGTTCAAGTAATTTGAGGAACAGATATAGGTGATTACCTGTCAAGACAGTAGACCCAAGAGATCCACCAAGCCACAGATTCCCTGGTCAGAAGGCCCAAACCTCTCAATATCTGGGCCCAGAGGGGGCAGAGACCTCACTGTGAGCATCCAGCTAGAACCTTCTTTACCTCCCCCATGCCACCTAGGATACTGCTAGAGGGCATTTGCTTCCCATGGATTAGGTGAGCTATGAGCCCACAGGATAGCTCCTAGGGAAATGACAAGAACAGGCAGAGTATTTGGACAGCACTACTTGGGGCGCTCTCGACTGCAGCCAGCTCTGGGAGCTGGGGTGGTATCTTGGGATGTGAAGAGTCAAGAGGATAAACAGGAGTTCTCTATCTTCTCGGTTTGGCCAACCCAGCCAGCAAGGAGATCCATGTCTAGAAGGGCACTGCCCCTGAGAATGGCTGTCACGGGACACTAGCAACCCCTGGAGGGCATCTTGAGCAAGACAGGTACTATGAACCCTAATGTCATCCCCATTCTGTTCTATCCTGGTAGGACACTCACTCACCTCTGTTTCTGGCCGAGGAATAAACACTGGGGGCACCATCTTCAGACTGAGCCCCCGAAAGTCCCACTCCCCAAGGATGTACTGCACAGGTTCCCTACAGAGGAGGATATCCAGGTGGTCAGCCCCAGAGCCAAGACAAATAGGATCATGCTTTCTTTGAACAATAAATACCACTTGTGGCCAAAGCTGTCAGGCAGAGCCATAACCCAGTGCCCTGGAACATAGAACCCCACCTGTCCTCCCTTTCTTCTTCCTATTTACTACCTGGCCCCCTCTTGCTACTCCATCATCCCAGTATCTCCCTAGTCCTTTGATGCTTTCATCTTCCCTGACCATGAACTTGGTAGGGCTGGGGGAGGATGGACCCCTGTGACCCACATAGGGCCCTCAGGTCTGACCCTGGGACACTCACCTCTGCAATCGGCGGCTACACAGAACCTGGATGCCCTGCAGTTGCTGCGGGGTCAGGGGCTGTGTCCAAAGTACTGGCTTCAGGCTCTGAAACTGTACCAACAGAGATTAACTGTACCTGATTTAGGGGCACAAATCCAGGTTTCTTATGCGGACAATGCCTGGGTGCCCAGTGCTGGTCACTTAGTCATCCCCAAGCCCCCAGTGCCTGGTACCTGCTTTAACAGTTTATTGGATGAATGAATAAGTATCTGCCTAGATATTTCTTCAGAAAAATCCCATCGGGGCTCAAGTTGTGCAGTGGTACAGCACTTGCCTAGCACAGGTGAGGCACTGGGTTCGATCCTCAGTACCATGTAAAAATAAATAAGTAAATAAATAAAGGCATTGTGTCCATCTACAACTGAAAAAAATTGAAAATAAAAATCTCATCAGCCTTAGTTGTGCATATAGTGAAGAAAAATGTTCAATGTTTCTTCCACAGAGTCCTCCCTCATCCCTCTCCCTCCTGATAACACTGTACTTAACTGTTTTGGCTCCAAGGACATGAGCCACGATGTACTCACTGGATTCTCTGGCTTCTGGGATGCCTCTCTTCTCAAAGACCCCTGTCCAGTGGTTGACCAGCCCTGTGGGACTTAACAGCCCAGTCAGAGGTAGGTGGGATCGCCATGAGCTGAAGGCCCAGCTTCGGATGCCTCCCCTCCTTCCCCCAGGGCCAGAAAGGAGGGCCCACAGCATTCGGCCCCAAAGCTCCATGGCTTGGGGAAAAGCTGCCTAGAGTGCTCCCAGGTTCCCAAGTCTTCTTTGCAACGTCCTGGAGAGGGCCCTGGAAGTGGAAGTGAAGAAGTCTCTGGCTCTGGCTCCACAAAATAGTTCTGGTCCTCAGGTGTGGGTGCCTCCCTAGGTGTGGAGAGAGGGGAGAATAAAAAGCTGCCTGAGAAAGGACATGCTCTTACTTTGTCTTCATTTAGACCCTTACCCACCTATTAGACTCTTCTTGTCTTAACCAGTATGCTTTCTTCACATTTTCTGCTGAAGTGGGCTGAAACTGTAGCTGTCCCTGCTAAAAAATAGGCTGGTTGGCGAGTCAAAGCATGAGTTTGGAGGTAGGGTACACTGTGTTTGCTCCTAGTGTGTGTGAACTTGGACAGGTCATTATTTCTGATTTTCAGTTTCCTCATCCATAAAGTGGGGGGAATAACCCCACAGTGAGGAGCACATTTGTCAATGAATGTCAAGAACCTGCACCAGCTTACCACATAGCAAGCGCTCCATGTTAAAAGCTTTAACTAATGCTATAAGTGGGAGACTGCCTGGTTTAGGAGATTCACTTGTGACATTTGACACTCCTGTCACTGGGTACTGAAAGGTTCCCTCTAATTTAACCCATAACCCCAGATGTTAGCAAAATTGCTAGCTTAAAAATTGAATGTTTTATATTTAAATATAAACAAGTTTAACTGAGGATTTAAATCAGTGGTCCCTTTACTTTCAGCAGAAAAAGGTCTAAACTTGTTTTTACCGAGCACCTTCTAACTGCCACATCCTCAGAGACAAGCAGGTTTCAGGAAGGGAAGCAATCTGCCCACAGTCACCCAGCTAGGAACTGTCCAAGGCAGGACACGAATCCGAGTCTTCCGGACTACAGAGGCAACTCACTACTTGTGCGCTGCCCCTGGAATAAGCAAAGATTTAAGTGTAGGGCACAGCCTGCTTCCCAGCTCCGCATGAGCATCATTGATGACCCCAAAGAGGCCGCCTTTCTACAAACCTCCTTCTCCATCTGCAGAAGATGGGGTGGGCCGATCAGGTCTCCAGGGTGTTGCAGTCCAGGCGCCCCCACCCGGGTCCCCACCTCTAGTGCACACCTGCCACAGGAGCTGCTCCACCCAAGCGGAGCTGCGCATCCACCCACCCACCGGCCGGGGGGAAACCACTCGGTATTGGCTTCCGGACGTGAGTAGTCTGCAGTGTGTGCCTTCGGATACTCCGCTTCCGGGTCGGCGCATTCGAGAAAAGGCTCGGGCAGACCTTGTCACTCAGCTCCAACGTTCCTAAAGTCTCTGAGTTCCTCCGGGTAAACCCTGCGAGAGGATGAGGAAGCTGTGAACCTCACGGGCGGGAAATTCCGGGGATGTGTGGGGTGCACCCTAGCGGCCCATACTGGCAAGTCTTCCTTTAATGTCACCGCAAGGATGTAGATACAGCCTACAGCGAAAGACTGGAGCAGGCGTTTAGAGATCCAGCTAGGACAGAGCTGGCCGTTACGGGGCGTGTCACCAACCCATTGGGTTGGAGCGCGGGCCAGATGTCCGGGGGCGTGGTCGAATATAGTCTGTGAAACAAAACAAAGTGTGGTTCACTGTGTGTTCAGTGTGGAATACTGGGTCCCAGTGTTCTGGACGGGTCCCAATTTGGGGAGCAACACCCAGTATTCCGGATCTGGCTGAGGGTGATGACCCATCAGGGGGTTGATTCAGTGGCGACCGGACCCTAAGGCCACTCTTCACCTTCTCTCTCGCTTGTAGGATTTGGGGCAGGGAGCTGAAAAAGCAGAACGCCAGAGAACTGAATTCGAATTTTGCTTCTATTAGCAACTCGTCGCGAGACTTGGTCCAGATACCCAGATCTTTCTGTATCTCAGTTACTCTTTCTATAAAATTCATGGCTGTGTCCCGTAAAGTACACCTCCTACCAGAATCTACTGCTAACTAGATCACCATTAACACTCTACTATGAAACACGTGGCTTCCCGGGGAGCTGCGGGCACCTGTATTTATACCCAGCTACCTTATGATTCTCATAAACTCCTTTGAAAGCTAGTGCATTACAGAATGTCTGAGGGCTTCTCGTAGTGATCATGCTGTGGATTTCAACTATTGTGAGACATAGGTAGACTTGCCTGGACCGGGATACCCGATAAATCCCACCCAGATAATAATTTCATTCTGCTCTCAACTTCTCTGGACAAGATTCTCTGTTTCTAGTCCAGGGTTGGAGTCATTTAACAAGAGCCCTCACACTAGAGGCCCTGTCTGAATAGAAATCCGAGACACAAGGAGGGGAAGCAGCTTGCTCAAAGTCACACAGTAAAGGGTCCTGTCAGAGTTCAATTCAGGCCCAAAGAACTTCGAGTCCAGTGCTCTCTCCAAGCCTTCTCTGTACTTCTGCGTTTGGGGGCTCCAAGTGTGTCCGGTGACGTTGGAACTGCCCAGGATCCCGAGTTGTGACCCAAGAAAGGCCTGGTCACCCATGGTCCCCTGCCGGATGTCGGCGGAGGCCACTACGGTAAGGGGTGGTCTCATCCTGCTACCTGGCTCCGGGCTCTGCTTAGGGAGGAGTCATATCCGAGCGACAGGCCAGAAGGCCAATGCTGGGCTGGCTCTAGGCCTGGCAGCCAATCGGGGTCCGGGGGCGCGGAGAGGGCCAGGAGGCAAGGCGCTGGAGCTTCGCTGATCCCCAGAAGCTGCTTGGCCTGGCCCCACCCCCGCCGTGAGTCCCGGCCCTGCCCACCCCTGTCCTGGCTGACAGAGCTGGCTGGCGCTTGCTGCCGCTGCCCGCGGTGCAAGATAGCGGGTCGGGCCCGCAGCTCCAAGGGTGCAGGGAGAGCCCACCTCGGGTCGAACTGTCGCCCCCAACACCAGGCCTAGATGTTACCCTCGCCCGATCTCCTGCCCGCCGCCGCCACCCCTATCCTCTCTGACTGAGCTCGGCGCCCCGGAGAGGATTAAGTAAGTGATGAGGTTGCTCATTCTATGCAAGAATGGAAAAATCACAGGGTTGCGGAGGCGGGCATGGGAATTGAGGCAGGGAAGACTGAGGGACCTAGTGGAGAATGGCATGAGGGTTCTCGGAGGTCACAGCACAGACCCCTTTTGCATCGCTTTTTCTCCTTCCCCCTTTGACCCTGGAGGCAGGCCCAGAAAGTGGTCAGCAGGACATCTTCTCTCCTCTGGATGGAGAACAGCCCCAGAGCAAGTTAAGGGTCTGGTGCAAGGTCATGCCTAGGGTCAGTGGCAGAGCCAAAAATAGACTCCTTACCCAGCCTAACTGGAGAGAAAGGGCAGAGAGGGATGAGTCTACCCCACTCATGTCCCTCTGCCACCCTTGCCCTTTCCTAAGGCTCCAACATGGATGTGTACACGCACACAAACACATACAAATGCACCGTTGTACACTCATGAGCACTACAGGGATGCAGCCATGAGCTAGGAATTCCTCCTCTAGGCCTGCAGAGTGGCTGGGACCCCTTCCCACCCTGTGGCTGGGACCCCTTCTCACTCTGTCTCTCTGGGATGGGAAAATCTCTGCTCCCAGAGGAGGGAAGGCAAAGGAAAGATGCTTCAAAGTGGGAGCTCCATCATGCTTCTGAAGATAATCTCCCCTTGCCTTGTTCCTTTGTCCTTACCAGCACCCAGGTCCCCTATGAGGAAAGGGGAGGGTCCAGTGACCTCAAAACCTGCAGAGAAGCCCTGCTAGAGGACCTAGTTTAGCCTCTGTGCCCTGTCTCCTGGTCTCCTCACACCTGCCCTCACCTCCATTTCAGGCACACAGTCTGGACCACACAGGTAACAGTCCAGGAGATCCTGTGCCTTCCTGCTTCCCGACTGGGTTGGACAGAAGAAAAGGTGGAATATTTACTGGGTGCTCATTATGCACATGGCTTGTGCTAAACTACGTCTTTTCTAGGGATCTGTTCATTCTGACATTTCAGTAACCCTATAATACTGTGCAGATATTAGACTTAGGAAAACTGAGGTACAGAGGTGGAGTGACTTGTCTGGGGTCATCCAGTAAGTCACTAAGCCTAAACAGGATTCAAGGGCAGGCCTATATGACTCCTAGGCAAGTTTTTTCCTCAATGGAAGGAAAAAGCTGCAGAGAGATGTGAGGGGCAGGGAGTGAGGAGGTAGAGGTGGGAGGAATGAGGGGCTATGAATGTCATTGCACAAGGGAGGGACCTTTTCTTTCAAATCTCCCTGCTATCTTTCCTATCTCCCGGGCATGATTGCTATGATCATCATACCCACAGACAGGTCTTCGTTTTCATGTTTTTAAATCCATATGGGAACCATAGATATATAAAGCATGTGTCCTGATGTCTCTGAACTCAAATCTTTACTTTTCCAGTGCCTTCAGAACCTAGAGGTACTTCATCTCACTTCCATACCTCTGTCCTTAGCCTCATGTTTTTATTCCTTCCTTTCCAGCACCCAGGGAGGCAGGGGGCTTCCTTTATCAAGGAGGTGCCTCTTCAGGTGGCTACCATGGGTGGTGGGAGCCACAGGCTGGGGTACTACTGATGTCAGAAGTGAGTGGGCAAGTTGACTGACCACAGGCAGTCTCTCAGTATCAGCATGAACTCCAGGATCCTGTCTGCTCGGGGCTGGTTCAGCAGCCGCCCACCTACCACTGAGCCTGACCTGGAGTCTGCCACCGATGGGCCCACTTCTGAGACCACCACCCTCAGCCCAGAAGCCACAAGCTTCAATGACACCAGAATCCCTGACGTGGCTGATGGCACAGCTGGCGTGGGTACCATGCTTCTGTCCTTTGGGATCATCACAGTGATTGGCTTGACTGTGGCCATGGTGAGAGCTGGGGTAGGCTGGGGCTGGCCCAGAAGGCCCTCCACTGGGGGAGGGTGGTCAGTGTTTAGAATGTAAAATCCAATCAGAAGTTAATTGTCCATTTATGATAATGTAATCCTCCCTTCCCTTTCCCCACAAGATTTGTCCAGTGGGGCTAGAGACTGGAGAGGCAATTCTTTTTGATTGGAAGTCCCAGAATATATCCTGAAAAATACACTTTTTTGAGATAGACCTTGAAGACCACATAGGATTTGGGGAGGGAGAGGTTCCAGATGAAGGGTCCTAAGAGTCAAAATTTGGAGACAAGGATGTCCTGTAAGCAGTAAGCAAGGCAATGGGGCAAGTTGGTATAAGGGTTTCAATAGGAGTAGAGACCAGAAGGTGGTTGGGATGGATTGTGGGATGTAGAGTTGGGTGGAATGTTCTGGGCATGTCACCCTATTGGCAGTATGTTTTTGTGTGTGTTTTGTTTGTTTGTGGTGCTGGGAATTGAACCCAGGGCCTTATGCTCATGAGGCAAGCATTCTACCAACTGAGCTATATCCTCAGCCTGGCAGTATGTTTATTCATTCATTCACTTGGCAATTATTTACTGGGTAATTGCCCTGGACTAGACCATTGGGACCTAACAGAGGCTGGGGAGACAAGGTCCTGCCCTGTGGTTCTTATGAGAAATTAATTTAAAACCAAGGGTTTTAATTGGGCATGGTAGTGCATGCTTTTAATCCCAGCAACTTGGGAAGCTGAGTCTGGAGGATCATAAATTCAAGGCCAATTCTAGCAACTTAACAAAACCCTAAGCAACTTAGTAATACCCTCTCTCAAAATAAAAATAAAAGGGGTTGGGAATATGGTTTAGTGGTAAAGTGCCCTTGGGTTCAATCCCAAGTCAAAAACAAACAAACCAATCCAAGGGTTTTTATCTAAACTAGGTGGTCAGGGACATCTGGGGAAGCATCTTGAGTCTTGAACCTGAGACTCAAGATGGGAACCTGGCCTGTGTCATGAGAAGGGACAGAGTTGAGTAGCCAGCAGAATAAAAGTAATCTGTGACAGGCTATAAGTGTCCCCCAACAGTGATACACAGACTCTCAGAATGTCACTAAGGGAATACTGGCAATTATTCAAGGTGATACCATGGAAGTGGGGGGTCACCAGAGGTCCCCCAAAGGACCTGGCAATGGTGGTACTCTGCCCATTGCCCCTTGCAGGCTGTGATGACTGTTCTTAGGTTCAGGAGTTTTTGCTCTGATAAACAGGGGTGGGATGGTCCATCCATGGCCTGGCTGGAGCTGCTGTTAAACCAGGGTTGCCATATGGGCCCCACAGGCTCCGGACTGCTGCCAGGGAACAACTACTGGCCAGTAAGCAGAGCCAGGATGCAGCACATGCAGAGCAAGGCCAGGGCTGAGAGGTCTCCTGGGGCAAGAGTGAGGAAAAATGCCAGTGTTCCCCCTTGGCACACACATGATGGTTAAGCAGCCTAAGGCACCCTAACCTCAGGGGCAAAATAGCCTAGAATCTGCCCTTGTTACTCTTGGCAAAATATTTTGTCCTTGGAACTTGTTGGTCAGAGGCCTAGGGTGGATGACCTTCTTGCCAAAGATGGAGAGGTAGGAAGCTTGTGGGACAAAAGCTGTGGAAAGCAGGAAACAGCTCCAGGACACAGGGCACAAGAGGTCTAGAGGTTTCCCTGAGTGCTGCTTGCTTTCCTCTTGTGCCAGTCCTGAACTGGGCCACGGGTGCAATGAGGAGCAAGTCAGTGTCAGGTTTGTGCCTCACACAGGATTATGAAAAAGTGCTTGGTGTGGGTAGCACTTCAGGAATGTTTCCCAAAGGAAGCAGCTAGACTGTGAGAGGTGGGAACATTTGGAAGTAGAGGTGGACAGGCAGTGGATGTCACATGTTGGGGGCAGAGAAAGCAACAGGGTAAAGGTGTGGAGATTGAATGGAAGTTCTGGCCAATCCTGTGGATCCTTCCAAATCAAAGGTACAGGGGAGGGAGAAGGGTTGGGGTAAGGAACTTGAGGCAAGGGGGTATAGGGTACGGCAGCTGAAGCCACTTGCTCAGGGTGGGCAGGGGCTGGCCCAGAAAGCCTTAGAGCTCCTATTACATCTATATACAGGAGAGCAAGGGGTACCCTCCCATGTGACCCTCTGGAAGGGATGGGGAAGCAAGGGACACTAGTTTCTTTCTCAGTCTTTGAGGTCCTACAGGAGGACCTCTTCATCAGTCTGGGAACCAATTTGTCAATAGGCTACAAAGAGTGTGGGACAGAGGATTTGGGATGCACTCTAGGGATGTGGCTTTCCTATAGGCAGCAGTAGTCATGAAACTGCCAGTTTGGGGAAGAGCAGGTGGCAGGGGTCCCCAGAGTCACTGCCCAGGCTGGTTTCCCACATCTCACCCGTTTGTCTCTCTCCTCAGTGCTTGGTACAGGATTTCCTGCTCCAGCCTAAGAGTTTCTAGATGTTTTCTGACTGCCTAACTCTTCACCTTCTGTACAGTGGGGGAAAGGACCCAGGGACTTTCTTAAGTTCCTTCAGTGATAGAGTTCTAGAGGGTTACCCTGAGCTGACATCCAGGGCTCAGCCCTCTTTCCTAATCCCTGTCCAGTGAGAGCCATCAGTTTCCCATGGGACCCAGTCCAGAGCCTTACCTAGGGCCACACTGCTCTGTGGTTCTCAGGTATGGGAGATGTGTTGGAGCCTTCCCCTCCCACCTTGTCCCTGAGGAGTCATAAACAGACTGAGTGGCTAGGGCTGCAGTCAGTATTGACAGACCTAGATTTCCCAACCCCAGTGTGACTGTGTGGTTTTCCAAGACTGGGTTTCTGAGGGCAGGCCTGGTCCCCACTTCTGTCAGCTTCTAAAAATGTTAAAGGGAGGCATGAATGTAGGATGTCCATATCACTGGGATGGGGACATTGAGGACATGGGGATCCATGCCACTCTTTAGCCCCCACATGTCCCCCATCCTGAGGGCCTTCTGGGTCAGTCAGGGCTTCCTTTCCTCACCATCTGATGCTGCCCCTTTCCTTACAGGTTTTGTACATCAGGAAGAAGAAGAGGTAATTCCCCAGCTGCCACCTAAAGCTCCAATCTATGAGCAATTCTGGGTTGAACTCCAGGGGACATGGGTGGGAAGGAGAAAGAGTCCCCTCTCCCTAGTCAGAGAGTCAGGACCTCTTCTCAGGGAGGGTTGAGGGACCCCATCAAGGTCTCACACACAGGGCAAGAAGATAAAGATTCTGGGTAACCAGGTATAACCCTGGAATAGAGGTGGAGGACAAGGGGGATCAAGAGGGGATTATTTCTACCCAACTTCTTGGCTACTCTTGCCTCCCTGGACTACAAGGGAAATCCTGGACTCCTAAACATGGTTGTGTGCTGGGGCTCAGCTGGCCAGCAGGCAGGGCCTAAAGGGCTGGCAGGAGGGGAAGGGCCTGTCCAGCCCCAGCACCCTCTACCCCACCCCCAGGCTGGAGAAATTGCGCCACCAGCTCATGCCCATGTACAACTTTGACCCCACGGAGGAGCAAGATGAACTGGAGCAGGAACTGTTGGAGCACGGACGAGATGCGGCCTCTGTGCAGGCTGCTGCCTCACTGCAGGCCATGCAGGGCAAGGTAGGCACTGACCAGGTTCCTCGCCCAGCCCACAGCTGTTCATGCCTCCTCTACCCCACCCTCCATCCTTTACATACTGCTTGCCAGCACCTGCCAGGTATCAGGCAGCAACTATTTGGTATATAGGTCTTGTCAGGTTTTTTTAGAAACTGTTCCATGCCACTCATAAACTTACTGCACAAGGCCAGGACAGGGGCAGCCCTGGGATCCAGCCTGCTGATCTTGGAAATCCTACTGGCATCTCTAAGCCTACTTTCCTCATCTGCAAACAAAAAATTCGAATTCTTGCCCTGTGTATTTCCATATACTAGCTGGGAAAGCAAGAAAGGACTAAGGACAGAGATTGTTAGGGACTGGGACCTTGACTTCCTCTGCTTCCTGAGGATTTATGATCCTGAGCAGGTTGTGGATGGAGTAAAGACTCTTGGTCAGTTCCAACTTCAAATAGGCTGGTGGATTCCTAGTCACTGACAGAGCCCATGCCAGAAGAGCCCCTAGCCATATGCATCTTCAATATCCAAAGGGATGGGTAACTGATCATCCTACCAGAGCCACTGGGCTGCCTTACCACTTGCTACCATTTCTCAAAATCCCCAAGGGCCAGAGCATCATAAAGGGGCTGGACCATAATTCATCCTGCAAGGGAGTCCACTGTAAGTGCCACCAAGATGACAGAGCAAGCTTGGATGACTATTGGGGGGAGGAGGCAGTCATCTGAGCCAGGTTAGATTTCTAGGCTGAATTTTCAGGGGAGGACACTCTAGGCAGAAGGCAGAGCTGATGCCAGGCACAAGAAGGTCCCAGGAAGTGAGGGTGGAAGTAACTGGGCTAGATGGTACATGGCCTTGGTCAATGTCTCTGATACCCCTGCCTGTCTCCCTGCAGAGTGCTCTCCCCTCCCAGGGCCCACTGCAGAGGCCTAGCCGGCTGGTGTTTACCGACGTAGCCAATGCCATCCATGCGTGAGTGGCCCACAGACAGGCCTGGACCTCTGAAAGAGATACCTGCCTCAGTGCCCACAGAGCTGCCTGCTCCCTGATTGTCAAGATCTATTCTCAGGACCTGCCCTGACAAGACAGGAAAGGGCTGGGCCATGCCCCAGCTGTTCTGCCGATCCACCTGCTGACTCTTCAGGCTTTAAGAGAGGGCCCAGCCAGCCTAGCCATCTGGCTACTGATCTCTCCTAATTTGATGGGCCTGGCACAGAGGGTATCCCTCATTCCAGGAAGGTCAAGAGCCATTGATGGCTTCCTTGTCTCCTGCTCACACCCCTGTCACCAAGGTCTGCTTCTCTAATATGGAGGAAATGGGCGGGGGGATACACTGGGAGAGGAAGAGGGAAGGTAGAGGCGATTCCTCTCTGTCAGAGAGAAATCTGTATTTTAAAATCTGAAGCCTCCTCTGAGGTGGAAGGAGGCAACCACTACCAAGTTCCTGGGACAGGGTTGAGCAGCACCTGTTTTAGTCCTTCAGAGGCCCAGGGATGAAGTTGAATCTGCCCAGTGGACAAGATGCCAGGAGAAGGGCGACTCATACCCAGGCTCCATTCATATTACAGAGGGTCTGTGGGGTCTTCCAGCTTCCCATCCCTGATAGCCAGCTGCTTGCTGGGCCCAAGTAATGGTGGAGGCTGAGAGAAAAGTAACTGAGAGTATGGTTGTGAAGGAATGTTGACCCCAGACCTGCTGGGGTCCTCATGCATATGTATAAGTGGGCTTTTATGCAGATGTGTATGGGGCATGATAGAGACCCTCTTTATTAGCTCTACCCTCTAAGTCAACCTCCCCCTATGGTATGTAGTAGAGCACTGGGGTAGTCCACCTACTCTGGTCTTGAGTAATCAGGGAAGATGGAAGCAAGGTTGGTTGCCACTGTCCACTGCATTTCTTCAATGGGCTCTAAAAACCATGCTGACTTGCTTCTGGAAATGGCTCCCTATCTTTATCAGGGATGGTATTCAGGGAGAGGCTCTTGGTCTAACAGCAGTGGAGATAGGCTATAAACTAGTGGAAGCAGTTCTAACTGCCTGAAAAGCGGTGCCCTGTGGGAAACTGGAATCTTTTCTAGGATGGAGGGAGGCAACCACTCATGCAGGGACATGGTAGAGCAGCACCTGTTATAGGCCCTGAGAGACTCAGTTATGGAGCTGAAATTCTATAAACTCTCCCAGTAAGCAAGAGGCCAGGAAAAAGGCTGCTTATACCCAGGGTCCATGCATATTACAGAGGGCCCATAAGATCTTCCAACCTCCTCCTAAGAAACCTAGTCCATCTTTTAATTTTCCTTCCTATCCCCATCCTTGGGAAGGGCCCCTTGGTATTCATGGAATAAGAAAGAGAGTCTTTGTGCTTGGCCACCCCCTTAACTTTGAAAGTCCATGGATGATGCCAGGGGCATCTGGGCAAGGCATCAAACAGAAACATACCCCAGGGGCTGGGCAGTTTTTCTATGCTGGGCACACATACCCACATGAGCATGCACAGGCATGTCCCTACATCCAGCTTCACCACCATCACTGTCCTCTGCTGGCTGGAGAAGACACAGGGGTGGAACATATGGATCTCCCATTGGACAAATGCCATGTGTCAGGAGGTGAGGGCCTAGGAAGCCCTTGTGGAGAAGGTTCTGGATTTATTCCCTCTTCTAGATGCTATAAATACATTAGCACTTGAACGACTGCAAGGCTGCGGGTAATTTAGGATGCACAAAGCTGTAATTTAACTCACAGCATCTCTGTGTGAGAGCATTAAAGATGTAATTAAGATGTTTACATGAAGAGTGTGGAGCCTGTGACATTTGGGGTGTGAAACCCCAGGAGGGGACAAGATGGGTGAGGGGCTGTGGGAGGCCTAGGGATAGTTGCTTGGATCCCAGCTATGAGGTGGCAGCCCAGTTGGTTTTCTCTAATTTATCCAAGGAAATGCTCTGGTCCTGAGTCAAGGCTGTTCTGGGGCCTTGTGTCTCAACTGTGGAATGAGGTCACAATGCCTGCCACTCCCTGGGGTGGAGAGGTTAAATGCATAGGACCTTATGAGACCAGGGGAGGGAAGGGACCTGAGCTCCAAGGGAGGAGGAGGATGGCACCTTAGAACCTAGAGGAGCTGGGTCTGAAACATAAAAGGGAACAAAATAACACAACCTTCCTTATAGCATTGGGTTCAGGGTACAGGCGGTGGTAGGAAACCATTAAGGTTGTGTGTATGGAACCCACCTACAAAGTTAAGAAGGATTTGGGGGAGAATGACACTACACGACTATCCTGGTTTTCCCAGGAGTACTCTCCTCCGGAGAGCTGAACCTTGGACTAGAATGATGGAAACAAGGGTGTGAGCCCCCCAGGTCTGAAATGGACAGCTGGGCTGGGGGTTGGGGTGGTGGGACAGGGCCTTTGGTAAGGCTGAGGATCAAGCGCCCCACATGTTATCCACACATGTCACAGCTGGGCCTGCCTTGATGGCCTTGCTCTTGGAAAGAGCAAGTCTTCAGCAGACTGGCAGATTCCTGAGGGGCATGGGGTGAGAGAAGAAGTGGTGAGCAGACAGTGTGTGCTCACCCTGGTGGGAAGCCCCACAGCCCAGTAATATGGGCGGGGGCACTGTAGAAGACCTGGGGTCTGGAGATCCTGAAGAAACATCCTGTGGTACAGACTGGCACCCAAGGACCAGGGATAGACGGAGACTTTGGGGGGACTCTTATGCCCTTTATTCCAGCTGCCTGCCCTGTTGAAGTGGGGTGGGTCCTGAATTGGTGATGGACCAGGGCCTCTATCTCTGTAGTGACAGAGGACACTTCCTTATCTCTTGTGCCCTCAGAGTCATCTTTTCCCTTCCATCCACCTTTATTTTCTAACTCTTTCTCTCAATCCTGAGAAAAACCAGATTCCCAGATCTTCCAAAGAACGTGTGACTGACAAATATTGGGGTGCAAAGTTCTGATGGGTGTGTTTCTCTTGTGGCCTCAAGCCTTAGGGAGCTGATCAGGACTCTCCTCACTACCCTCAGCTGGTCAGAAAGGTGAGATGGAGTCGTCTGTCATCAATGCAGCCAAAATTGACCATTAATTGGGGTCCTCAGAGAAATGTTCCCCAACTAACATAAACAGTTGCCTGAATAAAACCTTTCCTTATGAAGTTCAGGGGGTTTGCAGTGGGTGGTATCAGGATAGATGTAGAAGGGCAGTTTCAAAGGAGACCCTCTTCTTGTTTAACATAATGAAGTACCACATTTCAGTCAAAGTGAATAAAGTAATTCCACTGCCTAGCTGCTGGCAGACAGGGGATGCCTTCAGAATGTAAAGGAAAGTTCATGTGGGGGAAAGCCCAGAAATTCCAACAGTGCTCTGACCTTGCTATGTGTGGATTTCTTCCAGAGACGTGACAGAGTCCCTGTTGTGAGCCTGGCATCATGGCTCGTCAGTGAGCCAAGCCACATTGCATTTCATTCTAGATGGAGGAGAAAGATGTCAACTAGGAAAAAAGGGGTGTGTGTGGGTGATGTGTGTATGCTACCATATGTCTATATCTTTATATTTACAGCTACATGAAAAAGAAGGGGTCAGGGTGTACGTGGGGGTGTTCAGAGACTGGGGATAGATACCCTACCCTATCCTGTGCAGATAGCAGATCTCAGTATTATAGGGACTTGGTTAAGGATATCTGAGAAAACCCCAGGAGTTGCTGGTCTAGAATCCCCATCCTCCCTGACCTCTAAGGGCTCAGGACAGGGGGACAACTGCAGGTGGGAGCATCTGTGGCACCCAGAGCATAGTCTTGAAAGGCCAGAAATGGCAAGAAATGAACAAGAAGTGTGTGAATGTCAGGTGCCAGGAGGGGAGAAAAGTCAGGGGAGAGCATGGAGACTCTTAGGTAAGGCTAACACTAGATGCCATTCCCACTAGGGCCTGATCTGCTCTTGTCACATTCTCTCTCTGACCCCCAGAGCTCCTTGGAAGATTCTCTGACCTTTTTGGGTGCTCTGGTTATATAATAGCAGATCAGGTTGGGCTCCCCAGAGATACTGGACTCCCCTTGCACACCCCTGAGGGGGATGGTCTCTGCAATCCCAGAGAAAAGTCCAGGGCTTGCTCGAGCTTCATCCAAGAGTGTCTGTGGGGGAAACAGAGGAGTAGGTGGTGCTGAGAGCTATCTGGGAAGTGGTTGTAATTTTCCCTGGGCAGAGAAGGAAGTCCTGCTTCTCAGATCACACTCCCAGATTTGCAAGGCCCCCTTCTCTCTCAGGTTCAACGGGAAAGGTGACCCCCTGGGAGCCTGGTCAGATCCATGCCTGTGGTAAGACTCGGTTTCCTGTGTGGATTGGTACATCAGTGGAGGAAGGGGAGCCTGGAGTGTTCTGAGGCTCCCAGTGAACCTGAATCTGCAAGCAGGAGTTCGGAGAGAGGCAATGTTTTCCCTGAGGCTGGTGGACCCATTCTTGGCCTCACCTAGGGGATACCAAAACCTTCCTTGATGAGTCAAGTGAGCTCCTATCAATGGGTCACAGACTCAGCCATATTCTCACATTTAGGGCAAATTTCCAGGTGGCCCAACATACCATTTAACTTGGAAGAAGAATGAGAATCACACAAGGGACTCTCTGATGTCCCCCACAGTGTGAGGTTTCTGGGCATGCAGGTGAATTAAGGGGCAGGAAAGGGGCAAGCATGTGATTGCTGAAGTCACTACTGGTTCTGAGGGGTCATAGTTTTCTCAAGCACCCTGCATTCTGAATTTCACTGGACACGTGCAACTTCCAAGAGATGTGTTCTGGAGGACCCACATGCAGGTTCCCAGTGATCTTAAAGGTGACAGCATCAAACATCCCTCAAGGGGTGGTAAGAGACAAACAGGCCAGTTCCAGTCATAGAGAGTAGAGACTGAGAATCACCCTGTGGTTGGTAGAAAGCTTAGACCCTCTCTTGCCTTTTGGAGTACCCAGCCAAGAGGAGAAGGGACTCAGATTCTGGGTCTCTGGGCAATAGGTTGCTGAGACTTCTGTATACCTCACTGCATGGTCTCCACACTTCTCAACCAGAGGCTTGGCCAGGCACAGAGCAGGAATGGACAATCTGCAAGTCGAACGTGCACTAGTTGCCTCCACCAGCCCTGCTCCTCGCTAGGGCACTAGACCCTTCTGCACCTTGCTGCCCCACACTGAACAGTTCTGATGATGCTGAAGATGCTGTCAAGGGTCAGGGTCTGAACTTGTCTCACCCCCAGCAAGTCCTCTCATATCCCTGCCCACCCTAGATGGAATCCTGGCCAGTCCCCAGGGTTTGAGGTCCTGGCAGAAACCACAATTATAGCTGTGCACCCCCCTCCCTTGTTCCCATCAGCCCAACTAAATGTTTCTTGCAGTTACTTCTGCAACCTGGCTTAGCATTGGGGTGGCATGGGTGGGGGCTTTCAGCTATTGAGACAGAGGTCCTTGGCATCTGACATACTTCCTTCCCTGGATTTCCCATACCTCCTTCAGAGTCCACAGGAGTAATTCAGCACTTTCCCTGTGCCCATCAGTGTGCTTGGAGGGGAGCGGGCTTCTTACCCTCTAGGGCCAAGTCCATTGGGTCAGAGAAATTCTGCTGACCAGAGTTTCTCTGAGAGTTCCAGTCAGGGAAGGCTGCCTGGAAGAGGCAAAGGGACAGAAACCAGCTGCCTTTACATTCCCCCTCTCACCAGGGCGTGGGATGTTGCCCAGGATGTGGCAGCCTCCAACTGCTGCCCTTTCTGTGGGTGTGACAGCGACTGTGACTGATGTAGAAGGGGTGGTCTGGCAGAGAAACTACAGAATACAGTTAAGAAACATTCTACCCATGGCTTTCCCCAGTAAATGTTTGCCCTCTTTTCTGGTGGCATCCATACTCCTGGTCACTTCCATTGACACCACATTGACCTTTCTTCTATGGGTTCAGTTAGTGGCCCAACTGAACAGGCTCTTCACCCTCAGCCTGGGGACCAGTTACTCTAGTCTCATCAAATATAGCTGTTGCCCAGACCCTGTAGCCCTCCATATCTAAAGCTGGGGGTAAGGGTTGTCCCTTAAAAGGTATCCTGGGGGGGGGGGGCTTGGATGAAGTCTTCTTAGGGGCCTTGCACCTTTGAGCCTGGAGTGGGCAGGGTGGTGGGTGTAGAAGTAGACCTGCCTGATGGACACCCAGCACCACCTCTGCCCATCTGGCTGGTCACAGAAGAAGATGCAGCTCAGTCAGCCACTAGAGTTTGGATGAGAGCCTGGAGCAACTGGAGAGATTAGCAGAGCTGAGGCCTGATACCCCTTCCTGCTTGGGACATACTCCGCTGGAGGCCATCACCAATGAAGAGCTGCCTCATGAGCCGGAGCCGCTAGCAGGGAAGGTATGGAGAATACACAGTGTCTCTGGCCTCCAGCTACCTTCATGGGGACCTTCTCCTAGATGTCCCTCAACTGGTTATTCTTCTGACCCCTCAGGGCCTCTCAGTACTGGCTCCTCCATGCTCACCTTCCCTTTAAGTTTTGTTCTAGACAATGTTCTATCTTTAGTCTAAAAGAGGGCAAAGTGCCCTCATTTAAGTTGGTCCGAGCTCTGAGTTCTTAGCCCCCAGTCTGGACTTGGCACCCTAACAGTAACTGCCCATGGTGGTCTCTAGGCCTCTGACCTCCAGCCCCATTGCACAGTGCCTGTGTACTCCCTCCTATCTCCTTATTTCCTTCCAGAGATAACCATTAGCCCCCTTGTACAGACTCAGAGAGGCAGTGGTTCTGGCCAGGTGTCACACAGCTGGAAGATAGGATGCCAGAGACTTGAGAGCAGAGCTTGGGGAGGACTTGGGTGCAGGGCTGGCTCCCAGCACACAGCTGAAACCCAGGAATGGTACCTATTTCCTAAACCCCAGGCCATTCTCCAACCAGATAGTCTTGCTCACAATCTCTGTCAGAGATAGGACCCCTCGGTTGAGGTGATGATAGAGAGGCACTCAGCAAATAGGACTCCCCAAGCCTGGCCTCCTTGAAGTGCAACAGAGTCCTCACCTGGGTAGGGAGGGAACTGCCAGACCTCACCCTGTTCTCAGATCACCCCATCCCTGGGACTTGAGGGGTTTGTAGGACTCAAACTTTCTTTCTCACTGTGGCTTCCTACAGCTACTTCTTGGATACTTGGGCAGTGCGGGGGACTGGTTTGAGACCTCAGACTAATTCTGTCTATCTCTTCCAGGTAACTCTCAGGCCACTTCCGTTCTCTGAACTAGAACTCTGTGAGGTGACTTTGCTCACTGCTGAATCCCCAGCCAGGCAGGAGCACTGCCAGGCATGTGGAAGGCATTGACAGTGTCTCCAGGCAGTAACTCTGGTCCCAAAGCTTGAGTTGGGGGGAGAATTGTGTTTGTGGGTTTTCCCACTTTAGGGTCTTGGGTGAGTGTCTGCCCCTGGGGCCAACAGACCAAACCCCCTCCAAAGGATAGGCTAGCCCTGTGGGGAAGATCTTGTGCAGACACCATCCTGCTCCCTGTGGTACCTTCCCACACTGCTTGCTCCCAGTATGAGCCAACCTGAGAATATTACATGAACCACCTTCTGCAGCATCCTCATTGAGCCTTTCCTGCCTCACTGAGGAAAGACAAGCCCTGGAGTGCCTATATCTTCTGCTGCCTTCCTGTGGCCTAATTGGAGGTCTTGGACCTCTCCAAGCTGTGGGACTTTCTCTGAAAGCAAGGGGCACATGGCTGGTCCCTGACCTGCTGCTCTGGGCAGATGAGGCCGACAAGCAGGAGGCCAACTGCCTCACTCCACTCCAACCTGCCACTATCACTCACTGGCCAGTGTGCTCAGTCTGGCTGGGACACCTGGTCAGCAGGCAGGGCCTCAGGATAGGCACAGTGGTTCAGAGTTGGCTGCTCAGCTCTGTCTCGCTCCTTGGAGTCTCCAACCCTTCCTGATCCCCTGGAGCAGGAGTTCCACACTATAGGTCTGTATGTGTGGTGAGTCCCAGAACCAGGATCCATGACAGGGAATAAGACATATCATCTCTGAGGGCCACAGTGGCTAGGGATAGTGGTGTGTCTCCCCAATTCATAATAGGGAACAACAAATATCCTAGCCCACTATCTTCTAGCCACTGGTCAAAGGAGAGATGAGAGATGTGTTCAACCTGGTCATTCCCAACTACCTAGCCTTATTGCCCTTAGGGATGGGTGGGGTCAGCTCTACTTCCTGGGAGACACAGAGTCTTGGGGTAACAACAATGACAACAGTAATCGTAGTAATAATGATAAGTTGTGATTTGTTGAGGTGTGCCATGGACCTGCTTGTGGAAGGAGAGCCAGGCCACAATACCCACTGCCAGCAGGAGCACCATTCACCTCACAGGCAACCACAGCTGGAAAACCCCCAGGGGGGCCTTGGAAATAGGCTTTTGGCTACCTCAAGGGCTACAGTCTGATCCTGGAGGCAGTCACCCTTGATTGGTACAATCCTGCACAATCTTACTTGACTCTCTGAAGTCCCTCTGGAGGATATACTGTCGCCCATGCTGCAGAGGAAATCCAGTACCCAGAGACTGGGGTTATCAGTATCGGAAATGGGATAGGGCCTTCTTCTGCATCATTCCAAAAGAAGTCTCAGACAAGCTCCAGAGATAGGGAGTGCTGATATCTGACCTGGTACCCAGCAAGCACTGCCTATTTAGCTTGCCAATCTGTCTTCCAGTCCCTGATGCTGCCACCTGCTGGCATCTGTAGGCACTGTTAATTTTCAGCCAGGTCACCTGTTGGATGTCTCAGTGGTCCTTTGGCATCCTCAGAGATGCCTTCAGCATCTCCAACATGTGGCATAGAATGCAGCCCCCAGACTCAGACTGATATGGGGGTTCACATGGCAGGGCCAGGATAGTGAGGTGAAGGAGGAGTCTAGGACTTAAAAGTTAAGGATCCACTCACTCCCAGGGGCTGACACTGCACTTGCACCAACCCAATAATTAGCACCTACTTACATTTTGAGCCCTGGGTGCTTCACTCACCTCACCCTGGTACAACCCTGCTACCCAGGCTCTTCTTGGTTGGAATCCAGAAGACCCACTTCAATCTCCTACCACCTCCCCCATTCCCCTGCCAGAGGGCTAGAGGCCCCAGAAGACCAAATGCTGCCCTAGCCGGAGCTCACAGAAAGGCTGTTTACCCAAAGGAGGCTGAGAATGCCAGATTATGAGATACTTAAGGTATTTATTAACAGTTCAAAAACAGGTCAATAAAATGACACTCTGAAGCCTGGGCAAAAGAGGAGGGCAGAATTCCTGCTATAAATCTCCACAAATGAGTCAGGTCCAGAGAAAAATGTATGAACCTCCTGGGGCCCTTGTGGACAAGATCAGAGCCCATTTAATTCCCTAGCATCCTGGAAACTGGGCACCTCTTTTGTCTTCACATTACATATTGAGAAACTGAGGCACAGAACAGTAGGATTGCTTAGCATGCATCAGGACCTGAACTTGGTCTCAGGTAGTTAATCCCAGAGCTCACTGCTAAGATTCCCAAAGAAGGAATGAATGTTCTCTGAAGACAAAGCTTTCCACTCCTCTCACCAGTCATTTGTTCTCTTCTGTCACTCCCAAATGGTTCATACCAGGTCCTCTGCTGGGCTTTGACCATGGCAGAAATGGGAGGTACAGATGAGGGTAGCCTTGAAAGAGGTTCAAGAGTCAGGACAGTGACACTGTCAGCAATAATAACATCCTTCACCAGGAAGTGACAAAAGACACAAGTAAGCTGACAAGAGAATTCAGAGGAGGACCCATTACCTGACTGGGGATAGGCCAAAGTGCTGGTTTTGATGTAAGGTGATGGGGGACATTGCCAAGTGGGCAGAGAGCAAGATAAAAGGAATGATGTACTTCTTCACAGCCAAGTCGCTAACTATGAACATCCCTCCAGGTGATTCCTGCAAACAAGGAGTGCCTACATCATTCTGGGCTGGAAATCATGTGCCGTACTCATTTGGTCTCTTTGTCAAGTTCCTTTGCCTTAGATGCTGGTGCTGTTGGAGGAGGGGAATCTGTTGGACAACCAGAGAGGATCACCAAGACAACAAATGCTACTAAATGACTAAGGTCACACCCATGTTCACTCCCTCCAAAGGGACTCAGGAGGTATGTTCCCATCCCCAAATGGTGACCTCCCCAATCCTGAGCAAATCAAGTAGACTCAAATTCCCTTGGTGGCACTGTTTGAGTCATTCCAACTATGACCACCAGATGGTGGCACAGCCCCAGGTTATTGGGTGAGTGAGTGTTATTGGGTAGGGGTTGCTGTCATTGAAATTTGGCCTTGAGGCTTTTCTCAGGATTCCAGAGGTCTGGGCAGCGGGTGCACTGAAACTTTTTGCATTCTTTCTGCCAGAAGCATATCTGGACTGGGGCTGGGTCAGGGAGACGGGTCACTGCTGTGGCCTGAACATCCAGATTGAAGCCTGGCACATAGTAGATACTAGAGCTATTAATTGTATATGGAATTGAGTGCATGGTTTAATTCCTCATGGAAACTAAATGAGTTAACATTTAGTTAAAATCATGCTGAGAGCCTTCAATAAATGTGTGCACTTACTTGTACTTTCATTATGGAGGGAGGCTCTTTCCCAGTGCATGGACAGTGACCCAGCAGGTCCTGGACTCAAGCAGTCTAGTATCTTTTAGTGCCCCACCAAGGGCATTGCACAAGTTGATAAACATCTCTGTATCATCTATATGGGGGATACGGATATCCCCACCCCACTGTGGAGGCCACCTTCTTTCCAGTGAGTTCTCATGAAGTCATTCAGCTACCTTACCTGAAACTAACTTTCAGTAAAGTTCAGTTACTTGTGCTAGGTTATGCAGGATCTGAACTCAGCTCTATTGGACTTCTGAACCAGTCTCTGAATAGGTCTGGTATATCCATCCCTGCATTCCTCAGGATAGGACCTGCTAGGGCCTGGACTCCAGTGGGTTCCTCTGTGTCACCCAGGATCTCCCTTCCACTTGGCTTCTGTATTCCCACACATGAACCAGTGATGTTCGGCTTCCTCTGGTGGCCAAACTGTACCACCTCGTCCCTAAACATCATCTCCAACCAGGCAGATAGCAGCAAATAAGCAGCTATACAAAGTAATTGCAGTGATGGGTGCAGCAGGCAACCTGTCCCCAAGGATGAACTATGACAGACACCTCTTTCAGCCTCAAGAGGAGACAAGGTTAATGGCAAATCAGCTGTGCCTTCTACCATGGGTCCAGTGCCAAGTGTCCCAGAGATCCCTGCCCAAGGACTCCAAGGCAACTGGACTCTCCTGAGTGCTCTTGCTGTATGAGTGACCTGGGTGCAAATCCCAGTTCAGGACTATGTGACCCCAGGAAAACTCCTGAACCTCTCCTCAGTCTCCTCATCAGTAAAGTGGGGACAAGTCTTCCCAACTTGATATATTTTAAAAGTTTATATTTAAGGTGAGTGCAGTGGTGCACACCTATAATCCCAGCTACTTGGGAAGCTGAGGCAGAATCACTATGAGTTTGAGACCAGCAGGGGCAACTTAATGAGATTCTATCTAAAAAAAAAAAATCATATTTGTGGTTGGGGTTATAGCTCAGTGGTAAAGCATTTGCCTGGTGTGTGTGAGGCACTGGGTTCAATTCTTAGCACCACATATAAATGAATAAAATAAAGGTCCATCAACAACTAAAACAAAACTTGTTTTTTAAAAATGGTCATATTTGTAGAGGACATAGTGCCTGATTGTAGGAACACTAAGTAAATATTTTCTAAATAAACAACACACTAATATGCAGATGCTGACTCACAATAGGCGGGAGGGAGGGAGGAGTGGAGGTTCACTGGATAGGACAGGGGAGTAGGGGAAAGGGAAAGGGGATGGGAATGGGAAAGACAGTAGAATGAGTCGAAATTAACTTTCCTTTGTTCATATATAAATAAACGACCAGTGTAATTCCACATCATGTACAATTACAAAAATGGAAAGTTATACTCCATGTATGTATGATATGTCAAAATACATTCTACTGTCATGTATAACTAAAAAGAACAAATTTTTTTAAATCCACACTAAATGCCCAAAGGGCGGCCAAGAGGGTGCTTGGCTTTGGAAGAGGTGGATCCTCTGAGCTGCATTGAAGCTCAGTTTTCCAGCATCCCTGGGGTTCATGGGGTTGTAGATCTACTTAGTTCCAGATCACATCTAGTTCACATCTAGTTCAGCCTCTGGCTTACCTCCCTTGAGTGGCTCAAGAGGGTTCTAAGTTGACCCTGACCAGCAAAGTACAATGGCCCACCAAATTTCCCACTGTCAGGTGGCGGCAGGGACATGCCAAAGTCCTTTTCTCCAAACCTGATCTGACTTGGTACCTCCTGGAGACATAGCCCAGGTAACAGATCCAGCCTGGGAAGGATCCAGGCTGGGCCAGGTGAGGAGGCGGACTTGATCCAGAGCAGCAATCTTGGGCCATAAGGGCATGAAGTATTTTTTCTCTTGGAAGGATGGGGTTCCTTAGGTTCTAGACAGTTTCCAAAAACTGCTGGATGGCAGAGGCTACTCAGCTGTTTCCCCCATCATTCCTAATCCAAGAGTCACAGAAGGGCTCAGGGATGAGAAGGCCTGGGGGTCCAGGATGCAGGGGTGGGGCTGGTCCCTTGCCCCAACTCACTCTGTTTGGTTCAGGGACACTCACTGACTTTTCCAGTTTCTAGGCCAGTTATTCTTCTCCCCTCAAGTCTAACAAGCACAGGCATAGCACGATCTGGCCATTGTTTTCTGCCCCCTAGCCACCCCTCCTGTTCTCCCATGATGACCCACTCACTGCTGCCATTCTATCCTCTATTCCCAGGTTTGCAAGTCTTCCACTGAACTCAGGAACACCCCAGTCTGCCCTTCCATGGTGCCCAAGCCATCTGCTCAGACAGCAGTCTGTCTTCTGCCTGTGCCCCCTCACCCCCTACCTGTGCTGCAGTGACTTCTCACCCTGCCTCTATCTGGGCATTACCCCTGGTAGGCAGCAGTCTCCCTTGCTGCCCTCCACCCAGTTCTCTGGCAATTACCCGGGTGATTAATTTGGCAATTAATTTGGTAATTAATCATACTCTGGCTGCTCAGGCCCTCCTCTTTTGATAGCCTGGCCTAGAATATAGATGTGCTTGGCTCTACTTACCCTGGGAAGGGGGCCGAACTCTGGAGGCAGGAAGCACTAAATCCCTTTGCCTGGTTCTGTCCCAACCGGTGCTAGGCAAACAGAGGCTCCTTGTAAAGGGGCCAGGATGGGATTTAGCTGAGAGAGAGACCCAGGTCCCACTGTGGAAGGCCTTGAAGGTGTCCCAGGATGATTGTCAGCACTGTTTCTCAGCCCATCTCCAGACATAGGAACTTGCTCCCCTCAGCAGCCCCCTCCCTTCCCCATCTTTCATGAAACCTCTAACAACTCTTCCTCCAAGCTCCTGGGGGAGTTGGGCACTGATAAGAACCTAAGTCCTAGTCCTCAGGGAGTCCCCAGCAGGCCTCCCACCTGCCTGGAAAAATAGGTAGCCTCCTGACAAGAACTCCATTTGGGGTGGGCTTTGATCAACAACAGAGTTTAGTGGAAAAGAAGAAAATGAGTCCTGCTGCCAGAGGTTTGGATTTGGGACCAGAACCAGGTCCAGCCTAGGTGGTACTGATCTTACCATGAACTCCAATGGGGCTAACCACCAGATGTGTGACCCGCCATTGCAGCCATCAGATGCGCTGCCAGGATGGGGTCCCTGTGGAGCCAGCCCTGTGGCATTGATTGAAATGCCCCCCTGCCAATTAGAATTTTTAAAGAAATGTATAATGATCCCTAATTGGCACCCTCATTAGGTGCCAATTAAACACTTAAGTATTTCTTACAAGTTTAACACATTAATAAGGCAGCTCATTACATGGTAACAAGATTTATTTCTCATATTTATTATATTGTTTTGCCACTTCTGACAGAGGAATCATGTTGAAGAACATGGTGTCTAACTGCACGCAGATGCCTTCCTCCCCTGCCTCCACCAACGGCTGTTGCATCCAGCTGCCTGAGTCTCGGTCTCTGGTGGGCCAAGTGCCTGTCCCCAGGAGTCATCCCTGATTTCTTTTGATCCAGTCTTCCAGAGGTGAGTCAAGCAGTCCACTTTTCCTCCAAAGTCCAAGAATGCCAGAACTGGGCTCTGAAACAGAGCACAACCCTGGAGGGTCTCAGAGGCCAAGAGCCCTGGGAAACTTCTCTCCATTTAGCCATACTTTGCATTACAGGGGCACTGAAGTTGGGGATGGAATGAGCATCCTGCTTTTAGCCCCCCTGGCAAAGCCCAGCCTGGGAGCAGGCACTACACTGGAGACTGAAACTGTGAGGGTAGGAGCACGGCAGCCAGAAAAGGACAAGGATGTCCTTTGAGACTCTACCTTGGGGCAGGAACAGAGTCACAGGCCATGGGAACTGTCCTGAGGCCAGGGACCCAAGAGAGGTTAGGGAATCTGGAAGATGAGCTGCTGACAGGGACAGACGCTCAAGAGGCATGGAGAGAACTCATCTTTGTCAGGAGAACGATAGGAAGCCACCTAGTGTTTTAAACAGGGAGAAAAGTGACCAGAACTCTAACTTAGAAAAACCAAGTGGAGAGGGTGTGGTGATGCATGCCTGTAAACCCTGTGGCTCAGGAGGCTGAGGCAGGAGGAGTGCAAGTTCGGGGTCAGCCTCAGCAATTTAGTGGGGCTCTGTCTCAATATAAAAACCAAAAAGGTCTGGGGATGTAACTCAGTGGTTAAACTCGCCTGGGTTCAATTCCCAGTACCTGTACCTCCCCCCCCCCCGCAAAAAAAAAAAAAAAAATCAGGAAGGGTGAATTGGGAAGGACCAAGAAAATAAACATGACCTCTCCCTCCTGACTGTTTAAATCCTGGATACTGAACACCAGACCAAAGATCACTTGTACCCTCAACTTCCTGGAACAGTGCAGCAGAGATGGGGACTAAAGGGTCTGGAGGGCACTGGCGACGTTTGTGCTGCCTTATTTTTTAGAAAAACAGGAGGTGTACTATACTGTGTTCTTCTATCACTGCATGTGACACTGTCTCTCCCTGGTTCATGCTAATAGCTGCAGAGTATAGATGATGAGAGTGCTCCCTGTTTACTCAGCCAGTCTCCTCAGGGTGGCTATTTCCAATCAATTACTCTTAGAAACATCACACAGTGTACACCCCTGGGCATAATTTCACACGTGTATGAGTTTGTCCCTAGGATAAATTCTTAGAAGTGGGCAGTGGTAGGTCAAAAGGTTTGTACATTTTAAATTTTGATAGATAATGCCAAATTGCTTTCATGGAAATTGCACAATTTACTTTCCAACAAGCAATATAAGTTTTTGCTTTCCCCCAACTGTCACTGACAAGTGCATTAACCTTTCCCAGCTTTGACTATTGAACTTGAGTTTTTCTTAGAGGAATGTGGTTGGCTATGGCTTCAGCAGGCGAGTGTTTTGGATTCCCTTTTGTGTGGACCATATATTCACCTCCTTTGCCCATTTTCATTGATGCTGTTAGTTTTTTCATTATCAGTTTATAGGAATTATTTGTGAATCATGAAATTTGCAATTTCTCCTTAGTTTGTTGTTCATCTTTAAAAATTGTTATTTTTTCTATGTAGAAATGTTTGATTTTTATGTAATCAGGCCTACCTATTTTTCTCTATGACTTTTGTGGCCTTTTTATATTTAGAAAAGACCATACCAAATCAGATCTATGCAAAAGACCTCTTGTTTTCTTCTAGGAATTTCTTCTTCATTCTTTAGCCCCTTTAGCTTTGATCCAACTGGAATTGGTTGTTATTTTATGACATGAGGTAGAGATTCAACTTAACCCCCTCCCCCAGCCTCAGATTATTATCCAGTGATTTCGACACTGTCTTTTTTCTGGAGGTTATTCTTGTCTGAATTATTGAGACTTTGGGAAGTGTATGAATAAGAAAATAGCATGTCCTGTCACCTGGTGGGTGGAGGACAGCAAGCCATGTCAGGACACCAGCTCCAAGAGGAAGGGGCGGGCAGGGTGGAATACACCTCCTGGAGGTGGAGAAAAGGGAGAGAAAGCCCATGTGAGGGTCTGCATTTGGTTTCTCCGTTGGACTCTAGGAACAATCATTCTTGGTGCCCCATTTTGACTTTGCCTGCCACACAACAATTTCTTCAGCAGATTATGTGACCTTGGCATAACCTTGATGTAGCCAGTGTGCTGTGGAATTGGAGGCGGGGGTAGGTAGGAAGGGAAACATGTTTCTGCCTGAGGACCCTCTTCTTGGGCCAGTTGGCCAAGATCTGAGGTTCTTAAGCTAGTTTCTCCTCTTCCCCTATTCCCACCTCACTCTGGATCTGGGGAGACAGTGTATTATGACACAAGTGTGTGACAGTGCGCTCCAATGGGACTCCCTCCAGGTCCTGAAAAAAGAGGAGCACCTGCATTTGTGAGTAAGGTGAGACAGGACAGGTAGGGCAGGGCTGCGCTTGACTTGTACCATCTCCCAGTGCCACTTTCTCCCTGCTTCCCTCCCTGCTCCCATTCCTCCTTCTCTTCCCTAGCACCAGGACCCATTGGGAGTGGCCCTTAGTGTAATTAGGGCCTATGGGCCCTCCTCAATAAATTGGAAGCTGGGCAGTACATCCTTGACGCTAGACCTGTTTAGATAACTTTTGGAAGGTTCTGGTGGACACAAGTCTGATGACACCTGGGACAGCTCTGATCCAAGAAGAGTGAAGTCCCAGGTTCCAGGCTAGCATCCTGGGATGTGTATGTCCTACCACACTGTGCCTCTACCCTGTCTGCACCCTAAACTAATGAGTGTCCTCCCCACCTCTAGAACTGGAACAGCAGGTGCTTCAGTGCATTTTCTCTTTAAGCCACCAGGTGGAAGCAGTGGCAGTTATTCACCGTCTCACTTTATCCCTTCTCTTGGGCACTGTGGACTTGACCTCCAAAAAGACTGAGTTTCTCTGGTGGCCCTGAAGCAGCAAGAGTTGAGGAAAGATGAGTCCACACACCCTGAGGTACAGGAACCCCTCTGGAGTGAGGGGCCTGTGGCCCTGGCTCCTTTCTTAGCACCACACCTGTAGACACTGCTGGGACTACTGCCAGAGGAACTAGACAAGAGGGGGTGAGTCTCAGGATCCTGGCTGCCCAAGAGCCCACACTGACCAGGTCCATTAATTCCTTGATGAATCAGAGGACCCTTCCTGGAGCCCAAGGAAGGGAGAGTAGAGGGAGAGAGAGGGTGGAGTATGTGGGGAGGGGAGCCAGTACTGGTGGGTGCGGCTCTTCTACAAGTTCCTATCGATCCCCACCCAGGGCTCAGCATGAGGATGGTGTTAAAGACTCCGGCACTCCTCCTCTCTGAGCTGCAGCTGAGCTGGGTCCCAGAGCCACACCCCGCATGTAAACCTACTGCCTTTCATCCCCACAGACAGCAATGTCCTGAGGGTATTTATGGATTCTCCCAGCATCTTGTCACCTCCCCTTACCTCATCCCCCTCCCCAAGCCCTGCATCCATCAGGCTGCTCCAGCCTCCTTGTCATCCATAACAGCTCCAGACACCTCTCGTTTGTCTCCATCATGTTGGAGGCGGAGGTGCCCTGACTTGATGCCAACATCCACATGTACCCTCTCTGGGCTCCAACCATAGGGCCTGGTCCAGGCAGGGTTTAGGGAACCTGCTTTCTGGGTATACCAGGCCATTAGGGTCCTGGTCATCTAGATCCCCTCTGACAGTTTGTATCCAAAGCCATAAGCTATTATAGAGTCCCTCACAGGTGGGCAGTCCATTCCCCTGGCAATGGTTCTCCTGTTACTGTTCCATGAGCAGTGTCTGCCTTTTGCTGACCTGAATGACTCTGGAGACCTAGGAACTCGTGGGCAGGTAAGGGAAGTAGCTGTGACCTTACCTCCTAGAGAAGGGCTTGATGAGGTGCCTTCTCTTTTGGGCTCCCCAGTACCTGGGGGAAGCAGATGGTAAACAGATGAACCAATAAACAGGGTATCTTCAGGTTCTGATGGAATTAAGCCAGAAATAAAAATGATGGAGGACAGCTTCCAAGATGGGAGGCCAAGAAGGGGAGGGCCCTTTCAGCACCAGACAGAGACCAAAATGTCAACTGTTGCTAGCCAGGCAGGGACTTTGCACAGGACGGTTCCTGATTGGGTGTAGCAGGTGGGCAGCAAAAGTGAAGGTCCAGACACTTCTTGGAGAAACAGTCAGGAAGTCATGTGGCAGGAGGAGGGTGGTAATGGCAAGGAGGCACCAGGGCAAGAGGGAGGACCTAGCCTGACCAGTGGAAAACAGTTTATAGCAGTCCAAAAAGGACAGCAGGGGCAGGTCTGGGAATGGATGAGTGAGTGAATTAACAAACAGGGGTTGGGATCAGAACCTTCTGACTGCCCAGCCCTTGCCCCGAGGTCTTCATGAGGAGGATCTTGGCCCATTTATGAATATGCCTGGGGAAACCCACTGCTTCCTGCCCCAGCAGGAATTTGGCCCACTGGGCAGTTGAGGGCCATCAGGGGCTCAGCTTTTACATCTGTGATGGTGGCAGAGCAAACCTGTCCCCTCCCCATGCTGTCAGCCCCTGAGGAGAATGGGAGAATGGCTGGGGCACACTGTGGATAGCAGGTCCCTATGCCTAGACAGATCTCCTGAAGGACGCCTCCTTGGCTTCCTGGGCAGCCCTGAGTCATCCATTAGGCCTAAGGCTGTCTTACCCAGCCCTGACTTCCACCTGGGACAGGGACCACTTATCTCCATCAGCTGCTCTTAGCAGCCAGGCTCTCAGCCAACATCACCAGAACTTATGCTCATCACCTGGACTCCTCTAGAGAGGAGGCCACATCAGGTAGGTCCCTGCAGAGACCTAGAGGAAGGGATCCTTATCACAAAGCCCCCAGGAGTCCCAGCTTCTAATACCTCTAGCATTCACTCACCTAGACATCTGGAAGTGCCCATCATTTGCCCATCATGTACTAGTATTGGGCAGAGCATGGTGTGCAAGCCAGGGTCCCATCCCCAACCCCACAGAATTGTGTTTTCCTGGACAAGAGAGACGGTTCCCCAGGTTCAGACCTCCTCAGGGAGTCTCAGACTTGGGCTTCTCAAGGCCAAGTCCAGGGTTCATGGGCCTCCAAGAGGGATCACTGTCCTATCCTGGAGGGTAGGAATGGGGGTGTCCCCAAAATCTGGCCCTGAGAATGACTGCATGCCTCACAGAGCTTTCCCCTCATCTGTCACCAGGCCCTACCACAGCTGGTATGGACCTGTCTTTACCTGCCCCGGGTGTGAGTCACGAGCATCAAGCAAAGTGGGGGAATCTGAGCAACTGTTAGGCCATAAGCATGTGAGGACACAGCTGCATAGGACACACATGTGCAAGGGTAGCCAAGGTCCACCAGGGTGGGACAGAAATGATGCTTCAATTGGCTGACAGCCCTGGCCATTCCTCTCAAGATGTGAGCTTGC
Organism: Sciurus vulgaris; assembly: GCF_902686455.1. NCBI lineage: Eukaryota > Metazoa > Chordata > Mammalia > Rodentia > Sciuridae > Sciurus > Sciurus vulgaris. The sequence continues at coordinate 115,858,112 of NC_136470.1, read as the reverse complement.
AGGCTTGTGGGAGTACGACTTGTCTTCTTTGATTAGAGGACAACCCTGCACTCAGGATCTTCCATGCAGTATAAGACAGTCTCTTGGGAGGCAGAGATAGGGTGGGAGTGGAAGTCCTTTTTATTGCTCCCCAAGGACCAAAGGGTCTCCTGAAGTAGAAGCTTTCTCTTCTTTCCTTCTTCCTGAGTTTCCACTCACAGGACCATGACAGGCCCTTAGAGCCCTGGGAGCCCCTAATCCCTGTGCTCCCATCAGCCCTAGAGTCTTTCTCCCCAACCTTATCAGTATCCTGCAGCCATTGTTGACTCCCTTGAGGCCTAGGTTCCACCTTCCTCCAGCCTCCTGTGGGTCAGATTGGTGAGTCCTCCCCCCTCCTCCCTCTCCCCCTTTTCCCTCTCCCCCTCCTCTTCTCCCTTTCCTCCTCTTCCCCTCCCTTCTCCCTCCTCTATTCCTCCCCCTCCTTCCCCTCTCCCCCTCTTTCCCTCCTCCCTTTTCTCCTATTCCCTTCTTCCCCCTCCCCACCCTAACCCTTCCTTTAGGTTGAGAGCAGTTGGAGAGCTATGAACAGCAGCCACTGCTCTCACTAGTTCAAGGTCAGCCTTAGAGCTTGCTGGACAAAGACCCCTAGGCTACTTCCTTACAAACCCCAATTTAATCCTGGTCAAGCCAGGGAGGAACAGCTAATGACACTTGACAAAGAAAAGGCCCTGGGGCTGTTTTATTGTGGAGATAAGAGGCTAAGAGAAGGGCACATTTAACAGATGCCAATGTGAGCTGGCCTGGAAGGGCATGCAACCCACCCCAGCAACCTGGTTGTGCCCCCAACAATCTGGAGTGTAATTTCCCACAAGAAGCTTTGTCCTGCAGTTCCAGAAAGAACACTGAGGGGAGAGAAAGTATCAACTTTTCCTTACCTATTGCAAGGGTCATGGCTGGCAACCCTATAACAAAAGACAGATTAAAAAGTGGAAAGCACACCAAATTTATTTAGCCAACGTTTTACATGGGAGCTTTTGGAAATGAGGACCCAAATACAACAGGGACTTAGTAGAGATTTTTACTAAAAGTACTGACTCTTCACATGGGTGGCAAATGCCTGATGGGTACCTAAAAACAGGATAAAAGCTTGGCATCTTTTGCCTTCATTTTGTATCTGTCTCCATTATTCCCTTAAACTTTGGGTCAGATTTCTGCTTAAGTCTGCACACAGATGTGTTAATCACTGGGTCTGCCTAAAAACTGGCAATGCAAGGTTGATTAGTCCTAAATTTGCCTAACCTCCCTTGTCTCCCATCAAGACTTAAGGCACTAAAATAAGAGTAGCTAAGGTATTTTCAAGATCTGAAGAGACATCATAATTAACAGATTGTCAATTGCCATCTTTTACAACATCCTGATCCAGACCCCCAGAGCCACACCTAGAGGTCTCCAGTCATTGACCTCTCTGTTCCAGGAATAGACAGCCTTGCAGGCAGATTACCCCATAATAAGATTGACTCCCTAAGTAGGAGCAATTACCCCATGATAGGAACTGAGGCTGCCCCCTAAGAAGGAGCAATCATCTCCTGATGGGAGCCGGATTGCCCCTTCAAGAGACAGCCACTTCCCAGGACCTCCAGAACCAGATCTGCAATAATGATCAACCTGAGCACAGTTAGACCAAAACTGTTTAATTATGCATACCTCTTGACCCCTGCCCCAATTCTTCCCCTGTTTAAACTTGAAGCTCCTGTCAGTACCCCTGAGACAGGGATGAGGACACTAGTTCCCTTGTCTTCCTAGTATGGCTATACTGAATATTAAATTCCTTTCCTACTTCATCATCACTTTTTTCCACTTGTTTGGGATAAGTGGCCAGACCTGGTTTGTTGGGATTCCCTGAAGTCAGGCCCCATTGACCTGGGGCTCCAGCAATACAAAGACCCAGAGAAAACTGAGGATTTTTATGTTAAATCTGATGAAAGAAGCACATAGTTATGGAGAATTAGCAAGATGGGAGCAGGACACCTGTCACTTGAGGCTCTTTCAGGGAGAAGGGAGGAAGTTACAGAGTGACCTCTCTAAGTTTTATGACTTGCCTTAGGGGAGTGGAATTCTAGTTTTTATGACCCACTTAGAGAAAGGGGAGCAGAAGAAAGGAAGGCCCAGAAGGCCAGAGTGGCTTCCTAGTACCACATTTTGAGGTTGCCTTCTCTGAGCCCCAAAACAGCATGCAATGAATACCACATGTTGCATACCATGTAGTATACCACACATGGCAGTGTTTAGGCCACCATGCATCTTTCTTTCTTGACTTCATGTTTCAATCTCCCCTCCTATATGGAGGTGAGAGGTATCGGCCCCACCCAGTTGGTGACCTGACTCAAGGTCAGTTCCTGCCTTTGCTATTTCCTACTTGTGAGCATCCCCCACTTCAGCAAGTCATTTAAACTCCCAAAGTCTTACTTACTTTTCTGAACTGTTAAATAGGATCATGGGGCATGCCTCCACCACAGGGCATGTAATGACCTCAGCACAGGCACATTTCCCATAGGAGGCAGGACCAGAGAGTATCACAACTGAATGCAGCAAAATGAGCCTTGGTTAGTGGTGAGAAGGACAATGATCCCTAACCACCCCCACAGAGATGAACTCAGATTCATGCTTGACCTTCCAAACCCAACCAAGGAACACTGGAGAGGGCCATGGGCCCCATGTGATGCTCAGGCCTTCCCTGAAAGCTCACTTCTTATCTTCCAGGGAAAGCCAATATGCCCTGAGTACCCACTAAGGAAGGGGGAGAAGTACAGGATAATTGGATGGATTGTGATGATGGCCAAGTGTAAGAGCGGTGCTCCAGCACAGTAGGTGCTTGGGGTGGGCTCATTTTCCTCTGGGATGTGTCCTCCTTTTGGCCCCTCCTCCTCTAGTGCCTGCTGTCAGCTCAGGGTGGGTCAGAGTCCAGGTGCCACCAGTATAGAAGTGACTGAGGAGAGCAGATGGTGTTTGCATTGTAGGCCTGGACTGTCGTGCACACCCTGTCAGGCTGCAGAGGGGAGCTCAGAGTGTCTGCCTCAGGGGCTCCTCAGAGCAGCCACAGACACACAAACAGACCACCAGATGGAGAGGGAGAGCCTCTGCTCCTATGGCCAGGCCTGCAGCTGCTCCGTTTCTGCCTCTCCAGTCCCTGAGGCTGCCTTAGTCCCTGGATGTTGAGGGTGGCCAGGATATTCTGATGAGACTTGACCATGGAGGCCTTGAAGTCCAGTCAGAGATGGTAACAACAACTGTGACTGCAGCTAGAAGCACATACACCAGTGTGGGCAGGGAGTGTACATGGGAGATAAGGATGTGTGTGTGCATGTGTGCATGCATGTGTGTAAATGTACAGCTATATGGAATGTATGGTGTGCAAGTATGTTATATATGTGGAAACATAAGCTGTGTGTGTGTGTGTGTTGGTGATGTATGGGTGTGGGTGTGCTACTCACCTGCCTCCCCGGCCTCTGAGAAGCCCACATGCACTGTTGCTCCCTGAGGTGAGCAGGCATGGACCCACCTAAGCATGGAGACACCTCAGCTGTCCTTCACCCACCTCAGTCAACAGACCATGCACACATTGGGTAAATAAACAGCATATTCAGTCAACTTAACTTCTTGGAGGAAAGGACAATACTGTGGGGCCAGGCCTGCAGGGAGCTGAGATCAAACGGGGCATAGGAAGCTGGCAGGAGAAGGAGGGAGGGACTGGCTGCCAGAGACTGCTATGGAGTATGCTCAGGGGAGAGAAAAAATGACCAAGACCACTGACCAAGAGGACCAGGATGGGACTGATTGAGGGCAGAGGAAATGGGGAGGATATAGCTAAGAGGAAGATGAGCTTGTATGCTCTCTGCTTCCCAGGGCTCCTCCTGGTGGAGCAGGATGCCAACATTACCCAGCTTCCAGAACATCTCACAAACTATTGCCTCTGTTAGCCATGAGCATGATCCTGTTGGTTCTGCAAGGGATGACCTGGCTGAACCCCATCAGGCCCACAGGAGGACTGGCCCCATGTGTGAAGGCCCTATCACTGAAGCCATATGCCCTGAGCACCCACTAAACACCATGCTCAGACCTGGCACAGGGAAACACACTGTTCCTAAGAATGCACACACTGGCAACCTTTGAGGGACCAAGTCTTCTACATCAGGGAGAATCTGGTCAGGGGAAGGGACCACAGAATGCTTCCTATGGTTGGTGACCCCTGAGCTAAGGCTTAAAAATAAGAGCAGTTGGCTAGAGTTCATAGGGGGAGGGAAGACTGTCAGGCCTTGGGGATGGTAGGGCCATGGCAGGGGTCTGGTGAGAACACCCTGCAGAGATGGCAACTTGGCTGTCAGGACAAGAAAGGCCAAGATTAAGGCATGTGGTTGGGCTTGGAGTGGTCAGCATGGTAGGGGTGGCCTGTTGACACTGTAAAGCTTGGACTAGTCTTGAGGCAAAAGGGAGCATGGATGGTTTTGTTCAAGAGAGAGCTGGGGAGAGTGCCAGGAGGATGTATTGTTTCATCCACAGCATTGGATGGTGGTCTCTATAGGAGTTGCAGGGGCATTAAGGGGAAAGATTGGGTGGGGGTGGAGAGCATGTCTGGAAATAAGCTCTGGGTTGCTGGAACTTGGCCCTGCTGGGTTCCAAGCATTCAGGGACATCCCTGGGTGACTGAAGGCAAAGGTCAGGGGTCCAGGAGAAAAATATGTACACCAGGGCCCACAGATGGGAGTGAAGCCACAGGCAAAGATGGCTTGGGAAAGGAGGTGTGAGACCAGCAACCAGGGACAGAGCCCTAGGGACAGCCATGGCCCAGGGTGACTGAAGAAGAAATGGCTGAAAGCACTAAAACAGTTGTGGGCCAGGGGATGGAGGGGGATCAGATGGATGATGTAAAGAGTAGTCACCAATCAGTAACATGATGATGAAGGGCATTAGCATCATCAGAAGCCACCAGGACATTGGAGAATGTGGGGCAGGTGGCATACAGAAGCTTCAGGACTGAGGCAGTGAACAGAGTGTGGGCACCATGGGAGGAATTTAGGCAAGTTGAGTAGACAGACAGGTGGAGGTGATATCAGGAAGGCCAGGAGAGCAGGTCGGGAAGGGAAGATGACTTGGGAACAGTGGAAGATGGGTGGGAGGCAGGATCAGGAGCTAAAGGAGCAGTGTAGGGCACCTTGGCATGAACAAGGACATGTGATCTTGGCCAAGCCCCTGCCCCAGTTTCCTTGTGTGTGAAAGGAGAGGTTCCCCCTCACTCACGGACATTGGGTATCTCATAGTAAACAAGATACCCCAATTCCTGCCTCTGGCTCACTGTCTAGAGGAAGGCCAGGCAGGAAGAGAATTAACCCCTTCAAGGAGCTACTCAAGGAAGGTGGAGTTAAAGCACTGCACTCACTCCCAATTGTCCTAGGAGAATCTGTGACCCCATCATTCTGTATCACAGGTTGAGGATGAGCATATTGCCCTCCCCATGTTGCAGGTTGTCCAAGCAGCTTCCTTCATCTCCAAGACCACAGTGATTTTCTGGGACTGGCATGTGACTGACTCAGTGCTGAGGTTTCTACTGGGAGGACTGGAATAAAGTACACTGACAAGGCAGGATGTGGAAGGGCCTGAATGGGCATGGTTCACACTCAGGTACCTACAACCAGAAAGAAACTGAGTTCTGGTAATAATGTTTCAGCACCTGTATCCAGTCATCCCTGAAGTTCATGTTAGTTCTGCCAATAAATTCTACTTTGTGACTCAGGTAACATGAGTCACGGTTTCTGTCTTGTGACTCATGACCTGAGTGCCACCTGGGTTTGGTCAGGTCAAGCAGAGAGGAAAGCATGGAGCAAAGGCCTCTAGGCTGAGAGAAGCTCTGGGGTGCTGAGGAACTGAAAGAAGCTGGGAGCAGGGAGCAGCAGTGGAGACAAGAGACCAGGGTCCTGGGAACCACCAGGAGAACATGGGTCTGTAGAGTGAATGGTTGGGGTTGAACAGAGTCAGGGGGTTGGGCAGGAAGGACAGTAGGAGGGACCAGTGAAGAGTGCAAAGGACCAGCCAGCAGAGGTCCCAGAGGCAGGAAGAAAAGAGTAGGTCCAGGATAGAGAGGAGCAGCAGCCAGAAATGGAGTAAGGGAGGGCGTTGAAGTCTGGAGGGGCAGTCTTCCTCATTTACTGTGGGATCCGTGCAGTGGGGTCTTTGTTGGTCTTGGCCTGAGCCATTTCTGGGGTATGGAGAGGACATAAGCAGGGCCAGGCAGAAGAGAGAATGGGGGTGGAAGTGTGGATCAGGCTGTGAATAGCCCGGGATGGCTCATCCAACACCTCCTGGACATGAGGTCCATAGTCCACAAACTGTCTGAGGAGCCCTCCTCCCCAGGCCCCAGTGGAAGAGAAGCATCAGTCAACAAGGGTTAATTGAGTTACTCCCCCACTTCTATGGCTGGGAACCAAAACACAGGACCAGTCAGGAGAGGCAGGAAATTATACTCAAAGGCTCAGCAGAACAGAGACAGCTGAGAGGAGAGAGCTCACTCCAAACTGGTAGGAAGACTCCTCTGCAAGGTGGCAAGAGCTGGTGAGGTGGGGGGCAAAGGTGCAGAGGTGATTAGGGAACCAGTGGGCTGGGGCTGTAGCTCAGTGGCGGAGCATTTGCCTAGCACGTGTGAGGCACTGGGTTCAATTCTTAGCACCACATAAAAATAAATAAAGGCATTCTGTCCATCTACAAATAAAATAAAATAAAACAAAATAAAAAAGATTAGGGGACCAGTGAGACAGGAAGCAAAGTGCTCAGCCTGACTCAGGACCCAACAGGTTCCAGGAGTCAAGGTGGCATCTACTGTGATCCTGCAGCCTGTTTCAGACTCTCTGCTGAGGCTTTAGTCTCCTTCTCCCTTCAGTGAAATGGGAGTGCCCTTCGGTCCTAGGGGGAGGGCCAGGGGACTTGAGCCACACCCTAAATCAACACTCCCCCAGTCCCTCCCCACTGCACTGGGCGGCTAAAAATAAAAGCAACGATAATTTCCCTAAATGAAACCTCCACTTAAACACTTAAAAAGCAATAAAAACTCAATTTTCTTTCTCTCAATTATTTTACTTATTCCATTTTCCAAAAGGTTCACCCTGTTATGAAGATGTATTTTTCCCCATCAGTGGCAGCGTTCTCCGCCATTACTCAAACTGACTCAGCCTCCCTCAGCCAGGAGGGTCGCCTGGTCTCCGCGGCAACCGGGTGCCATATGACTTGTATGTCTGTGACTTCACCACCACTACTGGTGGTGGTGGGGACACTGAGTGGGGGCATGTCTTGCCCCCTCTGGCTTTTGTCTGGATTTTCCAGCCTACCAACTCTGCCTCCCAGTAACATCCTCGGGCCTCCCTGCCTCCAAACGTCTCCCTACAGCCTCTGCCCTTTGCCTCTTGGTCCCTCCATTTGGGCCCCTTGGAGTTGCATGGAAGACGATAAAGTCCCATCACCCTCAGATGAGCAGGAGGTCTGGTTCAGGAGAGTAGGCCCAGTGTTTCAATCATGCAGGCCTGACACGGTAAAAATTAGGTTTTCCGATGTCATTAGTGCTTTGTGATCAGATCCATTTGTATTGTGCCTACCCTGTTGCCTCATCTCTGCTAATTGTTTTTATTCACTCCTTCCATTTTTAAACTGCTGTCTTATTGGCTTTTAATTTTTAATTATTGCTACCTCCCCTTCCTTTCTAATTGAACCAAGACCCTCCTGAGTGAGGCTGCCTGTGTCTGTGGCTGTGACTGGTTCCTCCTGAGTGGCTGAGGCTTGCCCACAACCTACCTTCAGCCTGTCCTGGTTGGTCACAGCTTTGTTCCAGAGGCAGACCACAAACCTGGCCCCTGAAGCAGTGAAGGCAATGCTCCAAAAACGCACTGGACATCCTGGGCTCCTGTGGATCACTGAATACAGGGTGCAGTGGACCTTGGGAAATATGAATGACCAGATCTACCCAAGAACTGTCTTTGTTCTGTTGTGAAGGAATTCCTGAGATCCACAGGGGCATGAAGCTGGTGACACAGTTACCTCCCAACCACCTTCCCCCTGGTCCTGCTTTCCCCATGGTTTTAGGCTGCTGAAATTTACTACAATAGGACCAGTGTCTTCCCCCATGGCCCCAGCTAGGACCCAATCTCTGAGCCTCTACTCACACAGATACCCCTGCCTGGGATGCCCTTTCACTTCTTGTCTGAATCTTGCCCAGTGCTTTCTAACCAAATTGGTCTGCCCATTTATGTATCCATCTGTTCATACCTCTGTCTGTCCATGTCTGTCTATTTGACTGCCTGTTTATCAGCCTGTGTATCTCCTGGTATGATTTTCCCCCCTCCCTCTGCCCAATCCCCTCTATGTATTTGTCCTAACCTCAGTCTTTCCCCTGGTGTCTGCCCTGGAGCCTCTTGTTTTGCCTCCTCCATGAGGCACAACTCTGAGGAAGATCTTCCTGTATTTTTTTGGATACAAGCAACATGCCAGAGTCAAGTTCCTGGGAAGTTTCAAAATTGAACCAGACCTCCATTTCTCCCAGCCCATACCATATGCACTCCTGACTGCAAACCTTCACATCCAGCAGTCATCCTTTCCGGATATGCCCTCTCTTCCCCTTGACTCCTCCAGAGACCCCAAATATGAGGTCAGAAGACCTGGGCCCTGTTCCGGGGTCTGCCTCTCTCTTGCTGTATGATTCAGGCAATATCTTTGCCTTCTCTGGGTTCCCATTTATCTCACAGGGCTGTTATGAGGTTATTACGGCTTCTGGATGGACATGTAACCACATCACCAGTGAGCAGGGAGGCCAGGGGTATAGATGTTACCTGTTTTTTTTTGAAGCCTTTCACCCAGGCCCACTCTTGCTCTCTCAGAGCCCCTCCACCTTCTCCACCAATGGAATTCTTACTGGATATTAGATGTCACTTGGCATGCCTTTTGATCCTTGCACAACTTTATGAAACAGGAACCATCCAGCAGCCCAAGAAGAAAGGGCTGTGTTCAAGTCCCACAGCTAACAAGGGCAGAGTAGAATTTGAACCCAGGGCTATAGCAACTTTTGTAGAGGTGAATAAATGGCTGCTGGTGAGTCTTGATGCTCCTGAGCTTTGCTGAGCAGTGTCAGCTTGCCTAGGCCCTGGGTCCTTGTTCCAGATGGGGATCCTAAAGCCCAAAAGGAAAGGAACTTCCCAAGCTTGTATGTGGATTCTGGTCTACCTGGGGCTTCATCTGCAGGGTCTCAATGTGGGAGGGAGATGGGTCACCACCCTGCAGGGGGAGGGCACACAATTGGCCATCATCAGGCTGTGATCACAGGTGACTATCTTCTCACACTCAGTTATTATTCCTCCCTGCTCTGGTCTGTGTATCTTCATCAGGAGGAGGGGGAGAGCAGGTCCGGATGAAAAGGAACTTTTAATAAGCAACTATATTGTGCCAGGCACAATGCTGGACAAGGCCACATTTAATTCCTGATGCCACCCTGTTCTGGAGGAGCTCCTATATTCTGCTTTGCAGACAAGCAGCCTGAGGCTCAAAGAGGAGTAGTAAACAGCCCAAAGTCTCACCCCCAGGGGAATCCTAGGCTTCTCCCAGAAGCATACCAGAACTCTGTTTCTGAAAATGAGGATAGGTTGCCTTGGTAGTTGGAGAATTTTCTCCACTTCAACCCCTTCTGAGAAGAAAGCTGTAAGAGGCCTATGATAAAGCCTTTGGAGCAGGGACATCACCGTTCTTGCTCTCCCTCCACTTTGCCAGGCCTCAGCACAGGGTGGCCTGGTAAAAACAGGTGGTCTAATGGGCATGGTGACTAAATGCACGAAGACGAAAAAGAATGGATGTCGCAACCCCACTTGGCCTCTACCGAATGCAGCCCCAGGTGCTAATGGGCTATTCATCCACAAGCACCTGGACTTCAAAGGCTGCTCTGGCGGAGGTGAGCCATCACTAATGACATGTCAGGCAGAGAAGAGGTGGGAGACCACTCGAATAGTTTGCCTTCCTGACGCTACTGTGACTGGTTCTCCCACCAACCACATACGGCTCAGTCCCCCAGTCTCACCACCCTGTCTACCCGATGGCATCTGCCGCCCTGCTCCGGTGTCCCAGACATTGGCACGCTTCAGGCACTGGGCGTCCGCGCCAGGAACCGGGAGCTGCAGCAGCGGAGGGCAGAGCCACCTGGACGGCTGCACATGCGCGGAGCGGCCACCCGGCCCTGCCGCAGCGGCCCGCGCCCCCAGCCGCCGCCTGCGCCCCGAACGCGAGAAAAGCAAACAAAGACGTATTGGTTTCTGCTCTATTAGAGGCGCAGGAGGGGGGAAATCAATGTTTAGTAAATGGGAAAAGAGAAAATCGTTCAGGAAAGACAGTCTATTTCCAAGCCGGAGAGGGGTTCGTAAACAGCACAGGCCATTGCGGAGGAAGCACGGCGGGCCATAAAACTCCTAGAGCGGAGGAATGTTCACTTAGCAAGTCCGCAGGGCCCTCCGGTGACACGGACGCCGGGACTCCTCCCTCAGGCTAGACTCAGGAAAGGTCCTGGTGTATCCTTTTAAAGCTACACCCAGGCACCTTGCATTCACTACACTGTTACCCTCCCTTGATCCCTTCCATGACTCACCATCGCTCAGGTTGCATCTGAATCCCCTGACAGGAGCCTGCATGGTGGGGCAGGAACAGTTCCTCTGGCTTACCTCACCAAGTTCCACCTCATGGTTCTAACCACTCTACTTGAATTTGACTGTCCCCAAGAGAGTCAAGGCTGACTTCCTGTAGGAAGGGATGTTTGAGCTGAGCCTGAATCCTGTGGAGTTCTCCAGACTAACAAGGGAAGGAATGGTGATCTAGGATGAGATCCCAGCTTAAGCAAAGGGCAGAGGGACTTGGAAATGGACACAGGCTCAAAGGAGTGAAGGAAATTTTATTAGAGATGGGTGGCTTAACTACAGAGAGGGGAAGAGGTGGGGATGGAGAAATAGAATTGAAGTTGGGCTTGTCATCCAGGTAGTTGAAGGTACTTCAGCCCAACCCCTGGCCAGGCTGCAATAGCCTCAGAGGGGCTAGAAAAATATGCAACCAGTAGATAAGCACTGCCTGAACCTCTTAGAGGCTACAGATTGGAGGACAGAACCCAGAGTGGTTCCTTTTGGAGCTTCAGGATTCCTATCCTGACCTCTTAAGATAACTGGAATGCTAACCTCCATTTCCACTGGCCCTTGTGACTGGCAGTTCCCTGTTCAAGAGAGCAAGAATCTACAGAAAGCACATTGGACAGATAGAGCCTTAGTCCTCTCCATTTATCAAGATCCAGCAGTCCGTGTGGAGAAGTATTGAATTTTAGCTTAAGATGGATGCTACGACTGGAGTCTCCTTTACAAATGAATTATATTCTGTTTACAATTTGTGAGTGAGTATATGTGAACATATGTGTGTGTGCCAGATGAGGGTTTGGGTTTGTGGCCTGTTCCTGTGAGGGGCACACTCTTGTGGGTAGAAATGAGTATACAGGAGTTTATAATCAGAAAGGAAGTGACAGGGTGCAGGCAGCTCTTGCAAGAAGTTTGATAGAGAAGAAAAGATCTTTATGGGTGGAGAATTGGGGAAAGGGATATATAAAGGGGCCACAGTTTTATTATTATTGTTACTATTATTGTTCCTCTTATATTGGTACAGGATCCTTTTCCCCGCAGTAAATCCCTTCCAGGTGAACCTTTCAGGTACACGGTAGAATGTGAGGCCAGCTGTTATTGTCTCATTTGCTGAGGAAATGGAAATTCAGAGAGGTAAGGTGACCTGTTTGGGGTCACACGAAAGGAACTTGGTGCTCCAGAGCGTGACTGGGTCCTGAAATGATTTTCCTATGGAGAAAAGAAAAGAGAACTGGGGGTAGGGAGGTGCCAGTAGAAGGGAGGGACTGAAGGTCATGGGGGGCTGGGCTCCCCAAGACAGAATTCTGAGATATTGGTTGTCCTGGACAAGAAAAGAGACTAGAGAAAGAATGTACCCAGGTAAATGGTCCAGCTGAAAAGTTTGCCTTCAAAGCAAACCCTCTCTCTAGAACTTTGCAGCCCACATCCCACTTAAGAGAGCTGCTTAAATTCCATCCCCTTGGCCTCTGCTTTCCCATTTGTACAACAGGGCATCTGGATTGGGTTATGGGAGTGGAGAACTTCTGGGTTTCTCTTTTCTTTGAACTTCTGGAACTCTGTGCTAAGCATGCATAGATTTGTGGGTACATGTCGTGTGTGTGTGTGTGTGTGTGTGTGGCCAGAAGGGAGCAAAATGTAGGAACCTGAGCCCCTGAGGTGGGGAGTACATGTTCACACTGGATAGGGGCATGAGTCCCCAGAGTCTGCTAGGTCAGTCAGCTCAGGGTGAGGGGTGAGTGTGGGCACGAGCTACCCATTTGGGTGGGCCAGACCCATGCCTGGAATCCAGAGATGAGAGTGCACAAGTAGGATGCAAGTGTGAGAAAATGGGGCAGAGGAGACCCACAGATCCCAGGACTTGAATTTCTATCCTCCATATCCCATTCCCATCCTTGCACCACTCTGGCCCCAGTACTCAGGGCCAGCACAAAAGAAAACCATTTGCTTCAGCTAAAGCGAACAGCAGATGGAAGTAGTGATAAGGGAGCTTCAAGGTGAAATTTGACAGCAGAGCCCCTGGGCTAGGCAGGGGAGGGGTTCAGAGAGGAAGTGGTTATAAGAAGGGAGCACAAAGAGGCTCTGGGGCAAGGGAGCCTGAGGAAAAAGGGTTGGGGGGAGGTCACTCTGGGGGTCAAGCCTCAGGGAGGTGAGGATAGCTCAGGGACAGCAGAGATGTATGGACGTGTCAGGAAGTATGGAGGCACTAGGGAGAGTGCTTTCAGGCCTGGCTCCTGTAGGGTCCATGAGGAATTACCTACCCCAAGCACCTCCTAAGTACTGGAGTTATCTTCTAGCATGGGCACCCAGCGCAGGTGAGCATAGACTACAGGGTCAGGAAAACCCCAATGTTAAGAGGAGACCAAGGCTAGTCTTTGGCCTAGAATGCTTGTGGAGAATCAAACACGGCCAACCATAGGGCTACTGAGCAGGAAGATAGGTAGGGGTTTCCTGATACCAGAGGCTGCTCTCCTCTCATTCTTGAAGACAGATATTTCTTTTAGCCCAGAAGCCTGGTTCCATGTGGGAAGCTTCACCAGAGGAGGTTTCCCCATGGAGGGCTCAGACCGCAGCATACCTGGACCACATGCTGATGGGGAGCAAGTGTGAAGGCCTTGCCAGGGCCCAACCAGTGTTCCATCCTGCCATAGTTTGAGGTCAAGCAAGACTGTGCAGTAGTGGACTTGGGAGGTGGGAACAGCTAGATGAATGGGACCAAGGGCTCCAGTTTGGGAGGGAGATATTAAGGCAAGTACTCATAGGCCTGGCAATGAGGTGTCCTTGCTTCCAAAGACCCTCTTCTCCTCTGACAGAAATCAGCTCCAGCTCCATCCAACTTCCCAGCTCTTGCTGTGCCCAGTTCATCTACCCCTCTCAACAAGCACCCTGAAGATGCTCCTGCTGTGACTCTCTTCAGAACAGAAAAGGAGCCTGGCAGAGTTGCCCTAGAGCCTTCCTCCTCTCTATGGCTGTAGTGGGTAAGTAAAGGATCTCCTGGAAGTGAGATGTCCTTTTAGTATATTTTGCTTATAGAAGAAACAAATGAGTTTCCTACCCAGAGGTCCAGTAGCCTCTAGAAAAACAGCTGTGGTTGGGGGGAGGTCACTCTGGGGGTCAAGCCTCAGGGAGGTGAGGATAGCTCAGGGACAGCACAGATGTATGGACGTGTCAGGAAGTATGGAGGCACTAGGGAGAGTGCTTTCAGGCCTGGTTCCTGTAGGGTCCATGAGGAATTACCTACCCCAAGCACCTCCTAAGTACTGGAGTTATCTTCTAGCATGGGCACCCAGTGCAGGTGTGCCCTCGTCCCTCCAAAGGGCCCCCTGGGAGTCTAGACTGTGTGTAGTGGTGAGGGAGTGTTTTCTGCCACTCTGGCCTTTATCAGCCAACTCATCCAAGGACTTTTATCTGTCCCCTTGAATCTGCACCGTGCTCCTCTCTGCTCCAGCTCAAGCCCACAGGTCCAGGGGCACATGGTTGCTGAGTATCTGGCCTTGACCTCAAGGTGCTATAGGTCTGAGGTCAATATCAAACCTTGGTGGGAAATGTCACCTTCCAGGAAAACATCATTACAGATGGAGGACTTTTGTCCTATTAGTCTGTCTTTCTGTCCTTCATGCCCTGGCTGATAAAGCCTGGGAAACCCATCTTTCAGTGGGAGTGGAGATGAAGAAGGTGAAGAAAAGCAAGAAAAGGTGAGGTTGTGGAGGGTGGATGAAACAATAAGGGCTTTAATGTGGGCCTCACTCTGGGCCCCAGACCCAGTAAGAGTGGAACAGGCCCTGGACTCTCCCTGGCAATAGGGCCTGGGGTCAGAATAGGCCTCTCACCTGGGAGACAGCTCTCAGCACCATGGAGAACTCCCATAACCCGTTAGGTCCCACCTGAGCCCAGCTGCACCATTCTACCTGCATCAATACCTTGGTTCTGGTCTCATGGATATGCTGTCTCTCCAATAGATGGAGCCCCATCTAGCTTGTGTTCTCTCACATTGATGGGGACAGGCCAGGATCTCTTGACCAGCATGTTTGTTGACCAGCTGAATGATAGTTTCTCCAGGATACCTCCACCATGCTCCGGGTTGCTCTTGGGTCCTAGGGGACCATCTTCCCACTCTACTCCCTCTCAAAGTTTTAATTTAACCAAGTCATCCTTTTTGCCTCCCTGAAGAATCAATATTTTCTCTGTCTTTTGACACTTATTTTATTTTATTTTTACATGCGGCCTCCCAAAGGCTGTAATTTACAGCTAATACCATGCAATCAAAGACAATGGCTGGGCGCCTGTGAGCGGGAGCAGGCAGGCTCCCTGCCAGGTGCCCCCACTCCCCCTCTCAGGGTACCCATGGCTGTGAGGCCTTTGGGTGCAAGATTCACAGACAGGCAGGGGGAGACATAAGCCAAGACCTCAGCCCTTATTGAAGACACAAAGAATGGAGCAGCCCAGGAGTGTGGCAGTTTTGGTGGGGGACTGTCCTGAGTGGAGAGACGGATGAGGTGCTCATGGGTCTCTGCTGGGCTGGCCTCAGCTGCAAAGAGCCCCCTCAAAAGCACCAGGGTGATGCCTCTTGCAGACACCTCCTTATTCCCTCCTACCCCTCCTATGCTTTGTGCTGTGCCCGCGTGGCTCCCGCACTGTAATCTACAGTGCTGTTACTCTGTGTCAGTGATTTAAATCCTCTGATGGAGCTTGTGACAGCTTAAATGGCTGCCATCCCCTCCCCATACCCGCCGGGCCCTGACGAGGCCCCATGAGGGGAAGGAGGGTTTGCTGAGATGGGGTTCAGACAGTATTTTCCAAGCTTGAGGGTGGCCAGACTGCTATTCCTTGCCCCTCTGGAGGGGAGGGAGCTAAGCGTGCCCTCTCCTTTCCCTCACCAGTGATCAAGGAGGGAAGATAAAACCCTCCATAAATTCCTGGGAAATAGAGTGTCTGGAACATGCTCAATTCCACCTGCCCGCAGGTGAGAGGCATAGGAGGGGGCAGGGAGCCTGGCGCCCAGTGGTCCATCTCTGCAGCTGTGATGTGTGACAGAGGGGAGCAGGACAGGATTAGAATTCAGCTGTGCTCAGGCCCAACCCCAACCTCACCAATCACCCCCAGTTATGCTGGTGCTCAGCCACAGCCTTCCTATGTTCGTTTTCTGGAATCTTGCCCTCCATTCAGATATTTGATCCCCAGCTCCATTTGGTTAATAGAGCAGGGAGACATTATACATATGGAGAAACTAAGGTACATAAGGACAGATCTAGCTAAGATCACCAAGGGATGGGCATCTTGAGAGTGGAGCTGGCTTCTTTTCCTAGTTCCCTTCCTGGCAACAGTCCAGAAAAGGGAACTTGGAGGCAGAATCTCTCAGCCCTGGAATAAAAGAACCCACTATTGTCTGGTCTTCTAGCTCTGGGGTCCTGGACCTTCTCGATACATCCACAGAAAGAATGACCTGCCAGATCCATCACAGTCCAAGGCTGGCTCACAGAGGATAGGTATCAGATCTCAGCTCTGCTGGAGATGTCAGGGACAAGACAGGCTTTCTGGGGCCCAGGCCTAGTGGGGTCTGATGAACCCTCATCAGGCACCATGTGACAGGATGAAGCAGCTCAGTGGCTATGCAGACACCCAGAGGCTCCCCAACCCGGATTCAGGGGATGTCATTAAAGTAGAGGCCTAAAGGAAGGGTGGATGGAATTCTCCAGAATGAAGACCCTTGGGAGTGGGTAGGTATTCCTACCCACTTGTTCCAGTGAGAAGGAACAACATAGGTGAAGCAACCCCTGAGGGAGGAGGCAGACTTTGCCCTTCTTGGGGGATGGGGAAACATGGCAGAGCTCCAGTCCAGGAAGAACAGACACAAGTCTTGCAACCTACCTTGTCCTGAGTGAGGAGACAGGCCTCCATAAGTGGAAACTGAGGCTCAATGAGGTTAACTGACTCACCCAAGGTCAACAGCTTGCAAGAGGCTGAGCTGTGACTTACGCTCAGGTCTCATTGCCACCCCTCAGCTCTGACCTCAGGGTAAGCCGGGCTTGTAGCTTGCCAGTCTCCTAAACCCCTGCAAATCCCTCCTGGGAGTAGGAAGTGTCAGAGGAGTAATTAAATGATTGAGTGAGCAGGGCCAGCAACTGGAACGAGGCACCCGGCCACACCAGGTGTCCTTCCAAATAACCACATGTCCCTAGTTGGGGGCTCCAAGGGCCTGGGCTGTTAGGAGGGGCCTGTTTCCCTGCCAGGGTGGGAGTCAGGCTGACTAAGCCCTCTGTGCAGAACTGTGGAATGTGAGCTCAGGGCTCAGTAGCACAAATTATTTCCTATGAGTGACTCGTACTGCGACTGTGCTGTCCTATAGAGCTCATAGCCTATAGAGCTCAGATGGATTGGCATAGCTGGAAGGGAACAGGGGCTGACTTCTCAGGGTTCCATTTCAACTTGAACAGGCCCCTTGCATAGAGCCAGGCTTAGGAGCAAGACATACCTGGGGTTTCCTCCTGTTTTCAGAAACCTCCCCCCACGCACAACCCTGACTCAGCTGCTTAGTCCATTCCCCCACCTCCCACCCCAACCGCCTTAATGACTTTTTAATAAATTGAAAAATTGTTTCAATACCAAATGCGATCCTGGGACATTGTTCGTGACTGTATTGAGCTTAAGTCAAATGCTTTGCGTCCCCAAATCCGACTGATTAATAATTACAAGGAGCAAGTCTGTCTTTACTGTAATGTGTTTAGGAAAACTGATGGATTTAATTTTTTTATCGGCCAAAGTAAGAAAATGTAATCTTTCTGAAAGTATCTAATACAACAATGCACCATAATTAGTTTCTCTGGAAACAGGCATAATGGAATAGAATAATAAATCACTTCTCCTTTCGTCCCTTCCCTCTGATGGGGAGAGATTTCCCCTCTGTGGGGCTGGGAATAGGACAGGGAACAGAACTCGGGGGGGACAAGGTGGCCATGGCTGTGCAGCTTTGACTTCTCTCAGCTTAGTCAGCAGACCTTGGGCCTGCTCTACTCTCCAAGGGGCACAGGGCAAACTTTATTCCCAGACCAGACCCTGAACATCCTATAGGAGCCAGGACCCAGGTTCCAGGTTGGTGGTCACTCTTGCCCCCTTTATCAGCGAGACCCATATCCATTCCTCCCCTGCCTGAGCTAAACTGACATGCCTAGGTCTTCAAGGGATAGTAATGACAAATTATGATTTTGGCTGAATGTTTAGGGATCCTGAGATGAGGGAAGTGCAATAGGCAGTCATTGCAGCTGGGGTTGCTCATTTACTAACTTTCCTTATGTGTTCCCTTCACCCAGTTTAGGCTGTTGGGGGAGAAGAGGAGACAACAGAAGGAGTGAAGGGAGGATGGTCCCAGTCCAGCCCACTAAGAGACAACTCTTTCCCAATCAGGTGGGAACTGGCCTGCCTTCCACTTTCTTCAGCTAGCCCCAAGGGAATGGCTTACCACAGAGAACTCAGTCTTCCTGGGTCCTACCCCCACTCTGGGACAGTCCTGCCTGGCAGCCCCCATAGTCCTCCTCACCACACTCCCCGCATCCTGAGCCAACACTGTAGGTGTGGACTGTTTTCATCAGAGATTCCCTTGCACCCCAGGTGCTCCCCCCTCAATTGCTGACCAGCCGCAGGCCTGCAATCAGTAATGACAGGATAATTGTTCGTCTTATTGATCAAGATCAGCCTTCTGTGGCTCAGTGATGGATGATATGGGAATACTCACACCATCCCTGGCACAGGCACCCCTGTACCAAGAGAATTAAAGATGGATTAGCCTGGCCCCACCTCTATCATGCTACCTCACTGCCCCTCTCTTGGCTCTGGTCTACAGCGATGGAACAAAATGAACATTTACTTAGGAATCTCAAGGTCTGTGGTCAATCCAAAGTCCCTGACCTCCCTCTTTCCTCCTTTCCAGTCTCTAGCCTCAGATCTGCTCCCATAGCCCAATCCCTATGAGACCAGGCAGCAGAGAAATCCCTCACCCCACCCCATCCAGATTAGAAGTTTGAAGGAGCAGCATGTGACCAGGCTGCCCCAGAAGATACCTTATAATGCCTGCATAGACCATGAGGCCCCCCACCTAGAACTAACCAGCCAACTGGTCACTCAGCTGCCACCAGAGGCCTTACCGCCAAGGCTCCCTCCCACCCCTCACCCATTCTCTTCCTTCCTGAATCCCAGAGACTCTCTGCCCCAGCTTCTGTCATTGTAACCTTCACCACACCCATGGCCAGAGCCACTGCTTGAGCCTCGTTCAGACCCTTGCTCCCTTCCCACAAGGTTTCCTGGAAACAGGACAGGCATTCAGGTGCTATGGGTTCACCAGGCTCTTCCCCTTGGCATCCTCTCCTGGAATCCCCTGAGTCTTCCTCTCAGTCTTCCTGAAGAAATGCCCTCTTGTTTGGGAACCAGGCCGGAGAGGAGGCCTAGTTTGTGATTCCAGGAAGACTGAGGAAGACCCATCTCAACCCTCACAATCTTGTCAGACAAAGGGACTAGGAACATGGGTGCATGGGGCTAGGAGGTGGAGAGGGGTGAGAAGGAAAGGGAATCCGGTGGCCTCTGTCAGCAATTACCAAATTTGCCCTATTTCCTTGCTTCCAGGTTAAAGGTAGAGTTTCACCTTTCCACCCCCTGGTGGTCAGATGGGTCTGCACACCTGGTTCTGGTCAATGAGTGGTGAGGACATTCAAAGGCAGGCATGAGAACTTTTGGGGCCCTCTTTCCCTCTGCCATGAAGCTAGCCATTTTCTAGGCTTTAGCTGTTTGGTCATCCCAATCTCAGTGTGAGGATGGCAGGGAGCAGAGCCTCAACTGGCCCATGAAGGGCATGTAGCAGGGAAAAGAAATAAACCTTCACTATTTTAAGCTACTAAGATTTAGGTGGTTGTTATTGCAGCCTAACTGAGCCCATTCTGACTGATATGAGTAGGAAGGGAGACTCTGTGATTGGATGGTATTGGGACAAGGGACAAGAAGGAAGGCAGTGAGAGTAGGATATGTTCTGAGGGACCAGGTTCTTCACCCTTGTCTAGCCACCATGGCCTTTTCCTCCCTATACTTCAATCTCCCTATCAGTGTACTGTGTGCTTTTGGGACTGTAGGGAGAATCAAATGAGGGGAAAGTGTGAAAGTCTGAATCAGTCAGGCATGCTGGCAAACACCTGTAATCCTAGCAACTTGGGAGGCTGAGGTAGGAGGATAGAAAGTTCAAGGCAAATTAGTGAGACCCTGTCTCAAAAATTAAATAAAGTAAAATAAAATAAAGGGTATGGGATGTAGCTCAGAGGGAGCACCCCTGAGTTTTATCCCCAGTACCAAAAATAAAATAAAATAGAACAAAAACCCACAAAAAATCTCCTTGAGTTAGGGAACAATGAGCACAGGTGAGTGTGGATAGAGATGGTGACAGTGAGTTAGTGAGCCCTGGTGTGGGGGACTATTGGTGCTACTCTGAGGGTGATAGCAATGGTGGTGGCAGTAATGGTCACAGTGACCATGATGGTGACTATTATGGTGACAGTAGCACTGAGCTGTTGGCAACCATATTGGTGATGGTATTTGTGCTGGCAATGAGGATGCTGACAGCAATTGAGTCCATTCCCATCAGCTTGGCCTGAGCCCTGACTTCCACCAGGGCACAGGCACAGCAGTGATCACAGTAGTCTGGATGGAAGGCCTTGAACATTGATTAATTACCTCCGCTGGGGTTGGCTCATTGTCCACTGATCTCTGCTTCTCAAATGCCCTGCCTGTGTGACCCTGGCAAGCCTTCCAAAGCAGTACCATGTGGTGTCAGGGCAGAGGTTTCCAAATATGCCAGCCCCAAGACCTCTTTATTTGCCTTAGATGAGCACCCTCCACTGGGTCCAGTGCAGGCTTCTCCTGGGGAGCTGAATGCTGGGTGTTGTGCTGGGCAACTGTAAAAACATCAGATGGAGTTTTCCTAAAACCTGGTGGGTACAATGTGGAATTTCCGTGTGCAAATGGTGTGCATCAGGTGCAGGCTAGAGTGGGAGGGTGGGGTGGGGGCTCAGGCTCGATGGAGCCTAATGGTGGACATTGCTTGCAGAGGTCAGGGAGGGCCTTGGCAAACATGTCTGCCCATTCCATACACCATCTCGTACTGGCCGCTGGAGGTACTATGGATTCAGTGATGACTCTGCCCCAGTTGCCCTCTAGGAATTCCAGTCTAATAGAAGAGGCTGCTATTGGATGAAGACACACCTAATGTGATGTGTTTGACATGGATATTTCAGTGACCAGGGCAGAGCAACTCTCTGACTATAAGAACCTCCACCTCCAGTCCACCTCCCTCCTGATGGGCAAACTATGGTCAGGAATGTGTGAGGCTGGGCCCAGTTCACACAGGAATGATCTGGGTCAGAGTTACATTCTTGCCTCCTGACCAGGGCTCCCACACCATATCCCAGCTTCTCATTCTCAGCTGCACTTTTGCTGGAAGGCACAGATGAAGATTAAAAAAAAAAAATCTTCCATTTTGTTTTTGCTGAATTGGCACTTCTGTCATCCCAATCTGAGGGGTTTGGCTTGTCTGCTCTGAGGGAGGAAAATGCCTCCATTTAAAAGCAGAACTAAAAGAAAAACATCCACAGGCCCCATTTCACTGCGCCAGACACGATGAGCAAACCATGGTCGTTAACATGATAAAAGTCACTTTGTCTGGGTGTAAAATTCATTTTTCCCCATTTAGCACATGGTGCATTTGCATCATGCTGCAGATCCTGGGCTGCGGTCTCCTCCCAAGGATGTCCTGAAATTGTTCCCATTCCCCAGACAAGGCACCTAAGACTTGGACCTGGTAAGACTGGGCCACTGCAGCAGGAGGGGTCCATCATACAGCTGTTCCCATAGTCATGAGTCTTCCTCCCAATAGCGTCAAAGGAGACTTTAAGCCCCCAAACTCTCTGGCTAGGCCTAAAGGGGTCTTTGCAAGGTGGATGAATAGAGCATTTGGGGACCCCCCCCCCAATGAGTCCCATTGGCCTGATTCTTACCCTGACTCTATCACAGAATACCCATAGGAGTCTGCCCTGCCCACCACTTGTCCCCCATTTCTATCTACTCTCCATCATCTCAAAAATCTTTCCCTCAGAAGCAGGGCCTCACCTAGCTCCTGTCTCAGAGAGGGGAGGAAGTTACCTGTGGTCACCTGAGCACCTGAGGCAAGGCTCATATAGTGCTACCACATTAGGATTGAGAATTCAAATCCCATCCACTAATATTAGAATCCACAAGGGTCAAATGCCCAGGTTGAGGCTGACAGCCTGGGTCCTGCCTCCTATTCTATCTTAGAATATGACCTCAGGGCTTCCTCATTCTTAGTTTCCCCAATGGGACAAGGAAACAGATCAGAGTCTGAAGTCCCTTCCAATTCATCTATCCCTGAAAGTTCTTCAAACACTGTCAGCAGCTCTATAACCTGAGCCTTTAGAGAAACCCAGTACCATGGAGTATCAAGGCAGTGGGCCATGGGGCAAGTGGACAGAGGGAGCAGAAAGGAAGAGCCCTCTGTCCCTCGTCTAGCAGGCCAAAGAGAACCTAAGGTTTCCTGGAAGTCTCTTTCTCCAACTCCTCCCCACAGAGGCTGTGCTGGCTCCAGGGAGGAGGTGGCCTTGAGCTCCCAAAAGAAGTGGTCCAGGTGAGGCTGGCAGATGATGGTAGATAAGATACAGCCTCAGGGCTTAGGGAGGTGGGAATTGAGAACCCTTTTCTACAGATCTCTTCCAACAAGGCAGAAAGCAGGAATGGGTAGGACATCCAGGACATTGCCCCTCAGCTGTGGGGACTTGGACATAGTTACTAATAAATTGCCCAGTGAGACAGGCAAGGCTTCAGAGACATGCCCCTTCTGGAAAGAAGGAGGGGATGGTAGTGGCCCCAAGAAGGAGGATGGAGAGAGCCCCTAGGTAACATACTCCCCCAGCCTGAGATCAGGCCTGGTCAGAGGGGACTAAGAACATGCACAGTACCTGGAACTGGGCTTGCCAGGCTGCTCTGCCCTGCCCCCTCGATTAGAGAGCTAGAGATGCTTAGAAGGCCTGAGCAGCTAATGGGAGTTTGGTCAGTAGTGGGGAATGGAGTGCAGGCCATGGGGGCGCAAAAGGGTAGGCTGGAGGTCCCTTAGAGATAATGTTGGGGTCCTCACATTGGCTTTTCTGGGTAAGACAGGACTCTAGCAAGATTTTGGGGCAAGGTATATACTGTCCTCCCTCCAGTCTGGGACAAGGGGACTCTGTGTCCCACACCCCACAACTTAACATCCCATTACTTGAAGAAGCATCCCTGACTGCTAGCCAGAACATAGTTCTCAGGGCTGCTAGAGTGCCTGGGGAGGGGCGAGCGGCCTCCACCCTGGTGTGAGGGTGCGGGAGTCGCAGTGCGTAAGGCAGGCGGGGCCCTGCAACAGCTGTTCACTTACTGAAGCTATTTTATAATATTGCTAGAGCTTTTAAAATAATCCCATTTCTGCAGAATATTCCCAGCTAATTGGAGCTGTCTCTTTCTTATTAAACAGAAAGGTTATAAAAATGTGTGTTGAGGGTTTAAGAGCAATACCTTTCGGCTGCTCTGATTGTTATGACAAGGATAACATACGAACCGGAAGCCCATGCTTGGTGGGCTAGGCGGAGCAGGCTCTGGTGACTGGGCTGGGGTGGAGCAGGGGCAGGGGCAGGGGCAGGGCCTGGCTAGCTCTCCCTGTGGCACTTTGCATAGCACAAGTTTGAGGAATGGCAGTCTTCCCCAGAACAATTGCTCTCTAAACACTTAGGCTGCTGTGACAGGGCTGTCCATCACCCAGGCCTCTGACTGGGGGAATTCGCATAATTTACTGAGAGGCAGAGGAAAAGGGGGGGAAGTGATTCCAATTAACTGAGCCAGGAAGCAGATGAGCTCGCCAGGACCTCAGCACTTTGGGAGGATGATAAATAGCCCCCTCTGCTGTGATGGGGGTCAGCCCAGAAACAGGGGTCTCTGCCTTTCACCAGTTCCGGCAACTGAGGGTCAAGCAGGGCTGGGGTACTTGGAGCTTCCTATTCTGCAGATGAGAGTGGGAAACCCATAGTTACAAAAGTTTTATTCCAAAGTCACCTGGGATAGTGGAAACCATTCAGACTCTGATAGGAGCTGAGGCCTTCTGCAGACTGCCTGTCCCTCCCTGTACCCACCTCTGGTGCAGGGTGTGCACCCTCTTTTGAAAGCCTTGGGAGCTCCTCACTGTCCCCCATCAGAACAGCTTTTTTTGAACTGGCATATATTGGGAACGCATTAAATTTAGTTTAAAAAGAATTACCTATTGCTTAAAAACCAGAATGAAATCCAGTATGAAAGAGGTAGATCTGATTTCCATGAATCTCCTTCCTGCTTGGTAGCTGCCCTATCTAACCAATTGTCAAGGGTAAATCATTCAGTACCAGGCACCCTCCCAGGGGACCCAGGGACCTCTCTAACAGAAGATAAGACTCCAGACTTATCTGGGCCCACCTCCTGTCCCTGTCATATTTCTCTCTGGGACACTTCTTCCCCAAAGGCCACCACACTCTTCCTGTGCACCTGGGTAATATACAGGGAGGCCTCTGCCCATTGACCCACCTTTGCTGAGCAGTCACTCTGAAATATGCCCCACTCCTGGCTTGGTCTTGGCTTGGAGCTTGGTTCTACACTGTCTAGCTTGTGCTAGGGTTGGCCCATCATCTCAGGTGGACAGTGTGTGCAGGGATGGAGGTGACACTCCTACCCCGCCTCCCTCTATAGGCCTGAAGGACCGCATGGGTATGGCCTTTCCACAAATGCTTTATGACTCAACAATGAATCAAATTTCCAGTAGCCTTCCAGCAGCTCTGAGAGGAAGATGGGGGGCTTATTAAACCCATTTTACCTCCAAGGAGACTGAGGTGCTGTGACGTTAAACAAGCTCAAGGTCACCTGTGCCCAGTGGACGTCTGCTGCTCCCCCACTCCAGCCATGAATCAGGCTAAGGCACTAGGATGACTGTCCTTTCCACCCTGTGCTCATGGGACATTTCTCCCATGATTTGCAGCTATAGCTTGGATGCAGTCCTGCCACCTGCCTCCCAGCCTCCTGGCCTGCCTGCTCCAGTGCAATGGGCTCTTTCATCATGGAGAAGCCCTGTTCCTCCCAACAGAGCAGACCTTAAATGCTTCACTGGCTTTCCCTGAAGCAGATTCTACCTTGACATCTTTTACTAGTTCTCCAAGGTTCCCTTCATCTAAAATGTCCTTCTCTCTTCCACCTCCAGAAAGGTTTCCATATTCCAGCAGCAGAAAGCAGTCCTTCTCCTGTGCATCCCAGAATGCAGATGCTGAACTCTGCTCTGCTGGGGACCATGGAAGGGCAGGGGAGGAAAGGAGGGGGCCCTTGCCTCATCCATGGAATCCAAGGCCTCACACCTAACACATGGGAACAAATCCCCAGCTTTCTCCTGCAAAGCCCTGCCTGGAGTTACCCTGGTAGGGCAGGCAGAGTGGAGAGAGGCTTAGCAGAAGCACGAGAGAGGGGGCTGGATCATTGGTAAAACCCAAAGGCTGCACTGCCACCCTGGGAGTGGGCAGGAAGTTCTGATTTGCATGCCATGTGCATAGTTTTGCATATTGAGATAAGATGGGCTTATTGGGGAAAAAAAAGAAGATTACAATATGCTCTTCTTGCATCAACTCAGGAGGAGCTGGATAGGGAGTTGCAGACGGTCTCTGCTATTTCCCAGCCAGCCTTAAGTAAGTCACTCAGAACTATTGGAGCCTCAGTTTACTCATCTGCCCACTGGAGCTAAGGATATCTACTTGGAAGCTATTTTTGAGTGTCTGCTATATAGTGAGAATAGAAGCATTGAAAGAGAGGGGAGAATGGTGATGAGGATTATTATTCTCATTTACTTACTATTTCAGGAAGAAATATCAAGAATTTCTGCTTGGAAAACACAAATCATAGTAGACCAAGTCAAGACCTTTTCCCTTGTAGAGGGAACATACAGTTCTCAGTGGAGTTCGGGAGTAGGAACACTCCAGTATGGGTTTAAACCCTCAATACTGTGCCTGTTTATGGGGAACCTGAGGCAAGAGTCAGTGAGGTTAAGGTGTGGCTGTGAGTCTCTACCTAGAGCAGGTCTAGAGGGTTAAGGCAACAGCAGGACCTGGGGTGGGAGGACCTCGGATCCATTAAGCTTTGGGTAAAAGCAAAAAAGGCAGCTGGAATGCACAGCCAGCTATCCTAGTGTCGAGAAGAAGAGCTGCAGTATATGTGTGTATGTGTGTTGGGAGATACTGCTGAGTGACTGGGGCATACAAGGAAACCTGAGTCCAATCAGAGAGACCTGGTTGGCAGGCAACAGCACAGTAGTTGGGAAAGCAGTTAGGTAGAGTTTGAGGGCAGAGTCTACCTCACTTCCAGGGATCTGATCTGCAGGACTGGTGGGGGTCCCATGGCAGGCCTGACCCTAGGCCTCAGCATGAGGGAAGGGATATATTATTACACCTCCATACTTGATCATTCATTTATCCATGTTTGATCATGCCCTAACCCCTGAGGAACCTGAACATGCCTGGCGGTCCCACCATCCCTGAACTGGAGGATCATCCTCCACTCTTGCAAGTAGAAGCTTCCTCACCCCTAGACTCTCATCTTCCTACTTGGATACGTTCCTACCTTCTAACCACCTGCTTCCACCTGCCTGGAAACCAGTAAAACTCTCAGATGGCCTCCTCTGCAGGGAGGATGTGACTCTGCCCTGGGGGATCCAGACCTCCAGAGTCTGTCTCTAGGCCAACAAGGTGCTCTCTGTTCTCGGTATTGTCCTGGCTCCTGCCTTGCTCTGCTGACCACAATACTAGCCCCTAATCAACAAGTGGAAAACTAGATGAGGACATGGGCCATCTCTGACCACTAGAAAAAGTCATTTGATAGTCCCAAGCAAGGACTGAGGTACCCTGGGTTCTGGTGCCTCTGTTTACTAAGTAATTGGGGGCCTAGCTTAGAGCATCTCTAAGGCCCTGTTTTCCCCAAATTCTGATATGGAGTGAGGAGTCCACAGAGATCCTGCTGTACTTTGAAAGAATTCTGGGGCTCAGACTTTTCCAGAGTGGCTCAGTCATCTCCAGAGTGGCCAACAAACTGAGCTGAGGTGAAATAGGGTCCAGAGTCCTTGCAAGCCATTGTCATTCCGGGACTTTTATCACCTTCCTGCCCCAAACCTGGGCAGTGATGCCTTTCCCTCAGCTAGCCCACCTGAGACCAAGACAGCGCCTACCCTCTCTCTGTCCCCAATTCTCACCCCTGTCCCTGTTTCCTGCCACAACTCACAGACTGATCTTCCATCCAGGCCAGAGTGTCTCTCATTTACCTACCTGGGTACTGCTTCATGCTAGCAGAGGAGAGAGAACACCATGTTTCCACACAGGCTGGAGAGAGGGACAGCCCCACTGACTTTGCCCCTTTGTGTGTCCTGAGGAGCCAGAACTCCTGACCCAGATACTTGCACTGCCTGGGCCCAGGCTGAGGTGAGGTAGGGCAGGAAGGAAGGAGGAAAAAGGAATGAGGGTCCTCCTCCCCAGGTGTCCCCCTGTTTTTACTGTACCCAACAGGCAACAGAGTAGCTTCCAAGCCAGCATGAATTCCCCCTGCAGATTCTAATCACTAAGCCATTTCCCCTTGGGCCAGTGCCATGGAAGACTTTGGGAGATAAGGCTGGGAAATGTCCTTCTCTTCTGAAGGCCTAGGAGGAGCTGCGTCACAGTGGCCAATGTCCTGGCTTGTGTGAGATTAGATCCAGACCAAGAGGTCTCCTGCAGGATTTACATTCCCAATCCATTCCAACCACCAGAGAGGAACCTCATGCTTCCTTCCTCTCTGCTCCCTGCCCTACCTTACCTCAGCCTGGACACAGGCTGTAGATGGGGCCATGATTCTAGGAGTGGAGCAATTCATACCAGCACTAACAGGAAAGCTGAATTGGTTATTGACTGAGAGTGTCCCTTCCCTTCCCTGTTCAGTGTTCAAAGAATTCAGGGGTGGGTCCTGAGGGTCAGCACTTCCTCTGGAAGGTAGTGGCTACACAAAATGGGATGGGGTTGCCTCTCTGGAGCCCTTTAGCCTCTCAAAACATTATGTTCCTACCGGCTCTGCTGCCACCTCACATAGCCTCAACCTCCCTTCAGTAATCAAAATTGAACCCCCTGGCCTCATCCATCTCCTAGGCTCAACAAATGGAGTGCAAACTGCACCTCACAGGAACAGCAGCCATCAGTTAAATTAAGTGATGGTGGAGATGGGTCCTGCCCTCCTCTCAATGGCCTAGTGGAGGCTAATCCACTATAGTATTGATGAGCAAACACTAAGAGATGCTTCTAGCAGAAGAAACAGAGGCCATGAGGATGTTCTCTGAGCATTTCCCCCACCTGCTACTGGAGCAGGCACTTCCTGGGTTCTAGCCTTGATTTCTCCTTTCATTGCATGTCCATCAGTCCTTACTGCCCTCAAGTGCCTTCTGCAGTTCTCATACCTGGTGTGAGGTATGGTCCTGCCCTTGAGAGCCTCCACTCAGGAAATGGAGCCCTCATTCCTGACATGCTGGATAGAGATGTGTCCTCCTCCCCCCAGATGGTCTCATGGACCAAGTTGCCAGGGTCCTTTGCCTCAGTTTCCTTACTTGCAAAACAAGCAAGTCAGGGACAGGTCATTTCCAGAATTATTGATGATTGGATCCCAGCAGCAGGCAGGGGAGGGAACTGCCCAGGAAGTTCTTTCCTATTCCTGGTAGTGGAGGCCAGTGCTTGGCCACTCACCCTCTTCCTACTGACCTGAAGGGGTGGCTATCAGAGGAGGCGGTTTGCCGAGGCCATTTCACAGAGGTGCTCAGGGAACGTTAGGCAGTGATGGAAAGCTGTCTCCGCTGAAGCTTAACTTAGCCCACTGCTGACACCCTTCACTTCCACCCGGAGGCAGAAAAACATGTCTTGTGGAGAGTTAGAGCTGCTGTCAGCGCTGGCCAGGGGCTCTGAGGAGACTTATTTATTCGAAAGCTGTTCAGACACCTAATGCTCTTCCAAAGGGAGAATTTATCTCTTTTATTTGTCCTCATTTTCTCTTGCCAGAGTGCAGTGAAGTTCTGCAACAAAGGGGCGAGCCCTGCATCTGGGCCTTTATGCCACATACCATGGCAAGTGGGACACAGGGGTGGTACCCAGGAACCTACCACTCTCTCACATACACCAGGCAGGTGTTTGAGTCAGGGTTCTTCCAAGAGGGGGTTGGAGGATTCTGAAGGCCCTAGTGGCTGGGAGGTGGCACAGAGGGAAAAACCTAGACCTTAGTTTGGAACCTGAATCTCTTTGTTCACTGTAGCCCTAAGATAAGCCCTGCCTTTCACTAGGCCTCAGTTTCTACATCTATAAAATGAGGTTAGTTCAGGTCTCTCTGGAAAAAAAACTTCAGACAGTTTAAAACAATTTCTGGTGGGAATTAAGACTGCTAAGATAGGGGCTTCTGGTGGAGCAGGAATCCTGACAGGGCAGCCATACCTATCTCTGATCTGGGAGGATCCAAGTTTATTGAGAACAGCTAAGGCAGCAAAAGTGTCCCTGAACTTCCTATACTCATACAACCATGATCAATTTACTTTGCTCATCTTCTCTTAATAACGAGGCTACCTAGAATCCTGGAGTTCTAGGTTCAGCGGGGAGCAGGCTGTCCTAACATCCTGGTTTGTCTTCACCTCTGAACCTAGACGTGCCCCATGCTGCCTGTAAAGCCACACCATTCATCTCCCTGTCTGCCTGGGGCTCATGTTCTCATACATACATTCTTCAAAGAGCTGTGCCCCATCCCAGAAAAGAGGTCCAGCCCACTGGAACTCAGGCCTTCTTTGCTCAGATCTTCTGCCAGGGGTGCTCTTTTCCCCTACCTGTAGCCATTCATCATCTGAGTCTTCCTTTAATGCCATTTTCAGGGCCCCTTCCCTGAGTAAGCCTTCTCTGACCACCTGGGCCTCACAGTGCTGAGCAACCACATGCTCTGTTCCACCCAGATACTGTAATTATACAGGGTTTGAAGTCATTACCACGTTTTCCTGTATGCCATATTCCCCCACTAAGTGGTTAGCTTCCAGGGGTCAAGGATCAAGCCCCTAATACCTGCCAGAACCTACCCGATTTACCAGAATCTCTGCTGACCCAAGTAAATTTGAATTCAGTGATGATGAAGGTCTAACCAGTGACCACCACTGCAGTAAAAGGAGGTCTGATTCTCCCATGAGCCCCATACTGGAATTTTGGCTTTTCCTGCTGGCAGAGACTAGGGCACCTCAAAGTCTATATTCTGGGGACTGTGACTGACCTCATTCTTTATCATAGGGAGACAGATCTGGGATGACAACCCAGTCTCCAAACTCAAAGTTCCACATCCCTATTTGCACTAACCACTGGGTGGCCTAGGGTAAGTCTCTTCCCCTCTCTGGGTCTATTTCCCCTCTGTCTAACAAGAGGGTCCTAGTGACTCTGACAGTCTGTAGCCTGGGACTTAGCCCTAACTTTGATGTGCAGGGGGTGGTGACAATTTACCTGAAAGGGTTAAACTCCAGCCCCTCCATTCATTACTGTAAGACCAAACTGACCATGAGTCCACATTGCATCAAGGCTCTTTGATGGTTTTTTATTTTAATTTTTCACTATGTTCATATGTTTTCAGTATTGTGTCCAGGCTGTTCTTGAAGTTATGGGCTCAAGTGATCCTCTCACCACAGCTGGCTGGGTATGTGCCACATGCCCTGCCTGAAGTATTCTTGGTATCTTCAAAGGTGAAATTCTCTTTTGGTTGTATCTGGAGGCTATAGTGTGTGTGCACCATGCTTAAGCAGGGGCATTTTGGGAAGTATATCATCTATAGGTATTTCCAAAGAAGTGGTGGAATAAGCCACAGCAGCTACTGGTATGTGTTAGTGGTCCACCCCCATATAAAGTGTGTCCCATATGAGGGCCCTTGGGGACTACAGAGTCCAGCCCCAAAGGAGCAGGAATAGGCATGTCGGAATGGGCTGGATGTAGCCAGGCAGGTAGCTCACTCCTATAATCCCAACTAATCAGGGAGTCTGAGGCTGGAGGATCACAAGTTCAAGGCTAGCCTAGGTAACTTAATAAGACCCTTTTCTGAATAAATAAAAAGGTCACAGACCATAGCTCAGTAGTAAAGCACCTCTGAGCTAAATCCCCAGTACTGGGAGGGGGCGCGGAGAAAGAAAAGAAAAAAGAATGGATTGGTTGAGTCAGGGATGGTCATGGTGTCCTGTGTTAAGAGGATACTTGCCAAGGCTGAAATCTGCTCAGCTGACCCAGATAGAGATGCAGGTAGAGATGGGTCAATGAGACTCAGAAGGGTAGGGTCATATTTAGCCCCCAGTGTCTCTCTTCTCCCCTCCCTAACACGTCCATCCACCTTGCAAGACTGAGCTGGAATCCCTCCTTCTCTCCCGGGAAGTCTTCATGCCTGCTTGCATACAGGGCCCACCCTTCCTGGAAATATTTGAGTCTTTCCTTCACTAAGCCCTTGCTGAGTGTCAAATTTTATCCTTAGGGCTAAGACTCTCAAGGATGGATCTTCAGACCACCCCTGCTAAATGGGGACCATGTATGCCACTACATGGTTGAAGAAACAGGATCAGAGAGGCAAAGTGATTTGCCTACA
Source organism: Sciurus vulgaris (assembly GCF_902686455.1). Taxonomy (NCBI): domain Eukaryota; kingdom Metazoa; phylum Chordata; class Mammalia; order Rodentia; family Sciuridae; genus Sciurus; species Sciurus vulgaris. The sequence goes on along the minus strand of NC_136470.1, from coordinate 115,826,727 downwards.
TAACATGTGATATCTGTTGCCACACTTATCCTACCTCATGCCCAAATCATACCCTTCCTGGGCATACCCCTGGTCTCCTTAACATAACACTCAAATTAGTCCTTATGTTCACACTTCTTGTTCTCTCCCAAAGGCTCAAACCTGTATTGGACCTGGAGAGCATGACACAGACTAGGGAGCACCGATCTCAGCTTGACAAGAATCCAGTGGAGGTTTATTTCTGATCCCAAGGCAGAGGCCACTATATATATGTGTGGCTGGGAAGGGGCAGGAGAGAGGAAATGAGGTGGGGAAACCCATCCTGCTAGGGAGAGACTGGTCCAGTAAGGCTTCCTGGCATAAGTAGTTTGATGGGTTTATGAATATCCTGAGTCCAAGACGTAGAGATGGGGAAGGGTGTTCCAGGCAGAAGGAACTGCAGGAATAAAGCTGCAGGGCAGATTTCACTGTATAAGGAGATGTCCAGTCTGCTGACTTGAGGGGCAAAATGATGATAGGAGGGGAGGCTTGGAGGTAGAGCAGGCTGGGGTGAGAGTCTTGCCATCCCAAGAGTCCTAGACATTCTTGATGGGCTTCCTGTTCCCTCCAGAGTCATGGCCAAGCCCAGGGCCGACCTGGCACATAGTAAGTTCCCCATAAAATTCTCACCATCTCTTCTAGATGCTGAGCTGACCTCCCCTAGGCCTGCATGCAGGAATAGCACCTATTAGTCTCCTGCCAAGGTCAGATCCCTCTCTCTGCCACTAGCTTTACCTGTCCCTGCTACCCCACATTTTCCCATACAGGCACCTGGGGCCAACTGGATAGCTCAGTCCTTTCCTGCCCAACCCATCAGTATATCTGCCCTGGAAGTACTATTCCCAGGAAGGCTTGATCTCTCTTCCCAAGATCTTAGCCTGTTGTTGGAATCAACCGCCAGGAGGCCAAGGATACTGTGAGCCTTGAAAGTTGGAATGTGCAAACTCTTACTAACCATTTACTCTTAATTACCTCCCCTCCTTATTTGTCTTCCTTTAACAGCCTGTCAACCAAAATCTCCCGCCTTCCCCTCAGAGCCAGTGGCCTCAATTAGGTGTACATCTGCGGAGGCTGGAACTGAAATGCCCAACTGCCAGTGCTCACAGCTATACCCAGACTGGCTCCAGTGCCTGATGACCTGGGCACTCTCTGGGGATAGCACCACCATCCTGGTGTCAAAGGGTAGACAGGCTGCACCTGACATTTCTCAGGCCATTGCAGGAATTGCCTTAGGAAGGTGCCTATGTCCCACAGGGCACCCAGGAGAAGTTACACCCTGTGTGCTCTTCCCCTGGGACCATGAGCACAAGTTATCTGTTCAGCAAACAAGTCCGGGAGGACACCTCAGGCCAGTCCTACCTAAGTGTGGGAGGGACAAATGCCAGAGCCAGGTATCACCAGGAGGGACTGGGAAGGGGATGGTTAGCCTGGGCTTATTGACTATTCATTGCAGGACCCTCTCATTCTGTCCAGCCTAGTGGAGGGACTGCTCTGCACAGACATGGGTAGTGGGCACACATTTGGTATACTCAGGCTTCTTTCTCAGTGAGGGTTCTTCTTGTCTCCTGTGGAACTGTCCTGACTTGGTCTCCCACAGTCCATTTGGCCCATCCTGTCCACCAGACCTCAGGACTGTCAGGGGTTTGAGGTCTAGGGATGTGTAAACTCTTACTACCTGTTTACTTTTAATTGCCTCCCTTCTTTATTTGCCTCTGGCCCCTGCACTCTGACTCTGATAATGTTTTGGGGGCTTTGTGGTTTGGTTTGGGGCCTATTGGCAAAACTCAGTCTGACCCCTGAAGGGTCACTCGAGGTCAGCAGGTGGAAAAACTCCAAGAAATGAAGGAAGCTGTCCTTTTGTGGAGCCCTAAATTGTAGGGGTGGAGGAAGTGTGGGGGAAGCACAGTAGGACTAGGGAATAAGTAAAGATTGTCTTGAGTCCTATTTCCAGCTCCTATCACCAACTCTGTGTTCCTCATGCCAGGAACCACTGTTCTTCCCTCCTCAACTGGGCTGACCTTTGAGTGGATGATATGAGACCCAGATAGATAACATGAAGTGGGGGCTTCTGAGCATCTATCTCTGAACTAAGCTGACCAGCAGTTACTGTCCCTCACTCTTCATGTTAGATAGTCTTTGGGTAGCTAATGCTAAAGGGGCCTGGCTCTGTGCCAGGCTGGCAGAGCTCATTCTCCTATCCTATCCAGTGATAGAGAGACATTTCAGGGGGAACATTAGGAGGATACCAGGGATACTCTCCTCCAACTATGAGTGTGTCTGCTTACCAACTAAATTACCCCATTCTCACTTTATCTTGGACATGGGACTGAGAACCCACACAAGCATTCTCAGGGAGGAAACTGAGGCTCTGAGAGGCTACCCACAGCTGAGGGTTGGAAATGAAACCAGTCCCAGCCTTCTCCCTGAAGCAGGGAAGAGTCAGGGGGCTCTAGGGATGTTTTTGCTCACACTCCTTGGCCCTAGAAGAGTCTAACTAGCAGCTGTGCAAGCCCTGGGAACTGGGGCTTGCGTCTCCTCTCTGCACAGTGCCTGCTTAGCCCAGGGAAGTGAAGCCAGGAGGCTGCATCCTGCCATCCTCAGCCCCCGACACCGGTGCAACTGTACCCAGGTTCTGGCTCAGGGAAAAAGGAGGTTCAGCCTTTCTTTCTGCCAGGGTCTGAATGTGCAATCCCTGGCTGAGAGAAATCTTGAGGTAGCTGGAGTCACTGGGGGTATGACAGCACTGTCGCCCTCTTCTCTGGTCTGCCGAATCCTTTCATTCCATCATTGAATTTATGACTCCAGGCCTCAAGCCTGTTGAAGGTCGAGCCCCCAGAAGGGTCACATATGCCTCTGCCCTGGATCTCAGGAGGTGGACTCTTCCTGCGGGTGGGGCAGAGAGGAGCTCCCGGGCTTGAGGTGTGGGGATCCGGCACACAGCACGCTTTGACTGTGGCTGGGGCACAGGACGCGCGCGCCCGGACTCCACTCGGTTGCGCGGGCCAGTAGGGCAGGCTCGGGGCTGCGCGGGGACGAGGGGCGCGCGGGCACAGGCGGGCGCGTGGCCGCGGCGGGGGCGAGCCGGCCGGGGAGGAAGGAAGGGGGAGAAGAAGGGAGGGAGGGGGGCGGGCCGGCCGGGGAGCGGGGGAGGGAGGAAAGGAGAGAGAGGAGAGGGCGGCGCCGGCAGGTTGGCGGCGCCCGCTATTTGAGCGCAGGTCCCGGGCCAGGCGCTCAGAGCGCTTGGAGCCGGCGCGGCGGGGAGATCGTAGCTTGCAACCCGCAGAGGCGCTGCGGCCAGTGCAGCCCTAGAGGCCCCGCGTGGAGTAGGTGGCGGAGGAGGAGAGGCCGGTTGCCGCCCGCGCCCCCCCATCCCGCCGCCGCCGCCGCCGCCGCCGCCGCCGCCCCCCCTTCCCGCGGCGCCGCATCTTGAATGGAAACATGGCGGTGCCGGCTCGGACCTGCGGCGCCTCTCGGCCCGGCCCGGCGCGGACTGCGAGCCCCTGGCCCGGCCGCGGCCCCCGGCCCTGCCCTGGCCCCTGGCTCCCGGCGTCCGGGCCCGCGCGCCCGCTGTTGCTGCTGCTGCCGCCGCTACTGCTTCTATCGCTGCTCGCCGCCCCCGGCGCTTCTGCCTACAGCTTTCCCCAGCAGCACACGTAAGTGGCCTCCGCCGGCCGCGGGACCCCGCCGAGCCCTGCGCTCCCCTTAGCCCTTCTGTCGGCGCTGGTTCCTCACAGCGATCCGCTGTGGAGCGGGGGCGCTGGGTCCCGCGGAACGCTGCGCCCGGGGGCGGTGGCCCCAAGCCCCGAGGGTTGGCAGCCACGGTCCGGGCGCTTCTAGCTACGTCGCGAAACTTCCCCGCGGTGCCCCTTCTTCATCCAAACCCCCAAATGGGTCAGGGCAAGATCTCCAAACCCCGGGATGGGGTGGGGGTCCGAGTCTGACAGCTGCTTCTCCTGGCGCTGTCCGGATGAAAAGGAAACCCGGTGTTGGGTAAGGGGCTGGGCAGCGACCCCTGCCCGGCAGAGTTGGAGTCGTGCATCTGCCGCACGTTCTCTCCCTGGTGGGAACCTGGCGCTTTAGAGTCAGAGGTGGGGTCACCTCCACACCTGTCTTCTTGGGCCTTTTTCTTTTGAAGGGGGCTGGATGCAGAGGGTGTGAGCATCTTCTTACTGTGATCTCTGTCGCCTGTTCTTGGCCACCCCTCTACCTGAGGGGGGTGTTCCCCAGGGCCAAATTGGGAGGTAAAGGTGCTGGGGTCCAGACAGAAGGTGAATGTGGGGAGGACCCCCGCCTGCCCCTGCTGCTGCTGCTGCCACTGCACTGCCAACAGGGTGATAGCATCTTGGTCTCTGCCAGCCTCTGTTGGTGCTGCTCTTGGTCTTTCTGAGCCTCCTTACCCTCTCAAAGAACCGGAAAACTAAGCCAGATGTTTCTGGACTGCGAGTGGGTATTCAGTGTGAATGGCCTTTAGGACAGCATCCGTTTTCTGACACCATGCCCCAGCCATATGTCAGTACCCAGATAACCCTTTGGGGAATGGTGATCACCCTGCTTCTGTTTTCTGTCCCTGGGTCTGAGGAGCCACCTGTCCCTGCACTCCTTCATTAGTGTCTTGGCCTAATGTTTGGGGCCTGAGGAGTTGTGCTGCTGGTGGCCAAGGGGAAGGGTCTGGCTTCAGGGAGGGGGGAGGCTGACTGCGTCATTTGAGCATTTCTGCTCAAGGGTAGGAGCCCCTAGTTTTGCTACAGAACCTGCTGACTCCAGCTTGTAGATTCTCCCAAATGAGGAAAAAACAAACTCAGGAGAAGCACTGCTTTGAGTCTTTCTCCGTCTTGTCATCTCTCTGAGCACAGCCTGGCTGTGCTTAGGCGGTGATCAGTTGGCAAATTACAGGTGCCGCACAGACGTGTCCTCTGTCAAACGTCTGGATTTTTCGTGTGTGTATGGGTGGGGGGCGCACAGAGAGAAGAGAATTGTATGGAAGTTCAAGGCTGGTGGGTGCATTATCGTCTTTCCTTTGCGGCGTTTAAAAAGAGCAAAAACATTATTTTTGTTGTTCTTTCTTGCTCAAAGCCAAGCACAAGCCAAGCCACAGTTATTTTTTTCCTACCCGTTTCATAGCTCCTTGAGTGAAGGTTTAAGTAAACGTCTTTTTCTGCCTCTCTTGACCTCGCTTCCCTTCCCTGCAACCTGCAGTTGTTCACACGTCTGCTGGGCCTGCATGGGTCTCCCTTAGAAGGCCAGAGTGAGACCCTGGCTAGAGTGGACACCTGTCCCTCTGTTTCCAGCCAGAAGATGGTGAGGCGGGTGTGACAGCAGCGGCACATTTCCAGCTGGACTCTCTTGTCGATGTAGTTGGAGCTAATTTGAGGGTTTGGGACATGTCTTGCAAACCATAATAAGGGAATGAGAGTGGGGGTAAGGCAGGGGCTGTGGAGCTCTGAGGGTCCAGGGGGAGGTGACTAATGGTGTGACATCGTGGAGGGTTTGTCATGACAGCCAGCGCCCTTCAGCTGCCCTGGTCTGGCAGATGCAAATGCTTTTTGATCCTTGGAGGGAGGAAAGGGAGGGAATCTTGAGGTCCCCTCCCTATGACCGTAGCTGGTTCGAGTTGGGGCTTTTGTTGAACTAACATAAAAGGCTGGAACTGCCACTGGGGCCAGAGGACTCTGTGTGACTGCTTGAGGGTGAGTGTCTGGTCAGCATGGCCAGGCTAGGATGACATTGATACAGGTGGATTTCCAAGGTGGTGAGTGGGGCTCTCAACCTTAAGGTATTGGAGCGACAACTTCTCAGTGGGGAGGGCCCTTGATGGTCAAGTAATTTCCTTCCTCATTAGTGTCTGCCACTATGAATGGGCCCAGCTTTGTAAGCTGCTGGGTTTTAAGCAAGTGCGGTTTCGGGGTCCGTTGGCTGTTATTTCTGTAATAGCTCTGGCAGCATGGCTCTCTTTCCACCAGGTGAAATGGACCAAGGCTGCTGCCAGATTGAGAAGGGCAAAGGAGTTGCTGCTGGAGGGAGGACAGGACATCAGCTTTAAGAAGGGGGCCTCTCTCACTCCACCCAGACCTGGATCAGGGTTTCAAACAAGGCAGAGGGCATGTGTGCATTGTGTGTGGGTCCGTATGCTTTGTGTGTGTGCACATGTGTGCACTCGTGTGTCTTGGGGATGGAGTCAGAACATACTGCGTTTCACCTCCTTTTTCCAATTATGCCCACCCTGGTATTCAGGCAGGGGATGCTTTCCTCACTGCTATCTTCCCCTATGTCTTTCTCTTCTCTCTCCCCTGTCCCCCTTCTTTGAGTCTGTCTGTCCCTCTCATCAGTCTGTGCCCACCCTGATCTGCCTGCCTCTTCTGTCTTCTTTGTTGGGTCATGGTACCCTGTTCCCTGGAATCCCTGGGTTTCTCTGTTCCCTGCTCAATGGAGTCCTGGCTGAGTGCTGGGTGGAGTGTCTGGTTGAGCTGTCCACCTGGCTGTATTCTTTAGCCCAGTGCTGCTTCGGTGGTGGTGTGGGCCAGTGCCTTCCTTCCTCTGGGGGTGTGGGGGTGAGCAGTGAAGGGTCCTGAGGGGTTTGGACCCCCAGAAAATTAACAACAGCCGAGTACCTACATGCTTATCTCCTGAGTGGACACACAGGGAGAAAAACCCACGACAGGGCATGCGTCAGTCTAGCTATGGTTAATGGTGGGTGACGTGTGTCTGTCTGGGTCTTCCAACCCCTGTCTCCACCTCCCTGTGGCTCTCCCTATTGGAGGGAGTCAACATTACACATCTGGGTTCCTCATCTTCCCAACAACCTGCCGCAGCTTTTGCAGGAGGGAGGGGTGAGGCTTCGTGGCCTGCTGTCACTGATATGCAGCGCTGCCAGATGCTCTTATCCCTCCTGTTGTTGAGGATTTGGGGGGAGAAGCTTGGCTGCTGTTACCTGTTCTGGATCCCACCTTTACTGGTGCCTCCTCCTGGCTAGCTGTGTCAATTCCCTGAGAGGGAAGAAGTCCATTTTAAGATGAGTCCCCTCATAGTTTGAGGGTGTGTCTCATTCTGGATTCCTTGTCACACTCATGTCCCTAAGGAGAGACTGACCCCAGAATGAAGCTGGCCCCCAAAGTGGAGTGAGTCTTCTGCAGTGTCTCTTTCTCTCCTCTGCCTGGGTGCAAGTGGGCACCAACAGCTCTTGGCACCTCAGATACTTACGGGTGGACACTGTCAGCTCCTGGAATGAGGCAATTTGGGTATCAAGTGTAAGCCCTATGTGCTCATACTTTGGCCTCCAGAGCTGACCCTCTTCACTTGGATAACCTTGTCTCAGTTTCTCCAATTGAGATAACAGAATTCTCGGGCTGGGGAGATAGCTCAGCTGGTAGAGTGCTTGCCTCGCAAGTACAAGGCCCTGAGTTTGATCCCCAGTACCACAAAAAAAAAAAAAAAAAAAAAAAAAAAAGTAGAGATAACAATTCACTTAAGAGGCTGGTGAAAAGAATTAATAGGGGATGGGTAGCCTCTGGCGGGCAGGGGAGTGCCCTTGGGCACCATGCCAGCTACTATTCATATTAGTATCAAGTCCAGGTGCCACAGGTCCTCCCTTGCCAGGCTTCTCACAATGTTCACACAGGCTAAGTGCCTTCTTGTCTCTCTGCTTTGCTCCTGCTGTCCCATCATCACTGCAAATTTTTCTTATACCCATACCTTCTAGAGGCCTCCCCTGTTCCAGCTCTGGGCTGTGCCACTGGTGCAGACTATTCTCACCCACACCAGCTCCTTGAGGACAATCACCAGCCATCTCCCTCCCTCCTTACCTCCCTTCAGCCCAGCTCATCTGTAATGGTGGACATTGCCAAGCTTATGGTGGCCTCCCCTCACTGAACGCATGTCAGGCTGCTCATTCACATTGCCACTTTGACCTTAGTCATGCCCATCCCACAGATGGGGAGATCGAGATTCAGAAAGATGAAAAGACCTGCACAAAGTCCACAACTGCTGGTGGAAGGACTGGGAGAGTATTATTCTGTCAGACATGTAGCTGCCCTGCCAGGGAACTTGGAACTTCTGGGTAGTGGGTGCAGGAAAGGGGGAGGCTAGAACATGAGTCTGGAGAGGAAAGAGAAAGGCATAGGATATAGAACATGGGCCAACATCTCCCAGGTGCAACCTTTTCTGCTGTGTCCCTCCTTCCTCCTCTGGGTCCCAAGCAATCCTGAGGGACTTTCCTTGGTCAAGGCTGCCTAGCCAGGCCCCACCTTCCCTTCCTACCATGTTCATGCAGACCATCTGGAGGCACTCCAGCCCAGAGTTGTCCTTTTCTCCCCAAGGCTTTTTTGTTTTCCCTCTTCTTCCTCCTCCTCCTCCTTCTTCTTTATCCCCCCCAGTGCAGGAGCTTGAACCCAGGGCCATGCCCATGCTGGGCAAGCACTTTGCCACTGAGCTACATCCCAGCCCTCCCCAAGGCCAGGCCTTCTTGGCAAGGAGCTTTGGCAGAGGGGAGGAGAGACTCCGTATCCAGATTCCAGAATGACTCTGAGAAGGTTACAGTAAAGGTAGAGCTGGAGGTCTGTTCATGGGAACTTGAAGCTGGATCTTCTTGGCAGTTCTGCCAGGCCCAGGGGACTTCAGAGGACTCAGACCTTCTACATGCTTGGTGGTTTCATGCTGTGTGGGGTTGGGTGAGCCTGGGAACTAGGATTCTCAAGGGCTTATTGCTATTCAAGGGGTATCTGGAGGTTTGAGCGCCAAAGCAGGCATACCTGGGCCCTGTCTGGCACATTAATGTTGCCTATGGGATGGGAGTGATCTATTTCTCTTCCCCTTTGAGCCCCTATTCCTACATTACCCTGAGATTAATCTGGGTCCAGTGACCTGAGTTTTTAAGTTCTTGGGTCCCCAGCCTTGGGAGCACTAGAGCTTAGGTCCCTGAGGCAGGGCAGGGGCTTTTCTTCTGCTCCTTCCATCCTACTGGGGAGATTCTCTTCATGTCAGGTTTATTTTTTTCCTGGTGCCTTCTGTCTAAACAAGAAGCTACAGAATCAATATTCGTATTCCCAGAGGAAAGTGTATGTGTGGTTTTTGCTTTTATTCCTTTCCCTTCTTCTCTTGTCCTATGTAACCTGAAGAACCTCCTGCACTGCTGTGGCCAAGAACAGGTAGGGGGAGGCAGGGGGGTGACCACAGAGATTGAGATGCCTTTAGAGGCTTGTGAGGTCTCCAGAGCCATCTCTTGAGATTCCCTGAAGGATTTAAGGATTCTGTCCTTCTTGACCTACACAGTCCAAGCCTGACTCTATGTGGGCAGGCCCCACTCTGCCACTGTGGGACTCAGGCCTTTGGTTTGATGTCCCCTTTCCTGGCCCTTCTCATCTCACCTTGGTCCCACCAAACTTTCCTTCTTTATCTAGTCTGATCTGGTTCCCTTGTCCCTAGCCACTGCTGGTGTTGTTGACTGAACCTGGTGAGGGTAGGGTCTTACAGGCTAGGAGACCCTGTCTACCTGGGATTAGGTAGAGGGGGCTCTTCACTCCATCAGGGCCCCCACCTTGGATGGGGGACCTCCATTAAGGGTAGCGGGATAGTGACCTTGGACAGAGCTCCTCCTCCCTCAGTTTCCTCTTTTCTAGGGTCCTTCTGAGTGACATTCAGCACCATAAGAAGGCAGATCAAGGGCCTTCCTGCTCCTCTCTGTACTGCTGTAGCCAGGGGTGAGATCTGACCCCAAGTCCAGTTATCTTCATCTGTCTTGGTGTGAGGTGTCTGGACCTCCCATAAGGGTCTGGCTGTACCTTGGGTGCCCTCGAAGTTGCTTTTCAAACTGACCCACTTTGAGCTCTGATTAGCCTAATTGTTTAGCAGAGAGGGAGGGGCACAGGAAATCTTTCCATCTCTCCCCACCTTGGACATGACAATCATTAAACAAAGGGAAAAGGAGTGGTGAGACAGGCGAGAAGTCACCCCCTCTGCCTTTCTCTTCCCCGCCCCTCTTGGATTCTGGGCAGGGCCTTTGCTTCCACCTTGATGCCTTCCTTCTCCAATGCCCACTTCTTTCTGAGTGAGCCCCTCTTGGCATGCTCAGAGACTGCCAGCCCTCCCACCAGCTGCATGACCTTGAGAACCTGCTCAGCCTCTCCCAGGGCTTGGGGCCTCATCTGTAAAATGAGGTTCTCCCAGTTGTGCTGCCTCATTGGGATGTGACAGGTCATGAGGGTGGGCCTGACCTCGAGGAGTAGGACCAGGCACCTATCTACAGTACCCAGCACCCAGGCCCTGCAAGTACCCAAGCCCAGTTGTGGTTTCTGGGACTTCCCTCCTGTGCGTGGTGTGTGTATCTGTAAGCTTGTATGTTTAAGTGTCAACACTTGTGGTTTTCTTACACATGCACTAGATGTGTTCACATGTGCACGTTTATGTGTATACCCACTTGCGTGCCTTTATGAGTAGGCGTGCACATGTGTGTTTGTGCTAGTACTTTGTTTATATCACGTGTGCAGGCGTGTATACACATGCAAGCTCATGTTTATAGACAGGCGCAGGTGCCTGCACATTGTGAACATATGAATTCAAGTGTGGGCATGTGCTTGTGTGCCTGGGTGTGCATATGTAGTGCAGGCACATGACAGTTTATCTCTGCAGCCAGAAAGAGTTTGCAGTGCCCACCTTCTGCACCTGCCTTTGATGTTAATGCCAGGTCTCCCTGGGCAAATGCCGGCAGTGGGAAATAAAGCCTCCTGGTTGTTAGGACCCGTGTTTTGCAAACTTTTATGTCAGGAACAGCCTGAGTTAAGGCTGAGCTGGAAAGTTTGATCAGCTACCAACTGGCGCGATGACAGTCTACGAAGGAAACACACAGAGACTGCGTCCTTGTAATTCAAATTTTTGCAAATTGAATGGTATTTAGATTCCCTGGAGGACTTGGGACTCAGAGGAGCTCTGTGAGTCCTTTGTGAAGTGAAGCATTTTGCAAACAGCCCTTCCATGTGGAAAGTCCGGAGGGTGGGCAGTGGAGGTCAGGGCTCAGGCAGAGCGGGAGACCCTTGCTGTGTGACCTTGGGCTGGCAGTTTTCTCTCTTGGAGTGGGTGCTTCTCATTTATACATGGAAGGGCAGAAGACTGGCAGCTCTCGGAGGATCTGCAGCAGGTTTGGGGTCCTTCCCTGCTGCAAGACATCCTTGCAGTCAGCAGGCATGATTCAGAGCTTGATGATCCCTGCATGGTTCTCTATTCAAAGCATCTCTAGTGAAGCTACTTTCTTTCAAGAAAAGATTTTTGTCTACTGAGCCTTCATGAACATTGCTGTCCCACTGCCCCATGCTGGGCTCTGGTCCTTGGGGCTGTGTAGGTCCTGGCTAATGGGTCTGATGTCTGAAAAAAATGTTTAAGTTGTGTTTTCCTGGCATTCTTAAGGCCTGTGCATTACCAGTGCTGGGATGACCCAAGGTCCTGGGCAGTTTGGAAAGAGGTTTCTGTAAAGTGGCTGTAAGGGGCTTAGGAGCCTGTAGACAGGAGGGATTCTGTAGGGGCAGGGAACCTGAGCAGCCCCACCTCCTTGGCCACTGTGGGCCCTACATGCTTCCCCAGCTTGGGAAGGACATATCACAGCCATCTCATAGGTAGGGAAACCAGGCCCAAGGTGGGGGAAGGGAGCCTTCAGCTCCACCTTTCTGCTGGCTGCCCCACACTGTGCCAGCAGAGCCCAGTCCCTAGCCCTAGTTACTCAGTTCACTCTGCTTGATGGGCAATTCCCCATTCGACCTTTCTCACGCTATGACATACAACTCTTAAAATAATAATAATAATAATACCACCCATGGCACAGGATGAGGGAGCAATGTGATGTCTCCTTGGGCAAAACTGCAGAGCAGAGTGCTCATATGGTGTGAGACCCCAAATCCTAGTGTTCTTCAGGCCAGACCTTGAAGCTGATATCCCTTGCTATTTCTGGGTCCCCATGGGAAGGACAGCTTTGTCACCAGGCAGGGTGGGTACAGATGAGCCGGTATGTTCCTTGAGACAAGGAGAGGTCCCTACTCTGCCTCAAGTTCCAACCTGACGTGGCATTTGAGTCTTGATAACTTCCTTCCGCAGTCCGCGTTTTCTCATTGGCGCCGCCAGAAATGCTGCATTTGAAGCTGTAAAGGTCAGGCCTATGCCGTCACTGATTCCAACAAACAAAGAATAAACAGCCCACCCCAGCCCTGCCCCCAACCTCATTTATTAGAAAAGAGAAGGAACTAGCAGAGCAGTTGCCCTCCACATTGATGGCCTTCACAACTCCTCTTAGTGAGCTGAAGCCAGGGATGATCTCCTCGGACACCCCCAACCCTCCCCCTGCAAGCTGCAGTATCTCCCCATTAGCCATGACCTTGCACCCCAAAAGTCTGATGTGGGCAGAGCCCTACTTCTCAGCCTGGTATTTAAGACCCTGCCTGGAATGGCTTCAGCCTCTGGTCACTAACCCTGGGAATATCAGCCTTCAGCCAGGTTGAACTACTTGCAGGTAAGCTATTTGGCCTCCTCACCTTCTGACCTTCACTCACCAAGCTGGCCTGCTTAACCTAAGTATTGAGCAAGGAGTCTTCCTGAACAACCCCTTTTCTGACTCAGTACCCCTTATAAGCCTCATCTACAATTCTGTGCCCCTCTCCTCTAGTTCTGTGCCACTTCACAGGAGTCCTCAGGGAGTAGGCATTGAGCTGACTGCCACCTCCTCAAAAACTGAGTTAGTGGAATGTATTTGGCTGCAAAGTAAAGAGGCTGCTCTGTGCACACCTTAAGCATGCTAGTGTGAAGATTTCCCCCCTAGTTAGGCCTGTCATTTCTTGACAGGGAGTCAGAGGTGGCTGAATGAGGATTGTCAGCGAGGATCAAGTCCTCACCTGTGCTCTGCCTGGCCTCACTTTTGGTGTGGCTCTCTGTCCTTGGCTGACTTCCTTATGGCAACAAGATGGCTGCCACAGCTCCAGGCATCATGTCAGACCCAGACATTAGGTGTAGAAGAGATGTTTCCTCTGGGTAGGTCCACCCCCCCATCCCCATCTTTCTCTCTCTACTGCTGAGCTACACCCCCAGCTCCTCTGGATTCTCTAAGGAAACCTTGCCCAGAAGCCCCCAGGCTACTTCCCCTCACACCTTATTGGCTAGCACTTGATCATGTGTCTATTCTAAACCAATCACTGGCAACGGAGAAGGCACACTGTGATTGGCTCATGCTAATCAGAATTTACCCTTGAGCTGAGGATGGGGTCACCTTGGGGCTGGAGATGGAGATTCTGCAGACTTACGTTTTGTTAACAAGAAGGCTATAGTGATGGAGAATTGGAAGGCAGAGTCTGCTGCTGCAGGGTCAGACAAGAGACATGAAGGTGGGTGGGAGGGGCTGAGAAGAAGTGGGAGGGGAGGGGAGAGGATAAGGTGGGCACGGTTGAAGAAACAAGGAAGTAGTTGTTTTATCCACGTCAATCACTATGAACTAGGCCCTGGGTAGTGTGTTTCACATACGCTGTCGAGTGATTTCAGTCCATTCATGTCCCCATTTCATAGACAGGAAGAAGTGAGGCTCTGCAAGGCTAAGTGATGACAGATGGTGAAGGCAGGATTCCCACCCTGCACTTGGGTCCAGACACTCAGCCACAATCCCACATAGCCCCTTCTGCAGCTTACCTCATATAGGCAGTCCCTGGTCATAGGTCAAGATGTCCCCACACTCCCATGCTATTCCATCATGCATGTCCCTCTGCAAGGGTTGTCCCTCTCCATTGAAGTTCTTGAGGGTTTATCATGGGGGATTCTGGCTTTCTCTCTGGGCCTGTGGCACTCCAAGTTCCTTTGGAGGTAGATAAGGGACTAGAAGAAGGCTTAGATAAGGGACTAGAAGAAGGCTCTTGACTTTTACCACCTCTCTCGGTAAACAACCCCATCTCATCTGGTGTAGCTGTGGGTCAGTGAGCACTGTTAGGCCAGTTTAATTTCTTTGTGGTAACAGATGGGGAAACTGATGCCCAAATAGGAACACTGCCTTAGACCTCTCAGCTGTTGAGGCATAACCTAGACCAAACCCAGGGGAGGGAGCAGCCACTTCTCTCAAGTTGCTGTGCTGTGCCAGTTGAGTTTGGCTAGTCAGGGACCTGAAGGAAGTCATTCAGGACACCCCCTTTCTCAGGGAACGCCAAGGGTAGACTGTCCTGGACATCAGGAAGCTACTGGTTCAGATGATATATGAAGACATATCATAGCATGAATGGGCTAAGAGGACCCTTACAGAGGGGCACATCTTACTGCTGTGGAGCAGTGCAGCTGACCTGGCCTTAATGAGCCACAGTTGAGAAGGTGTGACCCATGGACATGGCCAAGGGGAAGGCCCCAAACTTTGCCAGGTGCTGCCCCTGGTACTTCATTCTCATCTCCTGGGGAGGGCAGCTGCAGGATGGGGTGTGCTTATGCCTTTAGCAGGGTTGTGTTTTGTGCCTGTACACTACAGCGGGGACTGGAGTGTCATTGATCAGCTCCCCTGACAGATATGATAAGATCCACACTAAAGTAGCCATGTTTCCAAGACCTGAGGTCTTCCTGTTTTTCCTGTTTTTCTCTGGACTTCGTTCACTGCACCAGTCCTGGTCTGAACTGGGTACAGTGTTCAGGATTGGTCAGCCAAGGGCACAGATCTTGGGATAAGCTCTGAGCTCTGTTGTGCTACTGGGTTGGGGTTCCCCTTGGTCACTGAAGGCTCCACCTGGCATATGAAGACAGAGGGCTCTCTGGGATCATCAGGATTCAGAGAAGTGAGGAGCTAAGGCACAGCCATGAGCCCTCCAAACCAGGAACAGGCCTCCTATGAGTCAGGCCTACTTTTGACCTGCTGGGAGCTAATGGTGCCAACTTCCATGTGCACATGGAGTAGAGGGAAAGGGCAGTCTAAACTCACTCTCCATTCCTCCACCTGTCCATCCTCTCTCTTCTTTTACCCACTTTTCGCCCACCTGCCTGGGCAGAAGAACTTGCAGGGAGGGAAGCAGCATGTTCAATTATTTATGCCAGACTTCTGCTGCTGCAGGCCCCAGAAACCCCAGGGGCTTGTGTAGCAGGGTCATGGGTCTCCCTCTGCTTTTCCTCTCCTCATCTCTTCTTACCTTACCCTAGCCTTGGCCCTGTCCAGCTCACCGTGGGAGTCTGGGCATTCTCCCTGCCCCCCTCCTCCTAGCCTGAGTGTCCTTATCATTCTCAGCACCCTCATTCTCAGAGGGATGATCCTGCAGCTGCCAGTGATGCTTCCTTGCCACCCCATCTGCATAGCTGTCATCCTTGTTCTGCCCTGTAAACTGGTGCTTATGGCACCCACAGTCCAAAAAGCTGCTTTTAATAGGGAAGATGGGGGGCTGGATGGGGGGACCGAGTGTCCACAGGGCAGCAGCCGTCTCATTCCATGGGGGCTTAAAAAGCACCTACTATGCATTGAGCATGGAGGAAGCTGGAGAGAGGTTGGGTAGGCTGCAGAGGACCCTGCCAGTCTCAAGCAGGACCCACTTGTGGTCTGATGGGTCTGTGCTTAATCACTGTCTCTTGAAACCTCCCTTACCTCCCTGTGTGGGTCAGGGGTTCCTAGTCTGTTTCAAGGCTCCCTTCCCTCCCTTCTTGTCCTACAGCAGACCCTGCTTCTGACTGACTATTCACCATGATGCATCCCCTTCAAGGCTGTGTGCCTGGAAAGGGGGTGGGAGACAGTGGCCACCTATCTGTGGCTGGCCAGCACCTACCAGTGCTCAACAAATGTTTGCTGAGCAGTAGCCTGTGATTTGACAGGTGTCCACAAGGCCAAGCTAGTCCTCCTGTGGAAGCTGGAGCAGGCTTTTACATGGTGTGGACATGGCCCCTTATGGACCCCATTTGGCTGCTGCCAGAGTGTAAAGGCCACTTCCACACAACCTCCTGAGGCTCTGTTGCAAGTTGCCTCCAAGGGCTGCCCTGTGGAGGGAGGCGAAGGTGGCCCAGGGATTCATGGGGTGATATTATTTTGCCAGGTGGGGCAGGGCCCAGACATCTGCATTTTTCTGGAACCCTCTAGGTGAGCCTAGGTAAAGAACTAAGGCCCTAAGAGATAGATACAGGATCCCCACACTTCCCAACAAGGGGAACTAGGCTCCCAGGAAAGGGGGATGGGGAGCCTAGTGTACTGGTATGTGCTACCTGGCCAGGCTATTCCCAAATACCTGTTCATGGGGCCAGTGCCAGAGTGTATAACCTATCCCAGGGAGATCTCCTGACCTGCAGAGAACGCTGCCCACCTCCTTCCAGACTGTTTCTCTACATTGATGCTTGCCCATACTCCATCTGCCCTGCTGACCACTTCCTGACCTGCCTGTTTTTAGAACCTGCCTCCTGACTGCCTCTTCCCCACTTGAGGCCACTCTTCACACCTCAGCAATGTGCTGGGCCTGGAGTTTGGGTCTCTGTGGGCTCACAGTCTGTGGGGGAGATAGAGAGTAAGGAAGCGGTCACACATGGCCAGTGCTCCAAGCCTTATCCCAGGGGTGCTGAGACACCCTGCTCCAGGCCTCCATTATCCCCAGCCATTCCTATGAAGGTTGTGACCTACTTTCCTTTTTTTTTTTTTTTTTTTTTTAGTACTAGGGATTGAAGAGTGGGTGGTTAACCAATGAGCCACATCCCCAGTTCTTTTTATTTTGAGACAGGGTCTCATTGAATTGTTTATGGCCTCACTAAGTTGCTGAAGCTGGCTTTGAACTTGCCATTCTCTTGCCTCAGCCTCCCAAGTTGCTGGGATTACAGGTGTGCAGCATAGCACGTACCTGAAATATCTTTTTTCTTTCCCCTGGTACTGGGGCCTCACACAAAAAGTAGGCAAACACTCTACCACTGAGCTACATCATTAGCCCAACCTACCTTCCTTTGAGGATAAGCCATTGTTGAGGGGACCAGGCAAAGGGTAGGGTGGGATTCAGAAGAGGCATACCTTGCACATCCATCCAATCCCAGATCCTGCTGCTCCTGGCAGGTTCGTCTCTTTCCTACTGATGTGCTCCCCAAGAAATGCTGTGGGCAGTGCCTCCCAGCACCCAGGATGCCTTGTATATCCAAAGCACATGACTGGGACCCTGTCTACCATTCACCCTACACCCCAAGTTCTCTGGCAGAGCAGCTGAGGAGGGGGTGATGGGGAACAATCCCAGAGGCCATTAAGCCTGAGCCAGTGCTGGGGGAAATATATTTCACAGGTGATTTCCAGACTGGTGGCGTATAGAGGAGGCTATTACTCTAAAATGAAGAAGGGTGGGGACTTCAAATGGCTGCCTGGAGGGACCTGGAGATGTGGGCTTTGTTGTTCTGGATGTGTGTACCCACTGCATGCTGGAAAGCCTGGCCCAGGGATGAGGGTGTGTGGAGAGGAGCTAGGGATCACAAATACAGCCTCGTGTTACCTTGTTGGAGTTATTTTGTGCCTCAGTTACCTCTTCTTTAAAATGGGATCATATCTCCCATGTTTTTGTAGTCCTGTTTCAGACCATGTTCTCAGAAGATGGGTCTAGTGACAATAACCAGGCAGTGTGGTAACTCTCTGGCCATGCCCCTGGGAATGCCTGAGGAGGTGGGGCTTCTGGGGTGGCTCTTCTATAAGGTGGATCCCTTACAGAAGAAATTTGCATTGCTAAAGGATTCAGCACAGAGTGCCAGAGAGAAAATACCAGGAAAATTGCAGTGGGCAAGTGCTGTGCACTTGTGGGCCCTTAAACAGGCCAGCAGCAGGAAGCCTGACAGGTGATGTTCCCATCTAACTGGGGGAAGTGGTAAGGGATTAAAATAATATCCCCAACCTCTACCATGTGTTGGGCCAAGCCTTAGCATTCTCTGCTACTCACACATTGGGGACAAGGTCACAGTTACAGAAGGTTTTGGGATGCTGGGGCCAGGAGGCTTGACAGAGGAGCCCAGCTGAGATGTGCCGTGTTACAGTCTGTGGAGTGAATGAAGGAATGAATGGATGGAAACAGTTCCTGGGATATGAGGCCTCTCCCTGCCAGTTTGTTCCCCCTTCATTCACTGAAGACCCAGCTTGCCTGGTGAGCCCCTGATTGTTCCCAGATGGAGGGAGCCTCAATTGAGCCCCTCTCCCAGAACCTAGTGTTAAATATGCAGAGTTGATGGGCAGCCCCTCTGATCCTTACTTTTCCCATCTGAGAAATGGAGAGGCAGCCTGGCCTAGACCTTTCTCATAGACTAGACCTGAGGACTTATGAGCTGGGCTGGTCAACACAGGTCACTTGCCATGGCGGAGGTGGCCCACAGGTCCGTGCAGAGATACCCTGGGGAACAAGACCCAGTGGGCTGTTCTTGGGCTTTAGGTAGGGCATCAGCGGACTTAGCCATACAGGTTGTACACAGAGAAATCTAGTACAGCCTGAGGCTCCCACTAGCTCATCCTCTTCCTGTCAGTTCAGGCTGACAACAGTCCAGGGAGGAGATACAGAGGACATGCTGTGTTGGAAGATGATCATGCCATGGAGAAGGGGCAGGATAAACTGGGGGAAGGTTGCAGTTCAACTGGGTGTGGGTAGGGTCAGAGTGGGCTTCACAAAAAAAGAGGAGACATTCGGGTAAAGCCCAGAAGGAAAGGAGCATGGGAGCCACGTGAGTATCTGAGTGCTCTAAGCAAAGAAGCAGTGAGTGCAAAGGTTCTGAGGTGGGATGTGGTCAGAGCAGAGGGAGGAGTAGGGGAGAATAGGAGAGGAGGAGGTCGGGAGATAACTGGGGTCAGCTCAGGCACGGCCACTCAATTAGCATGTATTTGGTCATTGCTCAAATAAGTTGGGAACCAAGGGAGCAGAGAAGGAATGGGATCAAGGCGTGGCCATGGTGGTAGTAAGACATGCCAGTGGTTTTTTTTTGTGTGAACATCTGGAAGAGCTGTAGACAGCTAAGCTGAAGGAAGCTGGGGAAGAGCAGGTCCAGGAATGAGCAGGTTTTGGATACAATGAGTTTGTGATGCCAACTACGTGTCAGTGTGGCAGTGTGTCTGAGCTGGCTCTGTGTCTCTGAAGAGGTCCTGGCTTAGCTGTGCCTGTCCAGGCTGGGTGCCAGGGACCAAGCAGAGAATCCTGCTTTGTGACCCCTGAGCTTACCACCTGCTGCCTGCACCAAATGACCTTATCTTTCACTATTGGGAGTGTGCTGCTCCTGGTGCACTTGAAGATGACTTCTACAGGCCTCTGAGTGGTGCAGCCTGCTTTAGTGCCCACAGTCAGTGTGTGGTCACACCCCTGGGGCAACATGTGTGCAGAGCTCACTCATGGGTCTTGCCCAGGCTATGCCCTTTATCTGGACTGCCCTCCAGCTCACATGATGTCCCCTTCATCTGGCCAGCCTAGGCAAGGTTGGGCTTCTTGCCATGTACCTTGTCCCCCAAGGCTCACCCGGCTCCTCTTCCCTCCACTCATCATCCCATCTGAATCATATGTTTGCCTGCTCTGCTTGAATTCCAGGCTCCCAAGGGTAGACCTGCATCTGCCTTGCTCACCACTGAATCCCTCTCTCGTGCTCACAGTAGGTACTCAAGAACTATCTAAATGGATAGATGAGTGAATGAGTCACTGAATGAACGGGTAAGTGAGGAGTGACTGAGCTAGTTAGGCATTTGCAGAAAGTTGGAAACACCTACAAAGTATTTTGCCAGTAATAAGCCCTGCTCATTCAGCCATGGCGCTTCTCCTGGAGCCAACGCTAAGGACAATACAGACTCATCAGACAGGATGGTTCCTCTACCTGGCTACCCCCTGACAGTGCCAGGAGATGGGGTCCAGAGATGGCACTTAAAGCCCCTTCTTCATTGCAGCTGTGCATCCCTCACAGCCTGCAGAGGGGATTTGCGTTACTAACAGATTCACCACAGAGCACCCAAGTAACAGACCTGCAGTGCAGTGTGCTCAGTGGGGGTTGAGTACTTGCATTCACATGCAGCTTGGCTGGCTCTCAGAAACCAGGCACCATGGAGAAACAAATCCCATAGAAGTGGGCCTTCTCCCCTTACCTGGTCCAGGTGCCCTGGGAGCAAGGGGGCCTTTGAGAGAGCTGGTAGGGGTAGTTCTACCCTGCTGAGACAACATTCCCCAGAAGGATAGGACTGGGAGTCTAAGGAGGGACTTCCCCATTGCACCCAGCTTTGGATTGCTTGAGAGGCAATGGGAGTCTTTGATGTAGGGGAGTGTTAACTCCCTTCCCTAAATTGGAAAAAAATACATAAACAAAGTGTGGCCCTTACCTGAACCCTGTTCCCTAAGTTTTAGCTTTTGGAATCCTTCTTGAAAGTAAGGAGGACTGTGGTCTTGGGGACATGGCCAGGGCTCTGGAGCCAGACTTTACTGGGTTCAAATCAGGTTCAGCCTAGACTCGTTGTGTGGTCTTAGGCAAGTTGTTTCATCTCCTTAGGCTTCAGAGTCCTCATCTGTGAAGTGGGCATAAATTGGTTTGCACCTGGCCAAGGGTGCTATGTGACTTGAGTGGAAATCACACAAAGCACCTGGCACACAGTAGGTGATCTACATCTTCATTTCCTTTCCCTCAACTGCCTGCTAAACTTGGAGCCCTGCTGTCTAACCTCTCTCCTGTTGGAGAGGGAGGTACCAGTCTGGTGATGGTAGGAGATGTTTGGGAAAAACTATCCCCAGGTGTTTCCAGAAGGCTCTTTTCTTCCAGACCCCAAGCTAAGCTCTTCAGAAAGCTTGGTAATGGAACCAGGCTGCAGACCCAACCTGAGGCGATGTTTGGTAAAGTGTGGTGAGAACTGTGAGTTTGAGAAGGGGAAAGGGAATGCTTCCTGTCAGAGGTGACTTGGCCAAGTAGAGGAGGGACAAGACCAGAGGACAAGCTGGCCCTGATTAAGTTGAGTTCTGAAATTTTGGTAAGACTTTTCCTCTGTACCTGGATGTCCTCAGGAGGCCTGTAAGCTTCCACAAAGGGGGAACAAAGGACAGCGAGGGGGTCTCTGTCCTCCTCAAGGCAGGAAGCCATGTACAGGACATACACAGAGGACATCTATTTGTGGCTCAGCTAGGATTTGACTCATGCTGGGGGTGGGGAGGATGTGCAGGAGGGGAGATGGAGACGTCAAATCATAGAGCCTGACCAGAATGATTGGTGAAATGTGGACAGGGTCTGTCCTGACACCTCTACTCAGGCTTCAGCTACTGTGTGGGGCAAGAATCAGTGCTGCAGCTCCTGGGTTCCCGTTTGACTTATCTGGTTGACCTCCACAGGTGCCTCAGTCCTCCTCTGTACCCCTGAGACCAGGCTTAGACATGGCTCTCCCATCACAGCACCTGGCTGGTCACACAGGGACTTCAGCCTCATGCCCACTCCTGAGGGCCAGTCTCACCACACTTCAGCTTACCCTGGTTGTGAAATGGGTCTGGGTGGGGTTGTGTTCCCATCATGCCTGACTATGGGGTGTATTCTGGGGAAATCAGTTACTGCAGACTTCAAAATGCCTACAGTCTGTGTCATTGGCTAGGGCAGGTGGTTCCAGGCCTGGGGAGCAAAACAACAGATACCTACGCCAGTGGCCCTGGTGGGGACCCTTTGCTTTGCCCCAGGTGGCCTTGGCTGTTTTGTGAACTTCTCTTGGGAAATTCATGAACAATGACTCCCAGGTGCTGGCACCTTGGGGACCCATGAACCTTGGCCACCAGAGCTTTATCTCTAATCTCAGGAAAGGATTCCCCCACTCCCTCTCTGTGTGGTGAGCTATAAATCACTTACCATTTGTGGCTGCTTGTCTCCGTGTACCAGCACTTTCTCAGTGTAGTGCAGGGAAATCAAAACACAGGACTAATTGGGATGCTGGGACACCACATAGGATTTTGTTAGGAAATAAAAGGTGAATGATCCTGCTGCCAGAGCAGTTTGAAAACCACCAGTGTAGCCCAACATCATCAGTCCATAAATGGGAAACTGAGGCACAGGCAGGGGAGTGGGAGAGCCTGCACAAAGCCCATGGGCTCTGGCCTCAAGAACCAGAATCTAAGTATTCAGGAGGAAGCACCATGAGCAGGGGTTGGGTGGAGGTGCTGGGTGACCTGCGTTGGGGATAGGGTGACAGAGAAAGAATGGAGGACAGTCCATGGTGTGGGCTATTCCTCTGCACTTTCTTCTTGCTTCCTGGAAGAAGTGGCTGTGCCAACACCCAGCCCTTCTGGGAGAGCGATGAATTATGCATGGAAGTCACAGGCCTGGGCAGGCCCATCATAAATGAGCCTTAATAATTCATACGGAGAGGAGCCAGGGGAAGGGAGGGCCTCCCGGGCCAGCCCCGGGGCAGCCTCCATCTCCAGCCCCTCCACAGGCTCCCTCTGCCCACCCCACCTGCCTCTGTCCAGGTCCAACAACATGCAGATAGGTCAGTCTGTTCCTCCGAGTTGAGGAGCAGGAGCCTCCTCTCTTGGGCCTACAGCCCAAAGCAGGGGTAACAGTAGGGGATAGAGAGGCAAGCTAGAACAATAACCCCAGGAGAGACATGGAGATCAGTTGCTGCTGGTGGGGAGATGCAGTTTAAAATGTGGGTCCAGGTGGCCTGCACTGAGCTGGCATGTATGCAGAGACCTGAGGGAGGTGAGGGGCCCCCATGAACTGTTGGGGAAAGGCAGAAGGAACAGTGTACAAAGCGGGGTGCAGGGCTGTGTGCAAGCCATACTGAAGAGACCAGTGTGGCCTGAGGGCCAAAATCAGAATGAACTCTGGGGGATGGCCACTGGATGGACTTTGGCTTTTCCTCCAGTTCCGTGGAGCTACAGCTTGGTGTTGACAGGAGGAATACCTTTCCTAAAGGACACCCTAACTGTTTGTGGAGGGGAATAGATTGAGGGAGGTGGGATGCCAAGGTGATCAGTGAGCTGGCAGCTGCTGGTCCAGGGAGAAGATGACGGTGAAGGCCAAGTGGGAAGCAGTAAAGTGAGCATATTACCAAGGCAGAGCCAGTAGGACTTGCGGATAGGCTGGATGTGTGAGAGAAAGTGGGTTTCTGGTCACCCCAGAGCTTTTGACCTGAACAGAGAGATCAACCTTTGATCCTCCAGCTGAGGTGGGAAGATGAAGGGTGGGGAGGAAGTAGGGAGTGGGCCCAGAGGGAGGTCAGGATCTCAGCTTCAGATGCATTCAGAAGCCTCTTAGACACCCAAGTGCCACACCAGCAGGT
This sequence comes from Sciurus vulgaris, assembly GCF_902686455.1. NCBI lineage: Eukaryota > Metazoa > Chordata > Mammalia > Rodentia > Sciuridae > Sciurus > Sciurus vulgaris. Next base: position 115,803,527 of record NC_136470.1, on the reverse strand, counting down.
AGACATTCAAGACTGGTGTCCTGAACAGAGATAGGTACCATTCCTATTGGCCTTCATGAGCAATGTGACTTTAGTCTGTGCTTGTCTCCCCCTCTGAGAATTGGGGACAACAATTTGGCTGGTGTGGAGATTAATTAAGATAGTGCAGTATGCAATCCCTGGTGTGAGAGCAAAATTGAGACCTGGAGAGGCCACACAGAGTGGGGACTAGAGGAGAGCTGACTGCTGTGTCCTTCCAGGTCATCGCCCTGGCCCTGCCCTAGACCCTCATCCCTACCTCTCCCCCAGCATTCTCTCCCCGCTCCACAGCTTCCTTCTTCACCCATTCTCGGTGCCTTCTTCAGGCCCCTTTCCTAGGACTATAGGTACTGCTGGGCAGAATTTGCTCACCTGGAAGTTGGAGCAGTCTGCCTTAGAGGCCTCTCCCTGCAGGTAGAAAATCCCAGACCAGGCTTGGTGGAGGTGAGTGCTGCTCAGGGGCTGCTCAGGAGCCCTGTGGCTATGGCTGTGACAATAAGCACATATAACAACCTTGTGCTGCTTCAGTTTATGTTACAGATGATTTACCTGAGGCCCAGAGAGGCAAAAGAATATTACCAAGGTCACACAGCAAAACCTGTCAGAAACAGAAGTCAGGCTCAGGTTGACCTTCAATGCCCTCCTCCTACTGCTGCTGGGAAATCTCTTTCACCTTTTTCAGCCTTCATGTCCCTGGCTGAGGTCTTGCTTCATCCTTGCAGTCCTCCCTTACTGCAGGTTCCTCTGTGAGCCCTTGCTCCTGCCCTGCTGATGGTGAGTGAGGCAGGGTGCTGTGTGACCCTGGACACTTTCCATGCCTCTCTGGGCCAAGCGAGTCTCTTGGGCTCTCCCAACTCTGAACAGTGTGCTCTCTGGCTCCAGGCCTGCTCCTTTGCTTTCCCCTCCTCTTCTCCCACTCCTCCAGCAGGCTGGAGTAAATATTGGGCTGGACCTGGTGCCCTAATTAAAGTCGAATGACAGTTCACTGTTAGTCTGAGGGGGGAGGCTCAAGCTTGCTGCCTCCCAGCCAAGTGCCAATTAGAAAGTTTTTTTCTTAGCAAAGAAAGGAAAGGGACAGCCCCGTAATTAATAACCTCATTAAGGAACAGTATTTGGGCAGGGTCCCAAGACACACATAGATGAGGCCGGTGGATTTGGACTATTTCAAGCTTCAGCAACACTAGCCTCTCCCAGCTCCTCAGGGTCTTTGAGCTCCCTGGTGACTAATGGGCTGCATTTGTGTGCATGGGATTGCAGGGCTGGGGAGAGGGGTGGGGGAGCTACGATCCAGGAGGGTTTTTTTTTTTCCTTTCTGGTACTGGGAATTGAACTTAGGGCCTCTGGCATGCTAGGCAAGTACTCTACCATTGAGCCACATCCCCATCCTGTTTTTTAAATTTTCATTTTGAGATTTTTTGTTTTGTTTTTGCGGTGCTGGGGATTGAACCCAGAGCCTTGTGCTTGCAAGGCAAGCACTCTACCAACTGAGCTATATCCCCAGCCCTAAATTTTCATTTTGAGGCAGGGTCTTGCTAAGTTGTCCAGACTGCCTTGGAATTTGTGATCCTCCTGCCTTAGGCTCTAGGAAGCTTCATGTTGCTCATTCTAAAGGTTCCTTTAACTGAGCACAAACAGGTTGAAGATAGCCAGTCCCCTTTGAGTTCTGCTTATGCCTGGGTGGGTGGCTAGCAGGGGAGCCAGTTGAGTGAGCATGTTCCTCTTACTCGGCTTCTCTTTCCCCTCCATGGTGTGTGCAGTGCCAGGCCAGTGTTGCCTCTCTAATCTTACCAGACTCCATGGCTTGACCCCCTTGGCCTCTGGGGAGGAAGTGACTTTGGCTTAGACTGTTGCCTTCTGCCGCACTATTGTTCTTGAGAGGTTGTGATCAAGTCAGGATGGGGACCCTGCCCTAGCCATTAAGTCCTTAGAAGATGCTCAGGCCCAAGAGTCTTCTCTGCTGAGTTGACAAGCAAGAAAGGTACCCTGGGCATGGGAAGCCCTGCCCTTGCCCAGGGCTCCCAGGGCAGGGTGCTACATGGGGCCTCCCCTGAGTCAAGGTCTCAGCCTACCTGGAGGATCAGCCAGGAGAGAGACTGGACAGTGGGGAGAGCACCTGTGTGTAGGTGAGTGTGTGGGACAGCTGTCATTGCTAGTGTTCCTTACATGGGGTAGGGCTTCTACTTGCCTTCTCTTTGGGTCCTGGGAGGTGGACAAGTTGGTGAATTTCATTTTCCAGATGAGAAAAGTGAAGCCTAAGAGAACACCACTGGTCCAAGGTCTTGGAAGATCCAGGGCTGGATCTGAGCATTCAGGTACAAAAGACATCTGCCCAAGTGATCAGGGAGGACTCCTCAGTGGAGGTGGCCCCTGGGGATGCCATGATTCTTGAGGGCAACTTTGAACTTTCTGCCATTTGTACCTGGGCTGGGGCCCAGAGGAGGGCCAGCTGGGTCCCAAGCCCTGCTTTGGGCTGACTGCAGCCTACTCTCTGAGCTCTGAGTGACTGTCAGGGAGCACACCCTTTCCAGGCAGGAATGAAGTAGTGGCCGCCTTACCCACCACGAACCTCTCTTCCCATGGCCGGGTCAGCCTAACCAGGGTTCTGGAGACCCTCTTGAATCTGCATCTTTCCATCTGTCCCTCCTGCACCACTCCCCCTCCTACTCTTTTTTCCTTTCAGAAGACTGCGAAGGCGCCCAGGTGGGAGGTGGCAGGCCAGCTGAAATATAATCAGAATAATTAAATAGCACTTTATTTTAAATTGTTGCCTCCCCCAGAACTGGGAGAATAATTGGCCAGCCTGTCACTAGAGAAGCAAGAGACCTGGGGCCCCCGCCATTGCCAAGCTTGGTTCACTGTGCCCTTGGCAGCAAGTGGTTTCCTCTGTGCCTGCTCCCTCACACCCTTTGCCTGCCGTCGCAGAGCCCTATCCTAGAGTCCACCACCCCTCCTGCTTCACCTGTTGTCCTGCCCTTGGTGTCCACCCCTTCCCCTCAAACACCATGGCTGCCCTGCTAAGCTGAGGGGAGGGCTAGAGCTGGGTTGTAGTCCCCTGGTGGGGCAGGGCTTATCCAGTCAGACTGCCTGCTAAAGGCAACAGGGCTTTGATGCAAAAAAAGTCACAAAAAAATGTCCTCCTGTATGTGGTGATAGCGGCCTACAGAGGCAGAACTTGGAGGTTCCAAGTCCCTCACTGCCTACCAGGCCTTGGCCTCTTCTGGGCCTGCCCCCAGTCTGCTCTGAACAAAGCCCCTGTCCCTTCCCTTCTTGCCCCTCTGCTGGGTCCAGCCGCCCACACCCATCCGTGCCCTCTGAGGGTGAACCTGCGGTGTCACCTGTCTCTGGTTTTTTGATTTGTTTAATTATAGATGAGTTTTCTGCATAATTTATTCCAAAAGCCTGGATTATACTGTACAATTAAATCACATTCTGATCAACAACTTCACATATAAAATTAACAACTGGCAACAGTTTAATCTATGCTGCTGCATCTGCACATGGGCTTTTTCATTTTTCCCCCTCCATCCCTCTCTCATCCTCCTCTCCTCTCTGCCCTCCTCCTGCCTCCCATCCCCTCTGGATGAGCATTTGCAGCTGGTCTTGAAGCTAGAGGCCCCCACCTGAGTGTTCTGTCCTCCCAGACTTCTAGCTGTGGTCTCAATGGTTTTATCTGTTAAAGGGGTCCTCAACCTCAGCTCCCCAGCCTACTCCTCAGCCCAGCTCCCTCCCTACTCCTCTTAGTTCTGGAGACCAAGGCCTGGCATCCCACAGCGCATGGTGTCCTCTTCTTTACTGCTGGGCTGCCTCAGCCTGCCAGGCCTTTTCTGAAGCACTCTCCCTCCAGCCACCCTCCCCCAGATGCAAGAATTCATTGAGGATTTTCTGAGCATTCTTTGGGTCCTGAAAAGGGCTTTACTGGATGAGCTTCTAGCCCTCAGGGGACTGCCTAGTAACAATACTATCCATCAAGGTGTCCGTGTGCATTTGTCCATTACAACTGTCCAGCCAGTCATTATTATCCCTGTTGACAGATGGGAAAACTGAGGTTCAGAGGGGTCAGAACTCTCCAAGGTTAGTAGAGGTAGCTTCTCCTCTGAGGCTTCCCAGAGGCTGCCTTGTCCTAGAAGTAAGGGCTCATGGGTTTAACTGAGCAAGGGAGACGGGCCTGGCTTCTAAGTTTATAACACTGCATCCATCCTCACTAGGGGCCTCGGTTTTCTTGTCTGTGAAATGGGGCTGCATTGCTTTCACTGCCCTAGTTTAGGCACATTGGAGGATGAGGCTCAGCTGCCAGCCTCTCACACCCGCACCAGTGATGAGGTGCCTTCAGCCCTGACTGCATGTCTCCTCACTGAGGCTCTCTCCCCTCACTGTCATGCTAATTTGGCACTTATAAGTACTTAGAGATAGCAGTGTCATCTCAGTGAAAAGCATGGAAAATCACAAGGATGTGGGGAGCTAGCAGGTAAACGTCTCTGTTGGGAGTATGACCCATGGACCACACCATCTAGCCAAGAGATACTGGCAAAGCCAGGCACTTGGACCCAAGTTGACAGGATCCTGGGCAGAATTTGGTCAGTTTGCCTTCCACCCTATGGGGCTGCGGATCATGATGCATCCCTTGTTCTTCGAAAACCTCCACACCCTTCTGTGTGAGTAAGGGCACCTGTGCCTGCTAAGGTTAGACTTGGCTTGGTGGGTGGCTTCTCCAGCCTCAAGGCAGGAACATTGAGGGGGTATAATAACCTCCTGGCCTTCTTGGTATCCATGTGTCACCACCCCCACCCAGAGCCAGTACTGGAACACTGGCCAAACCCTAGAACCCACAAAGTTATATCTGTGACAATGAAATGAATTATCTATCATATTCTTTTTAATTCTAGGACACGCACAGTGCCTTCCTAATTGGGTTTGATTTAAGTGAAGAATCAAAGTAACCTGTTTCCCCTATCATTGTGCTAATGGGCAGTAAGTTCAGGCCTAGGGTCTGCCTGTCAGACCCAGGATGCCAAACCAAGGACTAGAGCCACCCTTAGACCATGAGAGTGTATGTGTGTGTCCAGACATATCATGGCAGGCCACTCCATGCAGCCCATGGTAAGAGTCTAGAGCTGCTCAGCCTGGAGGTGGGAGCACAGGGACTCTGTGTGTGTGTGTGGGGGGGGTGGACTAAGAAAAAGAGACTAGGAGGGACAGGGAATGCATATGTGTATCTTAACCTTGGGGAAGAATTGGACTTTATCTTGAGGTGTAGTTCTTCTAAAAATTATTTTAGTGTTGAAAGAGACGTTTTTACGTGAAATGATGGTGATTATAATAATACTGTGTTGTCTGAAAGAGGAAATAAAATACTTTTCATCCAATTAATTTTCTTTTACTTATCTGTAAAATCCCAGAAACAAACTTATAGGCATACTAGAAGAGTCCAGGGTCTGGGCTGGAAATGCTGCCAGTTTGCTCTTTTGTGGGGCTCTTTTGTACTGTACTTTTTAGCATTTGCCAGTTTCTGTGATGTAAATGTTCCCACTATGATCTCAAGCCTAACACTAAGGTGCTAGCACTAAATGTAGAACTGGAAAGAGGTGCAAATAGTTTGCTATTATGTGTCATCTTTTGAGACTCGGTACACTTCTGGAACAAGTCCTGTGTCTATCCCTTCCTGGATGAATGACCTTGGACTGGTCACTTATAGCTTCTGAGCCTCAGTTTCCTCATCTTTTAAGTTGGGGATGATAACATTTGCTTCTTTGTGAGGTTGAAGTGAGAGAGCATGTGACATGCTGGCTGTTCTTTGTACCTAATGGTTGCCCTCATACATATTAGTACAGGAAAGATTATGATTGGCATTTTGTCCCCTAGACCAGTGAATGACTAAAGTCAGTGTTAAGGCCAGGGCAGAACAATGGTTCCCTTTGGAGATCAGATCCTTGACCCTGCCCATTTGTCTGCCACCTGCCTGGCTGGACATAGGGCTATATGGCAGTTCATCCCAGTATTAAGCCCCCAGGGCCCTGCCATTTTAGGATTACAAAAGAGCCACCTGCCACATTGTTCACCCACAGCCAGGGCCAAGACATCAGTGCCTGGTGGACAGTGGCCAGGCTAAAAAGGCTCTCTATCCTCTGCTGTGCCTTGCCTGCCCCAGGCTGGCAACTGAGCCTGGTGGCCCTTCTTAGCCCTGCCTGCAGCTTGGCCTCCACCCTTACTCAGGGTTAGATCCCCCTGTGGTGGGGTGCGGAGGTGGGAATTTGGCTGTGACCCAGCCAACAACAAGCTGAAGCTAATACCTCTTTCTTTTGAAGTTGATTTTTTTTTCCCCATCATGGTCCTGATATTCAGCTTGGCAAATTGCAATTAGTGATCTGCCCGCCTCCTGCTCCAAGTTCCCATGCCAACCGACCTGGGCACACACAATGGCATGGGCCCAGCCCCCCAAGACACAAGCCTGAGGATGGATATGGGGCAAGGGGCTGGGGTGGAAATTGGGCTCTTTCCACCCAGGGAGCCAGAAGAGAGTCCTGGCATTAGGGGAGGTGGCAGGCTCAGGGAGAGGTGAGGGGACAGATGCAACCCACCTGGCATCACTGCCCTAACTGTGCCCTGTGGACTGTGCTTGACTCATGTTTATTTAAATCTCTTTGTTGACTCCTGCAGGTCTTCTCTGGAAGGGCCTCTGTTGGTGGAATGGGAGTGTGTCAAGTGGAAGGGGAAGTTGAGATACCTTTTCAGACACAAAAGGGCAGGGAGCACTGGTCATAGCAGAGAACATCTTTGGTGGTGTGGAGAACATCTCTGGCCGGTCCCCAGTGAGAGCTCACCTGATGGCACTGTCTGAAGGCAGTGGTCACGGGAGCAGTGAGGCCTCTCCCCAGATGCCTTCCTTATCCTGGGTGTAGGGCTGAAAATACAGAGCTATGTGGCCACCTGTCCATCCTGTACCCTCAAAGAGATCCCTGTACAGTACCTCTTGCTTACCTATTCTCCTGTGTTCTTGTGACACTCTAAGAAGTAGCCCCAGATTATTCCCAGATTGCAGAAGAAGAAGCTGAGACAGGATGGGTTAAAACCATCCTAGTGGGAGGGAGACCTGCTCAGACTTGTGGCTCAGGTGAAGGATTCATGGGGGCTTTCCAGGCCTCCAGAAAGTGGAAGGACCGTCTTCACTGCACCCATGGATGGGTGCATGCTGGACATCCAGTGAAAAACTTAAAATAAGCATCTGTCTACCAGGGTATGGGACAGATGAGGACCATCTGAGCTGGAAGATCTCTATGTGTACCGCTCATATGAGGCCCAGAAAGTCAGGGATCTGTCCCAGGTTACATAACAGCTTGGTGGTGACAGCAGTTTTCCCCTCCTTCCCCAGGCCCCACCTGGCTCCTTCATGCCTTCCTCTTCCTTGGTGTCCAGAAATCCCCATGTTCATAGCAGCTACATCAAGGGCAGGCTCTTCATAGTGAAAAATAGTCTCCCTAGGCTTCTTGGAACTGATGAACTCCCTCAGAACATTTACAATATACTCCTCTCTCCTCCTCTGCTGCCCGACAGCACATGAGGAGAGCCTAGGCCACTTGGCTGGACTTCAAAGAGAATCACAGGTGCATTCTGGTTCCTTGCCTCTCTTTCTCCTCTAGGGAACTGAGTAGAGTGTCTGCTCTGGTTTCCTGTGGGTGACAGGGGCTGGGCTGTCCCACCGCCAGTGGATCCTCCTAACATCTCTCTCTTCTTTCTGTACACAGAATGCAGCACTGGGCCCGCCGCCTAGAGCAGGAGATTGACGGTGTGATGCGGATTTTTGGAGGCGCCCAGCAGCTCCGGGAGGTAAGCCTGGCATTCATGCTTTTCCTTCAGGGACCTCTTCAAAGTGGGAATGGGAAAAGGGTTCAGAAACAAAGAGTGGAAGATTTGGCATTGCTGAGTTCCTGGCATGGTAGGGCACCACTGGACCCAAAGCAGGAACTCCTATAGGTCACAAGGTAACTGTCCGAGCAGTGACCTGTTGGCTCTGATGACCCTTGTTTCTGAGAGAGTGTTGGGGTTTTTCGGGTTTCCAGGTGAGTGAGCTCTGTGTTTGAGGCAGCACACAGGGTGGGAGCCCAGGCCCTTGAGGGGCCAGTGAGTATGTGTGGAAGCCCAAGGGATAAACTGTGAAATGAATGGACTGGCCAGGGCAAAGGAGACTGGGTCAACCAGCCTGGGGCCAACCCTCTAGGTACTGGAGCCCTCAAGGAATGGCAAGCCTGCATTTAGTGGGCCGTGGGATCAAGGTGCAGGAGGGGTGATTGATTAAGCACCAGCAACCACATTCATCCTGGGAGATTATGTTAATGTTTGAAATAGTGATGTGAAGAGCAGGTCATCATTCACCCCCAGAAGGCTGCAAAATGTGTTGCTGTCAGGCTACGGGCTGAGCTGTCACTCTTTAGGTGGAAATGCAGAAGCTCAGAGAGCTGAACTCCTGGAGTGGTGGGGGAGGGATTCCCATGGATTTGTTCCCTGGGGCATGGACCTGGGAGGTCCTGTCCACACCTGAGGGATCTCCTGCCAATAGTTAGCCTGGGGACAGCAGAGAAGACCTAGTTACTGTTGGGGGTTCAGTGGAGAGTCCAGGCCCAGTCTTTTGTGATTAGATGATCTTGATCAAAGTAGGAGTCAGCAGATGTAACCTCTGGGGGCAGGGACTTGTGGGGGTTGTCCTCAGTCCTTTTCCCATGCTTAACTTCTAGCCGGTGCCCAGGAAATGAGAGCAGTGGTGAGTGTGTTGACATCATTCGTGGATATAGAACCTCTGGCACAAATGTGGCTAATCAGAGGTGGTTAATGAGGGGGTGACATGGCAGAGGGGGGTTACCCAGGTCTAGAGGTCTGAGTCAGCAGCTTGCTTGATGTCCTCCCCCAGTGACCCAGGTCTCAGAGCCTCCCTCTTTTGGTTCCTGGACTTGTACAGCAGTAGCCCCAACACATTCTTCCTGTGAACTCTCCATGACTCAGCTGCGCTTGGAAGCTTGCAGAGCTTCCAGAGAAAGCTCTGTAGGAAGCTGTTCCGGAACAGGAGTCAATTTAGGCTCAGGAATAGCACTCAGCACTAACCAGGCTCTAAGTGGGCACTGCCAAGTGCTGCCATGTAGGTTAATGAAGGGATGATGGTTCCCTGGAACGTGCCTCATGCACCTTTCCAAGTTTCATATCAGAATATTAGATGTACCATTTAAGAATACTCCATGATTTGAATCCTCATCTCAAGGATGTTGTTTGTTTTGTACTTGTGGACAACTTAAATCCTGAATGTTTGTCTATGAGAAATAAGTACACACTTCATGCCTGTCTTGGATCCATCTGGACCAGTGAGCTTCCTGGATGGAGAGGACCAGAGATAGAATCCTGGCTTGGCATAATTGTTATGTGTCCCTTGTTGATCCTGGACTCTCTCTGATCTTCATTTCTGATCCATGGCAGTGCTGCTAAAACTGACTGGAAAATGAGGTGGTGAGAACGGCAGTGGACAGGCTGGTGCTATTTGTTCCCTTTTCTTGAAATCAAATTAGACTTTCCCTTGTTGATCACTTTCACTCCCAGGATGTGGACCCTTCCTGTCATATGGAACTAGAGTGATTCCAGGGCCTTTCATCCGTTAGCCATGTCTTCCCTCATCCCCACCTGCCAACAGCAACCAAGCTGTCATGCAGGACACATTGGGGCTTTGAACTCCTGTTCCAAGGTGCTGCTCCTCCTCTAACTGTGAGCCTGGGGCAGTGTGGAGCTGGACTGAAGCAGGGCTGTGCTTGGTGTGGCAGACAGGAAGGCAAGCAGAGAAGTGCTGACCCAGCGTCCACTCCTCCCTCCAGCCCCTCCACTGCCTACGGCTGCCAGCTCTGTCCTGCTCTAGTTTTTTCTCACCTGCTTCCTCAGCTTCTTACTTCCGGCTGACAGCTCTGGTGCTGCTTCTTGGCACAGGGCACTATGATAAGGTACATGGGTAGGGGTAGGGACAGGGGCCCAGCATTAGAGTTCTAGAAAAAGAGGGCATTCCTGTGGGAATAGGAAGGAGCTGGCAGTAGGATCCCCCCGTTTCCTGGCTCACACCCTACACTGATCCTCACACTATTGCTATTCTTCCAGTACACATGAGAGGGCCCATGTACCCAGCCCATGCCTGACTCTGACAGGTCAGGAGGATTCTTGGAGCAGAGCCCTGACCAGCTGCTCATGCTGCTGTGGACCCTGGCACCAATGCTGCCAAGTTGACAGCCTTGGTCCCCCCTGGGGCTGCACCTCTACTGTCCCCTCTGACTGATTCTAAGCTGTCCCCAAACACCTGCAGCTGGGGTGATTTTGGCATCTGAGCCCCCTCTGAGCCTGCCTGTCCCACTCCTAGAGGCTGCCCCACCCCCAATAACTTGGAGCCTTGAGGGCTGGCAGCTGCAAAAGAGCAGAAACTGCAGACAGTGGCATTTGGGAGCATTTTCCTTGCCTTGGCATTTTCCTCTTCCCGACCTTACCATAACCCCATGAGGGCATGATTGGGAGCAGTCTGTGGCCCATTTACAAGTTGGAAGCTATGGAAAATCTTGTCAGGGTATGGGGTCAATCTAAAGACCCCATAGAATTTCCTCATTTAACCCTTGGACTAGCACCTAGCCCGAGCTCCTGCTATGAGCTGGTGCTCATGTGCCATCCCCACCCCATGCTCAGCTAGACACCTCTGCACCACTCCTGGGTACCCCAGCCTCACCCCCCAGACCTGGTTCACTCTTGCCCTGAACAGGCCACAAAAGTGTGGACCCTGAGAAGTCTGCCCCCTCCTTCAGAGCCCCTGGGGCTGAGCAAGCTCTTCTGATCCCCTTCTCCACCCTCCCCCATCAGCACCATATTGTCCCCATCCTGCAGGGAGAGCAGAGAGCATATGCTGGGGCTCAGAGCTCATTTACATAATGAGGCTGATCAGGATGAATAATTCATCAGGTACCTGGGGGTGCACTGGTAGGATGTGGAGATGGGCAGGTCTCCCATCTCTGAAACACAGGTCACTCTGATGGGTGCAGGCAGGGACCTACCTCTGCTTACTGGGTGTCTAGAATACAAGAGGAACAACTCTAGGGACCTTGTGGGAAAGTAAAGCGGGAGAGATTATCATCTATGAGGAAGAACCAGTTGGCTCCTCAACCCTGGGGTAGGTTTCTGACCTGCTGAGATACCTTCTTTTTTCCACCCTTGGAGGGGAGAAGACCCTCTTCCTGGGTAGAGGTAGGGTGAGGAAGAGCTGCCTGTCCAGAACTGGCCAGGGAGCAGAGATCTGGGATGATCCAATCTGGGGATTGCAGGCTACCCTCTGAGAAGTCTCAATCCAGGTCTAAACTAATGGGGGCCTTTCCCAGTTCATGTCAACCCCCTGTACCTCACCTGCCAGTCCAAGTAGAAATGGCATATTTCTGTACTCACTTGCCAGGCTGCTTCTGCCCCCATTATGACTTTAGCTCAGCTACATACTGCTGGTTAGTCCCTTGGCCCTATCATATAAGTGGGTAAACCAAGCCCCTGGCCACCATCTCCACAGGCCAGTCCTATCCTGGAGCCCTGGCAAGCCAGCCCTGAGTGGTAGTGGTCATGGTGGCAAGGTAGCAAGGCAGAAGAGCCATCCTGGGGTAGCATCTCCCCTGGATTGTTGAGACTGCCTCCATGCAGAGAAGGACCCTAGGGATTGAAGATTCTCAGCTGAGTCTCCTGTTTTCCTCTCCCTCTGCTGTGCCTCTCTGGACAGTCATGGTTGTTCAAGCCCATGGTATCCGTGGGCCACTACCTCTACTGGTACACTCCACGAATGACATTTCTGAACCAGTGACAGTACCATAGTCCTGCCTCTTCTTGTCTGCCCCTGGTCATCACTGGAGCCCATTTGGTCATGGACCAAAATCTGGCCAAACCCAGGGATACTATCCTCTGGGGCCCAGGGAGGCAGGACAGAGTCTTTCTGCAGGTTCCTGCTCCTCTCCATCCCCTTTCCCCAGATCGCACCTCCGCACACTCACACACTGGCTGTGGTAGTGCTGGCTGAGGCTTTGGTCTATCCCTACTGGGGAGAGTACTCTGGGCATCTATGCAGTGCACAAGAGTGCAGGGAACCTCAGAAACAAAGGGGCTAGAGCAGAAGATGTAGACAGAAGCTGAGGTACAGGGAATAGAAGCAGTCACAGGGCAGCCAGGCAAGGGGGACACAGGTTGTGACCCCAGGTCCCTCAGTTGATCCTTCCGTCAGGGTACTATGATTCACATAAGTCCCTGATTGGCAGGCAGCAGGTCCTTGGCCAGGCAGATACCTACCCACACAGGACTGGCATTCAGGGGATGGTTAAGGAGTTCCACCCAAGCCCTTTCTAGTTCCTTGCTAGGGCCCCTGCAGTCCAGGAACTGTTGTCATAGGGGCTGTGCACATACTCATCATGCAGCCCCTACCCCTCCATCCAGCCACCTCCTGGGTAGTGCTCTCCTCTCTCCTGGTACAGATGATCAAGATGTGGAATGTGTCGGGTGGGGGGAGGGGTGGGCTTGGGTGTGAAATATGCCGCTGGGTAAGGATTGCTGTTGCTTGCCTCCCTAAAAACCCACATATATTATTCTTTAATGGAAAGTTAATTGTCTTATTATTCCCTCCATATGGTCCTCTTCCTCAGCACCCAGCGGGGATGCATGAGGCTAGGGGGGGCTCCTGGGAGGGCGTCTGAACGTGATGAGGCTGCTGCTTGAACATAATTGGGTACAGAGAGACGGATGCATAGGAGCCTGGTCAAGCCCTGCCTGGACCCACTTTTTGTCCCCTCCAGCCAAGCCTGCTCCCCACCTCTTTCTTACCCTGGAGGTGGCCTCTCTAATCCACTGTAACATTGTAAGGTTCAGAATGCTGTCTCCTCTCTTTTCTGAGTACTGTGTGAGGAAACACGGCTTTGGATGGGAAATTGGTTATTGCCCTCCTGCTACCCCCATTCCCCACTGTCCCTGAACATACATTCTGCATTATGGCTTATCTGCTTTGTGGCTTACAGGAAAAATGTCTTTTTTTTTTTTTTTTTTTTTTTTATTGAACCCAGAGACACTTAACCACTGAACCACATCCCCAGCTCTTTTTATCTTTTATTTTAAGAGACAGAGTTTCACTAAGTTGCTGAGGCTGGTGTTGAACTTGCAATCCTCCTGCCTTAGCCTTCCAAATTGCTGGTATTACAGGTGTGCATCACCATGCCCCACTAAAATATGTCTGTTTTTGAGCTTTTCTAAAGCCATTATCCATGGCAGAAACTCCTGCCTGAGGCCAGCTGGGCTTAGGCCCCCCTACCCTTCCACACACCCCAGCAGAAGGGGCATGCAGGGAGGTCAGTTGTGGAGGAGGGCTGCCCTGGGACACTTCCCCAAGGGGGGATCATGCTGACCACCCCTTCCTTGGTACCAGCCCCATAGAGGCTTCCATACCTCCGTGGCTCCTCTAAGGCTGCTGAGGTTGAGCTGGGTACTGGTGCCCTCCTCAGCTCCCTGTTCTCCAGCTCAAGCTTCTCTGGCTGCTGCCTGGGAGTGTGAGGGTATCATGTCAGAACAGCCTCATAGCAGTTGGAGGATATGGTGACTGGAAGGTTCAGAAGGCCTATTGCTGCTGGATTCTTGGCAGGGGAAGGCTGAGACAGGGAGCCATTTTGGGATTCTGGGTAACCTCAGCAGGGAGTTGCTGCCCAGGTCTCTGTGGAATCCATGGGTGTGGAAGGAATGAATCCATGGGAGAGCCTCCCTGGGTGGGATGAGCCAGTGTCACAAGTATGAAGAGAGGAGCCTCTGGCTTCCAGCTTGTACCAAGAGGTCACTGTGAAGGCACATCCAAGGTCAGTTCCAAAGGGACGGAGAACAGAGTGCTTGCTGTGTCTTCTGAAGGCAGGGCCTCCATGTGGCCCCAGAGCTAAGGTGAATCTGAAGTTGAACCTAGGGCCCATGCCATGAGTAGCAAGTGAATGGTGGAGTGTTATGAAAAGAGTGATGTGACTAGGAATGTCAGGACTGGGCTTTTGCATACTGTGGGACCTGGAGTTGTGGTCCTGCCTCTCTGAGTTTTAATTCCCCCACCTGTGAAATGGGGATATAGGTAGTCCTATCCTCATGGAAAATGTGAGGATCTCAGAGAAGCGGAAACAAGGAATTGCTACAGAGCCCCACGAATGTGGGAGTGCCTTTGTGCCCCCAAATCAATTGCCTGCCCTACCAGGGATTAGTCATAGTTTTGGAAAATTCAGATGCCCAAGATGTCTGGCTCAGCCCAGGAGTTTAAATATTCATCCCTCTTCTCATCTGGCCATGACATCTTTTGGGAACAAAGGCCATCAAGCTGGAGCAGGGCTTGAAGAAGTATGGCCTGTGAATCAGCTTCTTTGGTCAGAAATCCAGGAATCCAGCTTCAGAGGCACCCCTGAGAAGGAGGTGGCAGAGACAAAGCAAAGGTCCAACACCCATAAGGTCCTGCATTGATTTCTTCATGCAATAAATCAGCAGCTTGTTTCTCAGGCCCTGTGAGCAGGGAATGGGGACAAAGACACCTATCTGTGAGTTGTCCTCAGATGTTGGCCTTAGGAATAGAAAGGTTGGTGGATCAGAAAGTGGCATGGCTGAGGATCAGAGGTTCTTCAGGATGGTAGTTTGAGGGATCTCTGGAAGGTTCTGTGATTGGGGGTTCCTCATTTTAAAGAAGAGACAGTCTCAGGCCATGAACAGAATCAGTCAGAGCAGACAGCACTACTCTACTTGAAGAATTCTGCTTGGGAACCCTTGACTTCACTGCAGGACCCTTCCCTGAAGTGAAGGCACCTCAGTCCTTTCGTCTTAGGAATTTGGGAGGTTTGTCTATCTGCTGTTCCTAAAGCAAGACCCATACTCCCCCCATACACATGGGAAGAGTTTTATAGTGAACATACAGTCTCTCCTCTGGGGTTCCTAGAGAGTCCATCCTTGCAGCAAAACCACAGGACTCAGTTCCCAAGAGGACCCAGCCTTTGCAGCTTGTGGAGGTGGCCAGGGTTTGCTCCCTTCCCAGAGCCTCTGCACCCATTTCTGAAGAGTGATGCAGCTGCTATCTCCAGAGCCAGGGGCTGGACTGGATGATCTGGGTGGGAGATGGGGGATGGGGATGGGGGACCCAATGGGTTTCTGTGCTGCTGGGGATTGTTGACCTGATCTTCATTTCTCTCCCCTCTTCCACTCCCATCATCCCTGGATCCATGGCAGCCATGGGGACACTTGCCTCAGATTCATGGAGCCCCAAGCACTTGGCAGAGGCAGAGAAGTAATTGGTTTTGACATACCACAGCCGGCCCCAGGGGCAGCATGAACTGCATTTACCACAACCAGACAGGAAATGGAGGCTTAGTGTGGCCTTCCTCTACTTTCTCTGAGTATGGCTGCCTTTTCCTTATGAGCAGAGATTCCAAATTTAGAGAAAGTTACAGAGACACAAACTTTCTATCTTATATCTCTCTCCCAGCTCCGAGACCTGGTGGTTCTTCATGAAGGGGGGCCAGCCTGCTCCATGTAGAGGAGGGAAACTGAGGCAGTAGGTGGATCCTGGGAAGACCCCTGAGGCCCTGTCCTTTGTCTATCCTTGATTTTTCATGATACAAAGAGGCAAATGACTGACCCTCAGGGATTGAGCACCTGGCCTTACTATGCACATCAGGATGAGAGGATGCAGAGTCTGAGGGGAGAAGCAGACTGTGAACACACATGTGCATGCAGTGTACATGTGTGCATATAGATGCTCCCAAGGCTGGCACTGAGTAGGTGCTCAACTAGTAACTGCTCCATGACTGGATAAGAAAAGGGGCAGGCATTTCAGGACTGAGAAGTGAGTCTGACTGTCCCACAGGGCCTTGGGCACCATCTGACCTCACATAGGGAAGCTGAGATCAATGCATCAGGGTTGAACCTTGGTGCCAGATACCCTGGAGCTTGTTGCCGTGGAAAAGTGGGCTTATGTGGGATGATCAAAACTTGGGCCCATATAGGTGATCTCTTGATTGATTTTTGTGAGGAAATAGAGGGATCCCTGGAGAAGAGCTGGGTGTACTGTCTTCCTACAAGGCAGGCTGAAGCCAAGGAAACTGGGCTGTTCCCAGAGTCACTTGAAGGCTTGGCTAAGGTTTGTAGCTCTGGGCAGGGGAGCAAGAAGCCTTTCTTAGGCATTTGAGCTTCCCATCTGTCCTTGTGTCCCCTTCTCCCTTATTCTTACTGTACATTTTCTTCCAGATCCACTAGCTACTCTCCTCACTTACCATCCCCTCCAGGCCTTACCCGGGCTTTAAGCCCAGACCACAGCTTTCCTCCTCCAGGAAGCCATCCACACCAATTCTAAAGCCAGGAGACTCCCCACTCCTGTCAGCTTTTGCATCATTCTGGAACTCATCAGCTGCCAGAAGTCTCTGACTGGCCTAACCTAGTGATCCCACCATATGGGTTATAGAGTCCATGACCAGAGGGCAGGGTCATGCCCAGGCTTTCCAGGAATTCATGGGGAATCAGCTTGCCCATGGCTCACTAAAGACATAGTTCCTGACAAGCTGAGGTTTGTGTGACCATTGTGTGTGGAAGAGTATGAGAAATGCTGATGGAGAATGTGAGCACACCTACGTGTACAAGTAGAAGAGAGCATGTGAACCTGGGCATAGGTACTGCAAATGGGAGCATGAACAGGTGAGCATTTGTGTGACCATAGACAGGAGTCACATCTGCATATGTGCCCCACATAAGGGTGTGACCAGGCAAGTGTGTGCATGTGTGTGCCTGTGGATGCGCCTGTGGTTCTGAGCGCTGCCTGTGCATAGGGTAGAATGGGACTGGGAGAGGAAGTATCACCTGAGCAGGTGAGAACTACTTAGCTGATTAATTAGCAAAGCTGAAAAGAGCACAGATACACACACACACACACACACACACACACACACACACACACATATACTATTTCTCCATGCCTGGTGAGCATCCCCCCAGTTCATTGCCTGACAGTGTACTCAGTCACCCTGTGGTGGGGGGAGGATGCTAGTCAGCTGTGTGTCTGAGTCCTGAGATGGGACTGGACAGAGTGACCCCACTGTGGAGGCCTGCTGTCATAGGCCTTGTGCAGGATAGTTCTTATTATTCCCAATTTAGTGTCATAGAGGTTGGGTGGTGAGGCTGTCCAAGAATTTGTCCCTATTTCATAGAGGAGCTGTGACTCCTAAGGAGGCATTGACCAAGAGCTGTATTTCTAGGTTCTGGTCCTCCTGGTGCAGGGGGCACCCTTCTCAATCTGTGGGCATGGTCAGACTCTTCTCAGGTAGGCTTTGGCAGCCCATACTGCCCTTTGCTGGGATTCACCAAAGAGTTAACCTTCTGAAAATAGGGGGACAGCCAGGTGCCTGCCAGCTTAGAGCAGATCTAGAGTCTCAAGGAGGTGTCTTCTACAGTGAAGGACAAACTTATAATCCCCAAGTACTTATCACCAGCCATTTTCCTCCTCATGCCCTGCATGAGGGACCCGATCCTCCAGAAGCCTGTATAATACCTCCCCTCTCCTGTCTCTGAAAAGTGAGGGTCCCTTTCTCCCCAGGTCCTGAAGCCCTGTGGATCACTGTAATTGGAGCTTCTCCTTCTCTGTACCCTTCATTCAAGCACAACTCTCAAGGCATTCTCTCAATCCTGTCCCTGAGTCCTAGAGTCTGGGGTCTATGTTGACTCCTGACATACAGGCCTGCCACCCTCTCACATTGCCCCTCAAAGACCCCTGGCCCTGCCACCACACTGCATCTCCATGCAAGGAGACCCGAAAGCTTGGTCAAGTGGCAGCCACTTGCCTCTTGATCAGGTGTTGACAGAGGAGCTGTCATTATGCTCCATCTATAGGCATGAAATAAATTGGTGTGCAGTGAATTTATTCTTTTTAAAGAGGGACTTTCACACTGGGGAAAACTTTTTAAAAGAACATTTATATAAAAAGCAATTACCGTGCCAGTAATTTTTATGTATTCTACCCCTTTCATTGCTGCCTTTGTGTTTGAATGTGACCACCTCCCAGGGGGCCTTGCAGCCTGGCTCAGCGGCTCCCAGCCTCCCAGCCTCCCAGCCACAGCTTCCTGCCTGCTTGAGCAGCCTCCTCCTCCAGGAAGGATCAGGGTGTAGGGCCCAGGCCCAGCAGGGATGTAGAATTCCAAGGGCATGGCTGAGCAGATTTGTGTTTCAAACTTGGGTGCTTTGGAAAAATCCTGTGTGCAGTCTGTGCTGAGGTTGCTCCAGTCCCGGTCCCAACCCTGGCGCATCCTTTCTAGGTCCTTCTTGGCAGCAGCTGAGCACTTAAGGGCCCTCCTTCCCAGCAGCCTCACAGCCCAGTTCAATAAGGGAGGAGGCAGTGGTGTGGGAGCAGGTATTTTCCCTCCCAAGGAGCCACTAAAGGAGCCACTAACGGGCACCCTGCTTCCCCAGCTATTATTGCTCTCACACTTGATGCATTATGCAAATTGTCTCCACTGTTAAGTGGTGGAGGAACTGCTCAGGGGGAACAAGGCAGCAAGGTCTAGAGCCTTCTGGTGGGGAGGCAGGAGTCAGGCCCTGAAAACTCACTGCTCTGTATCAAGGAAGATCTGATAGCCTCCACCCTCAGACTAGGACCTCAGGGGCTTGTATGCTGTCTGTTTGCCCCTCATATACCAGCTTTTTGAAGGTAATAGCTATACCCCCACAACAGATGGGGGCTCCCCAAAGGCTGTCTCATCAGATTGGGGCTTTACCTCCCACCTCAGACTACCCCACACTTGCCCACCAAGCCTCCTTAGAAACCTTTGGCAGGGTTAGAAAAGGTCATGTCAACAAGGCTGGGTGACCTGCTGCCAACCTGGATCCCTTCCAAAGTGAATGTCTGGTGAACATGGGATCTGGAAAGGTGGATATTTGGGGCAACCCCACATTCCTGGGGCATCAGCCGACTTTTGAGTCCCTGGAGGACAGTAGTCTCACAGAGGCATGTGAGAGCATGAAAGTCCCCAGGCCTGGTCAAGACCTGGTTAATGATGGGACCCACCTGGCTTTTGTTTTTGAGACATATGATTTCCTGGGGGAACAGAGTCTGCCTAACAGGTTTGGATCCAGCATCTCGCTCTTCAAGGAGCCAAGCACTCAGCTTTTTCCAAACTTTCCTGGGCCCCTCTCATGTGAGTTTAAACTTGGAATGAAGCCCGCCAGTGCAGGTCACCCACTGTGGGATTGAGGGACCCCCTTGTCCCCATATCCATTCTGCCTCTTGGATAGGTGGCCACTGAGTCAAAGGGGTCAGGGGTTTGTGGGTTTACTGGAAATTACATAAAGAGTCAGGATTCTAGGAAGGGTGTGAGAATTGGCAAAAACATTTGTAGCTACTCAGCCTTCTTTCTGGACAGTCACCCACCTTCCTGGTCCCTTCCCAGACAGGTCTGCCTGTGTGTCCAGGTAAGATGGACCATCTGACCCAGGCACAGGTTTTAACTGTGAATGTGCTCCACAGTGCATCTGTACATTGTAGAGGACTTGGAGTGTCTTCCTCCTCACTTGGCACTTCCCTTCCCCCCTGGGACTGGTGGCATTATCTCTTGGACCCCTGTGACTACGTCTTTCAACTTGCTTTCTGATTACTTCCAACTTTTGAGAAATGTTGGGGAGGGACCCCAGACCAGGGATCACAAACACCATATCGATGAAGGAGCCTAGTCTATACAGACAGCAGACCAGGGAATTGAAACCTCAAGCTGTCTTCACTTATAGTTGGAGTAAAACCAAGATGGTGAGGTCAGCTGCTGTCCTTCAGTGGCCCCTATCCTGATGCCTGAGGCTAGGGTCAAAGTAGTAAGTACTCTGTCCCTGACTCATCTGCCTACAGTATTCTCTCTTCTTTCTTCCCTCCCCTTCCTGTTTCCCTCTCCCCCACCCTTTTCCTTTTATTTCTAAATGGATTTTTTAAATTTAGGGGTTTTAATCCACATTACTCAGACACCTGGTTTAAAGTAAGGCTTTACCAGGCAAGTTGTGTTAGGGGCACAGCGGCCCCTCCTCTGCATTGCCAATTCCCCAGAGGCTGGCACTTCTAATCTCAGAGCTCCATATCTCGAAATGACATACTTATGTTGCTACTGCATGGCTGTTCAGTTTTAGGCATTATCTTCCAGCATCCCACCATGGGAGAAGAGGACTTCACTCCTCCCCACCTGCTCCACAGCCCCATCCTTGGCCCTCTAATATCATCACATTGTGATATGGTTAAGTCAGGACTCACTGATGACCTTGTCCTGACCCAGCAAATGCTATTCAGAACCGTGCCTCATAATACACACACTATTTTTTAGTTGTTTTCTCTAGGTTATAATTGTCTGGGTTTTGTTTGAGAGTTTGTTTAATTTTCTATGAACTTCTACCCGCAAACTCCCCCCATCTTATCTACCCTCTTCTCCTGCATTCAGATGCATCCAGGTCCCTATTCACCATCGGAGGAGGTTTTGCCTGGAGCCTCCTAACTTGATCCAGTGACGACTGGCTGCTCTCCCAGCCCAAAACTCAGATGTGTCCCTGGGATTTCCTTTACCTCTCTTTGGAATGAGTCCCCTTTCCTGATCCTGTGGCCTTTTCTTCCTTGGTTTCTGATTTTTCCTTTTGGTACAGAACATTTTCAGTTGACTTCCTGAGAAAGGTACATGGGAGTCAGACTTTTTTTCTTTTTTGGCACTGGAGATTGAAACCAGAGTACTTTACCACTGAGCCATATTCCCAGACCATTTTTGTTTTGAGACAGGACCTTGCTAAGTTGCTGAGTCTGTCTTTGAACTTTTGATCCTCCTGCCTCAGCCTCCATAGCTGCTGGGATTACAGACATGTGCCACTGCACCTGGAGAGCCAGACTTTTGAGACTCATGTCTCAGAAAACCTTCCTGCTTCCCCACACTTGATAAAAATTTCAGATGGGTTAGAAGTCCAGGCTGGAAACCATTTGCCTCAGATTTTCTTTCTTTTCTTTTTTTACTTTCTTTTCTACCCCCCACCCAGCCCCCACCACCCCCACCTTCCCCCCATATGAGGGATTGAATCCAAGGGTGCCATAACAATGGTAATGGACTTTATTCAGTGGTGAAGAACTACATTCCAAGTCTATTTTTCTTTCTTTCTTTCTTTTTTTTTTTTTTTTTTTTTTTTGAGTTAGGGTATCTCTGTACTTGTGATCCTCCTGCCTTAGCCTCCCAAGTTGCCGAAATTATATGTGTGTGCCACCATACCTGCCTGCCTCAGATTTTCTAAGGCAGCAGCACTCCATTTCTTCTATCCTCCTGAGCTAAGGAGAGGTCCAACCAGAACAATTGTAGAGGAGGAAAAGTTTATTTGGAAGCTCAAGGTTTCAGAGGTATCAGTCCGTAGATAGTCAGCTCCATTCCTCAGCACTCAAGGTGAGGCAGGACATCATGGCAGAACAGTATGGCAGAGGGAAGCAGCTCACATAATGATCAGAGAGCAGAGAGAGATTCTACTCGCCAGATACAAAATATATACCCCAACATTATGTCCACAATGACCCACCTCACTCAGCCACACCCAACCTGCCTTTAGCTACCACCCAGTTATTCCCCATCAGGGGATTAATTCACTGATTGGGCTAAGGCTCTCATAACCCAATCATCCTCCTCTAAACCTTCTTGCATTGTCTCACACATGAACTTTTGAGGGACACCTTTCATCCAAACCATAACAGATCCCAAGGCATTCTGATTCCCAGTCCCTTATACATGGCCTGGGTGTTTTTGTTTGTTCATTTCATTTTAATCAAAAACTCATAAAAATTTTTCCCTCTGCTCAATGTTCAAAAATTTCACACTGCCTGGCGCAGTAGTGCATACCTGTAATCCCAGCAGCTCAGGAGGCTGAGGTAGGAGGATTGTAAGTTCAAAGCCAACCTCAGCAAAAACAAGGCACTAAGCAACTCAGTGAGACCCTGTCTGTAAGTAAAATACAAAATAAGGCTGGGGATGTAGCTCAGTGGTCAAGTGCCCCTGAGTTCAATCCCCAGTACAAAAAAAAAAAAAAAAATGCACACTGATTTACCTCAGGGGTGTATATTTTCATTTTTTACCAGTCAGTAGGCACTTCGAATCTAGATAATCTTGTGTCTGTCAGTTCTGGGAAGATTTCTTGAATGATTTCTTTGTTTTATCCCTTCTCTTTTCTCTGTCCTCTTTCTAGAATCCTTAACTCAGACCTCTCTCCTTCTCTCTCCCCTCTTCCTTTCTAATTTTTCATAGCCTTATTGTTAGATTTCTCAATTTTATCTTCCAATCTTTCTATCAGACTTTGCATTTTACCGTGGCATTTTAAATTTCCAGTATCTATTTTTGCACCATTTTTTAAAAAAAATTTAATATATTTTAATTTGTTCTAATTAGTTATACATGACAGTAGAATGCATTTTGACACATCATACATAAATGGAGTATAACTTCTCATTCATCTGGTTGTACATGATGTAGAGTTACACAGGTCATGTAATCATATATGCACATAGAGTAATAATGTCCAATTCATTCTACTGTCATTCCTACCAATGCCCCCTCCCCATTTTCACTATCCTCTGTCTAGTCCAAAATACCTCCATTCCTTTTTGCACCATTTTGAAAATAGCATCTTTTTGTTTCATTAGCTCTTTGAGGACAATAATACATTATTTTTATAAAAACTTTTTATTTTTAATTTTAGACTTATAGAGAAATTCCCTAACCCTTTACTGTTTCCTCAAAGTTATCACCTTGAAGAACCATAGTACAAATATCATAAGAAACTGACTTGAGTGCAACCTTACTTGGATTTTACCAGTTTTTGCACTCTTTTCCTTTATGCTACTCCAGGATCAAAAATAGTGAACTCCATTGCATGTATTTGTCATCTCTATTTAGATTTCTCTAAACTGTGAAAGTTTCTACATCTTTCCTTGTCTTTCATGACCTTGACACTTTTTTAAAAGTGCTGGCCAGTGATTTTGTTTAACATTCCCCAGTTTGGGTTTTTCTGATGTTTTCCTTTGAGTAGATTGAGGTTATGCATTCTTAGGAAGAACACTATAGACCTGATGTGTTCTCAGAGTTAGGCTGTTAATATGTCTTGTTGGTGGTGATGTTCACCTTGATCACTTGGTTAAGGTAGTGTCTGCTTGGTTCCTCCATTATAAAGTTGCTATTTTTCCATTTGTAATAAATTTCTGGTGGGAGATACTTTGAGGCTGTGCAAATATCTTATTTATCCTCAAACTTTTGCCCATCAATTTTAGCATCCCTTGGTGGAGCTTGCCTGCAACAGTTACCACTGGGGTATTCAAATGTTTTTTTTTTTTCTCTTTCTCTCATTCTCTCATTTGTTAAATGCAATTCTTCTGTTATGAAAAACTATCTCTTCCCTGCTTCTAATTTATTTTTCCAATTATTTATATCAGTGTAGACTCATGACTGCTTATTGTGTTCTAGAGGTATAATTCAATAGTATCATTATTAGTTGTGTTGCTCCAGCTCCAGCTATTGGGAACTCTTTCAGGCTGGCTCCTGTGCCCTTTTGAAATGGTTTTTTGGCCTTTCTTTTACTTGCTGTTACCACAAGATACTCCAAGCTCATCTTATATTTTCCCTGTCCCATTCCTGGAATTAGCTACTTCTCCAAAGAGTTCTGATTTCATTGGAGAATATTTATAAATCAAGATCTGGGGACTGAGTGTGCTCACTGATACTGGGTGTTACTGCCTTTGGGCCCTTTCAGGATCAGGAGTAGGAGATATATGTACACATACTATCCCACATATGTACAATATCCATAATCACATCCTCATCTATCCTTTTGTATATATTTTCAAACCAAAAATCTATACTGATGCTTCCATCTCCAATCCAGTACCCTGGGGCTCATTCAAGTCTTCCTCCTTTCCTGTTGTTGATTTCCTTTTTCAACAATGAGAACCCAGTTCTCATTATCTACAAAGATGTCCTTGTTAGCTCAACCATAGTGTGCACACTTTATGGCATATTTTACATGTTCTTCCTGTGCAGACCAGCTTCTGTCAAGTTCTTTTTGTTTGTTTGTTGTGGCCTCTGGCTCTGAGGTGCCTGTCTCCCCAGTATTTGGGGCTTCACATGCTCTGCACATCTTTAAGTAGACAGAGAAGACCATGTGATAGGAGCTGATGCATGAGATTAACATAATCATCTGGGCCTCTAGTCAAAACACCACTGAAGAATAGGGCCCTGAGTGTGTGGAGACTCATGGATCATGGGGTTTTTTGTGTGATCTAGCCAAGTTGCATTTCTGGGCTGTAGGTTCCCCCGAGAAGGTTCTCCCACTGTTCCACTTGAGGTTCCAGGACTTAGTCTAGGGGCTCCCCACCATTAACCCACTGCTGGCAGAAGTGACCCTTCCAGAGCCTGCTGAGTCAGTCACTGTGGTCCATCTACTTCCAGCTTCCAAAAGGTTGTTTATGGTGCCTCCTCCCCATTCTCATCTCTCTGAGTTTTAGCCATTTTGAGTACCCTTTCCTTTCATTTCAGAGAGTTTGGGGAAGAGCAGAAGTTCCCAGACTCCAGTTCTTTTCACTGCTCTTATAGCAGCATAGCCCTTGCAGTGTGGTTAAGTGAAACCTGTAAATGGATGGACAAGAAGTTCTGTAGCTGTCTGGCCTTCTGACTTCCCTCACACTGAATCTCCCCACTACCCTGAACTTCTACTTAAGCCCAGTGGCTGCAGTACTACCCAAGGCTCTGGGAAACACAATTGGAGAACGATTGCCCTGTGCCTGGGAACATGTTGGGCAGAGGGCTTGGTGTAGAGTTAGCAGCAGGGAACCTGTGTGAACAAAGGAAGGAGTTGGAGAGTGGGTAAGAGGCCAACCTCATAGACATACTTGAGCCTGATTCAGGCACCCCTCATCCTGAGTCTCAGGTTCCCCACTTGAACATAGAAATCCCTTGCAGATCTGGTGTACACAGTCAGCAGTGGGGAAGAGCTTTGCTGATAAAGTAAGTTCTGACTTGGTTGAAAGTAAGTTCAGAACTTACTTTACCCTGAGCCTGGCTGGTGACTGAGGGCAGAACAGCTCCCAAAGCCTCAACTGGTTCTAAATGAGCTGGGGCAGGCCCTGTCTTCAGTGTAGTTCCAGGTTTCTGAGCCTCCCCAGAGCCATGTCCTAATGATTCTGCCCCCACCCCCCCCCGCCAGGGTACCTTTTCTGGTCCCCATTTTCATCTATTGAAATAGAGCTGTTTCCTAAGCTGAAAGAGCCAGGACTTGAAGACAATCAGACCAAAACAATCCCCTCAAATATCAGGTGACCTGGGCATCAGTTTCCTCATCTGGAATTGGGAAGTGTTATTTCTGCTTTCAGGGTTGTGTTGAGATGATGAAGGATGAGAAGTTGCTGCTGGTGACAGAATCAAGCCTGATATGTGTTGAGGAAGTGACAGAGGCTACAGGGGCAAGAACTGGATCAGGAGCTAAAGGCTGGAACTGGAGGCAAGGCCTGGGCCTGGGGACACAGCTGGACTGAAGCTCTAGAGGCCCAGGGATGACTTGAAGCCATGGTCAAGGGTTCTAGGAACTGAAGGGAAGGAGACATCCATCATGCTAAGGATAGGGCTAACAGGATAGAGGAGGTTGCAGGCTGTTTTGGAATGACTTTTTGCAGGCAGCTGCTATTACAAAAAAGAAAAAATAAAGATATTTAATAGGAAAGGAGATCTTGGTCCCAGCTTCCTTGATGGTATTTTGAGAGGCTGGGTGAGCTGGACCACCTGCCATAGCCTCATTTATTAGTTTATGTCCTGGCTTCATTCAGCGAGGATTGGCGTAGGGGTCAAGGGCACTTGAGAATTCTAAATAGACAGTGATGTTCTTGGGGAGGCCACAGGAGTATCATGGAGGGTGTAGGGCAGTTTACTGTGCCTCCTCTGATCTCTGCAGAGTGCATGTAGGTACCTTATCTTCCCTTCCCTGTTTTTGAGTTTTCTCTTATAACATACACAATGCTCTACACTCCTGGTTTGGGGCAGTTAGGCACAAAGGAATGGAAGGTGGACAAAGGCTGAGGGGAAGGGCTAACTGAGGAGAGGCAAAGAGTATGGAGCCAGGCCTAGGAGGGCAGCAAGGGATTCAGGTGAGTCCTGAGCAGGAATGCAAGTGGGGAACTGTCCCTCAGATCCCCTTGGCCAATATCTGGGGAAACTGAGGCCCACCCAGTGAGGCCTGGGACAGACTCTCAGCCACACAGCAAGCTTCAGCCAGATCATAGGATCCAGATCCTATCCCAGGCCAGTGGGTGAAAATTGTCAAGTCACAATGTCATTTTGGTTGCAGTGGATAAGACACATCTGTGCGACACATACACTCAACCTAGAAGGGAATTGACCCATCCTTTGAATATGAGCCCCTTCTTCCTCCCAACCCCAGTTCTTGCCTCTCATTCTGGCAGCTTTGTTTTTTGGAAGTCAACCATGAAGACTTAGGTTCAGTGCTAGTCGAAACCAACAATCTCCTTTTTGCAGAGACCAAGCCCCTCACATTCACACACAGACCTTCTCTATCATTCCCAGCCTTGGGCAAATGACTCCACCTCCCTGTGCCTCGGTTTCTTCATGTATAAAGCAGGACTAATACTCCCTGTCCTGCCCTCCTGGGATGTTACAACGTTTAAAGGACACATACATTCCATTCCATGGGCTGCAAACCAAAGGAGTCCTGGACAGTGGCTAATAGACACCCTTCTCTGAGGGTCAGAAATGGACATTGCTTGGCTCTGGGGACAGGCCTGTATGGATGGGGCAGAATGTGGAGAGGAGTGGGGCATGCAGACCCAAGTGTCTGTTTTGCTGATTGCTCCTTTTGCTTTCAAGGAGATTAAACTATTTTTAGTCTGCGCTACTGCTGGTGAGACGTCGGAGGAAGCCTTTCCATCGCCGAGATTTTCTGGAAGCTGCCAAGTGTGGTCTTCAGCTCAATTCTGGGAGCCTCCCAGAGTGGGCGGGAGGGACGTCACCATCTGGGGGCTGTGGGGACGGGCTGGTGTGTGGTTGCTTCCCTAGGTCCTTGCTGCGCAGCTCTCCCTGAACCGTGTGGTCCTGGCCTGCGGAAAGCAGTAATCTGATGTGCCCGATGTTTGTAACGCTGTGTTTAAAAAAAGTAATTTATTTTCTAATTATTCCTTGTCTTGCATAACCGTGGATTGCCAAAGTGTCGCTATTTAAAATATTTATCTCTCCACGCCGCAGGAGCAGCTCTGGAGCGTGGAGGGGGAAAAAATAAAAGTCCACGTGCCGGTCGCAAGCATATTACTTTGACTCGTCCTGGTGGCTTTGACGTCTCCCTGTAAATACATTTATTTTTCATTAGGACGTTTCTGAGCTTGTGGCCCCCAGAGAGCAGAGTGATTATGCTGTTCATCTGCAAGAGATGCAGTAGTAGTAGGGGTGCTTGAGGAATGAGCTCCACTGAGCACATCCCATGCTCATCTGTGTGGGCAAGGGTCTGACGGTGTGACTCCTATGCGTGCACAGGAGGCCGTGTGATGCAGGGCTGCACGTATGCCAGGCAGATGTAGCCAGACACTTAGAACTTCTGATTCAATGGGGAAACAGGCCCAGAGAGGGTCTGCCTTGAAGTGCAATCAGCCTCACAGGCAAAGTGGGTAGCAGGCAAGTGACCTATCCTATCCCAGGGGGCCAGAACTTTCTCTTCAGCCAGGAAGGCTTTGGGGTTGAGGTCAGGGAAATCCTGGGTAATTTCAAGGGTATCACACATTCATAGCTCCAGTACAGGACCTGTGGGTGCTGCAGGCAGGGTTCCCACATGTGAGTTGATGACCCAACTCTCTTTCACCGCTCCTCTGTAGGCTGTGAGTTTGAACCATGGTACAGAGGCTGGTCCGAGGGCTGGGACTGTACCCCATCTCCAGCCACTGGTGGAGCAGGAACTGGACCTGGCTCCTCCCTCACTAACAGGCTCTTTTCCAATCCAAAAAGAAAAAAAAAAAAAATTTTTTTTTTTTTTTTTTTTTTTTTTAGCTCACTGAATCTAAGAGAGTTTTATGCTGAATTTTAAAATACCTTATTTTTCCAGTCTCTAAACTGCTAATCTCCCAGGCTGAGGGATTCTGGGACAAAGGCAAGGCCTCGAAGTGGAAATCTGTAAAATTAGCTTCAGCAGTATTAGTGTTTGCAGTTGGAGATTGAAAAATTGCTTTCCCAGCCTGATTGGAGGCTCCATTCTCCTCAGGGAAGAGGCAAGGACTCCGTGCAGATACACTGAGGGACAAGTGCTGGAAGGCTGTTATGAGGCCTATAAGCCAGACTTCCCTGTGCCAGGCTAGGGAGGGTGGTGGGTCTTCTGCCTGAGTTGCCCGCAACAGCCCACAGTTTTCCTAAGGCTATGGGTACTTAGCAGGTGCCAGGTAAGTGCAGTGGAATCCAGCCAGGTCCCTTGCCCTTCTTTCCCTCCTGGACTCTGTTCCCCGACCCCCACCTCAGTGCTCAGACACAAGAGGGTGGGGGAGGCTTCCGGAGCCTGGCAGTGGGGCCAGCTCTGGTGCCTGTGGGTGTGCCCATGTGGCCCATCAGGCCTCTTGTGTGCTTGATTGCCTCTGATTGGCTGCAGCTGAATTCAGCAAAAGCTATTATTTGCCCTTGATGAGCCAATCAGATGGCCTCATTGGCCATTCAGAGCAGGCACCGGAATCTGGGGGGAGATGAGGCTCAGCAAGGGGGGAGCGGGTGAAACAGATGCAGGACCTGAGCCTGGTCTGTGTCCACCACGACCTTCACACAGATCATACCTCACTTCCCTGACTCATCACCCCAAACCAGGGCTCCTTGTTCCCCCATTAGCTACCTCCTGGCTTTTGCCTACAGTGTTCCCTCTCTGGAAGCACCTTTCCATACATCTCTACCTGTCTGATCTCCTTAAGACTTCCTCCATGGAGTCTACTTCCACCTTTCCAACCTAAGG
Organism: Sciurus vulgaris; assembly: GCF_902686455.1. Classification (NCBI taxonomy): domain Eukaryota; kingdom Metazoa; phylum Chordata; class Mammalia; order Rodentia; family Sciuridae; genus Sciurus; species Sciurus vulgaris. Next base: position 115,774,481 of record NC_136470.1, on the reverse strand, counting down.
TGAGCTCTTCCCTCCAAGCTCCTAGAGCATGCCGCCCGCCCCTTTCTCTTACTTTACCAGGAATTACAGAAATCAGAGATGGCAGGTCAAAAAGATTCAGACAGACTGGGTTCAAATCTTAATCAGCCTCTTTATAGCTCTGGGACCTTGAACAGGTGAATTCCCCTCTATAACTTTTATTTTCTCACCTGTAAGACAGCCTAATAATTGTACTTCCTTGAAGTGGATGGGGCGTGAATTTGGGGGTTTGGGGTCTGGCAGGCCCAACCAGCCCTCATGGCAAACCTTCTTGAGCTTCTGAAGACTGACCCAAGGTTTGGCACTGGTGTGGGCAAATGGGCCCTGGGCAGTCCAATGGCTCTGAACATTCAGGGGATGTTCAGATGCACAGAGACCAGAGCAGGTGGCATGCAGTAGACAGTGTGATGTGTTTGTGCCACAGAGAGGCTATGAGGATGAATGGGACAAATCAGATTACCAGGAGGCTTAGGAAATGCCCTGGAGGATGCTAGGGGCAGAGGGGTGAGCATTTCTGGTGAAGCATGGACAAGGGCCCAGCATGGGAAAGAGAGGGAAGAGGCTGGCATTGAGGCTCAGTGATGTAGAGATGGATCTATGGGCCCTTTATGGACCAGGGAGAGAACTGAGCCTCTATCATGGGAATATTCCTGGGAAACAGACTGTGAACTCTAAGATTTACACACAACAAGCCTCTCCATCAAATTCCAGCAAGGGGGAGTCCTAGCTTCAGTGGGGACTAGAGGCCACTTCTGCAAGCTCAGAAAATTTAGGGAGTCTAGGAATTCAAGGTTCTCAAGTGCAGTGACTCAGATGGTCCCATCTAGGGGTCCTAGCCTCAGTGTAGCCAACCTGCTGGGATTGAGACTGTAATGCCTTCAGGATCTTTGATTCAGTAATTAAGTCCTGTACCTGACCCTCAGCTTTTCTGCCTCTGGCTGCAGAAGATGAGAGTCTTTTTTATATCCTGCCAAAGGGGCTTCTGGCTTTTACATTTCACCTTAAATTCGTGATTAATCACACTGAGTCTTTCATTGTCTCTCCAAAGCCTCAATAGCCCCTAGCCACAGCCGACCGGTTCCACAGTTCTTATAATTACACTTTTCTGAACTCCTCAACCACCTGAAATATTGTGCCTGTTCATAGGTATTCCATTTCAGTTCACAGTGGGTGAACATTTGATGAGTTGCACGTGTCACATGCCAGGTTTGTCAGTGTCCCACCTACCTCCACAGTGAGGTTCTCATTGTCAGTAGGACAGGGCCCACTTTAGAGTTGGCTTTTTAGGACCCCTCCCATTACCAGGTGTGGTGGGCCCATTTCCTGAAGTCAGACTCGGAGATGGTGTGCAGGAGTTTATTGGGGACCACACTTGGAAGGATTGAAGGAAGTAGGACTGGATAGCAGGAAAAGTTTGGCTGAGATGCATTCTCAACAGAGCCAGGGACTTTTATTTATGCATTTATTTTTGGAACTGGGGGTTGAACCCAGGGATACTTTATCACTGAGCTCCATCCCCAACCCTGTTTATTTTTCATTTTGAGACAGGATCTCACTCAGATGTTAATGGTTTTATTAAGTTACTGAGGCTGTCCTGGAACTTCTGATTCTCCTGCCTCAGCCTCCTGAGTCACTGGGATCGCAGGAGTGCGCCACTATGCACAGCAGGATCAGGCCCTCGTACTCCCCCTCTCACCTATATATCACCCAGAGTACAGTGGGATGCCTTCCTTCTGCTTAGGGGACTGCTCCAGAGAAGGACTCAGATGAGAGTTGTCAGAAGCAACCCACTTAGCAACTGGGGGGATGAGAACTTTGTCCTGAAGTAGAAATCTGCCACACAACTTAGATTCGGGTTCCGGTTGTGCCTTTTACCAGCTCACATGACTCCCAAGGGCTCTCCTAGATCATTGCCCCACCTCTAAAGCAGTACATTATCAAGCCTCAGCTCCCAAGACAGAGTGATCTGAGAGTGGCTCAGAGGCATGTGAATTCAAGGCTGTACAAGTGTGTGGTGGGAACCAGTTCCAGTCACTATCCAGGTAGGAGGTCAGGGGCACTGAACTGTCATTGCATGAGTAAACCAAAACCCAGGGCAGCCTGGATCTGAGGAAATGGAAGATGTGGGCCAAGTTTGCACTGTCAATTTAACCCCAACAAAGTAGTCCCAGTGCCTTTCAAGCGGTCAGGGATAGAAGTAGTGTTGCCTAGAGGGGCAAGCAGATGAAGGCAGGCTGAGTTCAGGGCACGGAACTCCAGGACAATTGGTGGTATTTGTTCAACAAAGTGACCCAAGAGTGGGGGCTGTGAGGTATCCAGAGACAGACAGGACTTAGAAACAGACCTTGGTTGGGGGATAAAAATGATGATGATGCAAACAGGCAGGTGGCTGCCCATGTAGGGGCACCAGGAGCCATCAGGGGTTAGACAACGAGCCCTTGCAGAGATCATGGGCTGGTCCCCTTAGTAGAGGTCTCTGCAGACAAGGTGATTCTGGGCATACCGTAAATGACTCCTCATTTGCAAGGGACCTATGCGGATGGGGAGATGGCTCAGAGACAGGTCCCTTATCCAAGACTGCCACAAGGCCACTGTATTATTCAACTTTCCACCACTGTGACAAAGTACCTGAAAAAGACAACTTAAAGGAGCAAAGATTTATTTTGGCTCACAGTTTCAGAAGTTTCCCTGGCTCTTTTTTTCTGGGCAGAACATCGTGGCGGAGAGCACTGGTAGTGAAGAGATGCTTGCAGAGAGCTAGGAAGGAACTAAGGACAAGATATGCCTTCTAGAGCATGCCCCCAGTGACCTACTTCCTCCAACTTGGCCCCACTTCCCACAATTTCCTCTACCTCCTAATAGTCTGTTCAATAAGAACCCATCAGTGAATTAATCTATTCATGATATCAGAGCCCTCTTGATCCAATTACTTACCCAAAGCCCTGACCTCTGAATATTGCAGCATTGGGAACCAAACCTTTGACATATAAGCCTTTGGGGAACTTCCCAGATTCAAACTATAACAGTCACATGGGCCAAAAACAGCCATGGCATCAGCCTGGGCAGCTGATGTGGAGGAACATGAGTGTTGGGGTCAGCACCTTGCAGGTGTGGCTGTGGCAGAGAGGTGATGGTTTGCTGGAGGAAGGCTCTGAGCCAGGCATGCGTGTTTTGAGCATGCCTGTTAAAAACCATCATCAGCCTTAGTGTTCCAACAGCCTCTTTCACTTTGTAAAAGCCTTTTCTTTCGAAAAATAAAAGAAGATTGGAGGCAAGTACAATATTTGGCTGTGGCGGCTGTTAATTTGGCACTGAATGTCACCTCCGCCTTTCTCTTCCCTGATGCCAAGTGTGCCTTTCCTGGCTCTGGGTGGGCGGATGGGGTGATGGGGGTGCAGGGCGGTCTCCCCGAGCCTCTTAATATTCGAGATTCATTTCCTTAAACACACATTGTCTCACTCCAATTTCACGTCCGAGCAGTTCTGGCGAGGAATTAGCAGCTCTTGGGAGAGAACGGGCGGGTTCTGTTTACACGGGGCCGGGCAGGAGGTGAGGAGTGTGGGCAGGGGCTTGGGGCTGTTTGCACAGGGAGCTCACAGAGGGCCTGGGTCTGGGGCTGCCTTGGGTGACCAGAGGTTCTCAAAGGAAACCAGGCAAGCCCCTGTCACAAGATTGTATAAATCCTGCTGCATATCAGGTGTCCTGAGTACATGGAGGAAGACTATAATGATTTAGGGGACAAATGGAGGATATTGGACTTTCAGCTCAGAAGTGACCAATTGGCCCAACTCCCTCAAGAGAGGACGGGCTAAAATCAGGGTCAACTTCTGCTTGATCTCCTCTGTGACAGGAGCTCACTAACCGGAGGCTGTTGTTTCCTTGGATCAGGCTCCGAGGACCCCTCCTCCAAATGGTGTGCAACTCCAACTGCATGTCCTCTCTGCAACCCCCTGCTTGAGAAGCTACAGTCCTGTTCTTGTCTGGGAGAATGAACTCCAGTTTGTGGGTGTTCCCTCAGGGCCCAGCCTCAGGTCTCTCCCTGTCCTCACTCACTAGTTCCAAGGGTCATGTGAGGAGTATGGTGGCAGTGCTCAGGGCACAGACTCCCACGCCTGCTGCCTTTCTCTTCCAGACCTTAAGAGAGGATCAAAGGGTCCTGGAGAGAGACATGCTTTAACCCCTTCCTTACAGGTTCCCTTTCAGACAGTAGGATGGCAACCCAAGGATTGAACCATTCCTGGCTGGGCTTACCTTTGGATGTCTGATGTCCTCCAAGGCCAGGCCTGTCCTTTTATGCCCTTTCTACCCTCCCGTGCCCATAGCCCACAGTCAACCCCCAAACTCCCCTCCCTGAGGCAGGGCTGTGCATACCAGAGAGGCAAGGCAGTGCTGAGCCTAAGGAGTACTGAGGAGGAGGTGACCCATCCCCAGCTCTCCTGGGCCGCCACTCATTCATCACCTCTTCGAGGGGAGACCTGCTAATTTGTCAGTCCATTAGCTGGGCATGAGAAGCATATGGACCCGATTCTGGCTGCCCTCTTTCTGCCCGCCTTAGAAGCATCATCTGGACTCACTGCAAGGACTCAGGTCCAGGCTTGGATCCCAAGACTGGGGGTGGAGCACCATCTTACCCTGAGACCGAGCCCTCAATAACGGCTCACTCTTGGCTACAATAAGACTACACTTAGAGATAAGTGACAGAGCCTCTCTCTAAGCCATGGGCTAGAGAAGACCCTGCTTTGGGGAAATTGGGCCTTATTTCAAGTGTTCAGAGACAGGTAATTTTCTCCCACCCACCATCAGCAGGGAGATCAGTCATTTTCATGCTGTTTCTACATGCTTTTGTCTTGGAGATGGGGGTAGGCAGGAGGGGTGTGTTGTCTGACAGTTCCATTGTTGCTTCCCCCCACACAAGAAGGGGGTTTATGCACAGGGGCTCTCTGTTACAACCTATCATCTTCAGTGGTGGGTTCTGTGTTTGTGGCCTGGGTCTGAATGTGTGACTTATGCAGGGCTGTAGTTCCTCTGACATGGTGGATGGAAGGGAAGGGGACTGGGTCTGCTCAAGGGCATCCTGGGCCTGTGCACACTTTACATAGATATTCCCTGAGACCTACTGGACTTGAGCAGAAGGACACAGGGGACTTAGGGCTGTGCTCAGGGAAGGGTGCAATCCTCCCCCATTCATTGCAAGCCTTCCTCCTGTATGCTCGTGTAAACCTGGACGTGTGCACACCAGACAGTTGTACCTGGACACATACACTGGGACATGTGTGTATACATAGTCACTGGAACGTGTGTTTGGCATGCATAGCTCATTGGAACACCATTACCTTCTCACATGCATGCCAGTGAACATTTGTGTGCATACATGCTACTGTGCACCATTCACATGGTGTGCCCTCCAATATATGTGTACAGACACTCTATCACCCACATTGGCTCTTGCATCATCTGGATTTATGGCAGGAGATAAATTTGCAGTTTAGCAACCCTAAACCTGCCAGCACTATAAACTCAAAGAGCCAGATAGTCAGAGCTTTGCTGAGCCTTGGCGACTCTGCAAAGCATGTACCACATCAGAGGGAGTTTTCCAGCCTGCTTTGCAGGACAGTCCTCCAGGGCATAGTATATTCAGACCTAATTGGCAGAGAGGCCTATGCAGGGAGGAGTCAAGAGTCAGCGCCATGGTCACCACCATGAGGGCCTCAGCCTGGGACATCTCCAGTGCTCCCCAGGGGCTATACCGGTGACCATAGCTGGGAGGAGCAGGGGCATTTTGGAGGCCATGACTAGTATGACTCCTAGCAGTTCTGGGACCTGAAGGGGAGGGGAGTTTCCTATTTGGACACCCATGGACCTGAGCTATGTTCCAGTGATGATGTGATAGGTAGAGCAGGGAACACATTTGAATTCTGGAGGAGCTCAGAGTTTGCCAGGGTTCTACAGTGACTGGGGCAGGGGAGAGGCCCGGGGCATGGAGTTCTAGGCAAGTGGGCAGGGAGGCTACACAGCCCAGAGTGCCAGCAGGAAACCAGAGGGACTAGTATGTATTCAGAGACACTCTAGGAACAATGACTGGGTAGGACTGACCCAGGCCTCTTGTCTTGGTCCTGCCCTGAAGGCCCTGAGAAGGTGGTCAACTGGGGTCCAGCCTCAAGAGCCTTCCCCAGCACTCCTAGAAGACCTGGGCCCATAGATTCTTCTTGGGAAACCCTTGACTAAGCCCCCTTTGAGGGGTCTCCTAGCTGGCCCAGTGGGGGTAGGGTAAGGAGGAACACAGCTGCCCAGTTCTTTCTGTGCTAAGGAAGAAATGAGGCCACTTACATAATTGGGGCAATTTGTTCTACTCTTGTCCTCCTGGCATCATTGCCCTCACTGCCTCCTTGCTCAGGGAATTCTTGATGGAACTAGAAACTCAGGCCTCCCTCCCACTCTCCTTCCTCCCCGAGGTTGCTGAACATAGGATGTGGGAGAATGGGGTGCCATCATCTCGAAGACCTGACTATGGTCTAGCCTATGGGAAAGTGGTGGGGTGAGGGAAGAAAAAGTACAACATGTGTGGGGACCCAGGCCTCTAGGCCGCTAGCCTGCCGGACAATGCACAGTTTCTCAAAGAGTTCACACCCTAGACTCAAGCAAGAAATGTGGGACAAAACTGCCTCTCACTACCCTGGACCCCTTCCCCCAGCAACTCAAATCTGTCCTTGTCTTTCCTCTCCCCACAATCCCTCTAAGCAAAAAGATTGGGGAAATGAGCCCTCAGGGTCTGGGTGAAGCCGTTGATCAGAGTGAGAATTCATTCGGCTCCCTGATGAATCTGTTATCCTGAAGGGGCTGGCCTCCCAGGAGGATTCACTCTGAGACATGGCTCTCTGTAGACACTCATAGTTAGGATTTACAAACATGGGACTCAGCTAAGCCCCCTGATATTCACAGCCCTGGGGCAAGTAGCCCTAGGGACATTGCTGAGGGGCAGTCTGGGTGGCTTCCCAATGGAGGGAGGAGCAAGGTTGAGCCTAAGAGGGTCTAAGGATCTCAGGTGATAGAGACCAATTGCAGGAGATGGGGTAAGCTCTGGAACAGGTTCTGTGTTCATGCACTCAATTAGTCCACTTAGTCGTTGATTCCCAGTTCTGCCAGTTATTCTCTGTGCCTTGTTTGCCTCCTTTGTGAAATGGGGATAGCAAGTGGGGCTTGTGAAGGTTTCATGCAACAGATGACTGGGGTGGAGGTTTGCTTTAGCCATGCCACTATTGGTACTTATTCCTGTAGTAATCATCACCCCCATCCAGCAGCCCCCAAAGCTGGGCAACGAGGAGGTGGTCCATAAGGAATGGGGGCCCAGACACAGCATTGGCCTCCCCTGAGCACAGCACACTTACTTAGAAGTTCATGGCTGTTCAGACTCGACCCTATCAGTGTTTGCCGGCATGTCAGGCTGTCAGTCCTGTTTGCACAGTTTGTTTGCATGGCAAACACAGTATGTGGGTGCAAGGGAAGTAAATGCTGGCCCCGGTGGCCACTGGGGTTCTTGCATTCATAGAGAGAGAACCTGGAGCCACAGGTACCACAGATTGTCTCTCTCTCACCCTGCAGTGAAATAAGGGGAGACTGAGGTTCAGAGAGGAGCCAGGGCCTGCTCAGGAGCACCCATCAAGGACTGAGTCTTGAATTCACTGACCCCAACACTGGGAAATCTTTGAGCAGTAACCACCTTGTATTTGGACCACCCAGGTCCAAAGTAAGAATTTTCCTTTGAGGGCCCAGGAGAGGCTGTGAATCATGAGACAATGTCTTCCCTCCGTGCATATGTGTCTCTGTGCATACGTGTCCTCAGTGTGTGCATGTCCTTATGGCATACCTATCCTCAGTGTATTTTTGGTGTGTGCAAAATCCTTGGTGTTTCAGTCCCATTTATGTATTTATGTATACTTCCAACTTGTTCTACAGAAGATTTAGGGACACTTACAAGTATACATAAAATTCAAGAATAGCCTATAAACTGGAGAAAAATAGGAGAAAAGAAAAAAGGAAAACTAGAGGAGGGAATAAATGGAACTGGGAGATGCTGACATAGGAGGTTAACAAGAAAGAGGGCTCGGGTTGGGTGTGCTCCCTCATACACTCTGGCTCTGGTGCTCACTGCCTGCCCAATTACTGCCTGACACTCAGGCCTCCGAGCAGACTTCATCAAGGACTTAAATGGAGGACTCTGGTTCAGAGGCAACTATTGGTCAGGCCATGCCCTTGCCCCAACCAGGCCCCCCACATTATTAGGGTCCTCTCCAGCAGGAGGATGTAAAGGTTATGACCTTTAGGTAGCACCAGTCATCTCAGGCCAGCAGAGTTCTACTGCTTAAAACATTTCACATAAGCTAGGTGTGGTGATGCATGCCTATAATCCCAGAAACTCAGGAGACTAAGACAGGAGGATTGCAAATCCAAGGCCAGCCTCAACAAATTAGTGAGACCCTAAGCAACTTAGTGAAATCCTGTCTCAAAATTAAAAGGGGATGGGTAGGTGGGTATGTAGCTCAGTGGTAAAGTGCCCCTGAGTTCAATCCCAGTACCAAAACACAAAAAACATTTCACATGACTTCAGACTACATTTTGAGGTATGGACAGAGCCTCACCAGGCCTGTGGGGTGTCGGGTTCCAGTGATAATAGACAGACTGTGGTGCATTTTCTGTGAACCTAAGTATAAGGTATGAGCAGGATCTGCAAGTGGCTACCTGATTGCTGGATGGGAATGTGGTGAGGTCTGTACGTGTGACCTAGTAGGCACAGTCAGGTGCATGCGCCTGGGGCTGCATGTGTAGAGGGGAATGGAACAGTAAGGAAGGACCCTGGCATGACCTTGCCCCAAAAGGGGCCCTTCATATCATGGGAGCTCACAGCTGCCTCCTAGGCTTACCACCATATTTGCTTTTATGCCCTACACCAGTCATGCCAAGATCTTGTATTTTCAAGAGAGCAGCCAGCCTGAGGACCTGGCAGCCCCTCTCATAAATGGGGCTGTCATTGGTGCTATCATAATTTGATGACCTTTTCAGCAGCAAATCTCAGCAGGAAAGGGTAGACTTCCAGCCTTTGAGACCCAGAATATTGGTCCCTGTAATTCAGGGAGGGGGAGGGAAGGGGCTCAGGGCAATGTAAGCAGCCCTATCAGTAGGCCCCACAAGAAACAAGCATGCTCTGCATTTGACCTTCCATCTTTGAGGAACATTCGGGACAACTGACTGAGGTAGCTCAGAGCTATGTAGACTCTTGAGAGGGAAGGCTTGGGCCCAACCACCTGGCTGGTAAAGGGCAGGGTGCATTTTAAACCCATGACTTTTAGACAGTCTTAGGTGTATGTGCAGGAGATTTGGAAGTTTCTCCTTTGGACAGATTCTGGCCCTTGCTTATGGTGTCTATTTTCTCATCTGTAAGATGAGAAGTCAACCAGTGGATGAATACCTCCTTACCCTTGTCACAGGTCATGGAAGCCTAACCAGGGACTCTTGGTACAAGAGCAGCTTGTGACCACTCTGGAGTCCCTGGAGGACCTGCTCCAGCCTTGAGAAGATTGCCCCCTGAGCTCTCAGTGCTGTGCCGTATGGGGTGGAAGCAGATTGTGTCCTTTGCTTCCTAGTCTCTAGAACGATTCCTCAGTCTGGGCCTCCAATCCATTTCACGAGGAAATTTATGGGGGTGAATTTCTGCCAGCTGTAGGATATGAAGGATGGTCATCTTGGATGAGATCTCCATAACCTATTGGAGTCTTCCCAGGCAACCAAGGGCCCACCAGAACCTCCCTCTACCCTGACCATGCCCCCCCCAGCCCATCCCCTCATCCTTCCATTCCTGCTCCTGAGAAGCATAGAGAGGACTTACTCCAACCTTTTTTACCCCAAGATGAGGCTCAAAGGGAGGAGTTTAAGAGGACAGACAATAAGATAGTCACTAGGACCAGGTTTCTCTACTTACTCGAGCCATCATATGGCAAAGAGGGAGCACAGGGTCCTTATCCAAATCCAGGATAGGCCAAAGCAGTTCAAGGTGGTGAATGAGGAGCAAACCAGACTCGTCTGGGGGGCAGGTGAATGGAGATGTACCCAGGGCTTGATGGCACATCTGAGAACCCCAGCTCCACAATCTCCACTCATGGCCTGCACAACCTCTAGGCAATTTCTCTATCTCCCAGAGCCTTGGTTTCTTCAGCTATAAAATGAGAATGCTAAACATACCTGCTTCATTGGACTGTTGTCAGGACACACACAGGGTTGTGTGCTGAGCCCTGTCTGGCCACACAGAGGGCCCTGCCATCACTATCATTGTCCCTCTGTGGCTGAGAGACCTAGAGTCCTAAGGGAAGGAATGCAAGCCAACTGGGTGGGAAGGCAGCAGAAGAGAGTGGAGCCAGGGTGGGTGGCAAGGGGGCCCAGACACTGACACAAACAATCTGTTTCCCATAAACATGGGCGCCCACACCAGCCGACCGCCACCCGGGGACTTCTGTGAGTTGGGAAAGTGCGGGTATGTTTATTTGCACTCCCCCGTGCCAGCTGGTATGCTGGGCACAGCTTCCCTCCCAGCTGCCTCGACAGCCGGCGGCTCCCAGCTCAGGAAGGGAGGGGGGCAAGCAGGGGCCCTTGGATCTTGCCTGCAGCTTGTTCGCCTCAATTCAAATCGCCTACCCCAATACTATCCCAGGACAAATCCTGAGGACAGAGGGCACTGAGAGTCTTCATGGATGTTATCCATGTGACCAGTGCTGTCTTCCCTGCTCTGCAAGCTGCAGCTGTCCAGAGGCCCTTGTCTTGAGTTTAGACAACAGGTGTCCCTTCAGTGGGGTCCATGCCCCATCCCTCCATACCCCAGCTGCCTTCTCTGCATCTTAGCACACCCCAAACTAATGGGTAGTTGCAGTGGCCCTACTGCCTGCCCCAATGTCCTGGGATGCTGGGAGTTCCTTGTCCCAGGTTCTCTATTCTGTGAACACCTTGTCTGAGGTGGGCAGTGGCAGCTGCAAAGATCACACAGCACCCCCACAAAAGGTCAGGGCAGATTCTTGTCTATGAAGATGTCTCCATGGCATTGTATCACCCATTTCCAGGCATTGGTGTAGCATTTAAGATCAGAATGGTGGGACCTGGGAGGCAAGGTCTCAGGGAACCTTCCCTGGAGGTTCTTCTATTCAGGGGTTCTTAGGCATTAAATGGCCCATGCTGAAGCTTTAATATGTAACCTTGGAGAGGGGTCATAGGTGGCTTTATCCCTATATTATTTGGTTTTGAGATACATAGAAGTATACCCAATGCTGATATGGGTAGGAGGGACCCTGGAGTGTTTCCTCTCTCTGTCCCCCAGGGGCTGGGCCATTTGGGGTCATAATCTTAATAGTAGAGTAACACCCCCCGTTAGATTCCTTTCTCACTGCCTGTCCCAAGAGCATCACCTTGACCACCAAGGGAGCCAGAAATTAGGAAAGATGAAGTCACAGACTGTGAGCTTCATGTAGGCACATAGCCATGGGAATGTGGCAGCCTGAAGTTCAACTGTGCTGGGTAACTGTGGATGATCCTTCTCAGAATGACAGCTGACCTGTGGCGTGAATATGGAGCACCTCCACGAGAAGGTAAGGATGTCAGAGTAGTGGGGCTGGGGAAGAGGATGCTGTTCTTGTGTGACAGGAAGCTCACTACTTACCCAGGTAAAGTTTCCATGGTTTGGGAGCCCTGAATGTGAGAAAGTTCCTTCAGTTTTCCTGAAGTGGAATATGCCCCTCTGTTCACAATAACCATCAGAAACCTTGGATAAAGGCCCTCTGTGTTTAGAGCTGAATGGTGGCCAAAGCCCTCCAAGACTGTTTTCACCTGAGATACAGGCCTCAGTACAAGCCCAAAGATAATAGAAGTGCCACCGTTTTTAGTCAGTTGGAAAATCCACATCTGTTTCAGGGGAGCAAAGATAGGGCTATACTCAAGGATGGGCCTTTTGCTCAGTGTTACTCTGGTTTGCGTGTGGAGCAGACTTCACGGGGAGAGGGGTCTTCCTGGGGCCACTGTGGGCAGGTTGGCACAGACTGGCCCCAGATCGGCTGGGAAGATTTGGTATATTGTTTTATGTTGGGTTTCGTGTCTTTTGAAAAACAAGAGATTGAGCCTTTTTATGACATGGATTTTACAGCGTAACGAGGCAGCGTAATTTCCCATTCTCAGCGGCAAGTGCACTTTTTACACTAATTGCATAATTAGACATAATGTACTAATTGCAGTAATGGATGACAGTCAACTAAACTTTAACTTTAAAAACAGGGAGGCGTTGCTGGGGGGTGGGGGGGGTGGGTTCATGCCCCTGTGAGTTTTGTGAAGGGGAAACCTGCTGGCAAAAGCTGCTAGGCGCTGCCTCTTGAGGCGAAGGGATCAGGGAACCAGTGGGTCCTTCTCCCTTGCCCTTGGCTCTATCCCCAACAAGATCCTGTAGCATGAATGTGGCGTGCCCCTGTGGGAATGTAAAGACGTGGAGGTGGAGTGGGTCTGGGAAAGACAGTGCTCTTAATGGGCCACCAGCCAAGAGGGCCTTGTCTTCCTCTGACCCAGAAAACCAGACCAGGGGCCTGCTTTCTGTTCCCACACTATGTGTCCCGTCCCCCATATCTCACATGGACTGCATTGTAATGGTCCAGTTATAACCCATCTGTGATTCCATCTAGACAATGTGTTCATCCCAGGCAATCCCTGCTCAATACCAAAGTAAGTTATTAACAACATGAGAAACCCTGGTTGTGACAGGACACCATATATAGATGACTCACCATGGAACCAAACCACCTCAGGATGGTGGCAACATGGCCACATGGGAACCTCTCATGGCAAGAGTCAGCAGCTAATATAACTTGTAACTAACAAGCCCCTGCCCAAGTACCAACTCTGTTCTGATGGCTCCAGGGTCCCCTTGCCCTGGCTCTGCTTTAAATCCTGTCTATTCAGGGAGGGGGACTTCCTGAGGAAATATCTACAGTCCAGTGCCTAGTGTTTCCCTAGAGCATTTGGGTTAGGGTTTCCATGTGCCCAGTATGGGGCAGCCCTTCAGTTTCATCAGGGTGCAGCCTCTTCCAGATTTGTCCTGCGTAATCACAGTGGGAAAGGACACCCAGGTGCTTGGATATACCATCAATCCTCACCTTTTCAAGGTTTATTAGTGATTATGTCAATCGTCTCAAATAAAGACAGGGGGCTATGTAAACAGCATGGTGGGAGCAAGATCAGGGTTTTGGCCCTAGCTCTGCCCTACCTGGCTAGGGTCCTCAAACTGGTTACTACCTGTCCTCTACTCCTGCTACTTCCTTTTTGACCCAACTCAAGGTCCCTGAGCCATCTGCCCAAGGCTTTCCTAATCTCTGATATAAACCAATCTGGCAGGTGACCTCTGCCCTCCAATATCATATTCCAAGGTTTTTCCCTCCCCAGTATAAGCCCATGTCATGGGAACTAAAGGCCTAGCCCACTGTCCTAGTCCACTTGCTGACCTCCCTTTTAGGGATCTGTTGGCTTGAGGGACTGGGCAGTTAGATGCCCTTGTGAGATCAAAGAGCAGACACAGAGACATGGTGAGAGGGGGTGTGGAGAGCAGCTAACCACCCAGGGGTCATGTCTTGGGACTTAGGATAGAGGCTGGGATGTTGGAGCACCTGGCTGAGCCCCAAGATGAGCCTGGCCCTTGAGAAGACAGCAGCAAGACTGAGTCTGCATCAAATCTTTCGTTCCATTTTCTTTCTGATTTAATTTTCCAGAGATTAGGGCCCGTTCACCTTCTCCACGGAGAGATGTCTTGGGGTGTGCCTGTTTTCACTCCCAGGGTTGGGTAGTTGGTTAGTGATAAGATTAGTTCTGTAAGTCCTCCATCTCCTTACCTCTGGAATAGCCCTTCCACCTGTCACCAGTCCTTTAACATTAGTCCATGTTCTTCTCAGTCCCCTTTCAGGCCGACTCAATCCCCAGTTCACTTTATGCCCCCTTTCCACAGACCTCACTTTCATGTTCAGGGATTAAATAAATACAGGGGATGGAACTGCATAGATGTGCCCTAAAGCCAAGGTTTTGGATCAGATTCCAGTTCTGTCATGGGACTTCACCTTTCTGGGCCCCAATGTCCTGCCTCCTAAATGGGGATGACCAGAATGTACCCTCCTCAAGGGTTGTTGGGGGTCAGTGAGACAACTATTTAAAACACCCATCCCAGCCAGTGCTCAACAGCAAACAGGGCTGTTCCTGTATCAGGCATGGTCTGTCCTTTCTTTTCCCCTCCTCTTGCTCCTTTCCCTCTCCTGTTCCACCTTCATCCTCACCCTGGACAGGTTAGGTACTGGCTCAGGTCTGGGCTCCACTGTTACTGGCTTGCTGGGACTTTGCAAAATGCCCTCTGTTTGGGGCCTGTCACTTGTCCTGAGGCCTTTTGGCTCTGTAGGGGCTATCTTTGTGTTCCTGGCATCTGGTAGCATCTCAATTCCCCCTCTCTGTCAGGACTGTTATGAGCTATAGGGATAAGGCTGGCTCCCTCTTCCCTGCAAGTGTTCAGACTTCCTGTCCAAGGTCTCCATTTCTGCATGTGCTCTCCAGGCTCATTTCTTGTTTATGTAGAGCTTTCTAGGGAAGCAGGAAGCTGAGCAGAAGATTTGGGGCTCCAGAGGAGGGTTAGGGTTCATTCCCTCAAAATCCCTAGGCGAGAAAGCTGGCTGCACATGCTACTTTACAAAAGAATTGCTAGAGCTGAAGGACAATTGGGGTCAGAGCTAGCACTGGGGGGAGGCAGAAAGTGGAGAGATGAAGGGCTAAGTCTCCATAACTAGTAGTGTGCTCCAAACAGTCCCCTAAATTGCCTTCATGACCCCAGACACCCCTGGTCTCCCTGTTCCTCAACCCCTTTACTACTGTCTCCTGCCCTCCCCCACATGCCCACCTGTTTCCATCTGCTGCTCTGACCCACCACCATCCTACCATCCTCATGGGTTGAAGCCCCTGCCTCTTCCTCCCTATCATTCTGATTTGGAGCTGCAACAGCCTCTGGACCTGCTGTCTCCATCTCTCTCCTCCATCCAGATGCCTGGGTAGAAACAGGTACCTCTCAGGCTGTAGTTGTAATCAACTCTCTGGACCAAAGATGCCAATGAGCATGTGGTACTGCTGTGGTTGTTGAGGATCTGCACCGTGTGCCTTAACCTTTCTGCCACTTCTCAACCGATCCCATGGAGCAGCACTGGGGGCTGGGGCTTGAAGGGAGCTAGTCTTGGGCAGAATCCAGGCTCTGAAGTTGCCCTGAGCTCTCCTGGGCCCCTTGCTGAGGTCCACAGCAAACAGGACCTCCCTGGACTTCATCAATATAGAGATGACCTATCTCCTGAGGTGGGGCCATCTGCTAGGCTATATCACTTGGATCTCCCTGGGGCTCAGGGCTTGCCCAGGAGACAAAGCAGCTGGAGCAGATCCAGGGGAATATTAGAAGGGTGAAGCATTAGGGGCCTGCCATTCAAGGACTGTTACACCTCAGAGACTTATTCAAGATCAGGAACAGCCTTGACTGGCAGCTTGACCAGCCCCTGCCATTCTGGGATTCTTCCCTCACCTCACACAAAACCACTTCCAACTCATTTTCCTGCCTTCATTCTAGAGAGGATTAGATAGGCAGGGGAAGCAGAGATAGTATGAGCAAAGGTATATCAGTGGGAATCTGCATGGGCCAGGAACTCAAGGCCTACAGGCACATGACAGGTCAATGGGCCAGAGAGGCCCCAAATGCTGGCACCAGGGGCCAGCAGAAGGGTGCCATGATGGGTTCTAATGTAGAAGTGGAACAAGAGAAAGTATGGCAGAGACATCACTGAACTCCAAGGGCTCACACAACTTCAGACAGAAGTGGAGGACTAAAACCCAGACCTCAGAGCTCTGCTCTTGAACATGGAATCAGGCATATATATTTGTTGAGCATTGATTGCATGCAGACATGATGCTTGGGGAGAGATGGAAAGGAACTGACTGGCTGTGCTCTAACTGGTGTCTAGGCTCCCCAGTTATCACTGACTCTGCAGTTATCACCTCCAGGACTGAGGCTGAAGTGTTGGGGACAAGAACAGAGGACTGGGGAGGGATCTTAGAAGAGGGGGTGGGGCTGTAAGTGAGCAGAACCCAGGAGACTGATGTTGCCTACTCAGGAATGGAAGCTGATGGCTTTAGGCAGCCCCTGAGTGTGCAGATCTAGCATGTAGAGAATGGAGGCAGGAAGGGGATTGTGATGGCTTCTACAGAATTCTGGCAACCCTAAACAATAGCAGTAACAACAATAGTATAGGGTTCTCAAGGCACAAATTGGGCTGTCCTCTGTCAGCCTGTGAGGTGAGAACTGCCATTCTTATTTAATGTACTGGACCTGAGGTTCAGAGATTCATGACTTTGGCAGCATCTCAGCTTCTAAGCCATTGTGTCACCTGGTGTCCTGGGATGAGGCCCTGACCCCTAGAGATCGCCTTCCTCTGCAGGTCCCAAACCTCAGCTCAGTTGCCATGCCAGGCTTCAAAGGGCACCCTGGACTCGGAAGAGAACCCTAGGTCTCCCCAGGAAAGATGTTAGGAGACTCACATAGTCCAACCTCAGATCCTGGGAATGACCTTGACAGGGGAGTCTGAGGTATGGGAACTTTATCCTCTGGCCCTGAGAAGTCAGGCAGCTGCGCCCCCTGCTGGTGCAAGTGGCCTGGGGTGCCACTTTGCGGAGGCTTCAGCCAATGTGGAGACCATGGTACAACACACCCAGGGGCTGTGGTCCAAGGCAAGGGAAAAGAGATGTTTTAAATGTAACAAAACCTGGGAAGGATGGGTCAGGGTAGATGGGAACCTGGCTGTGCCACTCACTCACATGGCCTTCACCTGTCCTCTCCTTTTTCTGATCCTGTTTCCTCAACAGTAAGGTACAGCCACCCTGAATTTCCCTGTGACCCCCAGGCTCCAGCCCCTCCATGCCCCCTCTCTCCATCACGTCTTCCATCTGAGGGCTTCTGTCCTGAGGCAGGGACTGAGGCCTGGGGAACAGCCTGTCCTGGTGTCCACTTGGGGCCTCTGTCCTCTCTGGCTGTGTAGCCAGGCCCCGCAACTCGCCCCCTAATTGCCACTGCTCTGCAGGAAGGAGCGACTTCACCACAAATTATTTTGTTCTAAGAGAAGGACAAAAAGAAAAGAGAAGCCGGGAGGGATGGGGGTGGGGGGAGGAGGAGAAGATTGCCTGAGCCTGCTTTGTGCTGTGCTTTAACCCTTGGACTGCCAGGTGCTAGGTGGGCAGTAGGGCAGGGGCTCTGCTGCACCAACCCCCAGTCCATCCCTCTACCAGATGACAGAGGCCTTATCTCTCCACTGTCTTCTGTCACTCTCCTGACCTTATCTCTCCCTGCATGTCTGTCTCTAGTCAGCTGCCTCTGTCACCTCCTTATCTCCCCCATCACCTCCTCTCTCCAGGTTCCTTCACTTCTGCAGAGCCTGGAGGTGTGGTGCAGTCATGTCAATCTGGCCTGTGACCTCTGGTAGTGAAAAAAACACAGGCACAGGTCTCCTGAGGTCACCTGAATGGATACATGGATCTGACCAGTGTATGATGTGCACACGCGCACACACACATACACACATGTACACACCCAAGACCCCATTCACAAAGATGCCTACAGAAGCCAGACACAGTGGCACACACCTGTATTCCCAGCTACTTGGGAGACTGAGGCAAGTTCAAGGTCAACCTGGGCTATTTAGTGAGACTCTGTCTCAAAATAAAATTTTTAAAAAGCCTAAGGATATACCCAGTGGTAGAACCCCTCTGGGTTCAATCCTGGTACTGAAAAAAAAAGGGGAGAACACTTACAGAAAATTGCTTCTAAGACTCATACATATAAGCACCCAGACTTTGTCTAGGGGACCTAGGCCCCCACTTTCAGTGTGCCAGCACATACACATGCCTACAGACCCACCCTGTGAGGAGGAGGAAAGGGCAAATTTATTCCCCCCACCTGCTCCTTCCCTGGTCCCTGCCCCCATATTCTGTGCCCTGAATGACAAAGAAGCCCTGAGGCGTACCCAGAGCTCCCTCCACAGTATTTGCAAATGCCCTGGGGCCACATCAGCAGAAAGGGGTAGGGATATCCCAAGCCACTGGGAACAGCAACTGTGTGCATACAATTCGATTCAGAGTGGGTATATGTGTTGTACACACACAGGTGTGAGATCATCTTTGTGTTGATTTGTGGCCGTGTGGTATGTGCTTTTTGTCTCCATCTTCTCCCATGCCCTGCCTCCTGCTTCTGCCAGCCCATGCTTCCCATCTGTTATTTGTAGCCATTCTGAGGTAGTTAGTGAGTGCTGCTGAAGGCCCCTGAAGGGGAGATCCTGAGGCCCAAAGAAGGTGGTGACAACTTGGACCCAGCCATCAACCAGCCCAAACTGGGCCCTCATCCCAGATACAAGCTATAGATCCCCAGCCCTGCATCTCTCCTGAGTCTGTGAGGGCATTAGACTCTATACTCTCCGTAGTCAAAGTCAGGGCAGGGTAGGGGTGAAGGCTCAGCTGAGTTGAGCTGCGCAGAGGGAGTATGGGGAATATGGGAATGTGCAGCCACTATGACCTCACCTCTGGCCTCTGCTTCCTTCCAGATCTACAAAGATAACCGGAACCTGTTTGAGGTGCAGGAGAATGAGCCTCAGAAATTGGTGGAAAAGGTGGCAGGGGATATCGAGAGCCTACTGGACAGGAAGGTGCAGGCCCTGAAGGTAGGTTTGTGTGTTGGAAGATGAGGGGCTTTAAGGGAGGACCAGAGGGAGTGGTCCTAACTAGGAGGACAATTTTGTCCCAATCCTCCTTTGTCGTACTGAATTTAGTCAGGCCTGTCATCAGTAGACCTGTGCCTTCATGGATTATGGGCAGCTGTGGCAGGAGCAGGGCAGTTCTATCTGGAGTTGGCCACATGTAGGGAGGACATGGTGACTCAGGCCCAGGCATCCCTGCCCCTCCCTTTTGCTGGGCCTAGGATCCTCCCATTCCTCTAGGTTCCCAGGTCTATGTTTATATAGAAACCCAGGTCCTATGTTCTAGGTTTATGGGATGTGTGCCTGACCAGGACAGCAATCTATTGATGGTGGAACCTCTACTCCTGGGGTGGGCTGCAGGCTCTGATGGGGAGAGTTGAGGGGACAGGATGTGGCAGCCTCACAAATAATGCCATGGCCATGTAAGGCTGAAGGCTGAAGCCCCTGCTCTGCAGAGTATCGAATGTTTCTATATCCCCTCTGGGCCTCGGTCTCCCCATCTACACTCAGAGAAGTTGTACCCATAAGCTCCAAAGCCCTAGGGTTCAGTGGTCTGGCAAGACCTGCTGGACTCCCCTGACACAGCAGGCAGACCCCTGCTACTCAGCCTACCTCGGGAACAGCAGGTGGGAGGGGCCTCTGGAACTGCAAAGGGCCCTGGGCAGGTCATGCATAAATGGACAAGACATATCCAAACTGTCCTCAGATCAGAGGCACAACTGTGGCTACTGCAGCCTGTATCAAAGGTAGCTGAGTCCATGAGCCAGGCACACACCTGTAGTACCAGCTACTCAGGAAGCTGAGGCAGGAGGATCACGTAAGCCTACAAGTTCAAGTCTGGGAAACCTAGTGAGATCCCCAACTCAAAAAAACAGATATGTCCAATAAAAAAGAATGAAGTCCTGATACATGCTACAGCATGGATAATTTCCAAAACAACATGCCAAGTGAAAGAAGCCAGTGACATTCTTTTTTTTTTTTTTTTTTTTTTTTTTTGGGGGGGTGCTGGGGATCGAACCCAGGGCCTTGCTTACAAGGCAAGCACTCTACCAACTGAGCTATCTCCCCAGCCCCAAGAAGCCAGTGATAAAAGGCCACACGTTGGGTGATTCCATTCCTATGGAATGTCCCATAAAGGCAATGCACAGAAATTGAAAGTGGTTCCTGGAGCTGGAGGGGAGGGAATGGGGGGCATACTGATAAATACAGGATGTCTTTTGGGGGTGATGAAAGTATTCTAAAATTAGATTGTGGTGGTGGTTGCATAGTTAAATATGCTGATAATAAATAATAAAAACCACTGAAGTATATGCTTTATATGGGTGAATTTGCTGATATAAAAATTACACCTCGATTTTTTCAAAAAATGACAAAGTTTTCAGGTTTTTCAAAAAATGAACAAGTCTGTGTATGCTCAGGCAACATCTACACCCCAAGAGAGAACTAGAGTCTCCTTCTCCAGGAGCTTGTCCCTGCCATGGGGTCCCCTGCCTATCCCTGTGTGACCTGAAGTCATGGAAGAGGGAGAGTCTATTCTCCTAGGACCAGGAGTCCAGCAAAGGTGGACTCCAAAAGCCTACCTAGTGTGAATCCAGAGGATTCAGTGCTGGGCTCAGAGGTCCCAGCCCCAAGTGACCTTCAAGACTTCTTGGTGGCAGGTGTGGGGAGACAGTTGGGGAAACAAACTGTACTTTGATAAAGTCTCCAGCTTCAGTAGCAGCCTCAGTGAAATCTGAAGGTCTCTCACCAATCATGGGGGGGTAGATGAGTAGTGGCCGTGATCAGCCCACCACACAGGAAGCTCAGGGCCAGTCACTATCTGGAGACTTCCCAGCCCTTTAACCCAACCATAGAGGAACAGTTGATCCTCATAGTTGGTGGAGAGTCAGGGGATTGCCCAGGGAGGTAGACCTGGAGTTCTAGTCTTGACCCTCTTCCTGCACCCACGTTCCAGATCCTGCCCTGTGAGTTGGGACAGATGTTCATCTCCTTTCTGCTTCATCAGCAGCCCAGGCTGTGGCCTGGTACAGTAACTACAAATTATTTCAATGGAAGAATAATGGGAAAAGGTATCCACTGACTCCACACCCACCATGTGCTCAGTCCACAAGTCATTCTCACAGCAACCCCTAGGGGGAGGCCCTGCTACCCCATTCCACAAAGGAGCACAGAGACTCAGAGATGCCATGTGTCAGGACAGGATGTGGCAGAGCTAGGATTTGAAGCCAAGTCTCTCTGATCCTGAGCTGGGCCCTTGGCCCCCCACATTATCCATGGGATATGCACTGAGGCCACAGCCCCTGACCTCCCAGCTCTCTCCTAGCCAGTAATCTCCCCCTGCTCCTGGTTCCAGGCCCACAAGATGCTTCTGCTCATATGGCAGAAGGAAAGGGGAGGACCATCCTTCCCCCTTCTTGGTCCTAATTGTTCAAAGTGAGCTCTGATCTTTATTATGTTTTAAATTTGCTTTTAATCAAGTTCTGGTCTCTCTTTTTTTTTCACATTTGTTTGCAGCCTGTGTACACATAGAAGGAGGGATGTTGGGGGGCTGGACCCTGCTTCCCCCTCCATTGTTCCTGTCTCCCTGGACCCCTCCAGTAATCCAATTTAAATCCCTTGCTCTGATCTGGAATTTTAATTTGGGGCTTGCAAAGAGGGAGCTGAGCAACACAGGACAGAAGTTCATTGTCTCATCTAATCAGGGACAATTGGATGGTTCTCCAAGCTGCACAAGGTAGTTGTTGGGGCCAAGAGTCAGGCAGAATCAGGCCAGATTAGGGGCCTTGCCACTCAGACAAGTAGCATCCCCAGGTCCAGGAAACATGTTGGACCCTGAGCTTTGGAGGCAAACTTGGAACTTCAACCACCCAAGGAGATGGGACCTCTGAACCAGGGACTGCTCTTTTAGGATCTTGAATCCCAGGAGGGATAAGAAGGTACCTTAGTTCTTATGTGCACTGTAGGCAGAGCTGGACCCAAATAAGGACACTGCTCCTCCCATCTGGGGCCTTGGCTCATGGCCCCTTTCTCGTAAAGATTATCTCTTCATTGTTTCATTCCTCCCTCCATCTAGTCACCAGTGTTCACCAATGACCAACTATGTGGCAGGTCCTATGGTGGTGCTGGGGTGCACGAAAGGGCAGGCCCTGTTCCTGCTTCCATTGGAGCTCTCAGATCATTCCTATCCCAGGCCCTAGTTTCCCTCTCTGTAAAATAGAGATACAAAAGCCAGCCCCAGTAGCATGTACCTGTAGTCCCAGCTACTTGGGAAACTGAGGCAGGAGGATCTCTCAAGCCCAGGAGTTCAAGGCAAGCTGGTCAATGTAGAAAGACCCAATCTTAAAAAGAAAATGAGGTACTGTGTGCACACCTGTAATCCCAGTGGCCTCAGGAGACTGAGGCAGGAGGATTGCAAGTTCAAAGCCAGCCTCAGTAAAAGTGAGGCACTAAGCAACTCAATAGGACCCTGTCTCTAAGTAAAATTGCAAAATATAAGGCTGAGGATGTGACTAGTGGTCTAGTGCCTCTGAGTTCAATCCCCCATACCAAAGAAAAAAGAAAACAAGTGGGGAGGGATGCAAGCATCCTCTCTGCACAGTACCTCTGGTTCCACAGCTCCAGGGCCATCATTCAAAAAGGCCACAGTGTGGACAGTGGATGGTTGTGCCACATGTAGCATCATCTGTGGCACCTTTACTGTGTGACTCAGAGGAGAGGCCATATTCATGGCACTGCTTTGGATAAGGTAAGGTTGATCCCAGGGGAGGAGAGTCCAGCCTCCTCAGGGATGAGGCTAAAGGCATTGTTACTTGGTGTGCTTGGTTCCCAGAGTATGGGAAGCCCAGGACCAGGGCAGCCAGGTCCTGAGGAAGTCAGTGTGGGGGCTAAATGCCTGCTACCTAGGAGTTCCTTTTGCCTCCAACTTCAGGTAAGCCAGGGGCAGTGGGAGAGGCCTGTGTGGGACCCCAGTACCTAGAGAAACCCCAGCCCCATTCTTAATCCCTGCCCTTCCTACATGCCCAAGTTCAGCTGCCAGTCTATCTCAGGTCCCACCCACTGTCCCAGGGGCCAAGAGCTTTCCAGATACTTTGCCTTTGTACTTTTGCCTCCATACAGTGCTTGTTGAGCCCTCGTTGCATGTTGGACAGCTGGGACACTTTTAAAATCATGATGCCCAGGCCCCACCTCAGACCATGTACTTCAGATTCTCTGGGATGCAGTGGAGCATCAATATTTTTTTTTCACATTTTCAATGTGAGCATTTCAATGATTCTGTACAGATTCAGAGTTCAAGACTTTCCCCATAAGATAGTAGAAATAATTCTGTCCCACAATTACTGGCCTCTTTCTGAGTGCCTGCTAGTGCCAGGCCTAAAATGAGCCTGAACACTCCAGATGGCTCCAAATTCTCACCTCATGTTATTTCTCTTACTTCCATTTTACCTGTGAGGAAACTGAGCCTCAGAGAGGTTATGCCACCGCCTCAGGTCTCACAGAAAACCAGGCTTTAGATCTAGGCAACTGGTTTCCAGGCCCTACAAACTGCCCCTGGATATTGCTTTTCTCTACCATTAGTAAGGCCATGTGGCATTTCCTGTCCACAGGGGGACAGGACTGAGGAAACAAAAGATGGGGTACTGGTTTCAAACAGGCTGGCCCTGGGATGAGCTAGTGCCCTGGGGGTCCTACCTGGCAAAGAGGGCAGATACTAGGAGGCAAGTTCCTATCCCCTCAGTTTCTTTCTTGGGCAGTGAGCACTCCTCTCACACCCCCCAGGCTCACATGGATGGGGCAGTGGGAGGGGCAGACCTGGCCTTGGTTCTGGGGGCTCCAACAGACAGAGTTCCACCATCAGTGGCCTCTCTGGGGAGTGAGCATCATTTAAAGAGTAAAATTAAAAACCCTTCTGCACACAGCCGTCCTGCTTTTGCCACTAATGGCCACTTAACCCAATTAAACTGACGCATTGTTGGCAGTGTGGCTTGCTTTATTCAGGAACAGGATCTTTGGACTGGGTGTTCAGAGGAGCAGGAGGTTGGGACCAGGGGCTATGGGGCAGGCTGATCCCTTAGTGAAGAGGGAGAATGTTCAGCCCAGTTCTGAAGTACTCACTTCTTCCTTTCTAAAGCTTGGTCTCCAGCAGGGTTTCTCAGCCTCAGCCCCATAGACATCTTGAGCTGGAAAAATCTGTGTGGTGGGGCCTGTGCACTGTAGGGTGTCTGGCAGCATACTTGCCCTCTACCCACTAGATGCCAGTAGCACACCACTCTAACAGTTGTAACAGCCAAAAAGTGCCTCCAGGTATTGCCAAATGTTCCCTGGAGTCAGAACTGCCCCCACTTGAGAATCTTTGGTCTAACGCACAGAAAGCTACAACCGTGGTGAATAGGAGTCCCAAAAGCAGGGGGACAGTGGGCACCTCAGAGAGGTACATGTGCATGGAGCAGTCTCAGCAGAAGAAAGAACCCTTCCATCCAAAAGGGGCAACAGGGAAGGCTGCCTGGAGGAGGCAATGAGGGAAGAAAGTTGGGCATTGAGGCAGCTGGAGGCCAGTTCAACTGGCGCATTTGTGCTGTCATTGATTACATTACACCAACAGGTTGGCCTTCAAGGGACCAGGCTGCAGGTGTGCCCTACTGCCAAGGCCTGTCCTGTAGTACGGGCCTTGTGGACATTTGTGGAACAGATGTGAGTGCCATGGCTCTGGGTTCTGCTGGAGCACAGCCTCTGGGGTTTAACTCTAGCCTCAGAAAGCGTTAGAAGGCACAGTAATGGTGGGCTGGGGATCCTGTAGCATGGGCTGCCTCTGCCCACCCTTCTCTAAGCAATTAAAAGGTGTTTATATGGGGCTGGCAATGGCTTCTGCCTCCCTTCCATTACGAACATTAAGAGATCTTGACCCTTCCACTTTCCTACTCTTGAAAGAAACTGCAGACACGTGGAGCCAATTAGGCTCACGCGTGGGCGCCAAGGGCCTGAGCAGCCTTTTTTCCCTGATTGCAGCATTTACAGCTGATTATTCTCCCCTCACCCAAACAGAGCTGCTGCTTCCTGGCAAGGTGCCACCCAGAGGAGCTGGCTAGGGGTCCCCAGGGATGGAGAAGCTTTGGATTAGTGAATGGGCATCTGTCGAGCACCTATTGTGTAGGTGCCATACAGAAGGAGGCAGTCAGAGTGCTCGCCAGAGGGAAGGACAGGGATGAGCTCTCAGGAAAGACCAGGTAGCATGAGGTGGTAGAGAGCCACCATTTGGGAATGGAAGTCAGAGAGGGTCCTCGGAGGAGGTGACCTGAATGTGTGTGAAAATGAAGGTAAACTTCCGTCCATTCTGCACACATCCATGAGTCCTTAGGGTCAGTCAGTATGGGCCCTGGGCAAAGACATGCTGCTCCCAACAACAGGTGGAATCAAATATGGAGAAAGCCTCCCCTGCCTGAGTGACTATCAGGTGGCCAAGAATCCAGAATTCCTTAAAGGCTTCCAGGCTGTGCTGGCCAGGCTGAGAACCAGCCTCCCTGGGACCATGGGGAGATAGTGCAGGTGGGGTGTGACTGGGGCATAGCCGAAGGCTCCTCAAGGGAAACATTCCGTCATCTTCGGACACCCGTTTGAGCTAGTTGTGATCAGACCAGGGCCTGGCTCAAACCTACCAGGCCTCAGGAAAGGTCAGGTTGTAGATTTGGGGTTGGGCCTGGCCACAGGAGGAGTCAGAAGAGTTGTGTTAATTCCTCAGCATCTGCTGGCCAAACTAGGGGTCTAGCGTCCTGGGATACACCATCCTTGAGGCCCATAGAGCTGAACTCCACACCCCATAAAAGGCCTGTGCTGGGGAGTGTCTTGCCTGTGCCCACTCTCTGGAGGTCCTACCTGGCAAAGGCGGTAGATGCTAGGAGGCAGAGGAAAAGAGCCTGCAGGTGCCACAGGGATAAACCAGACTAATTTAGGATCAGAAAAGTGAGATATTTAATTGAGTTTTAATAGTGTCTGGTCCTTTGTTCTGAATCCTTGTGTGCAATGGCTGGGAGAGGGTTGGGTACTTGACAGCCAGGAAGATTCTGCCCTCTGGGGCTCCAGACTTAGAGGAGACAGACAACAGGCTATGGGGTACCAGCATAGAGAGCAGCTAACATGAGACAGGCAAGTTTAAGAAGAAAGCCTGGAGGAGGTAGCGTTTGAGCTGAGCCTTGGAAGGCAGGTAGAATTTTCAAAGGTGAAGAAAAGGAAAAGGGAGGTGTCTCTGCAGTTCCTTGGAGGACACTGGCCTAGCAGTGAGAATGAGCAGTGCCGATTCCTGCCAAGTCCTCAAGGTGAGCAGCAGGGGTGGGACAGGGAGCCCAGAATGTGCAGCCTGTGCATCAGTTTCTTCTGCAGGGGAAAGGGGAGGTGGAGATGACTAAAGCAGGGGGCTGGGCTCACTGCCTGAGTTCTGGAGTGGTAACTGCACATTATTAAGCATGAATTTCTCTGCTGTCTTCCCTAAGCCCATAAGTCTGGACAAGCCCCTGGTGCCAGTCAGAGGTTTGCTTGGAGGAAGCTGGTTGACTCTGGCTCATTGTGTCATGGGCCACCAGGTGCTTTCGCTTCTGTCTCTGTCTAGTCAGCACCAAGTGCTTTTTGTGTGCAGGCACCATACTAGATTACAATGGACAGACTGGGAAAAGACCTGTGGGTCCTCCGCCTTAAGGAGTAGTCTGCTGAAGGTGACAGTAATGTAAAACATGCCACAAAGTGTGGAGCCAGAGGGTAAGCCTAAGGGACCTGAAGGGAGGAGGATTTAGCCAGGCAAGAGAGAGGAAGGGAGAAAGAAGGTCCGAGGCAGAAGAAACAGGAAAGTGCAGAGGCCAGAGGTAGAGCGCAGCCTGTGTATGCACGTGGACACACACGGGCATATGCACGCATACAGGGGTGGAGGGTTTGCCTACACAGATGCACTAGGAGGCAGTGTTTGAGGCAGAGGCATGCATGGGATTCCTTAAGGGGTCTAGCTGAGACCTCACTCAGTGACCACATCCTACATAGTCCCTAAATGAACCTGTGACAAAAGTCATGAGCATTGTGGCACATGTTGCACATAACTGGGCTCAGAGCACAGAAGGTGTCTGAGAATCAGGGGCCTCTCTGTGCTGGAGCCCCTACTAGCACTTGAACAGCACAGAGCCCCTGGAAATCTCACACTCTCTGGGACTCACCTTCCCTACCTGAACATTAGGGACAAGTGTGGCCTCACAGGTCTATCATCAAAGAGTGTACCTGGGCCTTGGTGCCACCGATTCAGAAAGGGATACTCCTGGAGTGTCAACAGGGGATGGGCTGATCTGTGCTCCTTTAACCCCACCAAGCATGTAGGCAACCCTGGACCTCCTTCTAGTCCTGCCCTCTGGGAGCCTCATCAAAGGCCTTTACCCAGCTCCCATGTCTTTGGACCACATTGTCCAAGCTACTTGATGCTTCCCACCTCCTGGCACAGGCTTGGAGCCCTTGTTTGAGAGGCTGGTCACGGTTGCTGGCCCTTTGTTACAGCCTCCCTGTGTTTGCCCACTCTGTTCCTCTGCAAATGGGAGTAGCAGCATGTTTGCTGTGTCAACACCAGCTGGAGCCCAGTTGTGGAGATAGCTGAAGGCATAAGGCCTCATACTCCAGTCACCCAGGTGCCTGGAGTCCAGCCCCTTCCTGGGCAGGATCAGGATTAAGGGGACAATGGGCCACACCTCACCATGACCCACCCATTTACCCATAGGACTGCCAAGTGTTGGAACCAGTAACAGCAGCCTCAGGCAGGGAGCAGGACTTAGAAAGGACCAGGAGGGAGGGCAATCTCCCTAGGCAAAGCTTAGGGGACTTCTTGGCAGAGATAGTCTTTGAGTTTTCGAAGGTTAAGTATGGGGTTGCCTCAGCCCTTTCCTCCCGTATGTCCCCAGTCATCAGGTCCAATAGTGTCCCAGAAAAGAAGGCCTAAGCAGTCAGGCAGATAGCCAGATAAATAGACAGATAGGCTGTGAGGCAGGAGTAGGGCAGGGAATAGCGACTTGGGAAGAGGACTCAAGGAGGTCATGAGCCAGGCAAGCTGATATCCACAGGGGTATGAGTCACAGTCTGGGAAGGCCACTGAGGGGCTATCAGAGACAGTTGGGAAAATAGAGGACCAGAGAGTAGGCCCACCTCCATAAGCAGGTTTTTCCAGAAATTAGCCTTTAGGGATGATTCTCCAGGGACAGAGACCTCCAGGGCATGCACTGGGCAACTAGATCAGAAGGGCCAGGTGAGGTTATCAGTGGCATAGTCTTTGCTGGTGATTTCCTTCCTCTCCTCAGTTTCCTCATCTGTAAGATGGGTGATAAGTATCCACCTGGTGGAATACCTAGTGGATGCTGTAGGTTGAGACTTGACCTGTCTGCAGACATGCAGTGCTCCATGAGGAGAGGACTCAACTTTTCTGAACTTGCATCTTGGACTATTTGGCTTGGTGGGCTTGGTAGGGAAGATCTTCCCACTTGACTTCACTTTGGGATTCCATGAAAAAGTTTCCCATTTACCTGGAAGTACAAAGAAGTGGCACTGAGACCAAGGGAAGGAAAGGAGGCAGTTTACCCTTCAGGGGTCGGGATAGACTATAGGGGGAGAGCATTCTGAAAGAGAACAGCATGAGGGAGGGGAAGATCTGGCAGAATCTGGAGTAGTGGCTGTGGCTTCACCTGGAAGAGGGTAGCAGGGCTAGCCCCTCAGAGCACAGCAGTGAGTTGGGCAATTAGGGTCCAGTACCCAGGAAGTGGGGTACTTAAGGTGAAGGTTATCCTGGTTGTCAGAGGAGGTAATGGAGGCCTGCCACCAAGCACAGCAAAGAGGGGTGACAGGGCAACAAGATTGGGGTTTACTGCAGTGAAGAAAGGGAGGGGGCAGCTGGAACAACTACTAGTGCTAAAGAGGAGGGTAGATGTAGGTGGCACTTATGGGGCAAGGAATCTTGGGCAGAAGCAGACTACAAGGTGAGAAGTTCCAACCTCCAGGAACCTGACAGTGGTGCCCCTGCCTTCCTCCCTCATGTTTACTGGCCCCTCCCTGGCAGGCAAGTCAGTAAGCTTGTGGGGTGTAGCAGCAGGAAGCTCCCAGTCACAGGGAAGGCACAGCCTTCCACCTGGACTCGCTCACATCCTGTGTTCTGTGCAAGTTTAGCATCAGGTACACATTCCTGCCTGGAGTCCTGAGGAGCTTGATGCTTAAACTTACATCTTACACCTTTGATTCCTGACACTGGGAGTCCTTGGGGCCCTGCTTAGAGCTGGTATTTAGATGGGTCTTGGGGAATCAGATCATCTTCCTGTGTACCTGTAGTGCCACATTGCCAAAGGGTTAGGGAGGAGGGCACCAGGGGGTGGGAGGAATAACCTGGGCTGATGTGTTCTTATAACCAGCCAGGTGGGAGAGTTGGGAGGGCTCAGTCCCCAGGTAAGTAAGGTAAGTAAGGCCAGCAGGTAAGTAATGGGTACTTAAAGAGAGAAAAAGGATCCATTTGCTCGGCCTGTGGACTGTAGTGATAGCCCAGCTTTGGGACTGTGGCCTAAGAGAGAAGGCTACACCCTACTCCCCAAGGCCCAGGCTGGAGCTCCAGTCTCCACAGTCTCCCAGTGATGACATTGACCTTTCCTCACTACCCATGTGCATACCTAGGCCTCCTTTTATCCAATACTCTTCTGCTAATCTCATCTCCCTGTGTGACTACCATGTAATTAACTCATTTTGCAAAATTTTTCCTTTTGTCATAGCTTCCTCTCATTTTTTCTTTTCCCAGGAAAGGTTAGGAGGGGATGGGGTAGAGGAAGTTTTCTGAGCATGAGGCTATCTCGCAGGTCAGCTCTGGCCCCATATCTTGTATACAGGGCTCTCAGACAATGACACACACCCCCTTTGACACATGTCTCAGCCCTAGCCTGGAGAATAGATGGAAGTCAGTGGGTTAGCCTGAGAGTCCTCCCAGTGCCAGGAGGAAAGGATGACCCAGGCCTACCCCACCCCTACCTCAGGAGCATAACGTACTCACATATGAGAACTGCTCAGACTAAGCCAGAATAAGACTAAGGAGATACTTAGTGGCCTTGCTTACCCACAGCCTGCACTTGGTGGGCATATGTGTGGCAGGCAGACTGGGTGCAAATATAAAGAGGCCAGGGGGTAGGACACCAGGAAGCCTCTGTGGTCCAGCTGTGAGGCAGGGACTGCATAGGACAGAGGACTGTGGACAGGGTACATGTACAATCCCCCTGAATGGGTCACATGTTCCCCCTCCCACCAGTAGGACAGTCCCAGCCAGGGGACACTGGGCTTCCTCCTCCTTCCCAAGAGCTGGAACATCTGCCCTCCTAGCCCCAGAGATAGGACTGGGCAGCAGAAGTGGGTTTAGTTAGAACTTGGTACTGCTGCCCCCGGCCCAGCCATCATCACTGAGCCCTGCCCACTCCCATGAGTGAAGCTGCCGCAAGGCCTCATCTGCATAGGGGCCCTGCGTAGCTCAGAGCCTGCTGCAGCAGTGCACCCGGCCAGGCGGCTGGCAGGACTGGGCTTGGAGACCTCAGCTGACAGTGGCCTACTTTCCTGCTCCCCCAACACCATCTCCCTGCCTTTTCTTGCTGTGACTCCCTCAGGATGTGAATTCTCTTAAACTTTTAATTAAAAACATTCTCCTTTCTCCCCGCAAGGTTTGCTTCCCTGTGATTTTCCTCTTAGAAGGAGAGATGGGGGAAGGGGAATGGCAGACAAGGAGTGGAGGTCAGGCCTCCCTGATGTCAATGGTGGACCCAGGGAACCAGGGCAAGACCCCATGGAGGGGGCCTCTGGCTTTCCAGTTCTGCTGGTGGAGACATTTTTGAGGGCTCCAACCCTGGGGGTCACGCCAGATGCTGGGAATGGCATCAGCTCCTGAGGGCCTGCATAGTTGCTCAAGAACATGGCACAAATGCGCTAAATGAGCCAGGGCTTCTCCAAGAGGAAGAAACCCCCTGCTTTCCCAGGGAGTTGCTGTTAACTGTGGTGGCCTCAGGGTCATGTCTGAGCCCATTGGTTGCAGGTTGGGGAAGTGCTCACAGGGTTATTTATCAGGCAAAATGCGGCCCAAGGTTGGTGTCATGGACCTTGAGGTCACCAGCTGGGTCCCCGAAGCTTCACGTGTAGAATTCTCAACTCAACTCAGGAGCATGATATCAGGTGCTGGCTCACAAGGTCAGGGCCCCAAGGATGCCAGGGACACAGGTCCTTGACATCAGGGAACCAGAACAGCATTTCTAGTTATGGAGCCAAAGGGGATTGGCCTGCCCCCTCTCTCCCAAACAGTAGCCCATTAGCCAATCCCTGACTCTGGAGGGAGCTACTCTCATGTTCTCAGGTCCCCTTCTCAGAGTTGGAACCCATTAAATATTTGGAAGTTCTTCCTGTGTCAGACCATGATTCCTCTTGCTGAAGACTAAGCCTGTTTTCTTGGCTCCACCTCTAGAGAACTCACTCTCCCACAAGTCTTCCCTGGCCCCAGAAACAGGATTGAGTCCCCACCTTCCTCCCCCCATGCATCCACAGGCTGAGCACCTCTATTTTAGGGCTTTCAGGCCCAGTCCAGGAAGCCCCCATAAACTCACAGGCTCACCCAGGTACATCTATGTGTTACTCCTGAGATGCTCCCCAACAGATTGCACCTCTCCCACCCCAGAGCAGGGGGCAGCTCCTCACCAAGCCTCCAAATGCTTAGGGATTCCAAACTCTTGCCAGACCCCTTCCACAAGAGAGAAACAGGGGCACCACAAGAGGGCCATAGTCTCTAAGGGGCCCCAACTTTCTACCTTTCTCTCCATTGCCAGCCTATAGCAGCAGCATTAAACAGTTCCAGAGAAGGGGCCATGGTGCTGGTGGTGGCCCTGTGGGGCTAGAACAAGTGCCCTGACCCTTGCCTTCCAGACTCCGCTAGATACCCCTCCTAAAACTCTGCAGTGCTTCACAGACCCCGAAGCCACCCCAGCCAACCCTGGGAATGTTCAGGGACACATCTTCACAGAGGTAGGTGGGGCCATGGTAGGATTTGGGGAAAGGTCAATTAGAATTGGCTGTGAACCACACTGGCACATGACCCCCCATAGACCTAGCCCTGACTGGGAGGGACAAAGAGGACTCAGGTCCCAGTGACCTCAAGAAAACCTGATCCAGAGTGGGCAGCCTTGTAAACCAGCTTGACAGCTGCCCCACTCTAACCATGGCTGTGAGGGGTGCAGAGCAGGGGCAGCGAAGCTGGAAGAGAGCCATATGGAAGGCATCTGAGCTGGGCAGTAAGAAGTAGGATTCAACTGCCCAAGCAGAGGGGAGAGAATAAGAACATTCTGGGCAGAGGGAACTGGTATATGTACAAGCAAAAGCAGGAAGCACAAGGAGGGGTTGGGGACATGGCTCAGTGGTAGAGCACTTGCCTGGTATGCATGAGGCCCTGGGTTTGATCCCCAGCACTGTGGAGGTGGGGGAGGGGAATCCACACAAGGAACTGGGTGGAGGTGGTAACAATGTGCAGAGTAAAGAAGGTAGAAGGGATAGTGGGATATTTGCGTGCCAGCCCTGGGGATTAAGACCCCAGGCATCGGAAGTCCTAGCAACTTTTGAGAAGGCAAGGGTTTCACATACTCATTTTGCAAACATGTTGAGCACCTACTGTATGCATGTGGCTGTGTCATGGCCCAGCCCCAGGCATTGTCTACCTCCTCTGTGGGTGATCCGTGGCTGTAAGAATGGCAGGGTGTGGGTGACCAGGGTGATCATAGGAGAGGAGCTTGTGGATCCCCCACAGGGCAGAGGGGTGTAGCCTCTTCTGACCAGTGGGAACAAGAATCTGGTCTTGCCTCTTGCAGCACTGCCATCTCCTGACTGGCTCCTCTGTGGGGCCCACTAATTCCCAAGTCTGATATGGGCAGGGATGGAGGGACTCTTCCCACTGCAGTACATCTAGGTCTTCCCTGCACCCCATCATGCTAGGCTCCATCCATCCATCCATTCCATAAGTATATACTAAGTGTCTACTAGGTGCCAGGCCCTGTGCTGGTTGCTAGGGACTCCATAGTAACAGAGACAGACCTCATTCTGCACACAGGGACCTTGTGGTCCAGATGGTAAGTAGAAGATAGACAAGTAATGGAGTATCCAAGGGGTTTCAGAGGACAAAGATAGCAGGGAGACAAAAAGAAGGTGTCAACCCCCCTCCCCCACATCCCCAACTACAAATCTGGACCCTAAGCAGGGGTAAAGGCAGTGAGGAGATCGACCTTTCTCTTGGCTCAGGGTCTGAGCCCACAGCTTTCCGAGGCTCTGTGTCCTTTCCCCTCATTTCCCAGCCCTGCTCCTGCCAGGAGTTGGCAGGAGCCTCCCACAGGCTCTGCAGGAACTCACCTCATGCCCAGCAGGACTTGCCACGTGGTACCCGTGAGCAGGGGGTGGTGAGAGGTTCAGGTGGATACAGCAGGCTGTGCTGGATCCTACTGGCTTGCCCAGCCACAGGCCACCCTGAGAAGCTGCTGATGTCAGCAAAAGAAAACTACGAGTGCCCTTTAGCATACATGGGGGGGCAGTCGTGTGGCTGGGATATACCAGTATGCGGTCAGGCATGGTCGTGGATAGATGTGCATGCCCATGTGCATGGCTACGGGGTGGGCCCAAAGTCTCCATGGCAGCACCTGCATATGTGGGGGTTTGTGTGAGATGGGTGTATGTGGTAGAAGAGTCTGGAGAACTGGAGAATTGAAGAGCTCTGGGGGGAAGAGGAGGAACAGATCTACTGCCTCAAGAGATTCCTTCTGTGGTGACATGGGCATACTTCAGGCACCCACATGGATAAAACCCATGTGCACATGTACCCACCTTTCTGTCTACAACCACAGGGCACACCTAGAGTCCAGTCCCCACATGAAGGCCTACAGATATACATGCACACATACATGCATGGAAGACTTGTGCACTGTGCATCCCAGGCTTGTGTGTGTACACTCCTGATGTGCATCCCCATCACTGATGTCCCACCCCTCTCTCCTCTCATCTCACCATTGATTGCATCTCAAGGTGAGCAGGTCCAGGATGGGCATCTTTATTTTACTGATACACTGAGACTTAGGGACTTACTCAAGGCCACACTGACTCCACAGCTCTCTGGCTCCAGCTGGGACCCAGGTCTCCTAAGTTTCCATTGAGGTCTGACACGGCCCCTCTGCCTGTGCAGTGTTCTCCTTCTGACTCCTCTGCCAAGCCCACATGTACAAGAACAGAGCATTGGAGATTCTTATGCAATCCCCCTCAGTAGTGACATTCTGGAACCCACAGTGGGGTGTACCAAGTCTACAGGCATACCATGAATTTCCCCACAAAGGAGCCGCCAAGCTCACAGCCATAACAGTGTGGGTAAGAGGAACATTCCCTGGGACTCATGCAGATGAGTCTCAGCCAGTTCTGGCACCCCTCCTTCCTTCCTGGGAATCTCTCTTCTCATGTCACATCCCTCTGGTCCTGCCCCTACATCTTGCCCCTATACTGTCCCCCCATTATCTTCCTGGGATGTTTCTGAGTTCATTTCAGTAGTTCCTGATATTTCCAATTGGGAAGCTCTCAGAAATGGACCATGCCCCAAGCCCCCCATGGACCCAGCCCTGACCCAAGGAGGAACAAAGAGGAGGACTCAGGTCCCAGTGACCTCAAGAAAACCTGATCCAGGGTGGGCAGCCTTGTAAACCAGCTTGACAGCTGTCCCACTCTAACCATGGCTGTGAGGGATGTCTGCATCCCTCAGGGTCAGCGAAGCTGGAAGAGAACCATATGGAAGGCATCTGAGCTGGGCAGTAAGAAGTAGGAAACAACTGCCCAGGCAGAGGAGGGAGAAGAAGAGGATTCTGGGCAGAGGGAATTGGTATATGCAAAAGCATGGAGGTGTGAGAATTTATCAAATAATCAGACATTTACTGAGCTCTCGTCTCATGCATTTGAGTGTCTGTGCAGCCCGAGTCTTTATATTCTTTCATTTGCTTGTTTATTCACCAAATAGTTACCAAGTACTGGGCATGCAGGCCACTGGGATAGGGGGAAAAATGTAATTGTCCCTTCCTCCAAGAGCACAAAGCCTGTTGGAAAATTGCAGGACAGAATAGCAAAGTCCTTGATGAGGACACACAGTCCCTGTGGGAGCCTAGAAGGGGGACCCAATAACAATATTCAGGCACTGCAGGATCCTGAGGAAAGGAATGATGGAAGATACACTGGCTCTGTGAGAACCCCAAGTAAGGATCTGGCCAGTTCTGGGCCTTGTTAGCAGTTTTTCTTTCATTTATCAGTATTTGGTACCTAATCTTCAGAGGTGCTCATCACTGGGAGGCCCCTTGGCTCCAAGTCTACATCCTTCATTGTACAGATGGTAAATCTGAGGCCCTATACCCAGAACTCAAGTCTCCAGAATTTCTATTTCAGGAGTGTAATTGTATTGACAAGGCTCTTCCATAGCCAAATCCAACCCTGAACTCACACAAGCTCAGGCCCCTCTGCACAGCACCTTAAGTTGGAATTGCAGGCTTTGGTGGCTCCTATTTGGGAAGAGCAAGCCTGGTTGGGCTCCCTTAGAGTGGAACCTGTGTCCTTCTCCAGCCAACTGGAACAACTGGGTATTTTGGGTGTTTCATTGACCCTCAGTGTCCTGCCACAGAATGACAGACATGATTCCTAGTTTGCCTATTAAGCTGGGAAGTTGCAAAAATGGAGAGTGCTGGCTTGTGTCCTTCTGGGGACCTTTCTGCTAGGGAGAAGTGGGACTGCCCACCCCACATGGCAGCAGGACCAATGGCTGGCTTTCCCTCCACCTCAGTGGCCCTGAAGCCATCCATCACTTACAAATTCTCTTCATTTCTAAATAAAATGATTTGTTAATTTGAGTGAGTGATCGCCACTCGTCCGGGCCTCTTTGCAGGCCCAGGAACAGCTTGTGGACTCCTGGAGCCCTGAGCCGCAGGCCTGGCGCAGACTTGGAGGGGTTGTTTTCTATTTAAATGTGAATTGAATGAGGAGAAAAATGTTTCTCTTGGCAATTCCATAGGAGCTCACTCTTCTGACAGATGTTGGAGTTTATTATCCCATCGGGCCGGCGTTTTGTCGAGCAGAATTGCTAATTATTTCAGAGGCCCGGCCACAGCCGAGGAAGGAAGGGAGGTGGCAGGCACGGCTTTGGGCGGCATCTGTCGACAGGCAGGCACTGGGTTGAGAGACCCAGCCTGCCACCCCTCCAGTGCCCTCCCAGAATCTGCAGACATTTTGGAGCAGGGATTCCTACAGTACCCTGGAGGAAGCAGCAAGGGTTATTCTTGTCAGCACTGCTCTGACCTCATGGTGAGGGCTCTGGAAGGTCACATTTAGGGTCTTGAATTGCTTGTGTGTTTAGTGGGTCCATGGGTGGTGGATGGGCAAAGACTCCAGAGAGAGCTCAGTGTGTTTCTTCCTGTGTAAAAGCCAGTCATCAGCTGTAGGACCTTACCTGTTTGTGTGGGTATGTGGCTGAGTGTCTTTGTAACCTTGGCCCCCGCACAGGCCTGTGGGGTTCAACTTGACCATGTGCTGTGTTCACAGGTCATGAGCTGCCTGGTATAACTATGCACCTCTGTCTATAACTGGGCTGCATGGGCCTTTGAGGTGTGCTTCTCATTTCTGTCCTCCATGGCAAGGTGGAGGAGGCCTTGGAAGACAGATGGCCAGAGAGAACTGAATCTCAGGAGGGATGGTCCAAGGCTAGCCAGGGTGCCACTCAGGCACTGTAGGGGTACTGCAGGTTTCAAGGGACTCTGTGGTGAATTGACCAGGGGGTGGGTTTCATAGCAGAGATGTGGCCCTGGGCTCTGATCCATTCAACCCAGGGACTTAAACGTCACTTGCAATACCGTAGAGCAGGGGAACACCCCCACCCACCCAGCAGGGTCTTCCTGACTACACACAGCCCAGGTCTGACTCCAGTTGTTTCTGACCTGAGGAGAGTGGGGATGGAGCAGTTCCTCCCTGCAGTGTCCTCTGAGAAACACCCCCACCTCGCCATTCTGAGCCTCCAGACCAGGGGCAGGATGCCCTGACAGCCCCCTCAGCTTTAGTCCATTCCCCTCCCCCCACACATCCCCCACCAACTCTAGATCAAATGAAGCTCAGCTTCCTAGGTTTAACATAAAGGCAATGGAGGCAGCTGGGCAGGATTTTATAACCCTAATTAACACCAGATTCCCTAGGGTCTCAGCTCTAGAATCCTGATGCAGGCTGAGACCAGCAGAGCACAAAGCAAGGAGGGTCCATCCTGGTGCCAGGTGACAGGAGATAGAAACTCAGCCTCTCCCTGTCCCATATCTGGTGCCCTGGCGGCCACCCTAACAGGAAGCACTGGGGAGCCAGTGGGGTGGGGGTGCCCAACCATCCCAGGTTGAGATCGTGCCAGGCATCTCTGATTGACCATGTGTCCCTGGGAACCAGGCCCTTTCTCCTCTGGACAAAACTCCACCTGACATCCTTCCATTAAATAGGGCATGTTCAGAAGAGAAAATTGCTACTATTTTCCCCTTTTACTTCACTGTCATCAAAAATTGATCCCATATTGCATCCTTATTTCAAAGAACGAGCTAAAAAAATAAAATAAAAATTCCCACTCCTCAGAGCGGCAGCTGCATCAAGCTTCCCATTCCCCCACCCCACCCCACCCCCCAAAAAAGAAAGAAAGAAAAGAAAATGTGCTTATTGAGGGAGGGCGCCTGCTGGGCCAGCTGAGGCTGGCTTGGCTGTGAGAGGGCCGGGCCCTTGACTGTGTAGGCAGAAGGGGTTTCGATCTGGTAAAATGTGGTAGAGAATGGGGTAATTGGGGGAGGTTAATTTGGATCTAAATGGAGCAATTCGTTATCTCAATAAGAAGCGTCTCGTTTTCCAGGGAGACGGCTGTGCCTGCCAGATGCTGACCTGCCCGTGTGGCTTTGGGGTGGTAGCTTGGCGCAGGGCCTCACAGTCAGTCTAGCGTCACCAATCAACCCACCCACCCTGGCTGGTGGGGCATGGGGGGCAGTTTAATTGAACTTATTCCCCAGTTCATTTGGTAACATATTGAGTGCTCTTCACATAGAATATGAATACTAATGAGGAAGCAAAGGCAAAGGTAAGCAGTGGAAGGACCATGTAATTGATCTAGTTGATCTTACTGATTGACTCTGAGCCTCCTGGGAGCCAAAGAAAAAATGGAGACCCAGGGTTTGTATTCTAACCAGAGGAGATCAAACATTTAGGTCAACTGCCCATGGAAGCCTAGTCTAGCTTGCCATGGAATGGTGTTTGAGGAGACTTTAAGGTAACCCTCTTTATTAGAAGGGTCAGGGAGCTGGCACCTGGGCTCTAGTATGATCCTGGGCAGATCCCTCCTCCCAAGGCCTCAGAGCTCCATCTGTCTCTGCCAGGGGCTACAGGCAGAGGCTACAGACAGTGTCACACCAGTGTGACTGTCACAGGCTGCAGTGCTGCAGGACTGGTTCAGCAGTTGCACAGATTAAGATTTGGGTCCCAGCTCCTTCTCCCCAGCTTTGTGGACTGTGAACACTCACTAAATTGCTCTGAGCTTGCTTCTTCTGAGAAATGAATAAGTATCACTAGCCTTGTCCCAATGGATGTGATGATCACATGTAGACAACTGGAATCCCAAAGGTACCTGGTGGACAGTTGGTTGGAGCTGATGCATAAGACTTCTTAGTCTGAGTAGGTGTCTAGCCCAATTTGACTGCACTGCATTTGGGCTGGGCTAGAGCAGGGAACATGGAGATAAGCAGAAGCCCCTCCCCTGCACTGTGAACTCTGCAAGGCTGGAACCAAGTCTGACTCACCCTGTGTCTCCTGCACCGAGCACAGGCAATAAAGTATAGTAGTTGAAAGAAGAAAGAAGAGGGGCCCTCGGGGTCACCTTTTCATTTATTCCACATTATATTGTGAATTGCAATGAGATAACAAAATTAAATGATTGCAGGCCAGGATGAAGACTATGAGGCTAGTAAAGCAATAGACAAATTGAGGACCCACTGGAGGGAGGAGAGGACCCCTGGATGGGAACCAGTGGGGTCCTAGCTAGGGCAGATCCATTTAGCCAGGTCTGAGAGAGCAAGTGATAGGGTCTGTGGGTCTGGGAGCCACGATCTACTTCACTCCCAGCCCCAGCAGAAAAGAGACCTTTCCCTCTGTCCCTTAGGAGCACATGATTGGGACATGAAGATAGTTGTTCAAGCAAAGGCAGGAACCCAGCCACCACATATGCATGTGCCCAAGCACATGTTGATGTGCATGCTTGTGCACATGCATATGCATGCTGTGCTCATGTATGAGTTCACATGTACATGTGTACTTCTGTCTACACACCTGCACATGTTCACATGTACACATAATTCCTCCTCTAACTCTGTTGACCACAAATTCAAATGCAGGAGATCCCCTTAACACACAGCCCACTAAAGCCACAGACCCTTGACATCCCCCTGCTTAGCATACCTCCCTTAATGGAGAACCTAGAGGCCCCAGTCACAGGGTACCCACTCACTCCCCTTTTGTTTGGAGGTGACCTTGGGGATAGTGGAGCAACATAGGGCTCCACAGTGCTTAGGAGGACCCAACCATATCCTGGGCCAGCAGGGCTGAGCCAGACAGAGCAGTGGGCTAGGAATCAGGTGACCCAGAAACCTTGAATACCTTTTGAGGGGCTG
Organism: Sciurus vulgaris; assembly: GCF_902686455.1. NCBI lineage: Eukaryota > Metazoa > Chordata > Mammalia > Rodentia > Sciuridae > Sciurus > Sciurus vulgaris. Next base: position 115,734,895 of record NC_136470.1, on the reverse strand, counting down.
AGACTGAGAGCATTATCTCTGTGGGCTCAAGGAAGGAAAGTGGATCCACAGGTAATGAGCAGGTTCTATTCTAAGCCTCACTGCTCACCCCTTACCCTAGGGGAGCCCTGCTTTTTCCTGAATCTTGGTTTCTCACGTGTGAAGTGGGGTAAGGGTGGTTCACAGAAGAACTTTAGTAAGTCCTTGGCAGGTGTGTATGGATTGTCCTGGGGCCTGCCGAGCCAGCCTAGAACTCCAGTGTGCTGCTCTGGAAGGTGGTCTGGCCCTAAGCTTCTGTCCCTCCAGGCCCCTCTTTTAGGAAGTGTTCACTAATCTAGACAAAGCCAAGTGCAGCTGCCTTTTATGGGGTCACTGAACTCAACATCAAAAAACACACCACATAGCCCTAGCCTGGGTGCCATGAGGGTCCCAAGCTGAGCCTGGCAGCAGTACTGGGAGCTGACCACAGGTGGAAGAAGGCTCCTGAGGGCCACAGACCACTGGGTGACCTTGGGAAGGGCACAGAATGCCATACCTTCTTCTCCTACCTCCTCTGATCTAAGTCTGTACCCTGGGAAAGCAGCAAGATCTCGGAGGCCACACAGGAGGACCTCAAAGTCATGCAATGACTCAGGTAGAGCTCAGGCCTGCCAAGGTCTCCTCCTATCCCCTGGGTGGCTCCTGTGACCATACAGTATTCCCCAACCCATGTTCACTGATCCACAGCCATCTGAAGGCCATTTCTTCCTCAGAGAGGACTCGGGGTGTCTCTTGGGCCGAACCATGAGCAGAGATGGAAGACATACCAGCATGCCCCCAGAGACAACCACACACCTGCCCTCAATGATCTATGACCACAAACTGAGTAACAATTGCTAAGACTGGCTTCGAACTTGTGCTCCTTCTGCCTCCACTTCCAGAGTAGCTAGGAGGGTGCACCACTATGATGAGTTTCTGAGTAACCACTTCTGAACCTCTGTTTCCTCATCTGCAAAATGGGGTGGAAATGGGACCTGCTTTGTAGGGGGTGCCAAAGTGATAGTGAGCAGCACCAGGGCATGGCAAGCGCTCAGTGGCATCACTAGTGACAACAGAGAGAGCTGGTACCAGGTTTAACATATTCTCTTTCAGGCACAAGCTGACCTTATTATTTCAATAGTAGTTCTTACTCAAAGCCCCCATGGATCACCCAGTCATGGGTCTCTCCTCCCTGGAAAACCCCTACCTCTTCCCTGCAGCTTGCTCTGCTGCTTCCTCAAAGCCTACCCCTTCCTCTAGGTAGCCCAGAGGTCCATAGTCCCTCCTGGGTGACAATTTACTCGGGCCCCTCCACCTTTTTTGCAGGGGTGCTGGAGATTGAATGCAGGCCCTCACACAGGGTAGGCAAGCAATCTACCCCAACCTTCGTAATCCCAAGTGCCTCAGACCTCTGTGTGTCCAGTGCTTCAGTGTTCCCCTGTGTTTTCTCATTCACATGGCCAGGCCTCCTGGCTGGATGCTACCATTTTCCCATTTTACAGAGAGTAATACTAAGGCCAGAAAAGCTGAAGTCACTTAGAGTGGATCCCAAAATCAGTGTGAGTTCTTCATAAGAAGGATCTCTCACATAAAATCCAGTCCAAAGGACTGAGAAGATTAGAGATTGAGCCAGCTGGGATGCAGGCAGGGGTCCCTTTCCTGGGAGATGGCATGGTAGAGAACTGACTCCCAGACCCTCATCCCAGGGAGAGGGACTGCAGCCTGAAGGGAGATGGAGGTGGCAGAGATGCCCTAAATAGGCAAGCATGTGCTGCCCGGCTGCTGCCTCACCCTCTCCAGATGGTGCCGTAGCTCTGTGGCTGTTGCTAGGCATCAGTAAGGCCCAGGTGGGCCCTACCTGTCGTGGAGTGGCCACGCAGCATGGGGTGGGCACGAGGCCCAGGCAGGAGCAAGGCCGCCTCCGCCTGCCCGCCCTCCTCTCACTTGGCAGCAGCGTGCAGAAGCCATTAGCGCCTGGCAGTCCGTGTCCCACAGCTCTGACAAACGCCTTAAATGTTGTCGCCACGGCTCCAGCTGTCCCGCCGGCCGCCTTTACTCCTCATAATAACCAAGTGTCGAGGCTGATTGCAGCAGCAGGATGCAGCCAGTATTCAGAGCAGCTTTTACACTGGGCGTTTCTACCTGGCAGCAGGCTGTGCTCACCCTACCCTTGACCTCCAGGCCTTTGTCTGCCTGTCACCTCAGCCTGGGTCCCCAGCATCACCCCCAAGTGCTCAGCTTTGTGCCCAACTTTGTGTCCAGGGTGGTGTTCATGCTGCTGCCATCAAAACTGCTGGGCAGCAACAGGATGGGGTCTCAGCGATCCACACCCAGCACAGCAAGAATCTGAATGGAAAGATCTGGTTCCAATTCCTACTCTTCTCGGTGACCTCTGACATGGACCCTGACTTCATTTTGGTCTAGGCTCATCTCTCAGCGTTGCTGTCCAGGGAGGTAGGGAGTAGTTGGAGCCCAGCTCTGCTGTGGATAAAAGTTGGATTATCCTGTGTGAACTGTGTCATTTGATAACTGTGTGGCATTGGGCCAGTGACTTACCCTCTCTGAACCATGGTGTCCTTGTCAGCAGAATAAGAATGATTGGGCTCCATGGGGCTTAGAGGAAGCATTGTGAGAAACAACAAATGAATAGTGAAATGATGCCCTATAGAAGAAGCTTGGCCATGTTGGTAAGCACAAACACTATGGCCTGCATTGACTGCCCTGGCCTCACCTGCCCACTCTTTCCCACTTTTACATCTTTGCCCCTGCTGAGGAACCCACTTGGAATTCCTTTCCTTTTCCCTCCATCTGGCCTTGTTCTTCAATTTTTGTCGGCTGCCCCATATTCATAAAGCATCCCCAGCTTTGTATACCCATAGCCCTCACCCAGGATGCTCAACATTCTCCTCTTGTCTACCTTTTTCCTCACACAGTCCTGTGAGGTGCAACTATTAGAAGCCTCATCTTGGAGATTTTTTTTTTTTCAGTGCTGGGGATTGAGCCCAGGGCCTTGTGCTTGCAAGGCAGGCACTCTACCAACTGAGCTGTATCCCCAGCCCCAGAAGCCCCATCTTGCAGATGAGATAATCAAGATTCAGAGAATGGCATTAGCTATTCATATCACACACAGCTCCTGGCTCTCTCTCATAGGACATCTTGGTCACTGGTCTTTCTTGGTCCAGCCCCAGGCTCTGCTGGAATCAGGGGAGTAAACTAAACCCCACTGTCTCCAGGAGTTCTGACAGAGTGGACAAGCACCCCACCTCACCCCGGGCCTTCCTTCCTGAGGCTGCTAGGTACACGCTCCAATATCCAGTTCCAATTTGGGTTGATTGCGAGGTCCTGGTCATTGAATAATTTGTTTACAGATTCTCTGACCCACTGATGATACTAAAGGGTGATGGGCAGAGGAAGGTGAAGAGTAAATGATATCTGTTCGTCAGTCTTTTTGCAGGGGTACAGGGGTGATGATGCAGGTAGCAGTGGGGAAAGATGGTAGTGATCGCCAAGAGACAGGAGCACTAACAGAGGTGGCCACAGGAGTGATGGTTATAGCAATGGCCGTGATGAAAGTGATGGTGACAGTTAAAGTGGTGATGGAGGTATTGGTAGGTAGAGTTGTTGGTGGTGATAATGATGATGGAGACCATGACTATATGAAGGGGTGAAGTTAGTAATGAAGCTGATGCTGATGATGGTGATGGTGATGGGAGTAACATAACATTGACAATGATAATGGAAGTCATGTTGGTGGTGACAGAAGTAATGTTGACAGTGATCATGAGAATATTGGTGGTAATTAAGAGGGACCAACAGTGATGATGGGGTGATGGTGATGATGACTTTTGGAGTAACATTCTGGCAGAGGCAGGGGTAATGGTGGTAGCAAGGGGGGCAGTAAGGCTGATAGGACTCCCTGTGGAATGTATCTCTTAGAGCAGTCTGCCAAGCAGCCTTCACCCATTCATGGGCCACGGTCTAGCTAGATGCAGGACGCAGTGGAGCTTGCTTGGTTCTCTTTTTATTTTAACCTCCAGTGAGCACAGCCTTCTGGGTAATGAGATGCAAATTGACAGAAAAGACAATGAGCCAGCCTGCGGCCGGTGGGGCAGCTTTTAGAGTCAGACTGATTGCCTCCATGCCAATTTGCATGGCATTAGCTGTGCACATCTTCTCCAACAGGCTCATGCATTTCATCAGAGGTCACCCATATGGTTGCATCCTATAAAGGGGGCAACCTGTGACCCCAGACCAAGGTCAGGAGCAGGGCAACTCTGACCTTGTCCTGAACAGGGTTATAAGATCTGACTTCAAGGAGTCTGTCTGGGACAGTAGGGAAGTACAATGGATGAGAGGCTTCATGGTTAGCCAGGGACAGGCCAGAAGTCAGGCCCCATGAGGGGCAGGCCTAGGAGGTCTGTTTTAGCCAGCACCATATTTCCATCTGAGTGTGATACAAAGGTGATAAAAAGGCCTCAGGCAGGAGAGAAACCTGGTCCTGGTTTGGAAAGCCTCAGTGTAGATCCAGGCTCTGTCCCTAACTGATGCAGTGACCTGGGAAAGCCCTCCAGACCTTGGCTACCTTATTGTGTACGGAGCCAGTGGGCTGCTGACCTCATGAACTCCACTTTGAAGATGATGGTCATCGAGGCAGGCTCTGTCTGTGGTGCTCAGCAAGTGGCCCTAGTCCAGTCCAGGGCCACACATTTCAGCCTTCTGAACAGGCCTTCCGTCCTTGTCACCATCACTCAAGGCTATGCCTGGGGTCATTCCTGAAGTATGACCCAAGAGGGCCTAGAGAGTGCCCTAGGCACCCTGTTGGCAGCCCTGTTGCCCAAACCCAGCCCTGTTGGCTGCTCTATCCTCCCAGTCTCTGTCCAGGGTCCTGAAAATTCTGGCCCAAACTGCCATGGGGTCCCTGCTGCTGAAGTGCTGGGGACCCCTCCCCTATTGCCCTTACTCTCTAAGACCTGAAAATCCTTTGGCCCAGTACAGCCCATGATTACTACTCCATGCCTGTTCCACAGGACAGGAAATAATAGTGCTGGTGCTCTCCCCTCTGCCCTCCACCCCCAGCCTAGCCAGTGTCCCCTCAGGCACATTCCGGTGCCCATTCGGCCCCACCTCCCTCTACACTGTCCCACTCTTTCTCATGAGGTTGGGCCTAATCAGAGCTAATCAGAAAATTATGAGCTGCCTGATTACTGATTAGATTCCTAATGTTAATAGAGTCGAGAAGGGCCTGCTTGGGCTGTGTTTTAGGAAAAAGTATAAAAATAACATCATGGGAAGGGAGCACAGTGGTTGGGTGGGGGCCCAGGCTCTAGTTGGGTTGGGGGGCTTGGATTCAGCTTCCTGGCAGAAATACATCCCATAGCAGAGGGGCTTCCTAGCACTCTAAATTCCTCCAACGAATTTGCAAACCCAAGCAGCTCTTACTGTAGAGTCCTCTAGCAAGTCTATGTTCAGGACAGCAGAACTAAATTGCAGTGGAAAAAAGTTATGTGGGATATAAAAAAGGTGGTACACCAGAGGACAGCAGGGCCATGCCACGTCTGTCCTGCTCACTGATGCCTAGTACAGACCAGGCCCCATAGTAGTTGCTCAATAATCATCTGTTCACAGGAAGGAGAGGGTTACATTAACCCCTTCTCATAGGAACTATCACCATCCTGTGTCCTGTCTTTGAATCATGTGGGTATAGAGACATATGATAAGACTTCTGGAAAAAGGATGTGGGTGATATCATGATAATGCACTGGTCTTGGGCCAAGGCCGAGAATACCTGCTCCCCAGGGACTCAACTTCTGGCTTCCTTAGCCAGATGAAGTACATATGTCCACCTCCCCAGCTTTACATTCCAGCAGAGCCCAGTGACTTTTGCTTCTTGACCATTTCATTGCTGATTTGTCAGTAGCTGGATGAGGCTGGTGGAATACATTATCACAAAGTCCAGGGTCAGCAGCAGTTTAGACCCCAGAGGCAGCCATCTGAGCTCCTGTGCATGGGCACATACTTCAACTCAGCCTCGCCCTATGCACCTTTCCCTGTACCATCTTGGGTCCCTTTTCCCTGTCATCAGTGCTATTACTGGCCTGGCCTCTGTCATCTCTACCCAGAAAACCCAGGGCCTCTCAGCCAGCAGGCCCCTGGGGGTACCTCCTGATTCATCTCCTGCTCCATTGACCGTGATGGGAACCTGAGGCCACTTAGCACTTCTGTGCTGAGCTGGCCTGTGTCCAGCATTGGAGCCACATAGATCAATGAATCAAGTGTCTGCCCTGAGGGACAACATTTGGAATGGAGTCAGATGCACATACAGCCATGGGAACCACAAGGGATCCTGGAACCAAGCCCGTCAGGGCACTAGACTTCCTGGAGGAGGTTCCCAAGCACCACTAAAAGATGAAGAGGAACAGGACAGGTGAGAGGAAGAGAAGATCAACCCAGGTTCAGGGCACAGCACAAACAAGAACACAGAACCTGAGCATGCAAGAAGGCAGGGTTCAAGGTCAGCAGAGTAGAAGAGTGATGAGGTTGACAGGACCCTATAAAGGATGGCAACAGGAAGGAAGGCACAGTCAGGGTACCCAGGAAATTGACAGGGGCACAGGAGCCAAGGTGGGCGTACAGGGACTTCCAAAGGTCCAGGAAAATGAGTTCATGCCAGACAGCTTGGGTGTGGGGGTCTAAAGTTGGGGGGAGGGGGGCTCTAGAAAGATCTGACCAGGAAGGTGAGAAAGGGTCATAGGAATGGGGGCTTCAGTGGGACAGCCTTTGAAAAGTGATGGTACAGCTTTGGTGGGATTGAATGGGGACACTCTGGTGGGCCCTGGGTTCCTGCTGTGGCAGGACCAGGTTGGAGGTCAGGCTGAGATGCTGGGGGCAGTGGATTGCAGCTCCCAACAAAGGTAGTGCTGAGGAGAGAGACAACCTATTAGCACAAACTTCAGAAGAAATAAGGTCAAACCAAAGTCAGAAGGCCCATGTGCACCAAGATCGTAGGGAAAGTCAGGAGGTCCCTGGGGTGCAGCAAGGAAAGGGGAAACCCAGGACCACCAGGGTTTTGCCTCCAGAATGAGTCTACATCCTGCCCTGTATCCATGCCTGCTTTCCAAACATCTCTCCACTGCCCTGGGAGAGCAGAACAGGCTTCGAGGGTTCCCATTTTATAGGCGACAAACAGATCCAGAGAAGTGAGAGCAGTGCCCCCCAAATTACATGCTGGCTCCCAGCTCCGGGGTAGGGGGGATGTTGTCAAACACAAGCAGCACACCCATACCCATTTGTGTCTGTCTCTAGAATGTGGCCTGATGAGGAGACAGGAGGTGGTGACATGCTTCATTGGTGCACTCAGATAATGCCATGCACCCTTGACACCCTTACTTGATCATATCTGTGTGACTGTTTAAAGGATGAGAGAAGTTTTAATGAATTATACTGGATCATAATTCAAAGGGAGGAAAACTGACAAAATTATGGGAAATTCCATCTGTCTCATCAGGGACTGATTCACCTGCAGAAATGTATGGGTTTCATGCCAGGGTTCAAACAGGGGTACCAGCAAGGTTAGAGGACTCTGCTCTCCAGATACAAAATATGTGCCCCATAGCCCTGCCCCCAATGAACCACTTCCTCCAGCCACATCCCACCTGCCTCCAGTTAACCACAGAGGCCAGTTAATTACATCAGGGCTTAATTCACTGACTAGGATAAGGAAAAGCCCAATCATTTCTCCCCAAAAACTTCTTGCATTGTCTCACACATAACTTTTAGGGAACACCACATCTGAACCATAACACTTCTCCATCTCCATTACAGACTAACCTCACTTCTTCATATTTTTCCTGGAAAACCAAAACACAGGCTGTCCTTCCAGGCAGCACCAAGGAATCAACAGCCAAGCCTGTGCTATCCACAGGGAGCAAGCAAGCCCAGGCCCAGGGGTGTAGAGGTGGTGGCTGTTCCACTATAGAGGGAGACAACTCCAGTGAGTTTTTCCCTGCCACATGTGTTCTGACCTTTTTTTTTTTTTTTAAGAAAAGAAATACATTTTACTAATTTTTTTTTTTTATATCTACTCAGGGAGAGCATGTGTGACTGGTGAGAGAAAAGGTCAGGGAGCCTGTCACTTCCAACAACAGCAAGGGCCTTAAGTGAGGGCCTTCCCTCAGGCACCCTTTGTGCTAGAACTGTTTGTTATTTCCCTTGGGGTTTTTTGGTTGCTAGAATCTTGGTCTGGGACTGGAATGTTTTTCTTTGTTCTGGTTGAGGTTTTATCTCTAAGCTGGGTTAATGTGGAAAAGGTGGTATGTGAAGATGCATATGGGAGCCAAGCACATCCAGTACAGATGCAGCAGGGAGTGAAGAAAGGGGCCTCACAGGAGAGGCAAGGCTGAATGCATACCCTGCACCTCAGGAAGGCAAAGCCACAGTGGGTCTCATCACCTACAAGGCGTAATCTTGGATCCTGGCCATCCCACTCTCCCCATCCTGAGTCATTTCTCTCATCCCTCAGAACTCAGCAGAATGGGAGATTGGGACAGGACCTGCCCTTAGAAGGTCATGGTGCCCATAAAACTCTTGAGCACATCGTGTGCTGTGGATGGCAGCATTCAGAACCACTGAGGTGACCATTGCTCATGTAGCAGGCATTATCTGTCAGTACATGCTCTGCTCCCAGACCACAGGTTGTGCAGGGATGGAACCAAGCTAAGATTCTCCTGCTCCCTGACTACTGATGTACTTGCATGGAGCAGGCTGTGGATGGACACACCAATGCCCATTCAAGGCCAAGGCTATAAGAAGGAGACACCAACAGGCCAGTACCCTCCCAACCCTGCCGCTTTCCTGCCCCTATTGTCAGCCCTGGGGCTCCTGCTTCTTCCTTGCTGAGCTGCATCTTGCTTCGTTATTATGCAGATATTTTAATTATGCAGATATGTTTTTAGACAGTTTTAAATATGTATATTATTTACTCATTAGACCATAACAGCTCTGGAAATTGGAAATCTGTATTTAGTATCTATCAGTGCACAATATAGAGCTAATACAGAACCCACTGTTAGGGAAGAGAGTAGGTGGCAGTGTGGGAGGGCTGGGCTGGGCAGGAGCTGCTGGGTACCTCCTCCTCTGGGATCTGGACCCAGTGAGACCAAGGTTGAGGAGTGGGCTTGGGGCAGCATCTGAAAGGCCAATTCCTGATCCCCTCTCTTGGGAGAAGGGCAAAGGAACTGTTACTGGGGAGTGAAGGGCAGCTGAGCGCAACCAACCAAACCCCAGCTGGCCAGACCAACTCCCTCCCTAAGATTTTCACTCTCCAACATTGCTGTCTTTGGCAGCAGGCAGACCTGGGAAAGGCCCCTGTACCATGTCCTCACTAGAGGCCTGGGGCAGTGGCACTACTTCTCTAAGCCTCACTCCCTCAGTTGCAAAAAAAAAAAAAAAACCCACTTCTTAGGTGTCTTGTAGTCCTTCGCCTAGCGTTGAGTTACCTGCACCAGTTGGTAATCTTTGGCTTAGGATAGGTGCTGGAGCCATGTCTGTGTTAGACTGTCATTGTTATCTCCCTCCCAGCCTTCTGGCAGTGTTCTCAGGGCATCTATGTGGTACTAGCATTCTGCTCTGGGCTTGCTGCCCCCGGCCTCCTCCTCAGAGCACCCCATCCATCAGAGTTTCTGCCTGGCTCAGTCACCAATGCTCCAGATCTCAACATCCTGCACCCCAAGGGTTCAGGGCCTTTTATTCTAAGCCACTCATATCCTCTTGGAAGCAGGAGTAGCTACAATTAAGTCCAAAAAACTCTTTTATCTTTTCCTCTGGGCTGTGTAGTTGAACAAGTCCTATTTTATTTTATTTTTTAATTTTTTTTGCAGTGCTGGGGATCGAACCCAGGGCCTTGTGCTTACAAGGCAAGCACTCTACCGACTGAGCTATCTCCCCAGCCCGAACAAGTCCTATTTGATGGGCAGTTGCTCCTCAGGCCCTTGGGCACCAACCATGGGAAAAGGGGCCTCCGGCGAGGGGGAAGGAACGAGGATGAGGAGAAGTGGGGCACCCAGTCTGGCAGGAGGAGCAGGCTGTCTAAGAGCATGGCATTCCTGAGGCTCTAGGCCCCAACCTTCTAGCCCATCCCCTTCCAGCATGCAGAGTCCTTACCCTCCAGGTGTTAGCCTCTGAGGGGTGCCCTTATCTCATGTTGTCTGTCTCAGCTTTCCAAAGCTAAGGATGTTTAACTTAGTGAAATTTGAAGGTACTGATGGAGGGGCCAATCCCAGGGGAGTATTGTCCCCAGCCCAGCTTACTGCCAGTCCTCTTTTTTCTTGCCTTTTCTTGTAAGAACAGTTCGCGGAGCTGAGGGAAATTGATTGTTAAGTGAAACTCTCTGATAATTGCCTCTGAAATGCCCGCTGTTATCATGATGGACTTGGCTGTAAGCCTACTGCAGTTCCCTCCAATGCTGTGACCAAGATGGGGGTGGGGATGGCATTGCAGGACAGGCAAGGCACCATCAGTGACTTCATAGTAGTAGCTCCTCACTCCTCAAGAAGTGCTGAGGAAAAGAGACACACACCTGGGTCACACACCTGCCAGACTCAACAGAGGCCTCTACACCGGTGCAAGAGATGTCCTGACCTTCATTTAGCAAACTTTCATTGTACACCTACTGGATGCCATGGCCAGGTTACTGAAAACTTGAGAACTGCTACAACCTATCCCCACCAAACTCAGAGTTGGAGGGGAAGATAGACACAGAGGCTTCCTGGAGTGCTGTGATGAGGACAGGTGGAATCCTGGCAGAGGTTCTGGAGTTTTCAAAGATGAGAGAGTGAACCAGGCTAGAGAAGTCTGGATGAGAGTGGATAGGGAGAAGTCAGCATGTACAGGAGCCTGGTAGCAAGAAGACCAGGGATTACAGGTGACTCTAAGAGCAGAACTCAAGAGTCTAAGCAGAGATTTCCAGGAAAACCAGCACTCAGGGTCAGGGCTAGGAATGGTGTACATCTTTCCCAGACAAAATCAGGCACCCCAGAGATAAGAGCAAGCTGTGACTCCAGTTTGACCCCTGCTGTGCAGGGCATCCTGGTATATTCTCCCCTCACCTCTGGGTCTGTTTCTTTTCCTATCCTGCCTACCCAGGCCCATCAGGAGGCCCCAAGAGAGATGGGAGGGAAGTGCTAGCAGGATGAACCTTGAGTCAGCATAAGCATGGCCTCCCAGCCAGTCCTGAACAGACCTGGCTCTATGAGAAACCCATATAGGAACCCAAGGCTTTGAGTCCCCAGCCTGAGCCAGACAGGTGGGGCTAAACTCAGAAAGGTCCTGCCTGAGGACATGCCCTGCCTGACACAGGGGAGGGGGAACCCATGAGATGCACAAGGGCAAAAGGAAGTTTTCAGAAAGGATGACACAGTATGTATCAGTGGCCCAGTCTGAAAGTGCTGACCAGGCAAAAAGAACAGGTAAGAGAGGAAGGCCTAGAGGAGAGCAAAAGTCCACAAGAGAAACCCCAGTGGACAGATAGGCTGCCTAAAGGCAGCTGTAGACATTGAAAGAAGGAAATTGCCAAAAACCTACCCACCCTCTGAGTGGATGCAGTTACAATCTCCAATTTACAGAATAGTGAAGGCTGGAGAGGTGAAGCCACTGCTTGAAGAAGCCACTTTGAACCCAGGCCAGGGCTCCAGGCTATGATCCCTACTCAGGGCCCCTGGTGCATACTGTGGGTGGTCCAGGTCCTCTCACCTCTGATCAGCCTGATGGGACCTTGTATAATTGTAGTCTGCCCCCTCCACCCCAACCAGCTGCCTGGCCCTTCCTCCCACACCACCAAGCCTGCCTGTTTAGCAGTTTCCACACGTCCAGCGCCCGGGGATGGACTGATTGATCTGTAACACCGAAAAAATAATAATGGCTTGATCGTTACTGAGGATTAAAAGTAATCCTTTTGCTGTGGCTATTGCGACTCCGTTATTCACGAGTCAGCGGGCCGACCCAGGCCTTTGAGCCCATGGGACTCCAAGAGCTCAAGGAGGCTGGGGGCTGGGGCCCTTCCTCTCTGGGGCTCCCTCACCTTGTCTGCTAGGTTTTAGAGGCAGAGGGGCCTGTGGCCTGTGGCCCACATGTTTTGGAGACTTTGACTCTCACCCTGAGAGAGTAAAGAAGCTGGCACCCCCTGGCCAGGGGTGGATGTAGAGAAAAGAGATCATTCCTCAGGACAGTGGTCCACTTTGGTGATTTACACTAGTGTCAATTTGGTGTCTAAAACCCCATCTACCCTGTGACTTTTCTATGGCAAGAACCTGACCCACTCTGACCCAACTTCATCCCTTATGAAGGGCAGCAGCCTCCACAGATCCTTAGGTGGGTTCCAGGCCCACTCTGAGGTAGATCTGGGTCCCTGGGAAGGTAATGGGCCACTGAGTAAGGATAGAGGGGACACAATGATTGCTCAAGGGTCACCCCTTGAGTGCATCTTCAGGGGATGCCTCCTCATGCTTTACAGATCTTCCAGGCAAAGTGCTGAGCTTGGTACTGGTACATAGTAGGCGTTCAGTTAGTAGTAGTAATAAGTATTGTCAACTATTCATGCTACACAGTAATGTCATCCATAGAAGGACACTACAGGCTTGTGAATTGGGGGCCTCATCCATCACTGGAAATTGGGGTCTGGGGAGTATTTTTTATTAAGGCCAAGAGGAAGTCCCAGGATAGAAATGAAAGATAGGAGTCAGACACAGATGAGCCCTACAGGACCTCAAGGAAGCATTGCCTTTTATAAACAGAGTAGTAAGTGGGGACAGGGGACAGCCACACAATCAGATCTACATTCTGAGATGAGGCTTCAGGGGTTGAGCAGGGAATAGATGCGGAAGGACAAGAGAGGACACAGGTTCCTGGTGCAGGACAGAGTCTGAGCCAATGGGTGAACAATAGGTGGTTTGATGATGTCAGAAGTAGGAGGTAGGAGGCAGAGGTTCCCAGGTGGATGGCCTGTTCCAAGAGGAGGAAGTTGCAGTTTAGATGCATTGAGAGTCATCCCAGGGGAACGTCCAGGAGTTTGGGGTGGGTGGCAGGATTGGAGGCAAGATATGTGAGGCCTGTGGCCTCTGAAGTCCAAAGATATGAGACTGGGTTAGGGGGTCAGAGGACAATGTGAGTCCCACCACAGCAGGTCCTGCAGTAAAGGGTGGAAAGAGGATAGGAGAGGGAGGTTGAGACCAGGAGAGGCTGAGCATTGTGAGGTGAGGGACTTTGACTCCAAGAAGCACTTTCTTAACCTGTCCCCAGACCCCAGCCTAATAGCCTTCCCACCATTCAATGCTCTTCACCTGAGGAAGGGAGGGAGCCAGGCCCAGCAGAAGGGGGAACCCCTCACACTGCCAGGGGTGACTTCTTGCTCCTGGAGAGTGATGGCCTTAGTTCCACATGGGGCTTCTGCACTCCCTGCTGCCCTGCTGTTCAATGCTTCAAAGAAGAAAAAGCTGGTCTCCCGTTTTCTCCTAACAGGCAGCTGTCAGGCTTTATTAGATCCTCTCTCTGGGGCCCACGTGCCACATCAGGCCTGAATTGATGGATGGGGATGAGGTGTCTTGAATAGCATAGGACCGGGGCCTTCTGAGGATTGCTGGAGCCAAGACTGCACTCCACCTAGAGGATGGGTGGGGTGGTTTGAGGGACCAGCCTCATTGGACATGGTGGGCCCCTCCGGGGGTGGCCTTTGTACCTTGGTCATGGACTGAGCAAGGTGGATGTGATGTTGAGAGCTGGCCAAGGGCCACAGCCTGATCCAGGCTCTCTGTGTGGCCCTAGGCAGGCTGCTGGCTATTCCATGCTTTGGTATCCTCATCTGAAGAGGAGCCATAATGGCATGTCAGGCACATAGTAAATAGTAACAGATGCACATGTGTCATGGCTGCAGGATGGTGGGCATGTGGTGGGTGGCCAGTTCATGGTATTGACTGTCTTTAGGACTAACAGGACATTACTGAACTCAGCTCTACAAAAGGCCCCAGAGGGCCAGACTCAGTTCCATCCTTGGGAGCCTCAAGAATTTCTGAGGGACAGGATCCATGGTATCCCAGCTCAGGCCCAGAGGGCAGCCAGGTCCTTGTGCCTTCTGTACAAGCCTTCCTGATGTTCTGAGTTCCCCTAGCACTGAGCCTCCTGCTCCTAGCTACTCCTGCCCTAGTGGTTCTGCCTGTTTGTATCAGGGTCTCCAAACTAATCTGTGAGACACATGACTGTGTCTGCCACATCTCCACACATCAGCATAGTCTGGAACTAAGCATGGCCAATGACAGGTATGGCACACACTGGCACACAGCTATGCTCTCAGAAGTACTTTGCTGACAGGTATAAGTGTCACTGGCAAAAAACACTGGAACCAGCACAGAGGATAGGCTTCATGTTTAGAGGGCTTGACACCCCGTGGGAAGGGGCTCAGGGAGCCTGAAAGAAGGCCAGTGGGCCTGGGTGGGCAGAAGTGGGCTATGGGCCTGGGCATGTGTGAGGCACTGTCACTTGTTGGGGTTCAACCAACTGGAGAGACTGACCCTCATTTGTAGGCAGTATGATGTGCCACTCAGGCTTCCCCAGGCCTGAATGCTCCTGCCATTCTCTGGGCAGAAGACACTGCTGGGCTGAAGAACAGTCTCTCACTGAGAAGCTACTCTGGGCATGCTGCGCAAGCCTCCCCTCTCCTATAGAAGCCAGCAGTGGCCAGAGAGATGCCCTTACAGCCAGCTGGGCTAAGGAACCTCTGAGTATCTGGTGGAATGAGAGAAAAGGAAGGCCTGAGGGCTGGGATTGTGGCTCAGTGGTAGAGCACTTGCCTAGCACATGTGAGGCCCTGGGTTCAATTCTCAGGACCACATAAAATAAAAAATAAAGATATTGTGTCTTCCTACAACTAAAACAAAATACTTTTTAAAAAAGAAAGAAAGAAAGAAAGAAAGAAAAGGAAGCCCTGAGCTGGACTGGCCCCAGGGAGTGTTGGGAATGGAGAAGGCTTTGGGGTGGGCATGGGGCAGGCAGCCTATCTCAGCCTCTGACCTCCCTGTACTCTGTCCCTCAGAGACTGGCAGATGCTGCAGAGAACTTCCAGAAAGCCCACCGCTGGCAAGACAACATCAAGGTAAGAACCACAGCATCCTCTCCAACACCTAGGGTACACTACTCCCAGTAAGGTGAAGGTGAAGTCCAGGGAGCAGGGAGAGTGCTGCCCAGACACACTGGAGGGGCATTTAGGGATTATGAAGTAGAACTGAAAGCTTTTATCAAAAAATCCCAGGCTCCCCCTAAGTTCTGGACCATGCAGACAGATATGAGCTCCCATGTCACTCCAGAGGAGTCATTGGACATCCCATGAGTAGACAGGCTGCTCCAAAATAGCGCTCCCAAAAGAAGGTGCCCCAGTTCTTAGAGAGTCCCTAAGTCAAAGAGATCCTTTGACCTCAGGACTCATCCAAGATTTAAAAGCAGTAGGTAACCTGGGAAAGGTGCCAGAAGGTGGTATGTGTATTCCCTTCCCCACCCTGAAAAGCAGCCTTCCTCCCAGGAGGCCCTTAGACTAGGCTCAGGGAACCAAGCTGTCAGTCACAAAAGCCTCTCCATCCACCATGAGACCTCAGAAAGGGCTCAGATTCCTTGGAGTGAAATGAGAGGCATTGGGAGCAGAGGGTGCAGGAAGGGAAAGGGCAATCTTGGCAACCAATTCATGACTGGGACTGAACACACCTGTCCCCTTTATGTCAGACCAGTGTTAGGGAAACCTCAGAGAAACCTCAGTGCCAGGAGTGATGGAACCCTTAGAGATTAGACCATTTCTGGGCTATGCCTTCTGGTGGTCTCCTTGCTAAACATAGGGAGGGGCAGAGTGGGGTGGCACTAAGATCCGCCCCTGGGACCCAGGAACCAGTAAGGAGGGTAGAGTGGGCCAGGCACATCCAGGCCCATCTGCTCCAGGGGTGAGGTCCTGCTATTATCCCTACTTAGCTAATGAGAAAATGGGCAGTATGCTTAGAACTGAGATTACCTGTTGGTGGCAGAGATTCATAGTTGGCTATTGGGCACCAGGGGTCTCATGCCTATGATTGAGGCCCCTAAACCTACTCCTTGTTCCCCATCCCCCCAGGCCACCCTGAGCCTACTCTACCTTGCCCACCCAGTGGCTTTCCTCCTTTGTTGTCTGGTAGGTGCCAAGTGCTGTCCTTGGAGTTCACATGGGGTTGGGCACAACAGATGACCAAGGATGGGAATCAGATCCATGGCCTCATGCATGCTAGGCAAGCACTCTACCACTGAGCTACACCCCCTAGTCCCAGATAATTTTTTAAGATAAACAAATGAGCTAGTGACTACCTAAACCAATCCCCTCCCCAGGAGCCTTAGGACTGACCCTCTTCTTCCTCTCTATTACTGGGCCCCATGCTTTCCTTAGCCCTTTGATCAGAAATGTGCATGGCAGCAGTCATTGGGTCTCACTCATCACTCATACCAAGCCATCACCTCCAGATAACCCCTGTGTGATAACTCCACCTGCAAGAGCCACCCCTGAGCCTGACCAAGGCCCAAGAATCTGGCAGCTCCTGCCTCCCTCACCAGCCTTGCTCCCCATTCCCTTCCTCTTGTGTCCCACCACACTGAACAGTTTGCTTCAGGCCCCTTCCTGGTCCTGGGCCTTTGCTGATCTCTGCCTAGAAGGCCCTCCATTCCTCCTGGAGCCCAGCTCATCTGTCCCTTCCTCGTAAAGCTACTTTCTCTTCCCAGCCAATCAGGCCCTCTGTTCTCTAGGCATCTAGGACCCCTCAGATGCTCAGTTCCTCCTTTGTTCCTGACCATTGGATTTTTCCCCTCCTTCACAGACAGACATGTGGAGCAAGCACAGAAGTTAGGGAATAGGGAATGAAGAGACCTGCCCTCTGCCTGACTTTCTCTCCTTCCCAGTCCAGGTCCTAAATGGGGACAAAAAGGCTACCATGGCCCCAAAAACATTTTCTCTTTTTGATTCTGCAGAAAACCCAAAATTTCCCAATGTTGTCCTGCCAGACCCTTGGCCCCTGCATTTCAGCCACTCCCTGAGACAAGAACAGCTTATTCCAGGCCAGTGTGGACACCAAGGAGGCCTATCAGGAAGGAGGAGCAGGGCCCAGGGACACCCAGGGGTGCTGAGAGATGCTGTTCGAAGACTCACTTTCATAGCAAGGGCTTCATTGTCCCCATTTGGCAAAGATCTGGCTCGCATTGGTACTATCAGCTCAGCCATGACAAGTGAAGTCACCAGGCTATAGAGGTGCCATGTCGATGATGGCATGATGCATCTTTTGCCATAGCCACCCTTGGACCCTGGTTGCTTCTATCCTGAGATGAGGCAAGAGTGGGCTCTGGATACCCACCCCCAGCTTGACCAGAGGTGTCACAGTTCAAGGTATGACCACAGGCAACACTGACCACAAGACTAGCAGGATCTTGTTTGCCTAATGTTCCCCAACCCTCCCCCCATAGTCCATCAGTGTGCCTGCCAGTCTGTCTCTCCCAGAGATACTCAGGTGGCGGGGCTCTAGTCATGCCTTTCCTACCCCAGCTTCAGGGTCACTGCTGTTCTCAGAAAGCCCTGAAGCTGCCATGCCTGCCCAGACTGCAAAGCATTAGTGCTAATGTAGGCCCATTAGCCGACGGGCCAACCAGCAGAGTCCAGGCTGCCAAGGAGCACTAGCAAAAGACTGCAGGCAGAAGCTACCCACCCAGGGGATGCATGGTCTGAGGCTGGAGAAGGAATGATGCTCTGCCCCTTACAGGTACACCACCCACCCCTGAAACCACATCCTCCCCAATAACCTTTAGGAAGTGACAGGCAAAGAACCATGTTCCTCCCTTGCACTCAGGAGAGATACCTGGCCTGTGCCACAGTCCCTACCTCAAGGATAGGCCCTTTCCCCAAGCCAGGCTTTCTCTAGGATGCTCTCACCCCTACTGCAAAGGGCAAAGCCTAGGTCCTTCCTTTCCATCCCAAGCCTTAGGATTGGCCCTACTGCCCACAGTCTCCCCGCTTTGCAGCCTCCATCATAATGGTACCCAGTGTAGTACACAGACCAGGGTCTCACTAGGCTCACCTGTCTGCCCCACTCATAGCTCCTCCAGGACAGGAGCAGTTGGACCTGACACAGTACCATCTACCACCTGTCCATGTTGTCTTTGTCCTCCACCAGGTATTGGACTGACACATTGACTCGGAATGGTTTCTTACCTCTGAGATGAGGAGGATATGCAGTTCTTGGCAGAAGGAATGCTCTGTTCATGGAGCCAGACTGAAATTCACTATACAATTCACTCCACAATCAATACAGTGGCCTTTCCTGTGTCAATAACACACAGCAGATCTACATGCAGATTTCTGAGGAGCAGATAATAATGGTGTAATACATCAGCATACACACAACCCATTGACTCCAGTGAGAGACTTAGTGGGTACTGGAGTCTTCAGGATCAGAGCTGAGCTGAGATCAAGGGGACAATGTCTGAACCTAAAATGTACTATACTCCTCCCTAGTCCAAGGCCATGACCCCACACATCTGGCCATGGTAGGGGCAAGGAACCTATAGCCTGGCCAGCCTTGGACAAGAAGAAATTGTGGTCCTAATTAACAAGCAGCACATCCCATGGTCCCTCAGACAGGCAGCAGGTGCTCTAGTACCCATAACACTTAGGGAAGATGAAGATGGGCCACCTGCTGGACCATGCCTGGTGCCAGTGCCACACTATGCCAGCAGTGTGTGCCACTTAACCTCCCCCACTCCAGAGAACTGCTAGGCCAGGGTATGAATAGGGAGGGAGGAGAGGCCACTGGCCCCAGGGCCTAAGCGCCAACACCAGAACCTACCATGAAACCATTCTCTGGGAGTCAAATGAAAATAACTGCCCTGCCCTGGGGGGTCTGATGGGGATGACACAGCCCTGTGCAGGGAAGTCATGGGGAATCTACATGGAAGGCTGTGATGGCAGGGCCAGGCCGGAAGAGTTGACTGGATAGGACAGGTGGCCTCCCCAGCCTGGGGGTCTGACCTACAATAGGGCCCACTGTCTACCTTCCTACCATGTTAGCAACAGACTGCTCTCTCAGAAAATAGTCCTCTTGGCTGGACTGAGCTGGCAGTGGGCCAGAGCAGGAAAACCAAGTGTCCTCACTGGGGCAGCCGGGTGGCCGGTCTGAGCCCTGCACTGGAGGCTGGTGGGCAGGCAGGAATCATGTCTGGCCAGCCTTGGCAGCCACCTTCCAGAGCACCAAACCTGATGACAATTGCTATTCCCCCACCTGTCCCAGGCTCTTTTTCCCTTGTACCGCAACTGCCAACACCCCTCATGCCTGCTTGGGCTCAGCTCCTGCTCAAATGTGTCATATACTCACATGTACACCCAGCCCAACCCTTACCTGTCATCTATATACACAGGTTCATGTTGGGGAGTTGTGTGTGATCTGGGGGTGGGGGTGATTCCCCCGCTCCTTGCCTAGTTTGAGCAGAATGACCCCTAAAGTATCAGTTAACAGGTGGGTATCAGCAGTGTGGACCTCAGACATTAAGGACACCAGTTTCACCCCATTCAGGGGTCTTTATACACTCAGTCCCTCCTGTGGGCTGTGGAGTGGCACAAGGGGCCTCTGTGGGTAGGGTCAGCCATGCTCCCTAGAGGGACCCATCACTGCAGTTCCTGGTCCTCTTTGCACCCTCAAAGGAGGCATCATCATCCTGACTTAGAAATAATGGGAAATGGAGACCTCATAGAGGCTGCATGATTTAACACAGCACCTCAGAGGTGAGATGGGGTGACTCCTGAGAGTCTTCATGGGGCTACTAGGACAAGCCTACAGGCTGGGACCTCGCTTCACCTCTTTATTCACTGCTCAGAGCTCACACGTGTCCCAGTCAGAATTTGAACCCAGGGACCTTTTGCCAAGGCCCTTGCATTCATTCATTAAGGAACAAGCACTTCTTCCTTGTTGCAAATTCCAGAAAGGGAGTCACTAATGTGACCATTCAGGTACAGACCAAGGCAGATAAAGCCTTTCCCAGGACCCCTCCTGCCACACCCCCAGATCCCTATCACATCAAGCATAGCAGTCCCAGCTGTGCTTACAGTGCATTTCCCTGTGTGACCTTGCCTACTACTCTGCCGTGTTCTTCTCTGCCAAGGAAGGATCATGGCATGATGCTCATCAAAGCAGAAGAGGTGGGAGGAGTCCTCCCTACATGCATCCAAGCCCTGGGCAGGGAGAGCATACAGATCTCTGAGCCTCACCTGTAATCTCTTGGTGGGGTGGGATATCTATATGATGTTTCCCCTTTATCCTGATGCCACTAATACCTGATCTGCTGAGACCATAAAGCAGCAGGACAAACAGAGAAACAGGCACTGCAGCAGCTGGAGAAGTGGCCCAAGTTAGTACCTGGGTTCTTGGGGGTGATCCAGGTGCAGGGGGGCCCCAGTCACAGCCTGAAAGGGCTCAGAGTGACCAGCCCCCGACCAGTGCCCTTTCCTGTCCTTGAAAAAGGTTTGCCTAAAAAGTTGCCGAGAGAAGCCCCAGGTTGTAATCTGCAGTCCTCCCACTGCGCCCGCCTGTTTTCATTATGAAGGGAAAGAGCATCAGAGCTGTGTTTATAACCCCCTTTTAGATAACAAATCACATTTTCTTTTCGCCTGCGAGTGTGTTGAATTGATATTTTTTTCCCCTCAGTTTAATGGGTTTGTGTGTTCAGGAATGATCTTCATCAACCGAAACTCCTTATTGTGTTTGATGTAATGTCAGCTTTCATTATGTGCTTTGGTTGGAGCCCAGCTCAGGGAAAGGCCAGGCACCCTGGAGCCTGGGCTCTGCCCCACCCCCACCTGGTCCACCTGGGCTTGTCTTCCTGAATGGGTGGGTGGGTGGTGGGTATGAGCAAGGTTGAAGATGAGAAGCTAGGTCATAGCTACAGTCCAAAGCCTTCCTTATCTCTTCCTAAGAATTATATGTATATTCAGGTCAAAGGGTTGCCAGAAAATGCCAGATGCTGCAGACACCTCAGACTCTGGAACCCTTCAAGTCATTTTTGGTCTTACATTCCTTGGGAGGTTGTAGTCATGCCTAAGCATAGTGCCAGGTATGCAGTCACTGTTCCAGAGTGCTTGGACCAAGCCAACATGTCCAGCCAGTGGCTTGTACCCCCAAAGCCCCTGGTGGGAGATAGCCTAGGACTATTCCCCAAAACATTCCCCAGCATTAGCCACAGACCCAGCACCAAGGGCAGTCACCAAGGCCAAACCCTCCCCTGGAGGCATGAGGAACCTGCGGTTCAGAGAGGAAATGGTCCAACCCTGGGGTCACACAGCAACTGGGTCCCAGCCAGGCCTTAGGCAGAGGTCTCCTTGCATGGTGCTGCTTTACTGCCAGCCCTTGGGAGTAGACCCCCATTTGCATGCAACAAAGAAACAGGTTGGGATTGCCAGGGCCATGCTGCAGGATTTTGTTGTATAAAACAGGTCTGAGGAGCACCTGGGGAGGGTGACTTGAACAGTGGCCCTGCCCCTAGAGCCCACCAGGGTAGAGTGGGGTGGCCCCTCCTGAGCAGGTGGCACTTGCTGACACCAGGCTAACCTTCTGGCGGCCTCTGTCAGCCGCGCTCAGTCCTGATTAAAGATCATTAAACATGAAATTAGCCCGTTTGTGTTACGGGTCCCCGGGGTGGCCGGTGATTATGACGTGCAGATGGCCAAGAACCCAGGCGTCAGGCGAGCAGGCATGGGCCAGGACTGGCGGGCAGCTCCGGCTGGTGAGGGCCGGGAGGCAGGAATGCAGGCAGGGCTTTGTTTTCTCCTGCTCCTGTTGTGTAAACCCCCTTGCATTTCACAACAAATCACAGATAATTAATAAGTACATGCCCATAATGAGCAGGGTTTTTAATAGAAGAAATTGGAAGATGCAGCGTCGAGTCATTATTTTGCTCTTTCCTGGGCTCGGCTCTGTTTTCTCATCTTCCTCACTCCCCTTCCTGCCTCAGCCAGCATCTCCACAGCAAGCCGGGCTCTGATTCTGCCTCCCAGCAGGACTGCAGTGCCGGCCCCAGTCCCTGAGCATAGTGGGCAGGGCCTCCTGGGCACTGACTCATCCAGCCCTAACGGGAAGGGCTGTTCTGGTTGTGGGGGACTGCTCCTGTCCCAGGCCTCTGGCTTGGGGGTCCTGGCTGTACCTCAGAAGGCACTGAGCTGTGAGTACTGAGGCCTCTCTCCCTTCACCAGGAGGAAGACATCATGTATTACGATGCCAAGGCCGATGCTGAGCTGGTGAGTGCCCCCACCATGCTGTAGTGGGGGTGGGCTGCCAGCACCACACCACCTCTTCTGACACTGTGGTGTCAGATGTAAAATGGGTGTTAAGACTCATCACTAAGCGTTCTGAGCTCATCCCTGCAGAGCTGTGGTGACTCCCCATCTCTCACAACTCCAAGACTGTGTTACTGTGGCCACTAATAGGCTGGGCTCTACTGCATAGTGTGGGGCAGGCTGTTTCTCCCACCTACCCCAGGCAGGTCAAAGCACCTCCCTCCACAAGGAAGTTCACATCCCAGCACAGAGAGGGAGTCTCTGAATATGACGAGAATAGGGGAGAGAGAGCAATGGGGAGGGCTTTCTGGAGGTGGACAGGTGGGTGCAGGCTCCAGGTCAGTACAGGCTCCCACACCCTGCCCCAGGATCAGTGCTTAGCCCTGAGCTCAGTCTCACTTCAGCTGCAGAGGTAACTCAGTTCCTGTGCCCTCTCTTCAGATGAGGCTCTGTTCAGCGCCAGTTGCACCTCTCAGAAGGGTGTCACTGGGACAGAGCCACACTGCTCTTCTGCCTCCATGTTTCTCACTGGCTCAGGTCTTCTTGGGCTGCCCTGTGGGGTACTGAGATCCCTGTCACCAAATGATTCAGTGAAAGATGTATGACCATTGGTCGGAGGTGGCTTCAGAGAAGATAGGAGTATCTGAGGAAACAGACACTTGGAGTAGAAAGTGTTTTATTAACTTGGCAAGCCCCAAGTCCTTCTAACTGGCTTCAGAGTGGTAGGGCACAACTATCTCCTCTGTAAACAGAGGTGTCATAGTAGTGCAGTCTCGAGGGACCAACCTGGGCTTGCTAGTGCAGAAGATCCAAGATCTAGTCTTCCTCTCCCAGGCCTAAGGGCCTGGGGCCTTTCCTGGGATAGGCAGGCAGTATCCCATAACACCAGGAGGTAGGAAGGCTGGAAATGGTCCCTGTGCAGGGATTACAGTGTCAGGCTGGCCTGGAGAGCCTTAAGGAGGGCAGGGGCCAAGAAGAAGCGGGTGGGCTCAAGCAGGTGTGCTTCCCCTTGGCTGAGCTCCGTGGCTCCTGGAGAAGTTGCTAAAATTAAAGCTAGAATCTGAAATTCAAATGAAGAGCGAACCTTTAATTAGACCCTGAATCTAATTTCTTACCCCCCTCGGCAGCGGGCTGTAATTTTAGCAATCAGTACATTAAATATAAACCAGGAGACTGCGGTTGCCCACCACACAAAGCCCCTGGGCTCACGGGTGGTACTGAGGGGCTCCTTGGGCAGCCTGCTACCAGGTCCCCTGCTGGGACACTCTTTACTCCCTGCTCCCAGCATCCCCCAACTCAATCAGGAACCCCAACCCCTGGTTCTCTAAATCACTGACTCTCCACCCTCCGCCCCTGGGGTCTAGGGATTGTCTAATGAGGGAGATTTACTCTGGGAAGAACTGGGCTAGAATCAGCCAGGACAAAAGCCCAGCCAGGCCCTGGTATAAATAACAGCACGCACACATTTGCTGACTCCCCTGCTTGTTGTGTTGTTTTGTTTTTTTAATCTTTGCCAGAGGTACAGTTAGAGATCTTTCTAGACCATTTACTTTTAAATTACCAGCCAGAAGGTGGGGGTGGGGGAAAGAGAAGGAAGGAAAAAGTTCGCCAGCTGATAGCTTATCAGAACAGAATCCAAATGTCACATTAGTTGGGAAAGTTGGGAGATTAAATTTTCCAGCGCCCTTCATCTGCTGCTGACATTTCAGGGGCTTTCTTCTCCCTCGCCTCCCCCTCCTCTGAGCAGAGCATGAGTGGTGCATGCCTCACAGGCCACCAGCTCCCTGCTCTGGCCTGGATGCTCAGAGGCTGCCTGCCCTGGCTTTATCCAGCACCCAAGGGCTTCTGAGGGAACCCCCACTGGGTGGGCAGAGCATGGCACATTGGGTGAGAAGCAGGGAAGGGCAGCATACAGCCTGGATTTTGCTGTACAAAATCCACCCTGCAGAGATGAAATGGGTGTTTGCTGTGGGCCTATTAGGGCCATGTCCCTAAGGTATGCAGAGCACATCTGCCTAGGTGGAAAGACAGGGTCATCCTTTCCTCAAAAGACACAGCCTGGGCAGATGCCTAAAGACAGAACACAAAGGGAGGGACCTGCCAGGACACAATGAGAGGCAGGGGAAATAGCCTATGAGACACATGGGGGAGATGATATGAGCTGAGCCTGAGCTGAGGCTGGTCACAGGATTCTCGGGGGACAGCACAGGAGTGTGTGGAGGGTTCCTCTGCTTAAGCTTCCTCCTACTGCTCTCTTCCCTGCCTTAATCTCCATCTCTCCCTTGCCTCCCCATATGGCTTTTCCCTTTCTTCCCCTTCACTCTCCATCTTCCCTCCCTGCTCGCACACCTGCACCCAAGCCTGCCCCCCACCTTGACTGTGGCATCCACACTATAGTTGCCTGCCAGCCTGTGGTGGTGGGTGGGGGTGCATGACGCATGCCCAAACTGCCTGGCCAAGAGATGCTGTAATTGGCACCTGTCAGGCGACTGCGGCTCATTTTAGAAAATCAACAGGGGCCCTTACAATCCTACTGCTAGCAGGCATAGCAGAACTTTCCTCTAGCAGTCACCAGGTCTCAATGCTAGCTCCCACCCCTGCTCTCTCCAGGTCTGTCCTCCAGTTACTCCCCAGAGCTGCCCTTACTGCAGGGGGTGGTATCCCTGTCCCAGATGGTGCTAAGGCCCAATCCATGCAAGAGATGGATGAGACCCAGTGGGGAGTGTGGGGACACAGAGCTCCTAGGATGGGCTGCCAAGGCCTCCCCTGTGATTTCACGAGGCACATCCTAATTTTTTGGGGGGGTGGGGCTACCAGTGACTGAACCCAAGGGCACTTTACCATTGAGCTGCATCCCCAACCCTTTATATTTTTTATTTTGAGATAGAGTCTCACTAAGTTGCTGAGGCTGGCTTTGAACTTGCAATTCTCCTGCCTCAGTCTCCTGAACTGCTGGGATTACTGGCATGCATCACCACACCAGGCTTCAAGGCACATCTTTGTAAGCAGAAGTCTGAGTCCTGCTCCTAAATGGCTCCATTATTTGACTCCTTCATTGATAATTGGTTTTCAAGGATATAGGGAAGTCAGTTTGGTTTTGATTTTAGAATTTGGGATTTTAGAGTTTGGCAGTAGGTAGGGTGGGCAGGGACATGTGGGAGTCTGTCACAAGCCTTCTGGGTAAGGGATCATCCATGTATCCCTCTGTCTCTTTATCTCTCTTTCTCTTTATCTCTGCAATAGCTTCTGTCCTTGAGATGCCCCTATCTCCTGGACTCTTGGTCCTCTCTACCTACCCCTGCCTGCAGGCCTATCCAACCTACTCACTTCTGAAACTTCTGGGGGGCTTTCTGCAGGATGATCCTGAGAGCGAGGATATGGAGAGGGGGTCCAAGACCAGCACCCTAAGACTGGACTTCGTTGAGGACCCAAACTTCAAGAACAAGGTCAACTATTCATACACAGCTGTGCAGATCCCCACGGACATCTACAAAGGCTGTGAGTGTGCAGAGTGAATGGGATGGTCCTCATGACCTGTCACAGGTGCAAGGCCTGCTGCCCACGTCCCTGGAGACAGAAGGCTAGTACTATCTAACTCCAGCCCTGACACCCAAGGTCATACGTGCTCACCTCTGAAACTCCCCCATATGCAGGCATCTAGCTGCTCACAGGCAGAGCCTCGTGCTAACTGTCAGCAGGCTGCAAAACTCTTTGAATTTCTCATTCCTGTACATGCATGGTCTCCAGCCCATGTGAACATGCGTGCGTACATGAAAACATACACAAACACACACACACTGTCCCCACATCTCTACATGCTGGTGTGAGTCTCTCAAAGCAGCTCCTTGCTACATACCTCCAATCACTGGACTCATTAGAAGTAACTAAGAAGGGCTGAGGTTATAGCTCAGTGGTGAAGTGCCTACCTAGCATGTGTGAGGCACTGGATTTGATCCTCAGCACTACCTAAAAATAAATAAATAAAATAAAGGTATAAAAATACATAAGTAATATTAAAAAAAAAAAGTAACTGAGAAGCTACCACACATCAGGTGGACACAGGGGCTAGGGGACAGCCTTCACTGACAGACATCCCTATTATACCACCCTGATCCTTGGCAAAGCAAAGGGATGGAGAGATGATTTCCAGAGCAATCAGAGGCAGATGTGGGCAAAGGGAATTAGGAAGAGAGTGGTTGAGATTCCAAGCCCCAGGGACAGGGTAGCTTTTCATGATGGAGAAACCCGTATGCCACAACTGGAAGGATTTGAGTTAGACATGAGGAGGAACTTCCTAAAGCTCTGGGGAAGAGGCCAAGAGTAGAACACTGGAGGGTATCTCCAGCAACAGAATTTAAGACCCTGAGGACTACTGGGTCTGCCACAGTCCTATGGTACCTATGGGGTAGCTCAGAATCCAAGGGGCCCACTGGCCTAGGGATCTTGAAGCAAAGGTGCCAGAGCTCCTGCATGGCTCCAGAATGCAGAGAATTCCCCAGAGTCCTCAAGAAGGTTTCCCCCACCCTCTGGTCAGCTAGGCCTTCTGAGCAGCCTCATGAGGAATGGAGAAGGATGCTCCACCACCCACCCCAAAGTCTGCCCAGAGGCCACCTGCCTGAGCCAGTCGAGAGGCACTATCACAGGCAGGCACACTAATTAAAACAGGAGCCACACCACCCTCCCCAGTCACCCCTCGCTACCCACACAAATTACATTTTATATGTTTTTTATTTACTGTGTCACTTTTAATTAAATCTGTAATCGCCTGCCTGAGGGGGCATGGTCCCCGTTTTCCAATTCAGCATGATCTGAGAGTGTGTGCACATGGGTGTGGGTGTGGGTGCTTGGGGTGGAGTAGCAGGCCTTTTGAGGGGTGGGGCCATTTGCATCAGTTTGTCCATCAATGAATGCATGTGTGTAGGTGTGGTCACAGGTCCCTGCAGGGATAGCACACCCAGAGCAGTGTCTTCTCTTAGCTTTTGACCTGAGCCAGGGACATTCCAGCCAGAGGGGCTTCACACCTCTCAAATGGGAAGACTGAGGTCCATTGAGGGGTGGGTATCCCAGGCAGATTCCCAAGGCAACCAAAGCTGTGTTGAAACATTGAAGACCTGACTTTAGTTTTCCCTTAAAGAGAAGAATAAAAATTGTTCAATTCACTAAGTTTCTAAATCAGGAACAGGACCATAACATAGTGTTCAATAGGTAGAGCCAACGCTAGAAATGGGTTTTGTTTTCACATTACAGTCAGTTAAGGGGAACCACAGGGACAGAGAAGGGAGTGAGAGCAAAGGAGGAAGAGCTTAGGGAGCAGACAGGACACAGCAGAGCCCCCACGCGGGGGAGCAGAGGGGAGCGCAGGGGTGGGAAGAGCCTTGAGCAATTGTAAATCACCACTCCATCTGCTCTGAAAAGAGCAGAACCTTCTCTGGTCTCACTGTGGTGGATCTTTGATAGAGAGCAAAGTGTGTATGTTGAGGGGTGATGCTGGCAGGGCTCTACCTGGGAAGAAAGGAAATGGAAGAAATGAAGGGAAGCATTAATGGTTCTTTCAGGAGGGGTAAGGATAGAGGCAGGAACAGGTGTCCCACTCCCACAGTTGTGTACCTGAGGGATAGGTTCACATGAGAACATATGCCCCATATACACATTGGGCAGATTTAGGGCTGCTTTGGTTGAAGGGTTGGGAAGCCAGTCATCTGAGAGGAGTCCTGTTCTGTGAGGGTGTGGATGGGCAGGTCTGGTTGCAGGTGTGCAACTTCAGGGATTGGGGAACGGAGGATGAGAGTAACTAGTGATAAGGGATTCTGAGAACAGGAACTGCTGGTTGCCTTCTGTAGCTGCCCAGGGGTGTGTAGGTGTACATAAGCTAGTGTGCCCCTGTGCTCATGGCAGCAGTCAGGTTGCTGGGCAGGTGGGTTTGAGAGTAAGGGGGGCAGGTCACACATCTGGCTGAAAGCACAGAGGTTAGATGCAGGTGTACCTGCTGGGGATGCAGGCTTTGTGTGTGTATGCATGTGTGCCCATGCGCATGCCCACAAGCACACATACCCATGTCAGAGCAGGATCTTAGCACTGCCCCTGCCTCCAACAGCCCCCACCTCTGCCCCTGCCTGCTCCTGGCCCCAGTTGATTAATCATGGAACTGAGTGGCTTCCAGCTTATCAGGTACCTTAATAGCTGAATAATTCCAGCCCCATCAGCAGGCCCTTAATTGCTTTCTTGTGGCTGCAGCCTGGCATGCATGCTGAGTGGGTGAGCTCCCCGGGGACCAGCCACAAGTTCCAGACAGCATGCTGGATAGGGTGCCAAGCTCACAGTTTACTGCCACCTGGATGGACCCTCTCCAGGGGCACAGGCCACAGCTGCCTGGCCTACTTTTGGGGGGCCCAGGTGAGGGGTAGGCCAAGCTATTCCTTTGACAGCTTAGACTGGATGAAGACCAGGAAGTCTTCCTGAGGGAGATGGTACAGCCCCAGCTGGGCCCTGGGAAATGAGGGAGAGTCCAGACAGGCAAGAGAAGAGGTAGATCTTCTAAGTGGGGAACTTGGGCATGAGTGTCATGGTAGTGGGTTCAGCAAGAACAGCCTAGAGCTCCCTACCCCAGCCTCCTACTTCACCCCCAGCCACTGTCATACTCAACGAGCTGAACTGGACAGAGGCCCTGGAGAACGTGTTCATTGAGAACCGCAGGCAAGACCCCACACTACTGTGGCAGGTCTTTGGCAGTGCCACAGGAGTCACCCGATACTATCCAGGTAGGTGCCAGCCATTTCCCCTGTGCACCCAGCACCCCATCTTGCTCCATCCTGGGGTGCATGGGATGGGATGGCAACCAGTGGGCTACAGTGACCCAGTCATTTCGACAAGACCTGCCTGCCTGGGTCCCTGCCCATCCCCCTCACCTTGTCTCCTCCCACAGCCACCCCATGGCGAGCCCCCAAGAAGATTGACCTGTATGACGTCCGAAGGAGACCCTGGTAAGTGAGAAGATAAGGGCTGGGCAGGACACCCCTTTAGCTCCCTACCTCTCCTGCGTGCTCCCCTCCCTCCTAATATCCAGGCCTCCGAGCAGGGCGCAGCCAGCTCTATCCAATTTTCATTTCACACATCGTTGCCACTGGAAAATGGATCCCATCACCCAGGCAGGCCTCCCAGCTGCCTCTGCTCCCCTCCCCTCTCCCCTTTCCATCCGTCACCTAGTACCCCCACCCCCTCAGGACTGAGATCAGCCCATGGGGGTGCTCCCATGGATGGATATGGCCTCTGCAGGGTTGGCCAGCCCCTGCCTTGCCCATTCCAGCCCTAGAAACCCTACCCTCTGCTCTGTCCCTCCTTCAGTGCCTTATGACTTTTCTTTCCTGTTCCATCCCATACACAGATAAGACTGTGCCCCTCATGTCATTGGCAGACAATGTCTGCTTTATTCAACATCATCTCCCCAGTGCCCTGACCCTGTCTAGCCTATGCAGTGGATGCTCAATAGAAACATGTGAATCAATATGTGGGTAAAGGAAGGAAGGACCCACAAGGTCCAAGCAGGGCTAGCCCTAACTGAGTCTTATCCTGGGCAGGTATATCCAGGGGGCCTCGTCACCCAAGGACATGGTCATCATCGTGGATGTGTGAGTGAGCAAGCTGGCAGGCAGGGTTGGAGCTGGAGTCTGCTGCCTGGGAACATCATGGGGGGAGGGCAGGAGAACATCTGGGGGTCCCTCAACATGGCCCCTGCCTGACCTCTCCAGGAGTGGCAGCGTGAGTGGCCTGACCCTGAAGCTGATGAAAACATCTGTCTGTGAGATGCTAGACACGCTCTCTGATGATGACTATGTGAATGTGGCCTCGGTGAGTGCCAAGACAGTAGGCAGGCAGGGAACTGGTTACCCCTACTTGTCCCATGCAAAAGCTGCCTACCCTGGCCAGCCTGAGGCCACTCACCACCCCACTGTCCCTGCAGTTCAACGAGAAGGCGCAACCTGTGTCTTGCTTCACACACCTGGTGCAGGCCAATGTGAGGAACAAAAAGGTGTTCAAGGAAGCTGTGCAAGGCATGGTGGCCAAGGGCACCACAGGCTACAAGGCTGGCTTTGAGTATGCCTTTGACCAGCTGCAGAATGTGAGCCCCATGGGTGGGCAAATGGGCGGCTGGGGGTGGATGAGGGTCCAGGCTTGGTGACACAGGGAAATCAAGATGGATGGCCTCGTTAGTGCCAAACAGGCAGCTTGGACAGATAGCACCATCTGCTGTGGAGAGGAAGGCCAGAGGGCCAGGCCCACCAGGGGGAGGGAGGCCTTGCCCCTGGACTAGAAAGGGGCTGAGAGCCACCTGACTCCACTCACTCCTGCCCAGTCCAACATCACTCGGGCCAACTGCAATAAGATGATCATGATGTTCACGGATGGCGGTGAGGACCGTGTGCAAGACGTCTTTGAGAAGTACAATTGGCCCAATCGGACGGTAAGACTCAGCCCAGGCTGGGGCTGCCCTGATCTTGGCCCAGAATAGGGGAGAGCTGTACTCCAGAGGCCACAGCAATAACCTCAATCCACAGGTACGTGTATTCACCTTCTCTGTGGGGCAGCATAACTATGACGTCACACCACTACAGTGGATGGCCTGCACCAACAAAGGTATCTTGTCCAGTGTCACAGCCAGGAGGCCTGCCTACCATGTCCTGCTGCCAGCTGTTCATTCATGTGTCTTTTTCCATCCATTGTCCATCTTCCCATACATGTGGCTGTACACTGCTCTGCCTATCTAGTGAGCAGGCATCTTGTCTATCTGACCAGGCATCTTTCTGCCCATTTGGCTATTTGTCCATTGTCCATCTGTCTTCCAGTTTGTTTGCTCCTGTATCTGTTTACTGATCAGTTCATCTCTCTGTGCACCTGGACCTGGCTGCTAAGTGGCCCCTGAATGTCACAGCCATCCTAGAATGGGCTCCTTTCTCCACCCTGTCTCTGCCCCAATCCCCACCCCTACTCTGCTTCCTTAGGCCCCTATTATACTCAGTCCCCTTCCCTAGCATTGGTCCCAGGGACAGGGCGGTAGAAGGGAACATAAAGAGATATGAGTTTTGAGTAGGTGATACCAAAGAGAGAGGAGCCTGAGGGGCAAATCAGGTCCGCAGACCTACCCCAGGGGGGCAGGACCCTCTGTGCTATGGGTCCCTCAGTGCCAGGCAGGCCCATCTCTACCTCCCCTCCCTTCACAGGTTACTATTTTGAGATCCCATCCATCGGAGCCATCCGCATCAACACACAGGTGAGACTGTGGGGGAGGCCACACCTCCCAGCTCCTGGCTTCCCTGGTCGCTCTATGCAGTGAGATGCTGTGAGATGAGAGCGCCCCCTGGTGATAGCTGGGACACAGTCCCGAAGCAAGGGGAGGGAGAAGAGGGAGAGTGAATTGGGAGGAGCACTGGTGACCTCTGCCGCCCCCTCCCCAGGAATATCTAGACGTGTTGGGCAGGCCCATGGTGCTGGCAGGCAAGGAGGCCAAGCAGGTGCAGTGGACCAACGTGTATGAGGATGCACTGGTAAGGCCTCTGGGCAAGGAAGGGGACCTGGCAGCCTTCCACAAGGATCTGCCCAGGGATCAAAACCCTTGAAGTTCTCCCTAATAGGGGTTAACAAAGCAGAGGAGAAAGAGTGGTGACCTGTGCCTGAGCCCCTGCTCTGAACACTTGGGATCAGGACAGGAGTGGCCACAGGAGACACCACCTTCCTCCTCTCCCTTCAGGGATTGGGATTGGTGGTAACAGGGACACTCCCTGTTTTCAACCTGACACAGGATGGTCCTGGGGAAAAGAAGGTAAGGTCTCCACTGGAGAAGGATTGGGCATGCCTGGGGAGGTAATGGCATGGCCTTAACAGGTCTGGATGAAGGAGGGATAGGGAAGTCTTGCAAACTGGATGGAACAGCTGCCTGTGAAATCATCTGGTAGTTTTGGGTATGGGGCCCTGTGGGATAGAGGGGCTCCCCCATGGAATGAAGCCCCTTACAGATTCCCCATGCCTCTACTCTCAGAACCAGCTAATCCTGGGTGTGATGGGCATCGATGTGGCTCTGAATGACATCAAGAAGCTGACTCCCAACTATACAGTGAGTGTCCACCTGTCCATCCACCCTGCTCTGCCTCCCACATGAGCACAAGCCTGGTTCAGCAGAGTAGACTGATGGGGATCCCAGTGCCTCCATGGAGACCTCTGAGTTGAGGGAATGAGGGCGATTTCCTGAGGAGGTGACCTCAGGCTGAAGTCAGCAATCTTCTGTAAAGGGCCAGGTTGTGAATATTTTAGACTTTGCTGGCCTAAATACCCATTTTATACTCTGCTGTTGTACTGTGAATGCAGCCACAGACAAAACAAGCACATAGGCATAGCTATGTTCCTATATGGTTTTGTTTGTGGATACTGATTTATGAATTTCAGATCATTTTCACATTTCATTAGATAGATTTTTCCTTTAATTTTTTTCAACTATTTAAAAACATAAGTCTTTCTTAGCTCACAGCCATGTAATATCAGACAACAGGTCAGACTCAGCCCATGCACAGAGAAGGGCAGTGTGGTTGGCCCAGTGCCTGTAGTTAAAGAACTATGGAAGAAGTAAGAGGTGGCACATGTGTGACAACATCCTTAAACCTGAGCCATATGAAGCCCCTGTTTGACCCTGAGAGGGTAGGTGCTGTGGCACGGGCCTTCAGGTACAATTAAAAAACTGTATCAGACTTAAAACCTGGGTCCCTGGTCCCTCTCATTCCTACTTCCCTTCCACCTGGAGAGGAAGCTCCAGGCCTGCAAGATTCTCAAAAATCTCCCCCTTGTCCTATGCTCTGCTTAACTGAAGATAAGGCACAAATCAGAGGCAGTAGTGGGAGGGCAAGAGCAATACAAGAGCAGCAGCCTTGTGGGCTCTGGGGAGGCAGAGAGGTCAGGCTGGCTGACAGCTCCATGGGGACTGCAGGGGGTCAACCTTGGCATGGGCTGGTTCATTAGGGGCACCCAGGCCCAGGCATGGCTTGAGAGGCAGGGTAATGGCTGGGAGGCAAGTGGGGGCCCTTGGTCCATAGCAGGCAAACAGCAGCCCTCCGCATGGTAGAGGCAGAATGGGGAAGAGCTCTAGAGCCCAATCTCTGTCCAGTCCTTTGGAACCTGAGCTCCCCAATCTCTACCCCCAGCTTGGAGCCAATGGCTATGTGTTCGCCATTGATCTGAACGGCTATGTGTTGCTGCACCCCAATCTCAAGCCTCAGGTGAGCCGGGTGGGCGGCCTAGAGGAAGAGTAACCTTCCAAGATGGAGATACCTAACTGCCTGTCCTGCCTCCCCGCAGACTACTAACTTCCGGGAGCCTGTAACTCTGGATTTCCTGGATGCAGAGCTGGAGGATGAGAACAAAGAGGAGGTAAAATGAATACAGGGAGGACAGATGGGGAGGCATGCCCAAAGAGCAGAGGAGGGTCATAGCTCTGGCTCTTCCAGATCCGTCGGAGCATGATTGATGGCAACAAGGGCCACAAGCAGATCAGAACATTGGTCAAGTCTCTGGATGAGGTGAGAAGGCAGGAGAGTGGGGACAGAGAGTCAGGGTGGGTACCTTCCTACCCCCCATAGACCCCAGCCTACTAGCCCAAGTATCTGATGTGGCCTCCTCTCCCAGAGGTACATAGATGAGGTGATCCGGAACTACACCTGGGTGCCTATAAGGAGCACCAACTACAGGTGAGTGGGCCAGGACTGGGCAGGCAGAAGTATGGGGTGGCCCCAGAGTCTGAGCCCAGCTGCTGCCTCCCAGTCTATCCCCAACTCCAGTCTGTTGTGACTATCATCCCAGTGGGGTACCAGCAACCAAGGCTCCTCACTACTCACCCTGGGATACTAGATCCCCCAGTCCCCTAAGGGGCTCGCTCCCTCAGCCCCTGAGGAACAACCAGGAGGTGCTGGGAGTTCAGGAAAGAGAATAAGACAATGCATCCTCTTTTCACACCTGCCTAGAGGGCATCCCTGGGTGTCCACCCTCAGAGTATCATCTCCACATATTCAATGCCTGCTCTCAGTCAGCATCATAGCCCCAGAGCAGTTCCCCTTCAGGTCAGCATGATTGGCATAGGTTATCCTCTGAGTGAGTGCATGTGCCACACAACTGGTCCATTCTGAAATATCAGGGGCATCTTCATACCCCAGGCCCAGCCCATGACTGCCCCTCACCACAGCTGTGCAACCTTGCCATTAGCTGGGTCTAAGATAGTGTCAGGGACTGCAGCCCCCACTCCTTGGGGATGGCAGCCCTCACCTCTGCTGCTAGGGTGCTGGGGGAGGCTACTGAGGGTAAGGATTTGCTTTGGGTCTGATTGTTTATAGACCTCTAGGAGAGTTGGGGGTGTGGAGGTTCAGTGTTTCCAAGGCAGGGGAAGAGGGGCTCCCTGGGCTCGGGCCTCTCTGCCCAGCTCCAAAGTCATGGGGAGGGGTGTGCCAGAATGGCTCCTCTCCCCAGCAGTGACCTGCACTCCCCCTTCCCCACCTCCCCAGCCTGGGGCTGGTGCTCCCACCCTACAGCACCTTCTACCTCCAAGCCAACCTCAGCGACCAGATCCTGCAGGTCAAGTGTAAGTGGCCCGGCCCCTGCCTGCGCCCTGCACCCCTGCCTCTGCCCCTGCACCCTGGCCGGCCCCAGGCAGCATAGCCAGCCATGCTTGCTGGCAAGGCAGCCCCTCCTGCCCAGTCTGCCCAGTCCCTGGCACCCGAAGGCTGGGGCCCTGCCCCTGGCCTTCAAAAGTCTGTGGAAATCTGCATGCTCGCCTTTTCTCAGATTTGGTTCCAGACCATTCTCTCATGGTTTCCGTTGAGGTTTCTGTTTTTAGTTTCTCCTACTCCGTGTCTCCCCTCCATAGCCTGCCTCCCCTGAATACCCTTGGGGGCTGCATTCTTGAAAGACACCCCCTTCTCCTCCCCTCTTTTCCCTGTTCCTGGCTCAGTTTTCTACCCCCTATGGTGCCACCTCCAGGTCTCTCTCCCTCTACCCACTCCTCCCCTTCCTCACTCAGGTCCTGCTGTCCCTCATCTTCTCTCACCTCTCTTCATCTTGTGCCACTCTCATTCTCCAACCTCCATGCACCCCAACTTCCTCCTTACCTTTTTCTCTCCCTCCCTCCTTTCTCCCTCTGCATTTCCTTTTCCCTCCATCTTCTCTTTCCCCTCCCCTGTACCTCCACCTCCTCTGTCACTCTCGCTTTCTAACCTCTCCCTTCTGTTTGCTTCATCCATTTCTCCCACTTTCCCCCATCCCTCTCTCCAGCACCTCTACTTTCTCACACTCCCTTCAGTCTCTCTCCCTCTGTCTCCACCCTCCACCTTTCCTTCCCCACTCTTGGCCTGCTCCCTTCTCCCTTCCCTCCTTTCCTTTCTCCTTTGCCCCTGCTTCCCCTCTCCTCCCATTTCCTCCCTTCCCCTCTCTCCCTCTCTCCCCCTCCACCCTCCTCTCCCATTCCTCTGCCTGTGGCTCCTCCCTGCATGCCCTGCTTACCCTGGGCCTCTCAGAGAGGCATGGGTTTCAGGCTTGGCCCCGCCTGCCCACCACCCGAGGTCACTGGGAGGGAGGCTGGGGCTCCGGCCCCACCGGGCGCCCCCCACCTGCCTGGCCGACTGGGGCTCATCTCCTTTGAGTTTTCTTGCTCTCTCTTTCTCTCTCATGTCGTTTTTTTGCAAGAAGTTTCCTTTCGGTATGATGATGAGACACAATATTTTCATTCAAACAGCCATTGAATAAAATATTGTTTGTGCCCCTCCCCTTCCCCTCCCCCTTTTCGTTTGTTTTTGTGTTTGTGTTTTTGTTTTCCTCGCTTTCTCTCTTGGTGGACTGTCCCAGTGCCAATCAGCAAACTGAAGGGCAAGTATATTCAGAACCAGTGCACCCTCCTCTTCCCCACCCCAACCCCTCACGCCCCTGCTTGCCCCCCTCCCTGCCCAGGACCAGCCACACCCCTGCCCTCCAGGGTTCCCTTCCCAGCATCCCCTTGGTTCCTCAGTTCTTGCCTTTCCTCTGATCCCTAAACCCCTCTTAGAGCCAGTGGCCCCTTCCCTGGGCCTGCCTGCAGAGTGTTCTCCAGAGTTCTGAGGGTCAAGTCCCTTCCTTGTACTCCTTGCTCCCTGTGGGAAGGCCTCTCCCTCCCCTCACCTTATCTGTCCCTCCAAGACAACTCAACAGTGGGGACAGGGCTGGATGCCTCTCTGCCACCTCCCACCCAGCAGGGCAGGACTTGAGATGCAGGATACAAGTCATCCCTGCTTCTGAGAGGCTTATGTGAGGCTATCAGAAAGGATCAACCCCACAAGGCTCCCTCTGGGACAGTTCTCCCTCCTCTGATCTCTGCCAGTGGATCCAGAAGCTGGCAGCCCTCTGAGAATGGAGAAAGCAAGGCTCTGAAGCCTCATGCCCTTACCCTGGGACAGGAAGACACACAGGGTAGACAGCTGGACCACCAGAAGAGCAAGGCTCACCACCATCTTGGGAACTGGCCTTGGTGCTGAAGCACCCCCCCATGACCAGCCACACCCACTGCCCCCACTACCACCACCAGGCTTGGCTAAAGCCCTTTGACTCAGTGCTGCCCTGGGTAGTCACTTTTCCTGGGGAGGACCAGCAGATGTGGAAAAGGTCTTCTCCTTGGGGCAATAAAGGAAGACTCAAAGACTGGAAACCTGGCTAGGCACAGAATGGGATCTGTCTGGACCCCAAGGCCAGCAAAGGAGCTTAGAGAAAACCAGGCTAAGTGTGAAGAAAAAGACTGTGGCACTCCAAAGCATCCAAGCCAGAGAGACTTCTGGAAAGGTGGGTGGTGAATTCCCAGGTCCTGGCAGAGAACAGAGTAAGTGAGAGGACAGCACAAGGTCTCTGCCCCTACAAAAAGAGCTGCCCTCTCAGGGAACACTTGGCAGATGCAGCATGGGGAGCTACGGGGGATATCCCCTGAACCTGGAAGCAGGAGTCCCCAAGTCACCCTAGGGGACCCGACCTACCTTGTTCAGCAAAGGGAATGCAGCCACCCCAACTGACCTGCTGGGGAGGCGGGGGCATAACCAACTCCTACTGACTTGAGTTGTCTTTTTCTCCTTGTCTCCCACAACCCACCCAGTGACCCCAGAACTGCAGGGCCCTAGTAACCATGACAACCATAGCATAGTATCCCTTCCTGCTCCTTCTCCCTCCTTTTTCTTTCTCCTCCTCCCCTCCCATCCCCTCCCCTTTCCCCTTTGGCTTGTGTCCAAACCCTGCCTCACAGTCCTGTCAGAAAGGAACAGTCCAACCAGTGACTGCCCAGCCCCTCTAAGCACCCCAAGTCTCCCCAGAACCTTGCAGTGCATCGTGGGAGTACTTGAGAACAGGGAAAATCCCTCTTCTGTACAAATAAAACCCTAAGGACAAGAGAGTTCGTGATGTGGGTGAAGATAGGATAGGAAGGTGGACAGCCCAGAGTGAGACAGACTGAGAGCAGAGGGAACCCTCCCAGATGCCAGACGCAGGGCAGCCAGTCCAGCTAGGCAGGAGAGATCTGAGGCCCTGTGGCCACATCCCCAGG
The DNA here is from genome assembly GCF_902686455.1 of Sciurus vulgaris. Taxonomy (NCBI): domain Eukaryota; kingdom Metazoa; phylum Chordata; class Mammalia; order Rodentia; family Sciuridae; genus Sciurus; species Sciurus vulgaris. The sequence continues at coordinate 115,696,961 of NC_136470.1, read as the reverse complement.
TTTACTCACAAACCCATACAAAGGCACATACATACACACACACACACACACACACGCACACATGTTCACATGTTCACACACATGCACAGCTCATGAGACCTTGGCAGTGGCCCAATTGGTGGACCCCAGCATTCCTCCTTGGCTCCTCTGAGCCCAGACATGCCTAGGAAGGGAGGAGACCCAGCCCTTCTTCTCCACTTGCCCCTCATGCCCCCAGTCCAGTAAAGTGAATGTTAAGTTTCTAGCAGTACCCCTAGCCCCTTACAGTGCAGAACAGTCCCTGCACCCTGAGGGTCTCCATGCAGCCTCCTGTCCCAGAAAGAACCCCACCAGACCCCCACGATGCACTGCAGTCCACCTCCATCTACCCACACCGTCTCTGGTTGGACTGTCTGTGCCCGTGAGAAACCCCCTCGGTTTGGCCATGTTGATGCCTGACACAACAAAAGCAAGACCTACTAAAACGCAAACAGCTGCGGCTAAGAAAGAGAGATAAAAATCCGCAGCCAAAAGCCAATTCCCTTCCTCAAAGTCTCTTTGGAGGCGAAGGAAGCTTAGCATGCGGTTTTTTCCATTATGGATGTGATAAGAGTGAGACTGGCGCCTCCCCCAGACCATGCATATATATAGCAGTGTGTGTATATATATGTGTGTGTGTGTGTCTGTGTATATGTGCTATACAGCAGTATGGAAGCATATACAGCCACGCCAAGGGACTCACTGCCGACAGAGGACCAGGCCCGGGCAACATATTGGCTATAACTGCCCTCTCCTGTGATGCTCTAGTCTCCACAGGCCCTCCACTCCTCCCTACCTGCCCATCCCTTTTCTCTGGCTCAAACCTGAACGTGGAAGTGGCGGGTTCCCTCTTTGCTGGTGTCTCCCCTTCCCTTAAGCTGCCCTCTCCCCTGCCCCTCCAGCCCAATCAGCTCTGAGCCCCCTGGCCTCCTGCCTCCCCAGCCCCCGCCGGATAACCCCCCGTTTCTGTTGCAGATTTTGAGTTCCTGCTCCCCAGCAGCTTTGAGTCTGAAGGACATGTTTTCATTGCTCCCAGGTAGCTTGCGTGTGGCCTTGCTGAGGTGTGCTCCCCAACCCCAACTGCCCCCGGCCCCGCCTCCCGCACTGCTGCCTGGAGCTGTGTGTGTCTGTGTCCTGTGCAATGTCACCCCCAGCCCCCCATACATAGCTCGGTATGTGTGGCTGTATGCATACCCAGGCCATGAAGCCGCACCAGGCAGCAGTGGCCAGTGACCCCACAGCCCAACTCCCGACAGGCCTGGGGCAGGAGGCCTCTGGACTCTCTGCTGACCTTCCCTGCCCTCCCAGGCCACCAGGAAGGAGCCACTTCAGACTTGGGCTGGCTGTCTGCAGCACACCCCTTCACGGGCAGCTGCTGCTCTGGTTTGTGGTATCCTGCCCATGCCCCCACCTGCACCCCATTGTTGTCCTGTGTTGATGTTTGTTTGGGTCTGGGGGCTGAGCCAGCCAGAGCCCCTGTCAGCAGTGCCGAGTCCAAGTGTGATGGCTCATGAGGGGTGAGGAGGAGTGGGAGGGAAGGGAGGGGCTTTCAGGAGTTGCTCTGGCAAGTGAGGTGTTAGGGCAAGAACAGGCCCAGGCTAGACCATCCCTGAAATACACACTCAGCACGCACACACGCATCCTCTTGCCCATACCCTCTGCCTTTGGCTCACATCTGAGGAGACTTGCCCACCCACCCCAGGTGCTCAAGCCCTCTCTTGTGACCAGATGAGGGCAGGTGGGTGCAGCAGACAGACACAGGGGCACTCTTAGGCACCACACGGGGGCTCTGGACACTCCTAAGCTCCACTGTGTATGCACGTGCGTGCATGCACCCACAATTCCGTGACTTTCTCTGTAGATGTGTGTTTGTGTCATGAGTCATTGTACATATGTGTAAGAGTCCAAGTATACATATGGGGTGGGCTCTGTGCATTAGTGACAGTGGGAATGTGTGGAAAGGCCTGTGTGACTCCTGTGACCCAGAGGAAGCTCTCTGAGGGAAGGGATCATGTTTGTCTTTGTCACCTCTGTATCTTTGGCTCCAGAGAGCTCAATCAATGAATGTCAGGTGAGTGAATGAAATGAGGACATGCATATTGTGTTTACCATGTATCCTGAGCACAGCTGTGGGGGTATCACTTTAGGTGTTGTCAGGTGTGACCTCCAGGCACGGAGACACAGGGTGTGCACCACACAAAGGCTCTGGAAGCCAAGGAGTGAGTGGGAGGTGAGACCCAATCCCAGGTGCCCTCAGTAAGCTATGGGACCCAGCACTGCCTGGGGAAGTGGCATGTTTCTTAAATCCCCACAGAGTTACTTCCATATAGGCCAGTGGTGACAGGAGTGTGAATGAAGGATTGAGCAGGATTAATGGTTCTATCAGGGTAGAAGTACTGCTTGCCAAGACTTCCTAGAGAGCAGAGCTTCAAGCAGGCCATGCAATACCCCACAGCCCCCATGTTTTCTGGACCCAGAGTCTGATCCCAGCAAGGCCCTTGAAGAGGTGAGGGATTTGAACTCCATAGGAAGAGTATTCCAGGCAGGGGGAACAGCCAGTTCGAGGACCTACATGTTCCCACTGACTTCCTGACACCTCTGTGAAGTGATGAGAAAAAAATGAGTCTCAGGGACCCTGAATGTGTGTCCAAAGGTGCACAGCCAGGAAGAGGCAGGACGAGGTCTCAGACTCTGGAGGACAAAGGCCAGTACTGGTACTCAGTGCCATATGTGCCCATGGAAACTCTTTAGGGCATACAGGTGGACAAGCCAGCCACCAGATATGTCCTGAGGCCTTCAAGGTACACCATCTAGGTCCAGTTATCCAAGAGAGATGGGAGGTTCTGCAGGGCCAAACTCAGGAGAAAAAAACCTGCCAGGGTGGAGAAAGCAGACCCCCATTCTTGTGTTGGCTCTGCCTGCCCCAACTCAGGCTTGTCAGCCTGCAGGCATGTAGGAGCCACAGCCCATAAGAACACATGTCCCTCCCTAAGGCCTAGGCTTCTCAGAGAATGGCTAGGCAGGCCTACTGGGAAGCCTTGACCCCACTTCCCTGATCAGTCCCCAAAGCCCACTCTTCTTGCCCCTCCCCACCCCTAGAGAGTATTGCAAGGACCTGAATGCCTCAGACAACAACACCGAGTTCCTGAAAAACTTCATTGAGCTCATGGAGAAGGTGACTCCAGACTCCAAGCAGTGTGAGTGTCTGGTAGCAGGGGAGCTGGATCTGGGAAGAGCCCAGGCAGCATGGGGGTAGCCCAGAGGAAACTGGAAATGGGGCAGATGTGGAAACATAGGCCCAAACCCCAGGCAGGGCCTGGGCTAGAGCATAGGGAAGGCTCCTCGTGGAGCCTTGGAAATGGGGGCAAGGGAGGACAGGAAGCTGCAAGAAGACACCCCCTCTACTCCTACCCTTCTATTCCAGGCAACAACTTCCTTCTGCACAACCTGATCTTGGACACAGGCATCACGCAGCAGTTGGTGGAGCGTGTGTGGAGAGACCAGGATCTCAACACGTATGCACCAAGCTATAGGGGCAGGAGGCTGGGATGGTCCCAGAGGCCCTGGCCCTCTCCTCCCTGTGACCCCACCTCCCTGCCACCCCAGGTACAGCCTGCTGGCCGTGTTCGCTGCCACTGATGGTGGCATCACACGCATCTTCCCCAACAAGTAAGTGACCTACCCCACTACCCAACTCCTTCCCCTGTCTAGGACCTTGCCCCTATGCTGCTGCCCAGAAACTTTCTTGAACTTCTGAGTCTGCTGTCCCCCACAAGCCACCCCTTACCCCTCGAATGTTCCAGGGCAGCTGAGGATTGGACAGAGAACCCCGAACCCTTCAATGCCAGCTTCTATCGCCGCAGCCTAGATAATCATGGTTATGTCTTCAAGCCCCCACACCAGGATGGTGAGTGTCCATTCAGAGTGCCCAGCAGCAGGTGGGAAGCTCCAGTTTCCCTGGCTACTCAGCCATGGCAAGGTTTTGCTCTGTGAGCCCCCTTTCAAACCTGACAACAGCTGATACTGGATCAGACATGAAGAGAGGGATAGGCTGTGTCAAACACTATGCTGAGTGTTGGGTGCTTTGACTGGCTCAGACCTGGGTTGGTAGGGCCCAGCTTGGAGCAGTCAGTGTGGCTGCCAGCCCCCACTCCTGACTGCTCTACCCACACCACCCCAGCCCTATTAAGGCCATTGGAGCTGGAGAACGACACAGTGGGTATCCTCGTCAGCACAGCTGTGGAGCTCAGCCTAGGCGGGCGCACACTGAGGCCAGCAGGTGAATGCCCAGGACACAGGTGGGGAAGGAGGCAGTGGACAGGGTGTTGCTTAGGCAGGTAGCACTGATGGCCCTTTGCTCTCCCCAACAGTGGTAGGTGTCAAGCTAGACCTAGAGGCTTGGGCTGAGAAGTTCAAGGTGCTGGCCAGCAACCGTACCCACCAAGACCAGCCACAGAAGGTATTTGGGGAGGGGAAGGGGGAGTAAGACCAGAGTCCTCAGGGACCTCTGCCAAGCTATCTACTCAGGGGTGGCTTCAATACCTACAAGAAGTCAGGGGCTACTACAGATGGCCTGGAGAACCAGATATATGAGGGTGACAAGAAAAAGAAATACTGGTGGGCACCTTACAGTCTTCATTCTCTGCCCAGCAGTGCGGCCCCAGCAGCCACTGTGAGATGGACTGTGAAGTTAATAATGAGGTGAGTGTGCCCTGACGCTGCCCTGGACTCCAGTTTCCCCTACTCCCATACTTTTTGGTCCCAACTAAAACTTCTAGCCCATCCCTTAGCCTCAGCACTCCTACCCTGACTTGACAGCCTTACCAGGATTAAGGAAATGGTGCCTACCCCCACCAACTCTGAACCACTGGAGTACTAGGGCTTGAAGTGAAAGGTCTGAGGCCCAGCCCCTCTCCATGTTCTTCCCCCTTCCCTACCATTCAGGACCTACTCTGTGTCCTTATTGATGATGGAGGATTCCTGGTGCTGTCAAACCAAAACCATCAATGGGACCAGGTAAGTGTCAGGAAGAGGATGGAAGGAGGGCATAGGTGTTTGAGCCTTCTGGGGACATGGCACTGCCAGTCCTGTGACCTCGGCTTCCTCCTGGCATCCCCAGGTTGGCAGGTTCTTCAGTGATGTGGATGCCAACCTGATGTTGGCACTCTACAACAACTCCTTCTACACGCGCAAGGAGTCCTACGACTATCAGACAGCCTGTGCCCCTCAGCCCCCTGGCAACCTGGGTGCTGCACCCCGTGGTGTCTTTGTGGTGAGCCCTCAGAGGTGTCTGGAGATGGGGGGCTGGGAGGCCTGCCCTTAGATGACCCCTATCTCTGACGTCTAAGAAAGCTATGGGTGACCTATGGTGAGGAGTAGCAGTAGCAGCCCATGCCCTCTTTCCACTGCAGCCAACCATTGCAGACTTCCTTAACTTGGCCTGGTGGACCTCTGCTGCCGCCTGGTGAGTCCTGGGAGTTTGGATGTAGAGGTGGTGCTCGCTGACCAGGAAGGCTCTAAAAACAAGTGAGGCAGTGTACTTGCCTCTGATGACCACCTCCACTCAGTGCCCCGTTCCCTTCAGGTCTTTGTTCCAGCAGCTTCTCTATGGCCTCATCTACCACAGCTGGTTCCAAGCAGGTAGGTAGGACTTGGGGGGCCCCCTCCTCAAATGAGAGTCAGCAGTTGGAGCAGAGACCCGCTCCACAGGGAGGGCGGGGCTTATGGCTGAGCCAGGTTGAGGCCCACCAGTCAGACACCGCGACAGGGTCTGTGGGCGGAGCTGAGGCACTCTGGCCCGGCAGACCCAGCGGAGGCCGAGGGGAGCCCTGAGACGCGCGAGAGCAGCTGCGTCATGAAACAGACCCAGTACTACTTCGGCACGGTGAATGCTTCCTACAATGCCATCATCGACTGCGGAAACTGCTCCAGGTGCTTGAGGGGGTCCCAGAGATGTGGGACGGGGAGAAGAAGCAGGGCGGGGCGAAGGGGTGGAGCGAACCTCCAGGCCCCACCTCTCGATGCTCCCTCCAGGCTGTTCCACGCACAGAGACTGACCAACACCAACCTTCTCTTCGTGGTGGCCGAGAAACCGCTGTGCAGCCAGTGTGAGGCTGGCCGGCTGCTGCAGAAGGAGACGCACTGTATCCTGCCCCCTCCCTCCCCGCCGCCCGCGCCCCCTCCTGTCCCATGCGCCCCCTCTGTATCGCCGCCGCTGCCACCTCCTTGACTCCCCACCCATGCCCAGCGGACGGCCCGGAGCAGTGTGACCTGGTGCAGAGACCGCGATACCGGAGAGGCCCGCACATCTGCTTCGACTACAACGCGACGGTGAGCTGGGGGAGCGGCGATCTTGACATCGCACCGCCCTGCGCCCGCCCAGGCCGACCAGTTCCTTGTATCTCCCCTCAGGAAGATACCTCAGACTGTGGCCGCGGAGCCTCCTTCCCGCCGTCGCTGGGCGTCCTGGTCTCCCTGCAGCTTCTTCTCCTCTTGGGCCTGCCGCCCAGACCGCAGCTTCAAGTCCACACTCTCGCTGCCTCTCGCCGCCTCTGAGCTCCACCCCTACCCACACCCCACACCCTATCCCCCTGGCCCCCGTCCCACACTCCCGCCTTAGCGCCTTGCCCCTCCCCCACTAAAGGACCTGTGTTCGCCAGGCTCTAAGAGCCTGTGCCTTGGGGTGGGGGAGTCCCAAAGGAGGGTGCTAGTCTTTGGCACCCAGGATACATCTCACCGCTGAACTGTCCAAATGTCCCAGACCCTGGACATCCTAGTGGGCTGGGACAGGGAGGCCACATGTACTGGTGCCAAACCAGGCCTCCCCTGCCCTCCCTGCCTAAAGGCTTTCTTTGTGTAGGCCACCCTGCCTCAGCTGGACCCCTCTAACCTGGCCCTGCTGCCCCACCCAAGCCCAAACCTAACTTCCCTGGGAATAACGGAGGAAGGTGAGATGACAGTTTGAGGCCCAGGGGCTCCTGCCCTTTTCAGGCCTATGGTCATCCCCACCCCCAAAGCCCTGCAGGTGTCAAAACAGTCTCACAATGACATCAGTTTAGACACAACCCCATACACACCTGGAACCCTGATGGCAGAAACCAGACTCACACTAGACAGACCCCAGAGGGCACACATAAACACAGACACAGAGACACACATACCATGGGGGGCTCACAAAGCCTTATATAGGGTAGGGGGCTGGTGGGAGGGTTGGCACCTGCATGCTCCATCTCCTACTCACCACCTGCCTCTAATCTGAGCTGCAGTCCAGCTGATCCTCCCTTCTCTAAAGCTGAATGTCAAACAGTGCCAAATGCTGGGGCAAAGGGTAAAGACCCCTCTGTCCCATCCCTATCCACCTGTGTCCCCCAAGTGCCCCTCACCCTGCCAGGTGCTCATTGTAACCATTTATCACTAGTATCAAACCCACAGCAGGACCACATGCCAGACCCCCACCAGACATCGCTCTTTGCCTTAGCAGGGGTGACTTGGTCTCTCCTGGCTGGGCCATCCTAACCCCAATCTGGCCCTTACACACTCAGGCCTGTGCCCATTCCCATGTTCCTCACTATCTATCCCTTCCTCCCTCCCGCTTTCCCTTTCTCTCTCCCTCTCCACCCACCCCCCAACACACACACACATACACATATTCCCTGCCCCCAGGAAGCTAAATTGTCCCTCTTCTGAACACACATTTGCACACACACGTACACACTGCACACGCAGAGGCTGGGCCTTGGGCACATCTCTGCATACCATTCATTCTGATCATTTTCCCCAAAGGCATCCCAGTCTGGGGGCCAGGAGGGGACTGAGGGCAGGGGGGGTGTAGCCACGGGGATCAAATGGACTGGGAGGAGGGGGGAGGGTGATGCATTAATTAATGGCTCCGTTAATTAATGTCATGTTGCTTGTCACTTTCTCAGTATGTTTGTATGGTCCATGCCCACTGCTGGTGATAGGGTGGGTGTCCATGATGTGTGCCCTGCCTGGATGTCGGCTGTGTCCTGTGGGGGCGCGTGTGTAACTATAGTGTAGTCAGGTGCTCAATGGAGAATATAAAAATGAAACAAACATATACAGAAAAATAAATATATATTTTAAGTTTAAAAAACAGAAAAACAGACAAAACAATCCCCATCAGGTAGTTGTCCAACCCCCAGCTGGGTCTGATCCTTCTCATCACCCACCTGACCTGGCTGCCCCCTCACCTTGGGCTGGGGGATTGGGGGGCCATTTCCTCTTCTCTGCCCTTTTTTTGTTGTTGTTCTATTTTGTACAGACATGTTGGAAAAACAACAGCGACAAGTCAAGAAACTTTGTAAAATATCGTGTGTGTGATTCCTTGTAAAATATTTTCAAATGGTTTATTACAGAAGATCAGTTATTAAATAATGTTCATATTTTCACTTCAAACAGTTTCCATCCACTGTGTCAGCTTTGGGGTGAGGATTGGATAGCTATGAAGACAAGGGGCCATCACCCTGTTCTGCTGGGAGAGAAGGCCATGGCAATCTAGGTCCCTGGTGGCCGTAGGGCATGATGCTTCATGGGCATGATGCTTCCAGTGACTAATAAGTGCCAGGCCTTTGACATACTTTGTCTCATATTATCTCACAAGCCTCCAGGAAAAAGCTGGTTTTGAAAAATAACAAATAAAAAGTCTCCTAGAGCCACAAGGCAAGGCCAGGGTCCTGAAACAATGAAGATAATAATAAGATGCCAGTTCAGGCTGGAGTCTGACCATCTTTTCCAACTACTGTGGCCTGACACCCAGGTCCTCTTCCTAGAGCCACACATCCAGAGTTGATAGGTGCTGGTGCTCAAGGACCCCATTCTGCTGTTCCACGGAGGCCAGGGTCTGGCCCACTCACAAGCAAGTGGGGGATCTATCCTGGCCAGGGGAGGCCAGAAGCCAAGTCAGTTTTTGCAAATTCTCTTGCAGATCCTTCACCCTTGTTCATTTTAACCCCAACCCTAATTTGCCTAACACCTTTATTCTTTATCTTTTTTTTTTTTTTTCCTGTACTGTGAATGGAACCCAGGGTGCTCTACCACTTAGCTGCATCCCACCCCTTTTAACTTTTTTATCATGAGTTAGTTTTTTTTCCTAATTAGTTATACACGAATTGAGATAGGGTTTTGCTAAAATTACCCAAGCTGGTCTCGAACTTGTGATCCTCCTTCCTCAGCCTCTAGAATAGCTAGGATTACAGGTGTCTGCCACCATGCTCCTCTTGTTCTTTTCATGGGGAGAGAATTGTAATCACTAATTCAGAGGTTTTCCAGACGGTGCTGTCAGTGCTCACTCTACAACACTGGCAGTGCCAGGGACTCTTCTCACTTAGCACTTAGCTAAAGGTCATCTGCCACAATCTTAGGGGCTGTTATTAGTAAATCTTTCCTAGGGCAGATGAGTATACTGAGAGATGAAATCTTTTCCCCCACGTGATAGAAGTAAAAAATCAGCTAAGGTCTAAGAAAGAAGGTGGTGGCAGGAATGGGACTTTGGATGCTAAACATGAAAGAGGACATTCCCGTGTCAGCTAAGATGGGGCTTTCTTCACCTCCCTGCTGGGAATGACCACAGAATAACACCAAACATTCAATCTCAAGACAGTTCCCATGCTCTGAAAGCCCCTCAAGTTCTGGGGTAAGGTTTGTCAAATAAAATACAGAAAGTTCAGTCAATTTTGATTTTTCATATAAACAATAATGCTTTAGTAGGGAAATGTGTTTCTCATATTGAATGGGACATGCTTATACTAAAAAGTTTATTGTTCATCTGAAACTCAAATTTGACTGAGCACCCTGTATTTTGATTTACTTAGTCTGGTAACCCTACCCTGGTGTGTGGCATTCAGTGGGAACCCAGACCTCAAAGATAAAGGGTGTTAACACCCATTTTAAACTGAAAGGCTATGCACACATTCGGCAGTTGGAAATGAGATTGATGACTGAAAGGGATTCTTCACTTTATAAAAGTCCCTTGTCAAATAATTAAGTACACATTTTTAAAAGTAATTCCATACACCACGACAATAAAATGACAGGAAATAACCTGTCAGAAGTCACAATGGTGAGAGTGAGGTTTGACCCCGGCTTGTGCTAACTCCAGCAATGATCAGAAATCTCTGGTGGAGAGAAGAATCACTGAGGCAGCCCAGCATCACCCTTTTGAGAGATGAAACCATGGGTTCACGCCACTTGTAACAAGGGCAATCTGAGTGAACATCCAAGGTGGACTGGCATTCTACACTTTAGCCCCTTTGTTCCTCAGGGTAGGAAAGTTCTGTCATCTCCATTTTAAGGTACACAAAACATTTTCGAAAAGATTCAAGAATTTATCCAATGTCACACTGCCGCCAAATGACAGAGTAAGGAGTCCAATCAGGCCCCATTCATTAAACATTTCAGGGATTCACAAACTGTTACACACACCAGGGCCATCTAACTTCCTCACCCACAGGATTGCCCACAAGAACACACTCACTCTTATGTTCTTGCACATATCATAAATGTAGTCACTCTCCCTGGAGAATTCAGCAAGTGTGTAACCTGAGGCTGTGCAACCTCCTGAACCCCCAACTCTCAGCTTCCCAAAGTTGGCAAATGCTCTCTCTTACCAACAAGAACAGGCGGAAACAGTCCTGAGCTCTACAATTCCCAGCACAGCCTCCTCCACCATTGAAGGACCAGCCTAGGCGCACAGCCTCCTGGGACTTGTAGTTCTTCCCAGAAACCTAGTTCCGCTCTTCCAGGACTGTACCAAAGGACTCCGTATCCCGGCATGCCAAAGTGCCGGAAGACAGGAACTCAGAAGGCATCCGGCCGCCGCTGCCCCCGGGGGCACGCAGGCGCAGCACCCCTGTTTGTCGGTCCCTGATAAGGGAGGAGGTACGGTGGAAGTCAAGACCAAGGCCCAGCCGGAGCTGACCCGACTTGACTCGGACCTGGAACAAGGTGCCAGTCCCACGCGGACCTGAGCCCAGGAGTGGATGGAGGTGCCCCCGCCCTAAGATCAAAGCTAGCCCAGCCAGCCTGGCGCGGGGCCTACGGGGCAGGCAGGCAGGCGTGCCAAAGCCGCCCAGGGCCTTCCTGAAGGTCCGGGGCGAGGGGCCTAGGCTCCGGCCTGGCGACAAAGCACTTTGGGACCAGAGCCCGTCCCGACCGGAAGCAGAGCCTTCACCAGGACGATAGGCCAAGGTGACTAGGCCGAGCCCGGGCCTCCCATCGGGGCCGGACTGGAACGAGGCCCCGGGGAGGCCCCTAGCCCACCCTCCTCACCTTCCCCTCAGGCCAACACCTACCAGGAAAATGCAACGCGCCTTACCTGGGGCCCGCCAACACTTGGGGGCCATCCTGGCCAGTGCCAGCGTGGTGGTGAAGGCGCTGTGCGCAGCGGTACTTTTTATTTACCTGCTTTCCTTCGCAGTAGACACGGACTGCCTGGCGGTCACCCCAGGCTACTTGTTTCCTCCTAACTTCTGGATTTGGACCCTGGCCACCCATGGGCTCATGGAGCAGCACGTGTGGGACGTGGCCATCAGCCTGGCCACAGTGGTGGTGGCTGGGCGTTTGCTGGAACCCCTCTGGGGAGCCTTGGAGCTGCTCATCTTCTTCTCGGTGGTGAATGTGTCTGTGGGGCTACTGGGGGCCTTCGCCTACCTCCTCACCTATATGGCTTCCTTCAACTTGGTCTACCTGTTCACAATCCGTATCCACGGCGCCCTGGGCTTCCTAGGTGGTGTCTTGGTGGCACTCAAGCAAACTATGGGGGACTGTGTGGTCCTGCGAGTGCCCCAGGTGCGCATCAGTGTCGTACCCATGCTACTACTGGCACTGCTGCTACTGCTGCGGCTGACCACACTGCTCCAAAGCCCAGCACTGGCTTCCTATGGTTTTGGGCTTCTCTCCAGTTGGGTATATCTTCGCTTCTACCAGCGCCATAGCCGAGGTCGAGGGGACATGGCTGACCACTTTGCTTTTGCCACATTCTTCCCTGAAATCCTGCAGCCTGTGGTGGGGCTTCTGGCAAACTTGGTGCATGGTCTCCTGGTGAAAGTAAAGATATGCCAGAAGACAGTGAAACGTTATGATGTGGGGGCTCCATCCTCCATCACCATCAGCCTCCCAGGCACAGACCCTCAAGATGCAGAGCGGAGAAGGTACAGTGAAACCTTGGAAAGCTAAGAGAGTATTGGTCAAAGTCACATGCCACCTGTTGAGGTGTTTGCTGTGCATAAGATACCTACAGTCAGATGTTAGGGCAGGTTCAGAGAGAAAACCCAGTCTTTGGCCTTGAGAATTTAGCATGTAGACATCTGGGTGTGTGCTTTTCTCCCACTCAGGTCACTTCAGTCTCAAGAAATGCCCAGTTTCTTTTTTGCTTCTGTGTGAGGGGCTAACGTAGGTATGCATCATGCTGGTCTTGCCTCAGAACCTCCAAATCCTAGACAGTGATACTGTGTAAGCCAGAAACAGCCTGTTGGTTCTTGTCCCCTGCGCTGGAGATGGGGACCAAGGAAGAAGGCCTAGGGCCCTTAAGAATGGTCTGGGTCACCCTAATTTCCAAATACTAAACTATGTCCTCTTCCTGAGTCTTAATTCAGACATGTGCTTCTCTGCCACTTACTGAGGGATGCTTAGGGTATTACCAAATTTAACTTCCAAGTAGGCAGGTGTCACCAAACCCAAGGGACATGCTATACGACCCACCTTAGAAGCCTGTGGACCACACCAGAGAGTAGAGACCTTTGAAGTATCTGTAAACTAAGCCATCTGCAACATCAGGTGTCCTGGCTGAATTATTCACTGGCTGCACTTTGGCCAGGCAGGAGAGAGCTTTCTGAATTTAGCTCTTACTCCCCTTGATCTGTGGGCTCCCCAGTCCCAGCTTCTGTAAGAGTCCCAGCCCTATTTACAACATTATGCTTCAGTTTTGGGGGATTTTTTGTTTGTTCAGGGTTTTTTTTTTACGTAATCTGATACAGTCCTGTCCCTTTGGATTTGTCAAAGATTCCAGGTTCTGCTCACCTGTGAAATAGTTTCCTGGCAAGAAGCTCTGTGAGTGGAAGAGTTATTTATCCCTGAGCTTACTTTCCACTGGGGCAATACACTTGAATGTAAAATACACCCCTTCCTTGAAGGAGTTTCCAGCTGGTGGTCCAAGGTGATAGGTGTGGAAAAGCATCCACAGCATGATATGAGGGCCTAATTCAGGGCCCTACAGTCTAATCTCTATGGGTGATATAAGTAGAAGGAGGCAGGGTTTCCTATTTGTCTCTCTTTCTCTCTCTCTCTTTTTTTTTAAGTTGCTGATGCACCTTTATTTTTATTTATTTATTTATATGCAGCGCTGAGAGTCGAATCCAGTGCCTCACACATGCTAGGCAAGCACTCTTCCACTGAGCTACAACCCCAACCCCCATTTGTCTCTTTCACCCTTATGAAGAAGTGACTAGCATGACACTATCTCTCTGCCTTGGCAGGCTTTATACAGAACTAACAAGTCCATCTCTGGGGTGAGAGCCTGGGCAGTAATAGTGAAGGACTATCCCATCATTGCCAATTTGCCATGCACCAGATTGGAGGGCAGCGGGGAAGTGGGTTTTCTGTGTTCATGTCCTTGTTGCCTCTCCTTATCCTTGGCATAGTGCATATTTTGGTTCTCTGCTAGAACCTGGAAGGTTACACAGACTGTCTCCACATTGGTGGCAGAGAAGCTGAAGCATCAGGAGTGGGCAGTGGCCACTGTTGGATGTGCCTGGCAGCATTGTCACTCCACCCTCTGATGGGCTGAGTACAAAGTACATGTGAATACCTTCTTCTAGTGGATTTGCCCATCTCCCCAAAGTGGTGCCTCCAAGGGTCTGCCCCATGAAAACAGCAGGCTCTGGCCTGCGCCCTACCCACATGGGCTTTTCTTTTCTTCACCTCTTGCAAGGGCTCTGCTAAACACCTGTTTTTTTTGTTGTTGTTGTTGTTGTTGTTTTGTTTGTTTGTTTTTTGCTTGTTTGTTTTTGTTTTGTTTTGTTTTGCAGTGCTGGGGATTGAACTCAGGGCCTTAGTGCTTGTGAGGCAGCACTCTACCAACTGAGCTATCTCCCCAGCCCAACACCTGTTCTAATACAGATGTTAGTGGCTTTGGGGATTCTTTTAGAAATGAAAACATCAGAGTGTACTAATCCAAGTTGGCTGTGCTTCCTGGGCTGAGCTAAGGGAGGTACTAAGTTCCAGTCTTTCCCAGAGACCCTTGCCAGGAGGCTTCAAATAACCCTAACCAGGAAAGGGAGAATTAACCTCTCCTTGGATGTGATGTCAGTGCCCAAGCAGGAACCCATCTCCAGGGACTTGCCATTCCACTCAACTGCCCTGAAGCACTAGATCTACCCACCTTTGTTTATCAGACTCAACTGTTCATGATGGCTGGCCATGAGCAGCTTGGGCAGACATCCAGAAGGCCTTCTCAGCCTGGAGGTGCCCTAGCTATGAAGAGAGGACTGCAGAGCCTCTCAGTCCTCATTCTGATGGCAGCATGGGCCCTAATTCAGTCTCTGGGGAGTCCTGGGTCTTGCATGGGAAAGGGAATATAGGATTCTGGGGGAGAAATCTATGTGGTAGGAAGAGAGGGTAGCCTACAGTGAAAGGGTGCAGGATGTGCCAATAAAAACCCAGAGTGACCTGTCCTTCTCTCCTCTGGTCCCAGGCAACTGGCTCTGAAGGCCCTCAATGAAAGGCTGAAGCGAGTGGAGGACCAGTCCACCTGGCCCAGCATGGATGATGATGAAGACGACTCTGGGGCCAAGGTGGACGGCCCCCTGCCCTCAGAAAATGCTCCCACATCCCCAGGAAAGGGGGCTGCTCCCGAATCTAGCCTTATCACCTTTGAGGTAGCTCCCCCAAAGCTGTAACTCCAGACCATCTTGAGTGTAGACCCTCCTCTCCCAAGCCCTCATTGATGCCTCTCAGCTACTCCAGAGTACTGACTGCTTTGAGAGGGAAGAAGGCCTGCTGGACCTTCCATGGCCACTTGCTGTTTCTCGCCAACACTACCCAGGACTCTTGCTATCTGGTTCTGACTCCAGATAACCACTATGCCGGACATGGGACCTCTAAGGAATTGGCCAGTCCAGAACTTCATCTGAGGTGAGACTATACCTCAGCCCCAAGCAAGTAACAGGAACGCTGGTGCCACAGCTCCTGGGCTGGCCTTCACATATGAAAATGGTTGCCAAGAGTCAAGGCAAGGATTTACGTTTGCCAAAAATGTTTGGGGGCCCAGCCAGTGCAGGAGTCAGCACAGGGCTGCACATCCCTGCCCACCCCCCAGGAAGACTGTGTTCATGTAAGGCGTTCTTATTTCCCTCTGCTGTGGCCATGACTGCTTCTGGGCCAGAATAGCCACAGTTCCCAGGTATTTTCTACAGGACCACTTGAGTGGGCAACCAAGCCCAGCCTCACAGTATCAATAAAGCAGTTCTTTGAGGTAGTTCTTTGTCTCCTAGACTTTGTCAGACCACCTTGTGCAGCACATGCTCAACTGTGAAGTTAGACAGTCTTTACTCTAGGTCCAAGGGCTCTTCAAGGCAACTCCAGCTGGATAGAAAGCACACCCAACAGCCCAGTGTTCCTTCACCACCATATACTTGCTGCCGAGTGGCCTTCCCAGAGAATCTGACAGTTGAGGTTCTCTCCATCTTGAGTTGTTGTTCTGGCCCTTGACTCAGTGCAAAGACCAAGTACTCTGTGCATGACACCTATGGAGACAGCCCATTCCCAGCTCCCACCCTCATAGTGTGGACACTCCAGCAGTCAGTAGCTGGGAAATGGATAAGATACATAGCTGTCCCATTCACAAAAACATGGGAGGCTCAGCCGCCATATCCTGGGGACTTGTGTGCTGGGAGAAGCCCCACCTTGCCAAGCCGCCTACTTCCTAATGCTTATGGCATTAGTAAGAACGACCCCCAACTCTGAACTGTTCCTCCCATCAGTCTTTTCAGTCATTTTTATTTCACTTTTTTCTCTTAGTAATTCTGGACAAAACAGTGTGTGTAAGAGCTGCATTGCTCTGCAGGCAGTCTTGCAACTTCAGCTTCATCCAGACACGTGATCCATATGCTCCTACTCCTCTTGGATGACAGCAAAAGCAGAAAGACAAGGGAGGCACTCTAGCATGAGGAGCAAAAATGTGACACATAGGTCTCCTACTGCCCCAGGGCCTGAAGTATCCCCTGACCCAGTTAAGAGAGTTCAGGAAGTTCCCAGCCCCAACTCTGATGCTGAGAGACAATTTCAGGCTTCCCTTGGCTGGAAAGAGTTCATGGTTGGATCCTCTTGCGGTATAGGTAGGCATTGCTCACCTGGTTCATGATGACCAAGCTGGTAAGGATAGGGCATAGCACAGCCAGGTACCAGGCTCCACCAGTGACAGTGGCAGTAAACCAGAGTGAGCACATGCCCAACAAGAGACTGGTACTACCCAGCAGGTAGCCCACCAGCCCAGAAGTGGCATGGTATAGCTTGAGCTTCGCCAGGGGCCATCGGGGCAGCAGCTTTGGGTAAAGCAGCCCCACCCCACCTGAGCACTGTAGCCCTGCCCACAGCACGGCTAGCAGCCCTGCCTGTCCATGCCTTGTAGCCAAGTGGGCTTTGCCAAGCTGCTCTTTGTGGAGGATGACAAGACCAAGGCCCAGCAGTGCACACAGCAGAGCCAGCAGCTGAAGCACCCAGTGGCAGCGTGCCCGGGCCTTCCGTGACAGGGAACGCAGCAGCGAACTCTCAGGAGAGAACACCAGTAGTGCCTCGGTCATCAGGAAGGAGAACTGAGGAAACAGCGAATAGGAAACTCAAGTGAGGGAGCTGTTCCAGCAAAAGGTAAGAGGGCTTTAGGTGATCCTCAAGTTATCAGTGGACCTGGGCTGATTCCCCCTTTTAATTCTCCCTGCACTAAAACTACCCATTTGGTGAGGCAGAACATTTTCCCTGAACAGTCAGTGACAGGTGCCTTTTCACGTATCTTCTTAGGTGCTATTCTGAAATGTCATCTCTGCTGTTACCTAGCAAACAAGGTCTGAGATGTGGCAGTTATAAATGATTCAAAACCTTTGTTTGCCTCCTATGGGGATAAATGGATACAATTTCTTGGCAAGAGCTGACCACACGGTGCACTGTTCGGGGAAAATGAGATGCATATCACCACAAAATTAAGGTAAAAAGGGACATCCAAATGCAATTTTCAGCTTCCTGCCTGGAGATAGAAGTCTTGTTTTGTGCTTAAATCTCACCGTCCTCCTTGTGTGTGTGTGTGTGTGTGTGTGTGAGAGATACTGGGGACTGAACCCAAGAACCCTCTACCACTGAACTATGTCCCAAGTCCTTTTTATTTATTTTGTGTTTTGAGATACAATCTCACTAAGTTGCCAAGATCAGCCTTGAACTTATGATCCTCCTGCCTAAGCCTCCCCAGTAGCTGGGATTACAGGTGTGCCCCACTACACCCAGCTTTCCTGGGTCTCAAATCTATGGTTCAAGTCAGGAACATACCAGGGACAAGGGTTGGAGCATGCAACTCCTCCAAACACACATTAAATGTTCACAGGGATTCAGAGGCTACCAGGGTCACCACCCATACCATGCTCCCACCCCTGAGAGCTGCCCAGACTCACTACTTACAGCCAGAGACATAAGCACAGGGTGCCAGGAGAACAGGCCTGGAATGAGAAGAGGAGGCCTCGTGGGGCTGAGGCAAGAAGAAACCAGCAATACCAATCCCTACAGGTTGAGGAATAAGGGCAGCCTGTCACCTAAGGAGGTGCTGCCAAAATGTGAGCCCCTTCTTGCTGCAACAAGCTGATTCCACATCTATTCTCTCTTCCCAGACCACAGGCTATGCTTGCCACTCCTCTAGCAGTCCTCCCTCCTTCCTCCAGCACCAAGACAAGGAAAGGTAAACCATGTGCTCTGTAGGGTCTGGCCAAGCTGTCAGAGCCGCCATACCCATGCTTCATCCAGAACATCATCCCTTCTACACAGAATATTCCTCAGCCAGCCAGCCCTCTTCCCAAGAGTTAGGCCCAAGGCGTCTTACTGCCCTTGCTCCCTCAGGAAAAGTTGCCTTTCCCTTTCCAGAAGTCAACTATGAATTCTACTTACTGGAACCAGGCCTGGCAAGCACAGCCACAAAGATGGTAAAGCCCAGGGCCACAAGGTGGGCTGCAGCCCCAGAGGCAGTGCGCAGAGCTCGGTAGATATGCGACTCGGTCTCCACAGAAAGGGCCATGGTCAGTCGGGCCGGTAGCTGTTAGCCTGAAAACAGTTGCATTGGCAAGGGTAGTGTGCCCACTGTTCACGCCTCTCTTTGGAAGAAGGGTTGCACGGCAAGAATGTCAACCTCTTCTAAGAAGTTATGGTAGGAAGAAATAGATCAAGACCGGTACCAGGAATAGTCACAACTTGCCAGGAAAGGACCGGCAAGCCCTGTCAGTGTAGACCTGCATCTAAATTGGTATTGATTGCTAGACCACTTTTCAGGTAGGATGCGCATAAGACTACAAATTCCAGCATGCCCCACCCTGTCGCTGGCGGGAGCGCCAGCCCGGAGGGCGTGAAGCACTACGGGAATTGTAGTTCCCAGATGCGTCCCAGTTACAGCGTGAATCTCTTCGCGCAGTGCCCCAACAAGTGCCGCTAGCACGCTGTCCTTTCACGCTAGGGATTTGCCTACCTCACCTGCAGCGCCGACTCGACGTGGTGATTTCCTCCCCAAAGAAAGCTGGTTAGCCGGGACCCTGCCGCGCACGCCGCCCCTCCGTCGCGGAGCCGCTTCACTTCCGGGTGCGACGTCTACCCACCCGGGACTTCCTGGGAAGAGCCCCACTCACCCCTGCAGCCCCGCCTCTGAATCTCGCTACGCAGACTCTATTGAGCAGACCGCTTCGCTGGTGTGTGTGCGCGCGCGCAATACTGGGTGACACGGTGGCCCAGGCCCCAGGACTATTTCTGACAGGTGTTCTCAGAAGTAGGGGTGCCTCCGCGCCAGCGACAAAGAGCCACGGACCCAGGACTCGCTAGCGCCATGGGCAGCAGCTGCCGCATCGAATGCATATTCTTCAGCGAATTCCACCCAACTCTGGGACCAAAGATCACCTATCAGGTGCTGACCGGGCTCGCGAGGCTAGGCGGGGAGAGGGTCGCTCTTGGGAGCTCAGCTGACTGATGTGCACTGGATTCCCGTGCTGCACGCGGGCATCTCTATCCATTCCTGGATAACTGTGAACAGAAAGGATAGTCAGACCGAGGTCCTGTTGTGACGGAGGAATACAATGTCGCATGAGCTGTGCTCGTGGGAAATCCTGTTGTAAGGTTCAGGGGAGGTGCCAGGTCCCATGGAAGGTGGAAGGTGGGAGGTGAGTGGTCCAAGAGAATCCCTGGATTGAAATTTAAATGATGCATAGCAAGTTAGATTATGGAGTAAAGTGTTCCAGGTAGAGTGAACAGCAAATGCAAAAGCCAAGAAGCCTGTGAGAACACAGTACGTGTTTGGAAACACAAAGGAGTGGTAGGCCTGGGCGAATGGGAGAGAGGAAAATGCTGGAGAAGAGTACTTATACCTGGAGGTGGTAATGGTAGGTGCACCTCTTGCCACTCCCTTCCCCAGGTCCCTGAGGACTTCATCTCCAGGGAGCTATTTGACACCGTCCAAGTATACATCATCACCAAGCCAGAGCTACAAAACAAGCTCATCACTGTGTGAGGCCCTAGCTGGGTGGGGGGTGAAGGGGTCCCAGAAGGAGGGGACAGACTTGGGGAGGCCTGACTCTGTTCCACCCATTCAGCACAGCCATGGAAAAGAAGCTGATCGGCTGCCCTGTGTGCATTGAACACAAGAAGTATAGCCGTAATGCCCTTCTCTTCAACCTGGGCTTCGTGTGTGATGCCCAGGCCAAGACCTGTGCCCTGGAGCCCATTGTTAAAAAGCTGGCTGGCTACCTGACCACACTGGAGGTCTGCAACATGATGGGCTTGGGTGTATGGGCAGGCAAAGTTGGGAAAAGTGTTCCTATGTCCCCAAAGTCTCCCTGACCCTGACAGCTAGCTCAGAACCCAGGCAGAGCATCCAGTCAGCCAGGTGCCCTGGGGTATACCCACCATGTTGTC